>NC_083322.1:102513865-103145532 GCF_963455315.2 Globicephala melas | reverse complement strand
ACAGTATTGGATAACCTGTTGTTGGTAATATGGTTTTCCAATTTTTATTATACTTGGTGGTGAGATCTTCCTTTGGAAGGGGGGGTGGTGCAGCAGGCAGCCCAGAACATCCACTCTCTGAGTCTCAAATTCCTCATCTGAAAAATATGAACAGCGATGCACACTTCACGAGATCACCGTGGTGATTATTAATAAACCAAGGCACAGTTCTTGCAACCTCTCCTGGACTGAAATGCCCATCTCTTTCCTCTTTTTCCACCACTTTCCCACTGGGGGACTTGTTCTGATAAGGCAATTGCCCAAAATAAGATGGGTTATGTAATCCGCCACGTGCATTAGCAACGCCTGTGCATCAGGGAATTCTGCTGGGAGTCTGCATCCCAGAGTGGGGTGGGAGTGGAGGGGTGCATGAGGAGGAGAGGGGAGGGTACCTCAGCCCACTTCTCTGTGGGATAAATCTCCGGGCTTCAAAGACGCCTCTAGAACCTGCCTGATCAACTTTGCTTCTCAATCAACATTTTCATCTGGACATTTCTAAGAATAATTGTGATTATCTCTGGCTGCAATGCAATGATTGAAAAGCAGAGCAAGAGTGGAGAGGAGAAGAGGTTCCTTCTTCTGTCTCCCACCTTTCCTAGAGTAGGTGAGTGAGCCAAAGAGACATCAGTGGATCTGATTCTCATTTAATAGCTGCAAACCTGACCAAAGTTGGGCAAACAGGAAGGGAATTTAGGGAGGACTACAGAGGGCTCTCAGCACAGATGGTGTATGTTAAACTGCAAAAATCACCACATAATTGCCAATTTGGAATTTTTCAGAATGATAAATCTGGTGTTTTTAATCTGAAAATTTAGTAGGCAATGTTATCTTACTCTGCCGTCATGTATTATCATCTTCATCCTCCTAATTTCTCCTTATTCTTAAATGCCCCTGAAATTAGAATTGATGTCCGTTTGGCACCATTTCTCTCTTACAATCAGTGTGTGAGTATGTAAGACCTAAACCATGTATGTTTTGTTCATCATAGCATCATTAACACTGGCACTATCTCAGCACAGAGGAGGCGCAGAATAATTCGGTGATGCTGTTTTTACTGTGGATTGAAGCCCCATGGACGTAAGTGCCCTAAGAACAAATCTCCACCTTTTTCTGCCTGTGCATCCGCCACTCTAGGGCTTGGCATCTGGCCTTCCACATAGCAAGTGTTCAATACATACCCAATAAGGGAATGAATGGACAGAAGCAGTAAACATTTACTGAGTACCTTCTGTAGAGAAAATAAATATAAGACAAGTTTCCTGCCCTTCGTGAGGATAGTTGAGAAGGGCTGATGCAGATACAGAGGGTTAGATAACAGTGTCAGGTGAGTTTGCACTCCATGCAAAGGGTACAGATAGGGCTTCCCTGGTGGCGCAGTGGTTGAGAGTCCGCCTGCCGATGCAGGGGACACGGGTTCGTGCCCCGGTCCGGGAAGATCCCACATGCCGCGGAGCAGTTGGGCCCGTGAGCCATGGCCGCTGAGCCTGCGCGTCCAGAGCCTGTGCTCCGCAACGGGAGAGGCCACAGCAGGGAGAGGCCCACGTACTGCAAAAAAAAAAGGGTACAGATAGCAAATCCTGGAGAAAACTCACCAAAGGAGTGATGGCAGAGGGCTGGGGACGCCTTTGGGGGATGCTAAGATTGGAACAGCCCTCACAGGAAGGGCTGTAGGAAGTGCAAAGTGTACTGAGAAGACTAACATGTTGCCATGTTCTTTCCATTACAAAGAAAAACACAAGGCCAAATATAGTAAATAGCGAGGGCATGGTTTTAATCCAAATCTATCTGACTCTCCAAAGACTATGCCTTTTTCCACATGGGGATGCCTTCCACTGGCAGAAGGAAGAAGGAATTAAGGGAAGGGAGAATGGTGGGAGAAGGGCCTTGACCTAGACTGCACGGCTGGGGAAATAGAAGCTGAAATGGTAAGATGGAGTGGAGTTTGCTTCCAAGGAGACAAACGCTGGAATCAGATAAATGCCAGATGAAAGGCACCTTCAACAGCAAGGTCTGCAGATTGGACCTTGCTCTGTCTTAGACTAGGGAACTTTTAAGGGATGTTAAAAGGGGAATCAGTATTCTAGGAGTATTAGGAAGGCTCTTACATAAGATAAGTAAAAAGAGGAGAATCCCAAGTCACAGAATGGGGATGGTTTTAAGGGCCCAGATAAATGGTGCTAAGAACTTCACTGAGTGAGTTATACATTCATTCATCCATTCTCTTAAGTATCTCTCAAGATGGTCTTCTAGGGGCTAAAAATACAGCAAAGGAACAAGACAGACGTGATTCTTTCTCTAATGGCACCTGCATTCTAGTGGGAGAGATAAGACAATGAACAAGAAAAAAGAAAGGAAGGAAGGAAGGAAGAAAGGAGGGAAGAAGGAAAGAAAGGAAGGAGGGAGCAAGGAAAGAAAGGAGGGAGGGAGGGAGAGGGAAAGAAAGAAATTCAGCAGCTGGAAACCATCGTGAAGAATAAGCAGGACGATGGGGCAGGTGGAGGGGCTGGTGACAAGTGTGAGCCTGGGGGACAGGGAAGGCCTCTCTAAGAGACGTGACCTCTGAGTGGATGACAAGCAGCGTCGGGTGAGCAGAGAGAGGGCAGTGGGGGCGGGTTAGGAGGGCAGAGGGGAGGGAGTCTGGAAGCAGGACTGAGGTCTGAGCCAGCAGGACGGAGGTCGGATGCAGGGAGAGAAACAGGAATGAGGGATACGGTGGAGAAAACTATGCAGGTCCTGCGCTGTCCGTGCACGTGGCGCCCGAGAAAGGGGTTCCAGCCTGATTTCAGAGTCAGAACTCTCCAGGACAGGAAGGTGGCAGAAGAGGTGAATGCTTCCAGCTGAAGGAAAGAGGAAGTCTTAGGTTTTATGAAGAAGCCTAGGAGGAGGCGGAGGTAGCCTGTGACTCATCTGTGGCTTGAGGCCTCTTTCTTCTAAGGGCAAAACTCTTTTCTTTCATACCTTGTGGAATTTCCGAGGTTGGAATTGCTGATGCCACAGAACTGATTTGCTGAGCCGGGTGCCTTGGGAAAGATGGTCACACCTACCTCGACCCACCACGTGTCAGTGTGAAATTGACGAAGATGCCAAACGGACAGGATTCTAGCATTTTCCCATCAGAACACACTTGACGAATTTTCAAGTTTAGTGACATAGAGACAGCTCACCTCGTTTCAAAATTGCTTTAAGGTTGACTCAGAATTAAACAAAGAGACAAAGCTAGCAGATCCATGAAGACCAAAATCAATGAGCATGAAATAGAAAGGAATGAGGATGGTGGGAGGCATGGGGACAAAACCTCTGTTGAGAATTCTTGGATGAGAGATAAAACGCACAGGAACATAGAAATGGATGAAGTAAAACGTTTTGCTCCAAGCATCCTCGTCGGGTCAGAGTCAGGACAGAGAAAACAAACCGTGGGATCCCACTGTCTGGTCACAATGATTCTTGCTGCTTATCCGGGAAAATAAACTTCCTTGGCCCGGAAATTCAAAGGGGGGTACTTGCATAAGGAGAAAAGTTATTACTAACATCCCGGATTAAAAATTTGCCAGTAGGGAATTCCCTGGCAGTCTAGTGGTTAGAACTCAGCGCTTTCACTGCCGGGGGCACGCGGTTTCGATCCCTAGTTGGGGAACTGAGATGCTGCAAGCCATGCGGTACAGCCAGAAAAAAAAAAAAGCCAAAACCCAGTTGTTCCAAGTGGCCTTTCCTTCACCAATCCCTGGGGGAAGAAGAAATCGTCCTGCCAAGTCAGTTGCTTTTTGGGGTGTTTGAGAGGCAGAGAACGGGGCCGCTTCTGGCGATGTGGCTTAGCACTGGAATAATTATCGGTTAACCTTGAAGCATCGGTCACTGCGGTCTCTGGTCTCCCGGGCAATGCCGCCTCTGAAGGTGTGGGTCAATGCTCAGCAGACAGGTGTTCCACCTGCTGCTCCGAAGAGGCACCACCGCCTCAGCTTGTTCTATTTAAATCCGTAGTGGAAAAAAAAAATTCAGAAGCGGGTCATCACAAGCCTCCCCCGTAAAAACACAGCTTGTTTTCTATCATCAGCAACCTGAGTTACACCAGAGCCCTGACACGTACATTTCAGGAGAGACTAGGAATCGCCGGCTACATTTACATAACATTAAAATCACTGTCTCCATGCACAAAATAAAATGAATCTCTCCCCATCTCTCCCAGGGGGCCTTGCCTGCGACAGAGTTCTGTCTGGCTTCCACTTTCGGAGCCCCGCTGATGTATGGGACCTGTGCATCCTTGGATTTCCCTGGCAGTGGCTGGATTCCCCTGTGTTCCGGGCCGGGAGGGAGCAACAGGCCAGGCCCGCGGGAGCCAAACCGCCTGAGAACACGCGTGAGGTGAGGCCCAGGTTGCGCACCTCCTCCCCAGCATGCCTTGCAGCTGCAGGAAGCCGGCCCCCCCATTTCAGAAACCACAGCCTCCTGCGGGCGCCGAGATCCCCCGTTTTCTGTGCTCTGCAGAACACGCACACCATCTGCTCTCTTGGGAGTCGCCTCCTTTCACAGTTTTTGGAGGAGCTGGGCCTGGGAAAGGACGGCGTGACCTGAGCCCCGGGGCGTTGGCACTCCAGCCTCCCCAACCCCCTTGGCGCCAAGGGCACCGCCCCCCTGCCTCGTGCTGGACTATTCCGTCTCCTAGACTGCAGCACTGATGGTGCTGTTTCCTGTGATGGGATCGCAGCCCTAACCGCACGGCAAGGGCACTATGCAAACAAGGACGTGTGTTTAGCTGCCACCGTCATTCTGGAAGCAGGGATGTGTCTCAGTGGTATGGGGAAGCAGGGGTCTCAGGGTTGGGGCCATGGCTGAGAGCTGCCGCCCCCCGCTTCTGCCCAGGGCACCCCCTTCCCATTTCCACCTGCCTGCTTCATCTGCTTGTCACTGAGGACGCAGCCCAGGGCCTGCATCGCACGCCTTCTCGACCAGATGCTGCCAGAGCCCCTGCTGCTCTTCCTGAGGGCCCCACTGGGCTGCCCGTGCCCCGGACCGTGGCTCTGAACTCCTTGGTCCTCTGTCTCTGAAGCCCAGCGAAGGGTCTGGCCATCCGTGGGAGGTACGGGGGCCCTGTCGGCCTCAGCCATCGGGTCGCCAAGCAGCCGCAGCTGGAGTTTATCACACCGGGCAGGGGCCAGAGGTGGACTCCGCAGCTGCCTCCTGAGGGCTGCCCCAGGCCTCGGGGCGGGCGGTGGGGAGGGTCCCTCCACGGTCACAGCCAGCCTTCCCGACCACGAGGCCAGCCCCCAGCCCCGGGGCAGCTGCAACTCCCAGAGCCAGTCAATCCCAAAGGCAGTCACCCCCCCAGGTACGGGACCTCTGCCCTCGACAACGCCTCCATCCTCCCGGTGCCCTGGGATCGGCTGCCGTGTGCAGAAGAGGCAACTGAGGCCCAGAAAGGTCCGGCTACTCTCTCAAGATCACGTGACCCGTAAAGCTCAGACAGACGAAGCCATCGACGTTGAGAAATCCAATGCACTGGATGGTTTTCTGCTTCCCTGGCCGCCCGCGAAGCCTGGCAGCTGGGCCACCTCCCAGGGCCTGCCCACAGTGCGGGTGCTCGGGGCCCGGGTGCGGGAGGCCCCGCCAGTACTGCTTCACGGTTGTGGCCTTGAACTGTTGGTTGTTTCACCTTTGACTTTGTGTTCGGTATGTGGGGCGAAGGGGAGAGTGGAGAGTGTGCCAGGGGAGCCATGCTCCCAGCTGTCTCCCCACCCACCCACCCCGCCCTGCCGCCTGCTCCGGCACCCCGCCCCGCCCTCATGGCCGCCCTCCACCCTGCGCTGGGACCCGGCCTGGGTGTGGGACACAGGGACCTGGGGACCTGGGGACATGGTTAGGCACACACAGCTGTGGGCGGTGGCCTGGATACTGGGAGGTCTGCAGTTACCCCCTTGAGTATCCCCGAGACCAAGGGAGATGACCTCAAATAACAAATAAAAACCCTCATGACAAGTTAAGAGAGAGATCACAAAAGAAAGAAAACACGTCTTTCCTCTTTTTTGCACAAGGAGCCCATGTCTTCAGTTTGCACAGGACCCACCCATTACGTAGCCTGCCTTGCCCACCCAGCGGGTGCCAGGACACCTGGTCACCCGGGACACAAGGTTATGGACGGGGTGCTGGCTCCTGGGGCCCACACCGTCCGGGACTTTGGCTGACGTTCTCCTTAAGGGATAGGTTGGGTTCGGAGGAAACAGACCCACCTGCTTCCTCTCTCGCAGCTTGGTTTCTATACGAGCCAGGGCCCCAGCGGCCAGCAAGTTGGGGTCAGGCCACCTCCTACTCAAAGTTGCAAGGTACTGCCGAGGATTTAAGAGCTGCATTCTCAACGCTTGTGGCTAAAATAAGGCTGCGATTTTGCATCTGCAATTATTTACACCTGGAAATAAGGAAGTGAAATTCCCACCTACTGGAAAGACAGTGACAATGGCCACAAGGGCCACTCCCTGGGGCAAGTGTGGCTTCGGGCCTCGCAAACAGTGCCTCACACGTGTGGGGAGGCTCGGGGGCCATGACAGGCGGCTGCCATCATGCTGGTGTCCAGCAAGATAGGGACCAGCCTGCGTTTCCTCATCTGAGATGTGGAAGGGGCATGGACTTCTCGGGGAAGTGGTGACGGCTGGAGGAGACGATGCAGGTCTGCAGGAGGCCTGTGCCCACGCAGGGACTGTCACCCGCGGCTCGTGCCCTCCAGGGCAACCTGTCACTGGCAATCCTGCCCGTACGGGACCTTCTTGAGGTGTCCTGGGCTCTGTTAGGCTCAAAGTCACTTTGGGGAACCCCTTTCTGTCCTTCATGCCCATGCTGGTTTCCTGTACAGGGCCTGCCTCGTGGGCTGCTTCAGTTCCTCGCAAGGAGCAGCCTCCTCTGAGCTGACCTGTAAATGACCTGGATTCCATGGTCACTGCAGGAAGGGGCCCTGAATGGCTGACACCACCGACCACAGTCATCAGTTACAGGACAGGGATGTGATCCAATCAGAGCCAAGGATGCTTCCCAGGGCCTCCAGACAGAAGAACCTTGTCCTCTGCAAGAGCTTCAAGGGCCAACATCCTCCCTTCCTCTGAATGGTACGAAGGAACCCCTGGGTCTGGATGTGAGGGCAGAGCTCACCTGAGCAGGAACCACCCTGTGGATTCTAAGGATGACACCATAGAAGGCTGACCATGGGCAGGGAGGATCTTTGATGTTCTTGCAGATCTGCTGGGTCTTCTTCTTTCTGTGTCACCTGTTGACTTCCTATTTGAGCTGATACATTTCCTATATTGTTTAGATATAAGTTTCAGGTTTGTTTGGGTTTTTTTTAATTTAAAAAATGTTATTGAGGGATTTCCCTGGTGGTGCAGTGGTTAAGACTGCACGCTCCCAATGCAGGGGCCCCAGGTTCAATCCCTGGTCAGGGAACTAGATCCCACATGCATGCCGCAACTAAGAGTTCACATGCCACAACTAAGGAGACCGCCTGCCACAACTAAGACCTGGTAAACCAAATAAATAAATAAATATTTTTTTTAAAATGTTATTGACTTGATAGGTATTCAGTTGTATCTCAGAGTTGTTCAACTTATATTTCGATTAAGTCATGCGTTAACTATTAGTTTCATCTCTTCTCGACCCCATGATGAAGGAGAGCATCTCGAAGTCCTTAGATGGATAAGTCTATGGACGATGGGATGGACCCAGCCTCTCTGGGAAGAGAATACCCTGTCTTGAGTGTGGTTGCACACCTGGGATGGTAGGAATCTGGTGCCTGCATCATACCCATCCCCTGGATAGACAGTCAATCTAAACTACGAGGCCAAGTGGGAGATGGAGGATGTATGTAGTAAGGGGAATTCTAAGATGATCCCCAAAGGCCCCTTCCCTTATGGAACTTCCTTCCCTTGAGTGTGGGTGGAATTTGTGAATATGATGAGATACCCATTAGCATAATTATGTCATGTTATATGGAAAGATAGTTTTTGCAGATGTTGTTACGATTAACCATCAGTTGGCTTTGAGTTAATCAAGAGACACTGTCTGGTTGGACATGGTCCCTTTCGATTTGGCTCTAGAGGCCAGAGGCAGGAAGTGAGCGACTCAGAGTGTGAGGGAGATTTGACATTAGGGACATTCTCCACTGTTGGCTTTGAGAAGGGTGGGGACCAGGTTGCAAGGACCATGGGCAGCTGACAGCAGTCACCTGCTGACAGTGGGGAGGAAAGGGGGACTCCAGTCTTCCAACCATAAGCAGTGAACCTGCCAATAACCTGGACGAGCTGAAGCACGTCCTTCCCCAGACCCCCCAGATGAGAACTCAGTCCAGCCGACACCTTGATTTCAGCCTCAGAAGATGCTGAGCAGAGAAACCCAGGCACACTGTGACTGGGCTTCTGGCCCATTAAACTGTGCCAAAGAAACAAAAAAAGGGAATAGTTCTAAGACTCAAACTGTACGGTACTTTGTTATACAGCAACAGAAAAGTGATACAGGTAGCCAGCCCCAAGGCCCTTCTTTCTAAGCTTCCATCCAGGGGCCTACAAACCTGTTTGTACCTGAACTTTAGAGTTACCAGGGAAAATAGAGTCTTTTATTTATTTAAGTTTATTGAAGCTGGATTTTCATTGTTGGTGACCAAAGCCCTACTATAGCCCTTAAGTTCATTTAATTTCTTATCTTATGATACATTTCAAGGAATAAGATGACCTGGACAAGTAGGATTGACAGTTTTAGGAAAGCTTGATGAGAATTTTTAATTGTTTCCTAAAAGGGCGCGTCAATATATGCTGTCATCAAAAAGTCATAAATATGCCAACGTCAGCATAATGTTTATCATTACTGACATTTTTATGTCATATGATGTTATATGGTGACCATAGGATATTAATTTGTGTCTCTGGGTGTTTTTTTTTTTCAACTTTCAAATGGGATAATGTATAATCAACTTCTGTGAATTGTCTGTTCATTAAGTTTGCCCAACTTTCTATTGGAGTCCTAATTTTTTTCTTACCAATTTTTATGAGAATCCATATTAAATCTCTTATCATACTTATTGAAAATATTGCCCAGTTTGTTTCCTTTTCATTTTATTCCTATTGTGTACTTGCTTGATAGAAAGTTCCTATTTTTGTGTTCTATGTCTGTTATTTGCTCTCCTTATAATTTCTTATATTGGATATCAAATTTTTTGGATTATGCCAACTTTCTGATACGTGCTTTACTACTGTATGCATTTCTGGGACTTTTCTATGTTATTAGTTTTTTCAAAAGTAACTTAGATTTATTTATTAATTTTGCTTTTGTGCATTTTTTCTCCTTTTGTCCTATTTCTCAGGAGTCTCTCAGTTGCCTGTGACAGAAACCCAGTTTGAACTGGCATGAACCACCCTAGATTCTCATGAAAAAGATGCTTGAAAAATAAATAAATAAGTAAAGAAATTAAAAGATGCTTGAGTGAGAGAATTCCCTGGCAGTCCAGCGGTTAGGTCTCTGTGCTATCACTGCTGAGGGTCTAGATTCGATCACTGGTCGGGGAACTAAGATCCTGCAAACTGCTCGGTGCAGACGAAGGGAAAAAATAAAGATGGCTGAGTGGTCTACAGCTTTGAAGGAGAAGCTGGACCGTGAAGCAGGATGACTGCGGGTGAAGAAGGCTGGGGCAGGGAATGCTCTCTGCCACCCTCTGTCTCTTTTTCTCTTCACTCCCGGATCTTGGTACCTGTTCTTTCCCAGTAGCTAACATTTCTCTGTGCTGACGAGGACACAGGACCATGACCAGACACCTTGCAGCCCATCACCCAGGGCGTGGAAAGCCTCTGGGCACAGCAGCATGCAGGAGAGTCCAGGAAAGGCCCTACTGGCGCAGCCTTACAGAATCAAATTCCAGTCGGTGAGTCTTTCTGCATGAAGAAATTTCTTGACTGTCAATATTGAGAAGACTTTAAATTCACCATTTTTTTTTTTTTTTTTTGTGGTGCGCGGGCCTTTCACTGTTGCGGCCCCTCCCATTGCGGAGCACAGGCTTCGGACACGCAGGCTCAGTGGCCATGGCTCACGGGCCCGGCCGCTCCACGGCACGTGGGATCTTCCCGGACCGGGGCACGAACCCGTGTCCCCTGCATTGGCAGGCAGACTCTCAACCACTGCGCCACCAGGGAAGCCCTTAAATTCACCATTTTAAAGCTGAGCCCTCCATGATCCAAGCCTCCTGAACATGAACCAGGCCTCAGACTGACCTCAAAGCTGAAAGCAGAGGTTCCATCCCTGAGCAGCCCTGGGGGCTTCATGATAACCCCCAGCCGTATCCCACATTCCCCACAGATGACCACGGCCACCTGCCACAGGTGGAGAGAGGGCATTGCCCTGACCACTGCTTCTAGAGAATTCCCACATCCGCCATTTATTCTCAGAAAGAGATCTGGATCCTTAAAACCGGACTCCTTGGTAAGTGGGCTGGAGTACAGGTTTCATTTGACCAAATCCAGACGTTTTGGATCAGGCTTTTCTCTATTATTATGATCAAAAGTAGGGAGACCAGGAAAACAGCATTCTTGACACAACTTCGCCTGAGTATCGCTGTCTGTTTATGCTATTTACCACACAAATTCCCTAGGCTCCATTCTTCCTGAGCAAGTTGGCCCCAGCAACACAGGTTGCCACATTGCGGTACGTAATGATACATTTTAAGCCACATTTTTTGGAGAAGCAAGCTTTTCTCAACTTGGTGAAAACTTCTGTTTTCCCACTGCAAGTTAGTTAACTTTATTTGCATCATTTGGGGCTTTGGTTTCAGTCAGCACCATTAATAATTTACTCTTGGACTTAATGGTGCTGTCGAGGGGATGAAGGAGGTCCAGACGGTGTGAGCGCCCTGTATGGACAGCTAAGGGCATCTGGTGTGAGTTGCCAAGTGCATTGCAGGGTAATAAATGTATAATGAGCCCGGCTGCCTTGCATGTGCTAAAAATGAACTCTGAGTTAAGTAAGAGAGGCGTTTCGGGGCTTCCCTGGTGGCGCAGTGATTGAGAGTCCACCTGCTGATGCAGGGGTCACGGGTTCGTGCCCTGGTCCAGGAAGATCCCACATGCTGTGGAGCGGCTGGGCCCGTGAGCCATGGCCGCTGAGCCTGCGTGTCCAGAGCCTGTGCTCCACAGCGGGAGAGGCTACAACAGTGAGAGGCCCGAGTACCCCCCGCAAAAAAAAAAAAAAAAAAAAGAGAGGCGTTTCCACTGTCCTGCCTCTGCTCTCTGGGAACCTCCCCAGCCGTGGAGCTGCTCAGACCCCACCTCTCAGAAGGAGCAAGGGGTGTGTGTCCACAGCCAGCCCCAGCGCCTGCAAACCCTGTGTTGTTTCAGAAACTCTGCTTCTCCATCAGTTATTTTCATCAGGAGAGATCCTTAGCCGCGTTCCGAGTCGTGCGCCATGTGACAGGGCTCTGTTCTCCTCCACATTTTCCCATCTCACGCATTTCGCTGGGCCTGGGCTAAGCCATTCCAGGGCCGCTTGTGGATGTGAAATGGTTAAACAGTAAAAGCTCACAGGTCTGCAGCTACGGGCGATGGGGGTGAGTGTCTGCCCACAGGACCACATTCACAGTGGGGAAGGATTTGCTCTCCACACACTCAATCCAGAGGAGTCATAGCTGTTCACAGGTCACTCTACTCATGCCCAAGTAACAGAAAAGCTGCCAGAACATTCCAGAATGGGAGGAAAGTCTCTCCCAAAGATTTAGCAACAACCAAAGCCATTTGGAGTGGGTAACTGCAGTTAAAATGTGAGTATCCATAACTTGCAGAGAGAGAAACTGAGCATCTTTTTCAGTCAGGGTAAAAGACGCTCTCCCAGAAAGATGGCCTCGTGAGGGTCAAGAATGAGCTGGGAGCAGGGGGCAGCCTGAGCAACACCCACGAAGGAAGTGGGCCTGATGATTCAAGACACCAGCCAAAAACAGGACCCAACGATTCCATAGCTCCCAGCTGACAGCCTCTCCCCATCCCCTAACAGAGTGGGAGCAGTGGGTAGTATCAGACACTCTGCAAACTAGCTACAGTATTTTATACACGTGATTGGCATCTATAGCGATCCCCACTGGGTAGACCCCCAACCAGCCTTCACTCCGTATGCAAACGCCACATTGCAATACTTAATGATAACTTTCAAGCCACAGAAATCATAGAGAAAACTTACTTTCACAATAGCAGGGAGACCAGGAACACAGCATTCTCTACAGAACTTTACTTGACTAGCACTGTCTGTGCTATTTCCTATAGCATCCAGGATTTCCAAATTTTAAAAAAGGTAAAGCCAAAGAATTAGTGCTGGGTTGTTTTCTGCTATTTCAGTATACTTAGGTCATTTCATTGTATCCAACCCAGCCCTTCTCCCTTAGGTAGGAACCAAGGGGGCATTAGACCTACCTCTCTCCCAAGAGGCTAACCCTGTTGGTTAGGGCGGAGACGGGTCATTTTCAAGGGTGGGCCCTGTTATGTGCTCGGGAGGAAGTGGGAGGGGTTAGTCCATCACGCTCCAGCCATTTTCTCTGGAGCAAAGCATGAGTTCTCTTCCAGCACAAACCCTGTGGACATTTGGGATGGCAGCCCTCCAGACGGCTGGGTCTTCCTGCCCACATACACACAGGAGCCCAAGAACTGGAATTAGCCTCCATATTGAATGAAGGACCCAACTTTGATTTATTCATCCAATAAACATTTATTGAGCACCTGCATGCATATAAAAGAGAAAAGCTGCAGGATTCTGTCCTTGAACACTGGTAACATAGCAGTGATCAAAACTGACTTGATTAAACCAAGGTCGGGGGTGGGAGAGCGCATATCCAAATGGTTCCATCCTGGAAGAACCCAGGGTGTCACAAAGGGGGCTCTCTGAAATGGACTCTTCCCATCACGAAGAGCAGAGTTTAAACACTTGTCTCTGAAGATGGAGAAAACACAAGAACAGCTGTGCAGAAGTCAACACATTATGTTCTTAAAGAATAACATACTTAATTAAGCGCATGCCATGTGCCAGGTACCCTTCTAATCCCTTTATGTGCCTGTTTAATCAACTCGACCACACTGATTGAGGCCAGATTGTGTGCCAGGCATGCTTTTACGTGCTTTAGAAACTAATTCGTTTACCCCTCAAAGCCACCCTATGGAGAGGTACTATTATTATCCCCATTTTACAGAGGAGGACACTGAGACCCAGAGAGGCAAAGTAATTTGCTCAGGGACACACGGAAAAGAAGAGGAAGAGCCAGGACTGGAATTCAGGCAGACTCGCTGTGGACTCCATGCTCTTAACTATGGTGCCTCGTCCCAGGTGAGGGAGCAAGTGTCAGGCACAGAGCAGGAGGAGGCAGAAGTGGAGTGTCTGCTTCAGTGAGAGCCTGTCCCCGTTACCCAGTATATAAGCAGGAAGACCACGGTAGCACCTTCAGCTGGGCTGTGTGGACGAGGGGAGAGAAGAGAGTGAGAAAAGGAAAAATAAGTTCATACAAAACATATGTGAGTTCAAGTCTAACTTCACCAACTGACCAGCTGCTCTGAGCCTCAGTTTTACTCATCTGCAAAATGGGGATAATAATGTCTGCCTCCCAGAGGTGTGATGGGAATTCAGTGATGCATAAAACCTGTTCACACAGAGGTAGTGAGCAAAAAAATGTTAGTCACTTCTCATAACCCGGGTCCCTCCCTCATGAATGAAAATTTACTGTGGAGCCAGACAGGACCTTAAACTGCTCCCAGAGCATCTGCGGTGTCAGCAGAGATGCTGCTAATGGGTTCTAACAAGACACAAACATACAGGCCATTCATACAGAGATGTAACCAGGTAACCCTCGAAGTCCCTTCTGCTTCAAACACTTGATGTGCTGGGAGTCGAGATTACCATAATTATGGTCGTTGCCTGGTCGTTGCCAACACACAGACCAATACTTGTGGAAGAAAAATCACATTTACTTTGGGAAATTAAATGAAGACTCTCCTTGGGCAAACTTTCTTTGCCTTACATACACCCCATTAGCAGGAAATGAATATATTTCATGTAATACATACATATTTAAATACAAGTAGAAATCAATTATTCCTCAATTCTTTTTTATTTATTTATTTATTTATTTATTTATTTTTGGCTGCATGGGGTCCTCGTTGCTGCGTGCAGGCTTTTTTTAGTTGTGGTGAGCCGGGGACTACTCTTCTTTACAGTGCCCGGGCTTCTCATTGCGGGGGCTTGTCTTGTTGCGGAGCACGGGCTCTAGGCACCCGGGCTTCAGTAGTTGTGGCACGTGGGTTCAGTAGTTGTGGCTCACGGGCTCTAGGGCGCAGGCTCAGTAGTTGTGGCACACTGGCTTAGTTCCTCCGCGGCACGTGGGATCTTCCTGGACCAGGGCTCAAACCCGTGTCCCCTGCATTGGCAGGCGGGTCTTAACCACTGTGCCACCAGGGAAGCCCCTATTCCTCAATTCTAATAAGTTTGAAAATAACACTTTTGGAAAAAAGTTATAGTGACATTAGAGGAAAGGGGAATTCTCTTTGTTTAATTGAAATTTTCATAAAATTAGGTAGAAGATTTGACACATTTTCAGATTTTCCAAATGGAATCATTTTTCTTTTTTAGACAGAAAATTAGAAAATAACTATCCATACGTTGTTGATGTCCAAATAGCAACAGATACCATTAAATGACAATAGGAAGCAGCTCCTAATATTGTCTATAGATGCTGTAGCAGTCAGTACAGAGGATTATATAAGTGAGATGTTTGGGAGAAGGGAAAAAAGAAAGGTGAGGTAATGGCGATACATTTTTCTAAACATTTTTCTAATCTGATTTTACAATGGCTCAATTACTCTCTTTTACACTTCATTTCCTCTGTGCCTCTAAATGTATACAGCTCATGAATGTGATCCACAACCCCTGGAATATCACTTATCAACCTCCATACCTTAAACCCCAGCACCATGGGGCAGACCTCCTCCATCCTCTTTAATGGCTGGGCTGATCGATCTCATTCATTGGCAAGAGCTATTTATTTCTTTTCTAATAAATACTTCTTAATTCAATTAATCTCTTTCCTAGAGGACACGCTAAATCTAGAGATTGTGCTTTAATAGCAGAGGTACCATGATGCGGGAAGATTGCTATAATAGCAAATTCATTCTTTCCAGAACATTAGCCCAGAACTTCTAATAACCTCTCAGGAGCAATCGGGTTTGCACAGGAGCACAATGGCTGAGTCTCTGGCCCAATTTATTCTCTTACGCAGATACCCACGCTAATTCACAAGCTTGAAATGTATCCGTTTTAAATTGGGAATTTAGAGGTCTTCTTGATAGAAAGCAGTAAAGTAGTATGCTCCAATTCCAGGCATGGCTAATGGAAATCTGATTCCTAACTGTTATTTAATTACTTGGATATTGTGTTTTTGGTTTCTGTGACCCATTACATACTATAACATCTTTATTTAAATGGCATCTCAGGTCATATTTTCAACAACCTATTAAAAAAATAACTGATTTATCTATAATAAAGGAACTCATTTATTACTAACAGTTCTAAACTGAATAAATTCTTCTTTCCCTTTTAAATGGTCAACAAAGTAAATAATCAACAAATGTTCCTGTATCATTGTAGAGGCAGGAGGCCCATCATGTGCCTCGCATTGGCTGGCCCTGGGCTTCTTTGCAAACACTGATGGAAAGAGAATTACACCTCCTGTGCCGTCTCCTGTTCATTTCTTTATAGATCCAGCTCCTGGTTCCTGCATTTTCTAAATATCCCCGACACTCATACTGAAAATGCCATTCCTGAAGCTTTCGGAGAAAAAGAAAACCTACTACATTTACAAATAAGAGAATTCCACGTAAGAAAAACTTGCATTGAGGTAGCAGAGGGGTTGAAGACGTTTCAGTAAAATGAAGGGTCCAGCTCACTCCTGCGGAACAAAAGGAGACAGAAATTCTCTGGTGTCTTGATAATAGACCAGGATTACAGAGCGTGATTCAGTCTCACAGCTAGGATCACCCCAGCCTCAGGAGTGACTCACTCCCTTCACCCCCCACCTCTCTGGAATCTCTCTTCCTTATTCTCCAAGGTCCAAGGCATCAAGTCTTCTACGTGGGGGAGCTAGAAAGCATGGGTGTGTTTGTTTCATTAAACAAAGACACATCCTTTTCTGAAAAAAAATACCAATTTTAAAAAGCCCTTTTTAGATTCTGTTATATGAGAAATGTCAAAACTTGGGAAACAAAATCCTTAAATGTACATCAGCAGGGAAACGAATAGATCAAAAATGACGTGTCTGCATTACAGACTAATATGCATTTTAAAAAAGAATGAAGTACAACTGAATGTTAGAAGTTGGAAAATTATTCACGACATGTTCAGTTTTTCTTAAGTATTGAGTAGACACAAAATTATTAATATACATAAAGTACAATGAATAGCTAACTAACAGCCATGAACCCACTTTGTGCATTAGGAAAACCAAGTATATCGTTACTTTGAGGTCCCCCTTCCTAATCTCATCTCCTTCTGTCCTATGTTCTTTAGAAAATTATTCTTATTTCTCACCATCTATAAATAATATATTTGGTTTTTATGTCTTTGGACTTTACAGGAATAGAAATTTACCTTTTATATTCTTTGTGACTTGCTTTTCCCATTCAAGAAGAAGTTCATGACATTCATTCATATTGATGTGTGATGAACAGTTAGTTCACTTTAACTGCTATGCAGTACCCCCAGTTTTTAAAAATATTCACTTGCCAGTGGACCTTCTGGTTTCTTACAGTTTTGTTTCTACAAAGAGTGCTACTTTATATTCTTGAGTATTTTAGTTTTTCCAATCTGGTGATATGATAATATGATTTTAACTTGCATTTCCCTAATTACTAGTGAGGTTGAACATCTTTTCATGTGTTCAGTCATTTATGTTCTCTTTTGTAAGTGCCTGTTCAAGCCTTCTGTCATTTTGCTATTGCTTTATAATCGACTTTTAAAATCTGATTTGTAGGAGTTATTTATGTATTCTGAAAATGAGTAGTACATGTTCTTTACAGATTATGGAAATGACTATGATATGTATGTACTTGTGAGAGAATCCCTCAGTTTGGAGCTTGTCTTTTCATTTTCTTTATAGAAGTTTTTAATATTTTCTTTTTTAAAATGTGCTTTTTGTGTCAAAACTTTCCTTACCTCAAGATCATGAAGAGTTTTTTTTCTATATTTTCTTCTGAAATAAAAGTTTTTTACTTCACAATTTTGTCTTTAATGTCTTCATTTTAAAGGAATGGATTGAGGAAAGGGTTAAATTTCATTTTTTTCCTTCTGTAGATAACGAATTATCCTCTAATTATAACTTACTGAAAAAATTTTCCTTCTCCATCATTTGCAATTTTAGCTCCATTATAAATTGTTTCCATGTATGTATGAGTCTATTTCTAGGCTCTCTGTTCTGTTCCATTGATCCACTTGTCTATTTCTGTACTAAGACTAGACCATAATAGTCACTATGTTATTCATAATAATTCTTGTTAGCTGATCAGGAAAATAGTCCCGCATTTTGAATCAGAATTTTCTTAGCCACTCTTAACTTGTGGATCCCTTCCACATAAATCCTACAATTATCTTTTTGAATTCCTTAAAATGGTAGAGATTTGACTAAGATTGAATTGAACTCCTCAATCAATCTGGAAAATTGACATGTTTAAAATATTGAGTTATTCAATCCATGAACATGGTACATCTCTCTATTTATTTAAAAATATGATGGTAAATTTATCTATTTATCTATTTTAGTCCTGTGTGTGCAATTGTATTTCTATATTATGAGGCTATTTCTCAGTTTACAAGTTTATTACAAGAATTATTATATTTTTCTGACAATGATGTAATAACTCTTATTCTCTCATAATTCCCTTTACCTTAGAGTCTCTTTTGTGTGATGGGAATATAGCTACACTTCTTTGTTTGTTTGTTTTGATCTCTATTTGGCTACTTTATCTTTTCTGATAGTTTCATTTTCAATCCTTCTGAAATATCTATCTTATATCTATTATTAAAAACCTATAGCTTTGTTTATTTTTAAAGTCCACCCTCAAAATCTAGTTTAATCTCAACTAGAAAATTTAACCTATTCAAATTTATTTTAAGTAATGACATATTCTGATTTATTTCTATCATTTTGCATTTTCTGTGTATTCTGCCTTTTTTTTTTTTTACTATTTTCTTGTTTCCTTTTGAATTGTGTTTTTTCTTTACTAATAGTTTGACAATTACATACCTTATTCCTGTTTTTTGTTTTCAGTGGTCACCATAGAAGTTTTAATATGAACACTTAACACATAAAGTTAATAAATATTTTTACCTCGATTCAGAAAATGTTAGGACCTGAGGCTCCTCAACTCCAGTCCTCTTCCTTCTGGTTTACATGCTATTGTTGTAGCTGGAGCCCAACAGAGCCTGGGGCCAATGCCTTAAAGTTTGTCTAGGCGATTTTTTCCTGAAGCTGAAGTTCATTTCCAAGATTTTCTGTTCTCCCAGGATCTTCCATCACCAGCTTTGGATGGAATCAGAGAGCTCATCCACAGGCTTTTGTGAAACCAGAGAAAGTGACAGGAGGAACACACTGCACTTGGATGCATCTTTACCAGGATGAAAATGACCAGGGAATATTCTCCTCATACCTTACCTGCCCCTGGCTAAATCCAATCCACCTGGGCTCAGAGTGCAGCAGTCAAAGGCTGTGTCTGTTAGCATCTTCTAGGTTTGGGGGCTCTATGTAGTTGCAAGAATATTCTAAAGTTCTTTGAAGAGAGGGGAACTCTGAGGCTCTTAGAGGAAGTGACTGAAGTCACCCAGGAGTCAGTTGGTAGGACCAGAAATAGACTTCAGGTCTCACTCAGTTCAGACAAGACAGAATGTTCGCTTTGATGCTACCAGAGAGAGAGAGAGAGAGAGGCCAACAGACACCATATTTGTGAAGTCGATACGAGCGAATTATCCACTTAAGAACAGTTCTTTCTTCTCCCCTTCTACTCAAGCCCATCTGAAACTCCTCTGCTGACTGGTGTCACTATTAGGAATATTCCAGCTACAAGAAGTCCTGAATGGTAAACACAGCAGCTGCCGTCCCCCACAGCTGCGACCACGTCTTCGTCTTGTGATTTCCGCAGCGCTCAGCCTGTGCCTCTTGCTTTCTCCTTGCCCTGCGTGCTGAGTGTGAGAAAATTCTGTGTGGGAGACTTTGTCTTGAACCCTTGGGCATGTGCCACTGCCGGCCTTTCACTCCTGAGTACACTGGCATGAGGGACGGCTCTGAAATGGCGTCAAGACAACTTTAGGAAAACACAGGGAGAAGGCACACTTCTGACTTGCCTCTCACCCAGCTCTGAAGTCCCAAAGGCAGGGCTTCAAAGAACAGAGAAACTCTGGAGAAGAGATGAGTCTTCCCTTGGTTTCCTCCCCAGTAGGGCAGCTTGAGGCCCTACACGCCCTCCTCCTAAAAGAGACCAAGGCCACACAGCAAAGTGAAGCTGTGCCTTCAGATTTTCTCCCTTTCCCAGAAATAAGAGGTTACAGAGAAAACACAAATGGAATCTAAATCTGGTAAGATTTGCAGAACCTCGAGGTTTCGCTGGGTCAGGAACAGAGTAAAAATAGTCTATCAGGATGAATCCTGGCCAGAAAAATAGAGACAAGTGAAGGGCAAGAAAATGCATAGGAAAATTTCACTTTTTTCCAACTTCCTGTTTGGTTTCACTGTTTTTCTCTGGATCAGTCATTTCTCCCACCGCCTTCATGGTATTTCTGATGAGCCAACTAGGATACCAGAATCCAGGGGATTGCAGAGTGGGGAATTTTCACAGGTCTGCTCATCAAATCTGTGGCGAAGATGGATCCTGGATGTGGACCCTGTGCCACAGAGCCAGCCAGACCAATTCCTATGATGCAGGACCTCACCTCTCAGCACAAAATATGGCCACAAACAAGCCTTGAGGGAGACTCAAGAGGCCAAAGAGAAGGAACAACTGAGGGTCGCTTAATCACCAGACACTCCCAGCCGTCCCCGATGAGCAACTGCTCTCTTATTTCTGGAAACCTCCAGTATGGAGACATCCCTGCTCTCCTCGATGGCTACCTCCTCTCTGCCTGACACTTACGTTCATTTCTCTCAGGGTGATCCAGCCTGTTCTCACCCAGTTCCTCCTTCTCTCCTGATGCTCTTGTTATATTCTAGGGTCATGACTTAAAGATTCCATGTACCTGTCATTCTGATCATAATAATCTGCTTTTAAAGGACTATCTCAAGAAATTCAACTGCCCAAGGTCAGCAAGCATGAGAATAACCCACACTCTGAGATTCTCTTTTAGGACAAGAAGTCAAGTTCCATAGGTTGCAAGTAACAGAGACCCACTCAACCTGCCTTAAGTAAAAAGTGTGTTCTCATGTTCTTTTCTTTCTTTGTTTCTTTCCTCATAAGGAATAAGGGGTGCCTGTGATACCCAAAGTCAGAGAGGTCCCCCGGGGCTTATCAGAAGTTAGAACCAGGAACAGGGAAGTCCCAGTTGAGCACAGCCAGGAACCTCGTCTGTTCCTTCCTCAGCAGCAGGTCTCACCGTGTCTTCGCTCTTCCTCCCTGAGTGCCTCTTATTCCTATGAGTCTGCAAAATGCATTTCCTTGTTGAGGCATCTACACCAACAACTGAATAGAACTACCTCAACCTCAGGCTCACGACCTTCCTTGGATATCAATCAGCATGTCAAGTAACAATTCCAAATTCCTGGGGAAGAAAATCTAACTGGCCCGTCTTAGGTTAGGAGACAAACTCTAGTCCAATAAATTGCGCCCAGAAAGAGGAGGGACTTATGGTTGAAATAAAGACATATTCCCACCTTGTATGGGTGAGACCCATGTGGGCTCCCACTACCCATCTGCTATGAGACTAGCAAATGACTTTCATAGGCTTAAAGTAATTAATAAGCTTTGTCCAGGCCACTGTGTCTAAGAAAATGGCCGCTTGGAGGAGAGATGCACTTCCATTCTTCCCATATATTCTTTACTTTGTTAGGACTACACCTCAAGGGAGAGAAAATATTGAGTGGGCCTGAGCCCTCTCTGGGTATGACCAACAGGAGCCCACATCCATCAGCTGGGCAGATGTAGTGGTAACATACCATGGGTTAGGTCACCGACGGATCAGTTATTAGTCGCACAGTCCCTGAGCGCAGGTTTAGTCCCAATATCAAGCCCATACCCAGCATGTGCTGCTGACCCCAAAAATGTGTATGCAGGACAGTAGGACAACCCACCCCCATTGCTTGGAAGAAAATCACAAAGCCCCAGTACTCTGGATCATCTTTGTTTGTAAAGGTGAAATTAAAACGTGCTTTAAGACTTAGAAGGTGGATGACCAAGAGAATATCAAACCGTAATTATGTCCAAGTTTCAATAACATCTTAAATCACCCAGTGCATTGTCTCAGTCTTTTGGAACTGCTACAACAAAATGCCAGTGACCGGGTAGCTAATAAACAATAGAAATTTACTTCTCACGGTTCTGGGGGCTGGAAGTTCGAGATCAGGGTGCCAGCACGGTTAGGTAAGGGCTTTCCTCCTGGTTACAGGCTTCTCGCTGTGTCCTCACATGGTGAAAGGGGCTGAGGATCTCTCTGGAGCTTCTTTTATGAGGGCACTAATCCCATATGTGTGGGATCCACCCTCATGGCTTAAGCACCTCCCAAAAGCCCCGCCTCCTAATACTATCACATTGGGCATTAGGAATTCACATATGAATTTTGGGGGGACACAAACACTTATAAAGAAGCCCCTGATGTCCTTGGGGCTTTCAGTCTATTTATCTCCTCTTCATAGCATTGATCATCCAGAACGGCATTAGATTTCATGTTCGCCTTCCTCACTAAACACTGGGGCTCTTGAGTGAAAGCACCATAACTTACCATGTCATAGGCTTAGAGCCTGGTCCAAGACCTGGTATGTAGCAATAGACAGTTGACAGTAGATGGATGGATAAATGATGTATGGAGGAAAAGATTTAGGAGTTGAAGGCTGAAGAAAGGAAGGAATGGACTGAAAGGAAAGGAAGGAAGGAAGGAGAGAAGGAAGGAGGGAGGGAGTTCCATAGCAAACATGACATCAGAGTAAGCCTTGGTGTCATCTATCCTGTGGTTCAGCTTGGCAAGCAGGTGTGAGCAACCTCCTGGACCAAACAAAACATCAACACAGTGTTGCTACTTGGCTTCACCCAAGAAGCTAACAAGCTTGACCCCCAGGCTAAAAGTTCCAAGTGTCACGTTGCTTTGGGGATTTCTCTTCCACTCCTGTGTACCTCTCTCCTCTACCCATTTCCTCTACTCCAACAGTGTCTTCCTCACATCAGACAGGGAGGACACTGCTATGGCCATTTGCTTTTGCGAGGGACTACGTTTCTGTGTAAACGTGCTCCAGCAGTTTTAGTCCAGTGGTACTTAACCTTCCTGGGTGGATGCATCACAGGCCTATCGACATCCTGATAAAAGCTACCACTCCCCTTCTAGGAAAACGCACCCCTACTGCCCCTCAAATGCACAAACTCTGACACTATTCCAGGAAGCTTCTGGAGCTCACAGCCTTGAGATCTGTGGTCCAGGGCTACTGGACTCTGTGTTATTTGGCTCAGGATATTTTTTAATGTTAAACTTCTGCTCTCTCATTGGTAAAGTACCCAACTTAGAGGACTGTCAGGCACCAATAACCAGATGGGGAGAAAGATGCTTCGCTGATCTGAATCAGACCTCAAGGTGCAGGAAGGAAAGCCTTGTTGATCTTCCTGGTAATTGGGAGAAGATAAGGTACCAAGGAGATGCCCTTCTCCCAACCCCTCGGCTCCCACCTGTCCTGCACACACAGGCAAACACACACACACACACACACACACACACACACACACACACAAACACTGGTCATTGGACAAAAGTGCCAGAAGACTATCACCTCTGGGGAGCAGCCCCCATGGACGATTGATATGAGTCAATGGATCAGCCGCTCAGCTTCCTTCAGGTGGAACACCTAAGCATGCTCCCTTGTCTCCCAGAGGTCCCATGGGGTGCAGGTGCAGCTGCCCACAGTGTCACCTGTGCACTCATGCACCCGTGTTGGCCTCCTTCCCTCCCCAACTCACCTTTCAGCTCCGCCACCAGGGCCTCCTGGGATCATCTCCTGAGAAACTACCTGCATGTCAACCCTTGTTTCAGAGTCTGAATGAACACAACCTGACACAGGTGGTGGCCAGAACTTTGAACAATCAGATACGATTCTGAGAGGGCTTTATAAGGTGGTCAATAGATTTCACCATCAGGTTCAGTATCTGGCCTCCTGGAAGAGAGGAGCAGGAAGCAGGTGAGGGTGCAGCTGTGCCTGGGAAGTAGAGGAACAGAGGGTGTGAAGAGCTCACCTCCAGGCACCTGAGGGTGTGGCCCTGACAGGAAACGAGGTGGGTCTGTCACTCAGGCCATCCTGAGGGAATGCCCCAGGGTGGGGTGCTTACACAGCAGACCCTACTTCTCACAGTTCTGCAGGCTGAACATCCGAGGTCAAGGTGCTCATAGATTCTGTCCTTGGTGAGAACCCTCTTCCTGGCTTGTTGATAGCCCTCCTCACTGTGTGCTCACACAGAGGGGAAATAGACAGGGGGTCACTCCTCTTTTTCTCCTAAGGGCACTAATCTCATCCTGAGGGTCCCACCCATGTGACCTCCTTTAAACCTTACTACTTCCCAAAGGCTCCACCACTAAATACCATCACAGTGGGAAGTTAGGGCTTCAACAAAGGGATTTGTGGAGGATATGGATATTCAGTCCATATCAAAGTGTATAACTGTTTTAGTTGAAAACTATACATTGTTTCAGTTAGCACTTAACCATGTTTCTCCGATGGCATTTGCTACCCAGCTTGTTGCTGTTGTTTGAAGTAGCTGTACTACATCATCAGATGTCTGATCTGTGGAGCTCATTTTCCAGGGAGCAGCAGCCACTCTAGCCATGTGTATTTAGGGGAGGTGGGTCCTAGACTGCAGGAGCCCAGGAATTTAAGGGGAGGGAGGGAGCCCAGAACAACACCACCAAATGCCTCTTTGCAGACACCCTAGGAGACTCTTCCAGTCATGATGCCACCTTTAAGCCCTTAGGGAGTGGCTCTCAAAAACCATCAGCATCAGTATTACCTGGGAACTTATGAAACATGCAAATGAAGGGCTTCACCCTAGACCCACTGCAGCATGATTCTGAGTGGGCACCAGCAATCTATTCCAACAAGCTCTCAGGGTGAGGACACAGGTTCAAACTGGAGAGTCACTCCCTGAGAGGGGTGGCAGTCCTAGAAGGGTTGTCCTTGTAGGTATAATTTTCTAGCTTTGGGGGTTTAGAACCAGAGGAGTGGGGAGTTGAACACCTACCACCAGGTGTTTTTTTTTTCCAACATCTCACACCAGACAGGTTTTCCTCAACCCTGATATCACCCAATAGGTGCTGGCATCAGTGGTCTGGACCCTTGTTGAAGATTTATGAAGTCAAGAAAAGAAGCAGAACGTGTCCCAAGACTTGTGAGCAAAAGGCAAGAGGAGAAGCCAAAAGTCTTTCTGCCAATCTGTCATCTCTGTGCAACTTCTGACCCTCCTCTTCCCCAACCACCATCTCCCGCTTCCACACAAGTCTGGGATGGCCCTCAGTTCCTGCAGGGATTCTCATGCTTACTTTTAAAATCTTTTTGTTAATTCCCCCTTAATTCCTGTGGTTCCTGAGCCAAAACTGTTGATACACCATTTTGTCACCTACGCTGAGAATTCTAACACTATAAGTCTTGAGACCTAATTTTCTAGAGCAATCTACCCGTGGCATTCTAAATAGACCAATCACTTACAGCCTTCTTTTAAATAGTCCTTATTTTTTTTTTATTGAAGCATAGTTGATTTACAATGTTTTGTTAGTTTCAGGTGTACAGAAAAATGATTCAGTTATATATATATATATTCTTTCTCAGATTCTTTTCCATTATAGGTTATTACAGGATGTTGACTATAGTTCCTGTGCTATACAGTAGGTCCTTGTTGCTTATCTACTTTATATATAGAGGTGTGTATCTGTTAGTCCCAAACTGCTAATTTATCCCTCTCCCCACCCCAGCCTGGACCTTATTTTTTAAAGAAAAATTGAGCAGAAAGTACAGAGATGCCCTTTATACCTCCTGTCTCCACATACTCATACCCTCCCCACGATCAACACCCCCAACAGATGATACATTTTTTATAATCCATGAATCTACACTGACACATAAATATCACCCAAAGTCCATAGTCATATTAGGGTTCACTCGGTGTTGTATATTCTATGGATTTTGACAAATATATTATGACATGTATCCACTATTATAGTGTCAGAGTAGTTTCACTGCCCTAAAATCCTCTGTACTCTGTCTATTCACCTCTCCCTGCCCCCTAACCCTTGGTAACCACTGTTTTTTTTACTCTCTCCATATTTTTGCCTTTTCCAGAATGTCATATAGTTGGAAGCATACAGTATGTAACCTTTTCAGATTGGCTTCTTTTACTTTGTAACATATACTTAAGATTCCTCAGTGTCTTTATATGGCTTGATAACTTGTTTATTTCTAGTGCTGAGTAACATCCATGTCTGGATGGGCCACACTTTTCTAAACACTCACCTTTTGAAGGACATTTTGGTTACTTACAAGTTTTGCCAAATATGAATAGAACTGCTATACATACCCACATGCAGGTTTTTGTGTGGACCTAAGTCTTCAACTCACTTGGGTAAATACCAAGGAACACACGGCTGGATCATATGGTAAGAGAATGTTTAGTTTTGTAAGAAACTTCCAAACTGTTCTACAAAGTGGCTGCACCATTTTGCATTCCCACCATCAATGGATGAGAGTTCCTGTTGCTCCACATTCCCGTCAGCACTAGGTGTTATCAGTGCTAGAGATTTTGGTCATTTGAATAGGTGTGTAGGTATATCTTATTGTTGCTTTAATTTGCAAATCCCTAATGACATGATGTTGGGTATTTTTCATATGTTTATTTGCCATCTGTATCTCTTTTTGGTGACATGTCTGTACTTCCATGCTTTTTATTCTAATGAGATTTCTGACAGCAAACTCTATAAGGATGTTTCTGCATGGAATTATTGTAATGCTGCCTTGCAACTTTTTATTTTGGATCAATTTTCTCCAAAACTAAAGTTGAATCCCCATTTTATAAAACTAACAATAAAATGAGCTCAAGTATTTGATTTGTCACTAGTAATATAGCTGGTCACTACTCTTATAGCCCATGAATTGATATTGTTAACCACATTATCATTTTTACAATCATCCTGAATCCTTTTTTTTTTTTTTTTTTTTTGTGGTACGCGGGCCTCTCACTGTTGTGGCCTCTCCCATTGAGGAGCACAGGCTCCAGACGCGCAGGCTCAGCGGCCATGGCTCACGGGCCCAGCCGCTCCGCGGCACGCGGGATCTTCCCGGACCGGGGCACGAATCTGTGTCCCCTGCATTGGCAGGCGGACTCTCACCCACTGCGCCACCAGGCAAGCCCGGGGAAGCCCCTGAATCCTTTTTTAAAGTTGGCGACTACATTTTTTTCTCAATGAATAAGTAATGGTTCAGTACATAATGATTTGTAATTTCTTAAGTATCATAAAATACAAACCATTGGATCCAATTGTACTGACTGAAATCACTTTTTACTTTCAAAAGTACTATTTAGTTGCTTTCTTTCCAATTATAGCATACATCTCATCTCTCTAACATAGAAAGCTTTAGCTTTTCGGTCACAGTTTTTTGGGTTTTTTTTGTTTTTTGTTTTTGTTTTTTCTGCGGTAAGCATGCCTTTCACTGTTGTGGCCTCTCCCGCTGCGGAGCACAGGCTCCAGACACGCAGCCTCAGCGGCCATAGCTCACAGGCCCAGCCACTCTGTGGCATGTGGGATCTTCCCGGACGGGGCACGAACCCAGTGTCCCCTGCATCGGCAGGCGTACTCTCAACCACTGCGCCACCTGCGAAGCCCAAGGTCATGGTTATTTTTTACGACAACAGGTAAAACCCATGAAAAGCTTCCAACTTCTTAATTTTACACTAAAGTTTTATTTTCACCAACTAGATGAAGACCATGCACTTTTTGAAGAACAACAACAAAGGAAACAGACATTTTAATACAAAATTATTTCAGCGAAAGAAAATACATTTAAGTAAATAATCATGGGTGATAAAAACACACCAGAGTTCCTCTTATGGATAAATTTGAATATCCCAAAATTTAATGAAAATTGACATTAAGATATGACAGTAAGATTGACATTAATGCAGTCAATGAAAGAAAAAACAGATAAGTTGGACTTCATCAAAATTTTAAAATTTTGTGCATCAGTAAATCAAGAACACTATCCAGAGAGTGAAAAGACAACCCATAGAATGGACCAAAATATTTGCAAATCATGCATCCAACATGACTCTAGATACTAGAATATATAAAGTCTAGTATACAGCCAGAATATCTAAAGTGTTCAGAATATATAAAGAACACTTACAATTCAACAACAAAAACACACACAATCCAATTAAAAAATGAGTAAAGGACTTGGATAGACCTTCCTCCAAAGAAGATATACAAATGGCCACCAACTATATGAAAAGGTGCTCAATGTCACTAGTCATCAGGTAAATGCAAATTAAAACCACAATGAGATACCACTTCACGATTAAAATAGATATAATCCAAAAAAATGGAAATTCATGGGTATCAATGAGGATGTGGAGATACTGGAACACTTCTACATTGCTGGTAGGAATTTAAAATGGTGCAGCTGCTGTGGAAAAAAAATTAGTAATTCCTCAATAAGTTACACATAGAACTACCACATAACCCAGCAATTCCACTCCTAAGTCTATACCCAAAAGAATTCAAAACAGGTACAGTATTCAAACAAAATCTTGTACACAAATGTTCATAGCAGCTCTGTTCACATTAACCAAAAGATACAAACAACCCAAATGTTCATCAACAGATGAATGGATAAACAAAATATCACACAGTGGGATGTTGTTCAGCCATAAAAAGGAGTGAAAAACAAATACATGCTACAACATGGATGAACATTATTCTCAGCAACTTTCTAAGTGAAAGAAACCAGACACAAAAGGCCACATGTTGTATGATTCCATTTATAGAAAATATCCACAATAGACAAATTAATGGAGATAAAAGCAGATTAATAGTTGCCAGGGGCTGGGGAGGGGTGAATGAGAGCAACTGTTTAATGAGAGAATGAGAGCAACTGTTTAATGGGTATGGGGTTTCCTTGGGATGATGAGAAAGTTCTAGAGATGATGGTGGTGATGGTTTACAACACTGTGGATGTACTTAACACCCCTGAACTGTACAAATAGGTTATGACGTAAATGTTGTTTGATGTGTATTCTACCACAGTAAAAACAGTCAAATGCTTCAAAAGCATCATCTAAATTTGTTTCATTAGCCAATTTTATTTCAGAAACTAGTGCTTCCACTATGTAAAAATAGAAATTCTCTGTGTTTAAAGCTTATTTTCTATGGGACAGTTGTAACGTTTCCCACCTTCATCTCATGTTCTAAAAGAGCATTTTGTTTGTTATACTGGTTTGAAAAGTGTGTCTACTTTTTTTAGTTAATATGGCTTCCACAGGTGTGTATTAAATCTTGGGGTTCAAGATGTGTGATAGATTCATCATAAATGCTGTTCGATACAAACAATAAATGCTAGAGAGAGTGTGGAGGAAAGGGAACCCTCCTACACTGTTGGTGGGAATGTAAGTTGGTGCAACCACTATGGAAAACAATATGGAGGGTCTTTAAAAAACTAAAAATAGAACTACCATATGATCCATCAATCCCACTCCTGGGCATATATCCAGACAAAACTATAATTCAAAAAGATACATGCACCCCTCTGTTCATAGCAGCACTATTCACAACAGCCAAGACATGGAAGCAACCTAAATATCCATTGACAGCTGAATGGATGAAGAAGATGTGGTACATATAGACAATGGAATATTACCCAGCCATAAAAAAGAATGAAATAATGCCATTTGCAGCAACATGGATGGATCTAGAGATTGTCATACTAAGTGAAGTAAGTCAGAAAGATAAAGACAAATATCATATGATATCACTTATATGTGGAATCTAAAATATGGCACAAATGGACTTATCAATGAAACAGACTCACAGACTTAGAGAACAGCCTTGTGGTTGCCAATGGGGGAGGGAGTTGGGGGAGGATGGAATGGGAGGTTGGGGTTAGCAGACGTGAGCTATTATATATAGGATGGATAAACAACAATGTCCTCCTATATAGCACAGGGAACTATAGTCATATCCTATGGTAAACCATAATGGAAAATAATATTTTAAAAAATATATATATATGTATAACTGAATCACTTTGCTGTACAGCAGAAATTAACACAACATTGTAAATCAACTATACTTCAATTTTTAAAAAAAGAAAAGAAAAAATAAATAAATGCTGTTGGAGACATATTTATGGGTCTTTCTAAATTTTGTATATCTGGGTTTTATTTACCAGTGTGCAATAAACTGTCTTTCACTTTTCCAATAAAGTTGATAATTAAGCTATCAAAATATTTGCATCTAACACTCTTGGACTCATGGATATCTTAGAATTAAATTAATTTTCAAAACAGTCTTTGCTTATTACATATTTTTCTTTTTCCTTATGAATTAATCAGTTATCATGATGGTTTCCAACATAATTTTGACCCAACTTAGTTTCTTGTTAACACTTTTTTAATTCTATGAAGCAAATCAAATGAGGTATCTCAACTACAATTTTTTATATTACATAGCTTTATCGATAATATTAGATATTACTAATAATACAGTCAAAGAATATAGAAAATTATTAAGAAGAAAGTATGAGTCACTCAAGAACCTCTCACCCACAGGTAATGTTAACATTTTAGTGAGAGCCTTGTAGATATATATATATGAAAAACCTGTGAAATGCTTAAAATCATTCTGCAATTTGAATTTTCACTCAACTACTCATAGTGGGTATCTTTTCATCTCAAAAAATCATCTACATCATCTACTTTTACAGGAACTACTATAAAAACTACTCATTTATAGGAACATATATTTATAGGAACATATCAAATTTTATCTTATCTTGTGATGAACATTCAGTTTGTTTTCAATTTCTGTTTCTAAAAACCTCATTCTAAAGAACCAACTACTATGTATAAAATAGATAACTAATGAGAACCCACTGTATAGCACAGGGAACTCTACTCAATGCTCTGTGGTGACCTAAATGGGAAGGAAATCCAAAAAAGAGCGGATATATGTATACATATAGCTGATTCACTTTGCTGTACAGCAGGAACTAATACAACTTTGTAAAGCAACTATACTCCAATAAAAATTAATTTAAAAAAAAGAAGACTCAGAGTACAATGGAAAGAAGAAAAAAAGAACCAACAAATCGTACACACACACACACACACACACACACACCCCTAGCTCTTGAGCATGCATTCCTTGAAGTTACAAAGTACACTTATACATTTTACGTTTTGATTCATATTGACATGCAATGCTCAGTGGCGCACTAATCCACCCTATGAATGCCACCAAGGAGCCCCACTTTCTCCACTCTCTTAACAGCAATCTTTTAGGTGTGATAAATAAAAAGTCATATCTTGCAATATATTTTAATTTTCATTTTTTAACCGCTACTAAAGCTGAATCTTTTTCTTGTATTCAGTGGCCTTTGTAAGTTGTATGATGAAGTGATTTGCCCATTGCTTATTGAGTTACTTCTTTTTCTTTTTTTTATTAATTTGTAAGAGCTCTTTGTATATGAGCAAATATATGTATATATGGACTTTCATATGCATTGCAAATATTATCTCAAGCTATCATTTGTATTTAAATAGTGGTCTTCTTGCCTTCTTTTTCTTTCTTAAAAAATGCTATCACAGAAATTTTCAAATATATACAAAAACAGATAATCATATAATGAATCCCCATATAGCCATCACCTCCATCAACAATTATCAAAGATATTACGAACCCGGTTCTATCCCTCAGCTGCTTTTTTTATTTATAATTGTTGTTTTGCTGGAGTATTTTAAAGCACAGCTCATTTTACCCATAAATAGATCAGTAGGCATCTCTAATTGATAAGGACATTTTGACATATAACTACAAGACATTTTCACAACCTATCCATCTTTAATACTAAGAAAATTTCACCTACCATGTGAAACTTTTTTGGATGATATATATCCATTTCAAAATACCACCCCCCCAGGTCATTTTGCTTAGGCTGTTTTGCCTTTTTAACCAGAGGCAATTTCATCTATTTACTTTGCATAATTTCTTATACACATTTCTATAATTCTTATCATATTCTCTTTCCCTACAAAGAATTTTTGCTCCACTCAGATGTTCTCTACACTTTCATCACATTCTCTTTTCTGAGCATCAGATGATTGTAGGCCTTTGAACCTACACACTGTTGTAATTCTGATCTTCATAGCCTCTCTTCAGTTTCAGCTCAACATTTCCAGTTGAAGTGACAGTGTTTGCTGAGATCTCAGGGTCTCCCTGCCCATTTTCCATATTGTAGGCATTTACATAGGCATTTGGGGAAGTCATGGGTTTTCCCCAAAGCATTTCCTACTTACCAACGGCCTAGCTCACAGCAGAGTTCAGAATTTCCCTCAGATCGATACACTTACTTTAGTCTGATATTAACTCATCTTCCTTAAATCTCCCCTTGCTGATGCAGGGGGCAGCCTTTTCCAAGAGTTCTGATCTTCACCAGGTGTCTCTCTCCTTTTACTCAGGAGGACTTTCCCAGGAAAATCCTGCTGCAAGCAAGAAACATCAAGCTTCTCTGTGAGGGCACTGCACAGATCAAAGGCACGTGGATCTTTCTCTCTAGCACGTATCTGTTTTACTTATGTTTCAGGTAGGAGAATTGTCTACTTCTTCCCTCCTTCTCACACAGTCCTGAAGTCAAACCATTCAGGTTTGGCCAAAGAGGTTTAGTCAGTATAGGTTAGTAGGTGATGGAGTTGCTGGTTGTGTTGTTTCAGGGTGTGATAAGTTCTGACTGCTTTTGGAAGTTAGCCCTCAGTGTTTGGGGACTTCTGGGGAGCACGGCACTAAAGGACAGAGGGAGGGTGGACTTACAGATAATGGGCCAAGAGCCTGCAGAGCTTGTTGCCAAGGCTATTCTCAGGTCTGTGCAAGCCCACAGGAAAACATGGCCAAAGCCAACATCAAGTCATGGAGGGTCATTCTGGGGAGACCACAGAGACCATCTTGTCAACCATTCCAATCTTATGAACAAAGGAACTGATGCTTAGGAAGGTGAACTGAAGGACTTGCCCAAGGCTGAAGAGAGAAGCATGACCAAAACCAGGTCACCTGACTCTAACAAGGGACACTGTCTGTCTACCCAACCAAACCAAACTGTCTCTGGCTGGTGACACTCTCCACCTACCCAACCTCTACCAAAGCTCAGAAGGCCAGGGATGCTTCTCTAAAGCATCTCATCTTGTCCAGAGCCTAAAATCACCTCAAGGGGGTTGACCACCATGGTCAAACTAATTCCAAGGGACTTCAAAGATAACTTGCTCTATCTGGGGTCCCATCAATTGCAATTCTGGAATCCCTCATCATGGACATCAGGAAGATGGGACTAGATATTGGCCTGTTGGATGAGGTAAGGTCTACTGAAACAAAAGAGAATGGTTGGCCTAGGATAAGATGAAAAATACGCTTCAAAGGGAATAGACTACTAACCCTGCTGTCCTCCGGAAGCCCCAATCCAACGCTTCAATTCCCTCCTACCCTTGGCCTGCCTCTGTCCTTAAAGTACTCAGTCTTTTGTCTGTGAAAAGACAACAGGATTGGGTCTTTAAGAGAAGAAATAAATAGTAAGTAGTTCTCCAGGTTTTCTGCAGCTATGTCTCATATTTGACAATCTCACACTCACCGACTTGACAGTCTGCTTTCGCTAATCCATATGCATATAAGGTGTATATTACCCCCACGTCTACGAGATTCTCACTTAGCCAACGACATCTGTCTGTGAACTGTCACGAAATGCTAGAATGATTCTTTTTCTTTTGTGGTGTCAATTCCTCTATCTGTCATTATGAACCTTGTTAAATACCCTCTTCCCTCCCCTTGTGAAAGGCATGAACTGAGTGCTAAGTTTCAAACATACCCCCTTAGCACATCCAGATGGGGAGAAAAAAAGCACATCTAGCTATCTACTTAATCAAACATCTACTTTTACTCCATCAACGGGGAGGAGGCCCTTTTGTACATTTAACAAATTCAAGCAATTTAGCAACTGGGTTAAAGCCTATGTAAAGTACTTCAACAACATGGGAAATGAAGACACTGGTCTTCTGTCTTAGAATTGGTTAATGGAAGACGTGAAGTCTCAAAGCGCGCACAACCGTGGGTTCTTACGGAGCTGCCCTAATGCACTGCTGGGAAAACCTTGTGAAGTTTTCCATCACGGGGGGAGGTGGGTTGACAGTCTTTGCCTGTGCTGTCAGTTCCACTGTGGGAGGCTCCTAAATTTATTATATCTAGGAAATGATTCTGGTGCAAGCCTATCTTGGAGGAAGCAAAGAAGCAAGGCATGCAGCTCGCTCTTCCGAATGTATTGTCTGTTATTACTACAAGGCTGTGGGCTGAATCTTGGCAACTCCATGGGCAGGGACCTTGGGCGCTTCTCGGTCTAAACTTGATCAAGGGGAGGCAGAGCAAGAAAGAGGTCCCATTGGCCTTTCTTCATCTACCAGCTTGACAAGCCCTAGCTAAACAATATATTCAGAAAGTTAAATGGAATCATCACAGTGGAGCAGCAGTGTTTTCCACTGGTGTGAATGTCTCCATCAAATACCATCTCTGCTAAGTCATCAAAATGCTCAATACCACCGTTAGAAGATCACATGTCAAATATTACGTTTGGATCAAGAAAGAGCTTTGTCTCTTTTTTTGCAATCTCCTCACTTTGGGAGGGTTCATCACCTCAGTTTCTTCATCCACAAAATATGAATAATAGCGTGGTCCAACTTTCTGGGGAGGAGAAGATAGATGAATGCTTTGTGCTGACTAGCTCAAAAGCCATGCAAATATAAATCACTGAGTACTGCACACGCTGCCCTGCTGCTGCTGTAGGCGCCTGGAGCTGTCACTGAAGCCTGCGAGAGCTCCAGGAACCTACAAGAAGTATGTGCTGGGAGAGCCAGGTCCAGAGTCTTTTGGTGGTGATGACTGAAACGCTGTTGTAGTGGAGGGGCAGCTGCTAAGTTTATGGTTATCGACCACTGAACTTGGACTTGCTCTGAGAAGCCTGCTCCACCAGGCCAACCAGCTCAAAGGGCATCAATCATTTGGTGCAACACTGTGTCTTATGGGCTTAATGGTATTGGAATCTGAAGGGCCAGAAGCTGCCCTTGGAAGTGAACAAAGGGCTGTTCACAGGCTGGAGGAGTGAGCGCAAGATGGACCTGACTTTTGCTTCACAAATAATCTAATAATAAAGGAATTAAACCAACACGCAGGCTCTATTGATCTATCATAGTGATTGAATGATCAGTTAACGCACATCTGCACTCTACAACTTAGCAAATGGAGCCAAACCTCTCAGTTGTATCCTCAGGTTAGTTACTTGGCTTGTCACCTTTTGGTGATCATGGAATGTGTCCCCAACTACAGTTAATCGTCTTACAAATGTATACAAATCCCCCATCTCAACTTGCACCAAGTACTAGCAATAGCCTTTGCTATCATCTATCAATCAATACATTATCCCTTCTCCCCAAACGCAGGGTCATTTACTATAACCTATTGGAAAATGCTGCTTGGCAAAGACTGTTTATGAGATATAATCATAGAAAATAAGGGGATATTATAATGAGAAGTCAACCCTTCAGTTTAATTGCAAAAGACTGTTTAAGCTAAAGGAAATAGTGTATCTGAGCTCTGAAGTGGAAATAAAGTTGCCAGTTTCTGAAATGCATATCATAGAAAATGAGTTCTTTTTCTTCATTAGAAAAAACATATCTGCAAGTAATAAGAATATTACGAGTAAATACTAAAAGAATACATAGCCATTGGCTGTGAGTAGCTACAGAGTACATTATATCTTTGAATAATTTCTAAATCACTGACTTAGAGAAATACTGAGTCCTGGCCTTGGTAAATTATAATCTGTGTTCTTATCCTATAGAAATGAAAAGGATCATCACCCCACACAACCAGAACAGGAGAAGTTTATTATGAATCTGAAGTGTTGCATTTGTACATTATTCTTTGTCTCCTTTTAGAAAAATAGCTTGAAAATGAACAGAATAATGTATGTATAAGGGTAGTGTGAACTAAATTGTCATATGCTCTATAGACCTAAGGAGGAAAGAAATGTGGAACTTGCTGTGCTGAAGTTGTTGTTGCTAAGGAAGCACTAAATAGGTGAAGGCGAAACCCTACGATGTTCATGAACCTGGTGCCCCAGATGGACGGAGGAACAAAGAGAAGGTAGGTCCTTCCAGCTCTAAAGCCAGGAAAAAGCAGTTCCTATGCAAATTTGAAAACAAAGATGACAACTCTTTGTTGTTTGACTTAAACAAAATTGTTTTTCCTGAGTTAGAAAAGTCAGATTAACCCTTCAAAATCAGTACCCATAAATGGAAATACCAGCTAACTGTTCTGGTCACTGTTGCAGCCACTGAGGAAACAAAGGAAAAATATTCTATCTTCCTAGAGAGTAAACAAAATAAGTGTTAACTCTACAACATGGTACAGATGATAAGGGCTGTAGGGAAAAAAAAGGAAAGAAAGAAGGAGAACAGGAAATTCTTGGGTGGGGGTGGGGGGAGGGTTGCCGTGCTTTACAGGGGGTAGAAGTGACAGTCTCTGAGCCAAGATGACATTGGAGCAAAGATTTGAAGCCAGCAGGAGGGCAGGCAGGCAGGTACCCGGAGGACAGTGAGCTGGTCCAGATGCTTGAAAAGTAGCAAAGCAGAGCCAAGTGGCTGGAGACAAGTGAGCAAGGGGCACAAGAGCTGGACATGAGACATGGGAGAGACACGAGGAAGGAGAGAAAAATCACACCTCCTCGGGACTTCAGCTTTAGTCAGAGAGCGCCAGCACACTGTCCAGCAAAGAAGCACACAATCTTACTTCATTTTTCTCAGGCTCTCCCTGGGTGCTGTGAGGGGCGAAGACAGAAGCAGAGAGTGACTAGGAGGGCCCACAGTTTGCAGATGGAAGGCGACAGTAGTTTGGACCAATATGGTTGCCATGGAGATGAGAGGAGGTTGGGTTCTGGATACCTGTTGGAAGAAGAGCTGGCACGAGGTCTTGGCAGATGGGATGGGAAGAGAAGGAGGCATCCAGGATGACTTCAAGGCTTTTTGGCCTCAGCCATTTCCAGTTGCTATTAGATAAGATGAAGCAGGTTTGAGGGGAAATATCAGGGATTTGGTCTGAGGCCATGGTAAATATGAGATGTCAATTAGATCTCCAGGTAAAGTGTATGAATCCTGATTTCAGAGGGAGGTCTGAACGGCAGATGTCAGGATACACGTGACATTGAAAACTATGTCTGGGGCCTTGTCTGGAGAGCTCCAGCATTTCAGGAAGGAGACGGAGAAGCCCGTGACACGGGAAAACCTGGCAAATGTGGCCTCACGAACATCTACCTCCCTGATGTCATCAGGTCCAGAAGAAATGTTTATGGGTGTTTTAGGTAAACTTTAAAGCCCTAGATCAACGCTCACTTACTACTCCTGGAACCAGCTGGGCTTTGCACCAACCAACCACTTTGAATTAATTCTTCCCAGCTTTTCTCAGATAAAGAAACGATCAATTTGCAACTTGGTCAAGGTGAGTCCCAACTGCAAGCCTGCAAACCCCTTTCAGGCACTTGGCCTTCTTCCTCACCTGCTTTCTGCTGGATGTCACCTTCCAAGAATCCTCAAGGACCTCCCTAAGCAGGGGAAAGGAAAGAGAGGGGACTATCATGGATTACCGGGCACCAGGACTGAAGATTTACATCCAGGCTCTCAATCAATCTTGAAGCCAACTCCATGAAGCAGGATTGACCTCTCCTGTTGTAGATACAGATAAGAACGTGATGCTCAGAGAGGTGATGTAATTCAACTAAGTTCCTACCGTGGCCTTACCTGGAGCTGGGAGAGACACAGATATCTTCAGGACAGTTTCCACTATAGAGCCCCAAATCTAAACCCCTTCTCCAAAACCATCCCAATTCCTCTACAGATGGGACAGGAAAGATTTATGATGTATTAACACTGGAAAGAGAAAGTTGCTATAACAATACAAAAACAGCTAGACTCAATGTCTATGTACTTTACAGATTGGAAAGCCCAGTCACAAACCTTCATCTTTCCTGGATGTGTCGATCTGATCCCTTTACCAAGACTGGTGCTGCCAAGATTGGCAACTTGGCCTCAGGGGAAATAAAACACTGAAAGTGACCTGGAAAGAAAGACTTTCCACCAGCGGGAGGAGGATGTCTTAAAGGTCCTTAATGAGTCCTTGGAGGGATCTCAGCTCTCTGCTGGGACACAGGGCATAGGCAGGGGGCATAGCTGAGAGAAGTGACCGAGATTTGTATCCCAGCCCAACCACTTAGAAACTGAATACTTCAAAAGTATCGAACACTGATTCAGTGCTAAGTGTCCATTCAAGGTTGCTTAGCGCACATGGACTCATTCAGACTGTGGACGTTACTGATGAAGATCTGACTGTTGGTGGTGGTGTTATATTCCCATTTTACGGAAGAGGAAACTGAGGCCCGGGGAAGCCTAGGAGCTTGCCAAGCTCCCAAACGCAGTTTGGCTCCAGAGTCTGGCCCTTAACCTTCAACCCCGGGCAAGCCACGCTCTCTGAACTTGAGTATCCTCGTTGCGTTGTTAGACGGAAAATAACCTGGCAATAATAGTCTGGCAATGTGCTCCACAGAGCTGGGCTCAATAGAGCTGTTACCTGAATATGACTGTTTGCCTTTGGTTAATTGTCTCTTTTGAGGAAACTCTTCTAAAGCCCCCAGCGCTTCCTACACCAGCTCGAGTACCACAGAGCAGCTTCACCCTCTGTGTGTCCGCAGGCTTTGTGTCTGAATACCACAGAGCGTTGCACGTCAAAATGCAGTTGTTTCCACTTTTCTGGATTAGCAGTTAGAGGCCCTTCAGGGATAAGACCACATCTCATGCTTTATGGGGACTACCTGTCTCTCAAATACCACCCGCAAAGGCAGGCGCTCAATGGATACATGCTCTTTGCATAAACGAATAAATGCATCCCACCGGAAGGTGTGACACCACCAGAAATAGTGTTCCAATCCCGAACTTACCCCATACAGTCAGTGGGGGGAGGGTGACACTCAGCTCTCGGTTTTCTTTATCCTAATCTGTTCAGATCACTTCAATATCTGCTTTTCTTTTACTCACACAAAACATCTTTTCATTGGAAGGCTTTTGGGTGATTCTATCTCCTCCAAATCACTATATCTGACTCAGTTTGTTTTTCAGTTGCTTCTAAGCAAACGATATTGATAAAAAGTCACTGTTTTTGAGAGTCTAAGTGTATTCTTCTTACAAATACCAAAGGGAATAAGGTGAAAAAATTATCGTAAAGTGGGAAGGATTTGGTTGTCAGCTGCATCACATCCTTGATTCAAAACCCAGCTGCACTGCTGCATTTCTCTGAGTTTCAAAACCAGGAGCCACGGAGCCTCTGGGGAGGACATGGTGCACCCTGAGGGGTCTCCTTCTGGGTCCCCAGGCATTTCCCACCCAGTCTCTGCCAGCTGGACGGTCTTGGCTCTGCATGAGCCGCCCCCCACACCTCCCCACCCCTGAGTCCTGGTTCTTCACTTCCAAACCCAAGAAGTGAACCCCAAGGAAAAGGGTCGAGGCCTTGCCCCAGGCTGGAAAGCTTTGGTTTTCAAAAACAGAAGAAGCAGAAGCTGGAGATCATAAAAACTGGGAAAAAGAAACCAGAGCAGCAGAGCCCTTGTTGCAGAAGTTTCATCCCAGTGCTTGGTCTTTTTCCTCAAGTTCATGATCCTTCACACCATACAGAACCACAAGCGTTCTGTATGAGTTTCACACTACAGAAAGATAACAGAATTTCATTTTTTACAGAAAACTTTACCTATTATTTAACAAGATACTTACTATTTAACAAGATACTTACTATTTCTCAACTGCTGGAGGCAAAGGGATGCTCATTTTATTGCTGTTTAATAGATTTCCTTAAAGAAAAAAACACCATCATCATCGTAATTACTTACATACATTATCTCATTCAATTTCTCTGAATTCTAGCAACACCATTGGAAAGTAGGTATGCTCTGCAGGTGACAAACTGAAACTCAGAGAGGTTAAGTAACTTACCAAGACTCACACAGCTAGTAAGAAACAAAACTAATAACCACACTTATCACCTCAACTATCCTTTTCCTCTACAAAACTCACTCTCCTTTAAAATGCAATCCAGGCTCCACCAGAACAAAAGCACCCGTAACTGACTCCATTATTATAGTAAGTTCTGAATAAGTAGACTTTGATTAATTCTATAGGTGTTTTTATTCTTCTGAGAAGATTATCTCGAAAGAAAAAAATGGTAATTTAGCAATTATTGTCTGAATGAACTAAGCTATTTTTAACACTCTAACGTTATGGAAACAGCTATCTATCTGTATCTATCTATCTATACACATATATATATATATTTCTAAAGAAACAAAATGACACCTATAACTTTTTAGAGGATCACACCTGTTTCAATTTCCACTGATACGTTTTCTCCTCCAATGTGTTTTTTAATGTTTATCGTTTTTATTTTTTATCGAATGAAAGATTCTTTAAATTATATAGTCCTTTACACTTTAAAAAGTTTCACACACGTGGTTTCACGTAATCCCATAATAACCCTTCTTTTAATCCCCTACCCCTATATAGATCCTCCAATATGCTTCTACTGTTGTCTTCAGCAGCTTTAACTTCTGATGGAAGGGTCATCTCTGGCCCCACGGAGTCTTATCCACAGACCCAGGTTACAGGCCGAGTTCCTTCCGCTCCACCTCTTTGCGGTGGTACATGAGACTGGCTAGTAATAGTAGAGTTCATAATAAATAATAATTACTGCTCACAGAGTCCTCCTCTCTGCTATGGCAAGAAGCATATGGCAAGGAGTTTTGTATGTGATCTACTTTATTCACCAACAATTCTGGGAGGTAGCTTATATTATTACCGTCAATGTGTAGATGGGGAAACTGAAGCTCAGAGAGGTTAGTGACCTCGGTCAAGGTCACACAGCCCAACGGCCTGGGCTCCTAGCCTCATGCTCTTCTGCCTCAGGAGGCTTTGCCTTGGTGGGATGAACACATCTGAGTCCTTGACACGCACTCCTGGGGACCATGGCACACATTTAAAGAGAGGAGCCTGGGGGGCGGAGCTAAGAGTGTCGCACTCATCCAAGGTCATGACCCCTCCACCGGGTCATCTGCCTCCCTTGGGGCCCTGCACCCTATGTTTATTGCCTCATTGAATCTTGACAACGACTCTTTAGGATGAAGTAGCGTTTATTTCTTTTGCAGATAAAGAAGACGAGGTTCAGAGAGGTTCAATAACTTTCCCAAGGGCACACAGGTAAGGGAAGGACTAGGAATTAAGTCAATGAACCTTCTACAAGTCCAGCCTCCTCTGGGCTTTTAAGCACGGAGTTAACTGTCTCGGGGTCGCAGAAGGGGTCCAGCAAGAACTTGGCGCATGCTGTTTGTAGCTCAAGGATGGTAGGAGAGACTTCTCCCAGGGATGGCAGAGGCAAAGGTGGTCAACAGGGCCCCTGGCCCCGCCACGAGCAGCCTCCTTAGACGGGCCACAGCCTTCCCTGGCCTCACTCAGCTGCCCGTTCCCTTTGCCCGGAGCCACTTCTCTCCACTTGGAAGGCCTGCCCAGCCTCCCGCTTCGAGGCCCCAGAGCCCTATTCTCGCTCTTCCCATGGAAAGACGCGGTCCCGTTTTGTTTGTCCTGCTCGCAGGGATGCGCCGGCCTTTATCTGAGCCTTACCGATGCGCCCCTGCAAGTCTTGAAAGGCCGCGGTCTTGGCTCGTGTAACAGACCCTCCCCTGGCGCCTGGGCGGGGGTTGGGGGCGATGCCCAGCACAAATCTGTTGAATTCATGACTCCTGCTCTTCTGCTCAAATTGAGCACTCTCGCCGGGCTCCTGCCGGGTGGGGCCTGCCTGATCAGAATGACGGACTCCTCGCGGAGGACGAAGAGGTGCGCCATCAGAGCCGGCATTCCCGTTTGAATCGATACTCAGCGCCTTACACTCCCGCTTCGGGGCTCGCGGAGGGAGAGGCTGAGGCGCAGAGAGCCGAGGAGGGGTTACAGGTTTGCCTTCCGAGCCGCCCGCGCCGCCGCCGCCGCCGCCGCCGCCCTTTCACACTCGCGTGTGCACACAGGCCAAGCCGGAAGGCGCGATCCTAACTTGTGCCTCGAGCGGGTGGGAGGGAAGAGAGACGAGAGGTATTCCATTGGTTGTCTGGGAAAATGAATTGCACCTTCCCCTCACTTGCGGAGGATCAACTTTTCCCACCCCCTCGGGTGGGCACTCATAACCTGGGGTCGCAGCCAGAACCGGGGATGCAAGTGGCCCTAGCTGGAGGGAAACGAAGCCGGGCGGGCAGTGGGCTGCCCTAGACGTCGGGGAAAGTGCTTCACGGGACCCCGAGTGCCCCGGGCGGGCGAGCACGCGGGTGCCCCGACGAGTGGCCCGGGGCACAGGGTTGCGGGTCCCCGGGAGGGCGCCCCGGCTTCAGCGGCCCCGCACGCGTCGTCCGCGCCGGACCCCCAAGGGTTAAGCGCGGACCCCGCGGCGCGGTGGCAGACACGCCAGCCAGCCCGGGACGCGGAAAGGCGGTCACCGCCGGCCGCGCGGGGCCGCGGCGGGATGCGGCGCTGGAATGAGGAAGCGCGGCGGCGCGGGGAGGGCTGGGGCGCGCGGGCGCGGGGGTGGCGGCGGCGCGCCCAGCGGGCCCGGCACAGGCGAGCGGGCTGTAGCCGGCGGCGGCGCCAGCAGGTACTGCCCGTGCCCGCTGCCGCCCCGAGAGCCTGGGCTCGGGGGGGGCCGGCGTCCAGCCCAGCGCGGCGGCAAAGTTTGCGCGCGCGGTCCCGGAGTTGCGGTCGGGACGGCGCAGCGCGAGCGGGCGACCGGCGGCAGAGGCGACGCGCCCCGCTCCGCGTCCCGCTGCGAGCCCCGTTCCGAGTCCCGCACCGCGCCCGCTTCCGAGTCCCGCCCCACGACCCGTCCCCGTCCCTCTCCGAGCCCCGCTGCGCGTCCCGCCCCCCTTCCGGCTCCTGTCCCGCTCGGTGCCGGAGCGTGCGCGGGGTCCGAGGCGGCGGCGGGGCAGGGCGCGCCGGGACCGGCTTGGCGCGCAGCCCCAAAGTTTGTGGAGCGCGGGCTGCGGGCGCGCGCTCGGGCCGGTCGGCCGCAGGTGGCTGAGCGCTGGCCCGCGGGGGCGCGGAGCGGAGCCCAGGTGCGCGGCCCGTGGGCGGCGCTGTGCGCGCGGGACGGGCCGACCGGCCGGGAGCGCGAAAGCCTGGTGGAGGCCGGCGGGGGGTGGGGAGCGCAGAGGAGAAATGGGGAACAATGCGAGTGAGCAACTTCAGGAAGTCATTGTGAAAGAAAGCTGGGAAGAGCTGGGCGGCCGAGCGAGCCGGGCGCTCTGACAAGTGCCTGCGCGGCCCGCGCCCGGGGCGGCGTCTGCGGCGACGGTCCTGGGTCCCCGCGGAGCGCAGCCGAGCCCGGGCGGGACGCTTGGCCGCGGCGAGGGGGCCGAGCAGGCGAGCCCGGCTCCGAGGTTGCTCTTGGCGCCCGAGGATCGGTCTTGGACCCCCAGAGTGCGACGCACACATCCACGTGAGTGTTTCCAGGTAGAATTTCCGTAGGAAAACGTGGATTAAAAAAAGAGAGAGAAAGAAAGAAAAGACGAGGCGGTTAGATGTGTAAGTCCTGGTTTCGCTCGGGTCCGCCTCTCCCCTCTGGGGACAGTGGGAGCGCTGACTTTTGTCAAAGCCTGGGCCACTTGGTGCTGTGACTGCAGGTGCAGGGCAGGCCGGCCGCGGGACACCTGTGAGCCGCCCCGCTGTCCCCGTGGGGAGGACACCGTGGTCCCTGTCGTGTTTAAATCGATCTACGCTTATATAGTGAGATCACGGAAGTCAGCCTTTATAAAGTCATTCATAACGCGCTTTCTTTTCTTATTTTTGACGTGAGAGCTTTTTGTTTATACTGTAAAATAAACAGATCGAGTCTGAACTTGCTTTCCGCAAAATCGGAATTATCCCGGTTTGAAAAGTTGGTAGTACTTTTGCCTAGTGCCGTTTTGGCTGTCAGGTTACGAAACCCCTCGGTCAAAAGGCGTCGGGTTACTTGCGACTGTATTTGAAACGTGTTTGAAAAATTCGTCAAGGATCCTTGGTGATTCCTAAGGAATCTCCTGAAGGTGTGATTGTTTTTTCTTCTAAGTTGGAGGCACGGAGTGTAGCATCTGGAGAAGCAAAAAGGGTTACGATTCGATTCGCAGGGTCTGATCCGGCACTTCCAAATGCAGCTTTCAAATGCAGTTCCCATTCTCTCTGGACTGCAGCCCCCGGAGTGAATGTCAAGGCCCTGTGCTTCCCTCAATTTCAACACTCAAAATTCCCCACCCTGCTCCCTACGGGGTATTTCAGCTCTGAGGTACCTTATTTTAAACTTGGAAAGACAAACTGGTATTGAAGAAATATCTCCTTCACCTTCTGTTAAAAGTTAAAAAAAAAAAAAGGAAGCTGAAAATATTTAATATGCATAATATTTAAACTTTCATGGAAATTTCAGTGATTTTAAGGATTGGTTCACTTTGGTTGAGGGGAGAGTGGAACCTGCAGGAAACGGTCTGAGCCTCTTGAATTCACTGCTTTGTCTGAAGATGTTTATTTGTTGAGGTTATTTGGATTCATCTTTTATATGGGATTTTTAAAGTAATAATTCAAGTATTATGTATATTATATGTGTTGCAATTGTTTCAGTGACAAATTAGATTATTTGATATGTGGCTTAAAATTTAAGCAGTCACAGATATCTCTAACCGGAAGATTACTTGCTTACATTCCAGATTATACAGAACGTGTTAAAAAATAATTTGTGTGCACAGATATAAATAATGATGTCGCATTTAAAAATCCTATACAACTTGGGTTTGATATAGTGTATCCGATTTCAGAACTTCCCATGGTCATACATGTTTATACCTTTTTTACATGGGAAAAAAATATGTGTTTCCTGGCCTCAAAGTCCACCAGAGCTGAAGACCAAAACATGTCACTGAGTTAAATGGTCAGGTTTTCTTCCCGTCCTGTTTCTTGGTGATAGTTGAAGGCAGCAGTTTCAGAAACTCCTCCTTGCTTCTTTAATTCATCAATATTTTAATGAAAGTGCTACATCTTGGGAAACTACATATCCTCGGAAATTCAGGAGCATCGTAACAATAAAAGCCCATCATCACGGCCTCGTGGGATGAGCCCACAGGTCCGTGAATCAAAGTATGTTGCATTTGGGTCTTTTGAGAAGTATGTCTGAAGTCTCCTGAGAGAAGGTAACCAGTGGTTTCCTTGCAGCCATTTCCCTTGTTGAAAATTAAGATCACAGCCAATTTCCTGGCCAAGAGGCTGCAGCCAGTAGTGCTGGGACCACTGTGTCTTCCTCACTGGAGGCCTAGATTCTGAGGATCGTGGTTCTTTGGTTTGGGGATCTTTTCCCCTTGGCTTGAATTTGTGTGTCTCACGTTGGGTCCTGTGTAGGAGCATATTGTCAATATAAACGTCAAACTCTTGAAGTTTGAGGGGACCTGGTGTATATATACAGTCTACTACGTGCCATGCTGTGAAACACCTCCACCCCACCTGTCCACGTGTCGTGTGTATCCTTCACGGTTACATGTGTATTAATAAATACAGGAAATAAAGACATTATGTGACCATATGCACACACACAGGGAGTACACACAGCGTGGGGAGAGACGCAGGGGGCAGAGTGGGAAAGGGTTATAACATCAAACACACCTGACCTGAGTACGAAAGCCCCTCCTTTTTGGGTTTTGGTTGGTTAGTTTGATTTTTACCTTTTACTAAAACAAGACAGCTTTTCCTGCTTGGAATGGTGAATTTAAGCGTAAGTGACGTTAGTACTCTGGGTGTCTGCCTCATGTATTTGCAGTTAACCCAGAATTCATCAAGGGTAGCAGCGTTCAGAGGCGTTTTTGTTTCTTTTTCCCGCCTCTAATATTTGTCATTATGAAATACTTTCACTACGAATTAACTCTTGGTTTTGTTGCCTTATTTGAACGGAGACTTATATCAGTGGATCCAGCTCACAGAGAGCGACCCTTTGGGGTTGACTGACAGCCCTTGCTATTTCTCTTTTTTTAAATTATTATTTTTAAAATTTCATTGAGGCATAGTTGATTTACAATGTTGTGTTAATTTCCGCTATTTCTACACACACATTTTTGGGTGCTGTGACTCCCACTTGTGGCCATAAGACCTTGCCCCTCCAGCCCTGATGATTACCGTTAGTCCCTGTCTGGTGTCGGTCCGTTTGTACCTGCAGAGCCCTCAGGCATGTGTGTGACATCATTCCATGTCACTGGAGAAAACACAAGATGTAAAAGCGACAAGTGACCCATCCTTTTGAGGCTGACAAGGGGAGAACCGTTGATCCAGTTGACACCTTGAGACAGATCATTTTGGTTTTGCTCAGAACAGGCACATGTACACGTGTGATCCAGACCTTGGGCAGGTTGCATTTCAGAGCATAGGCATTACACACACACACACACACACACACACACACACACACACACACATACACACACACACACACACACACACATTTAAAATCCAGATGAGGAGGGAGACAGGGGTTCATCAGGGACGTGGGCCTCCCAAAGCAGACTCAAGCCACACCAGCAAAACTGGTTTTATCATGGGGTCGACCAGATGCCCACCCTGGTTTCTCCACGGAGACCTGGCATGTTGTTGTTCTTCGCAGTGTAATAAATGACTCTGCACTGCAGGTTATCCTTCGGCATCTCCTGTGATATATGTTCACGTCCTTCCCTTTTCAGTGTCGTTGCTTTAATAGCTTGTGTTTGACATCACTTCGAAACGTTTGATGATAGTCTAACAAATATTTGTAAGACGTTAGGGAACATTAAAAGTGAAATGCTGCATCAGTACAAGTGAAACAGAGCAAACAAAAGAAGCTTTGCAGAGAGCCCCAGGGGGGAGAGGTGGGCAGGGCCCACCCTGCTTTGGTGTGTATTTGGTTGGGGGCCAGGAGTCACTCCTGAGAAGGGCCTGGTGGGGAGGCAGCCCAGGCCTCCTCTGCAGGAAATGGCCTCATCCCTTGAGTCCGTCTTTTTTTCCTTCTCCTGTTTTGCTGCAATGAACAGGTGGGTGGATGCCTTGGGTGCCTCCCACGATCCACCTGGGGATGAACTGTGAAAAATGGTGAAAACCCCGAGTCCAGGCCTGGGGGCCGCCTGCCTTCCCCACCACAGGCCTGGCTCTGTCTCCCTTCTCCCAGGGCCGTTTGTTTCTGCCTTTGGGGTGCTCAGAATGCCTGTTGACTAAAAGAGGTCCCGCTCCCACCCGCCGCAAGCCCGCCAAGTCAGACGTCCTAATCTGTAAACCCGTTTTGGTCAGGACAGGAAGCACGGGCTCCCTTCCTGCCCGTGTTTTCCTGAGAGAAAACTACCTTCCCTCCTTTTTTGCATATTTGGCAAATGGGCCCACCTTCCTCTCCACCCCAGTGGAAGGCGAGGAGGGCAGTGACGAGGTGAAGGAGACAGCAGGGTCCCTTGCAGGTGGCTGAGTCCAGGGGCTTCTGCGCAGCTCAGGGTCCGAAGGCCCCAGGCCTCCAAGGTAGGACTGGGGGGCAGCCCCCCTGGGTCTCCAGGGGCCACAGGCTCCTGGGTGAGATCGCCCATTTCTTTGCTGCTTTTCCACAGATGGGATGTTCCCAGCGTGCACTCTCCTCCTTCCCAGGGCAGCCTACAGCCCAGCCCCTGCCCGGCACCCCTCCCGTTGTCTGTCCTGGGTGATGGAGAGCCTCATTACCTTCCATGTGCTCTCTCTGCTTTCGGGGGTCCCCGCTTCACCTCCTGATGGCTTACGGCACAGGGCCACGGCTTAACGAATTGCTGAAGATGGGCCCCAATGAGTGGGAAAGCTCCTCCTTCAGCTTTTCTCATTCAAGTGTGCAATGATTCGTTTTTCTTCAGCAGTCAGCTCACTGCTAAAAGAAATCTGACTCTCTTCCTGCCATGTTCGCGCCAAAAGTGAGCTCTCATGGACGTGCAGTTGGTGCAGGGCTTCTGGGGTGTGTTGAGGGCAGGTGCAGTGTGCGAGGGTCCCAGCTTTGTTATTTCATCCCTTCCCTCCCTCCTTCCTCTCTGTCTCTGCCTCTGTGTCTCCATCTTCCTTCTGTCTCTCATGTGTGGGGTTTTTGCAGAGACGACTAAGAACTGCATAAAGAATTTGTAAATGACCTTACACATGCTGAAATAGACTTCTGGGCTCCATTGTGGAGTTCACATGCTAAAATTGACACTCGAAAGCTTTTTCGGGCAGTTTGAAACTGTCTAAAATTGAACAAGATGGTTTGGATTAGAGTCCTTTTCTAAAGCTAGGGGTTCCACGGCGAATATTGATTCATCAGTTTTTGGTAGATTTTTGTTCTTACATCAAACTTTCACTGGCACACTTGGAGCATATGAAATAGCACGTGAGACACCTCCTTAGACCAAATGGGGAAAATGTTTAATTTAGAATCTTTAGGAGAAATGAAAATGAGGGATTGATCTCTTATAAGCTGACTTTGGAGGCACTCTGAAATGAACTCCGGTGCTTTTAATGGAAACTAGAGAGAGCCGGCGACCCCCTGCTGTGAGCCCCACTTTGAGCCTGAAAAAGTGACCTTTACTTCCTCCTTTGTGCTGGGTTTTGTGTAGGGCAGTGATATTCAAAGAGATCCACAGTGGAAACATATTGATAAATTGTGTATCCTACTTCATTAAATTAAAAATCATACTGCTAATTATCTCAGGTGGTGAGAGATAATTGCAATTAATTACCATTTAAAAATGGTTTAGAAATTTCTAGTGCATTTCTACCTGCGTTTTCTCACTTCTCTCTGGAGTTGTGTTTGTTTAACCTGAATTTCAAGAATTGTCAGTTTAATTTAGAGCAGATAGCCTTTTGTAAAAGAAATGTAATTTGCTGGGAAAAAAAAAGTAAAACATTGAAAATAAATAATTTAAACTTATTTAAGGGCTGCAGAAAAATCTGACTGTAGTGTTTAAAATGAGTTTTCCTATATTTTGCTCCCTGATGGATATGAGCATTTTCTGCCTGATTATACATAAAGATGTGCTGATTTTGTAGGCCTGAAAACGAGGAAGTTGTAAGCCTCTGTGAGGTTCTACTGACGACACCCTCCCCCCCGCCCCGGGTTTGCATGAGGACATTGTGGGCTGAAGGTTGTGGATGACAGAACGGACACCAAGCAGTCCTTGTTGGGCCTGATACCCACTTGGAGGGCATATCCATATGGACCTTGTTACGTGTTCTGTTATGTTGGGCATTTTGTCCTTGGGATCCTACAAGGTTTGGGTTACAGGATAGCTCAGCTCTCTGTCTGTCACCGAATACAATGGAAATCTAGAACTTTTCTTGCTCATTTGGTCCAACTAAAGAACCCATTCAGAATATCAAGTGGTATCCTTCTGTGTGATTATTTTAGTTACTGTCAGTAGCAATCACTGTTACCAAATCATTGATACATTTGTACTTCCTTTACCCTTCTCAGATACAACTGAACTTGACTTAAGCTGACCCATTTGAAGCTGGGGTGACCAAAGTAAATTCCCAAAGTACTGAAGCTGCTAAGAGATTAAGCTGCGATTTAAGGAGCCTGATTTTTGAATTTACATTCTGTGTACTATGAACTTGGTTTTGAAAAGTGAATAGAGATGATTTTTTAAGAATTTTTATAATAAGGCACTTCATTTTAATTCATTACAGCTGATAATTTAATTCATTACAGCTGATAATTTTGGGGTGTTGTAGACAGAACTGATCTCAGAATGCAAGTCCTTTAGGGAGAATTTCCCATTAACCTGGAAACCACATGGCCTTAACATGGAGAGTCAGCCATCAGGATGTCTGCACCCATTTCTCTCTGGAGCCAGCATCCTATGGTGCTCTGGAATACATTTTCTCTCTCTGTTTGCATCTAGATTTGTAGCTCTTGTTTCCCCACCAGCTAGGCGGGAGAGACTTTTCTAAATTTAAAAAAAAAAAAAAAAGTTATATGGTAAACTGGATGGTGTCCTCGGTGGGAAAATCAACAATAGCTTTTCAGTTGTTGTTGATAAATAGATATGTATGGATTGCAAACACTGGGTATTCCTGTGGGGATTAGCATAATTTTACTTCCTTGGGTCTAAATGACATAAATATAGCTTTAAAAAGAAGTCCAATGGCCTTTGTAGAAACCTCAGTATGACAGGTATGTTTTTCGGAGTGTTATGAGTAGACACGTGGATTTTGCTACCGTATACAGTTTTAATTTTGAATTTTTCATGTCCGCATAAAACTTCACTGCTAAGAAGGCAAGAGGAGATACTGTATTCATGACAGCATCTTGCCTTGCTGAGTAAAAAACTGAGTTCGTATTGTAACTTTGTATTTATCTATTTTATAAAAAAATGAAAAAAAATCTTTGAAAAATAATAGGAACACAAAAACTATTCCTGGGTTCCTCTGTCTCTTCACTTTGTAATGACAAGAGATCAACACTTATGAGAATATCCGTGTAAATCATTATTTTGGTCCAGTTCCTACATTTTTCTTTAAAGATGGAGATGTCACTTCTGTTGCACAGTTGCTGGCCAAGCATGAAGTCTTCTAAAATCGGGAAGAAGGTAGAAGAAAATGATCTAAACTTAGACTTTTTACTTAAGTGATGAAGTGTAAAAGGCCATTTATATTTGAGGAAGTGACTTAGGAAATGGCCTCTGATGACGGCCAGAATCAGGAAAAGTCCTCTAAAAGAGTATGTAAATTCTGAGTGTGTCTGCCTCTCCCAGGGTTGCTGAATAAACAGCAGTTACTGTTAGTAGTTTGAGAGCCAGTGTACAGGGGTGCACACGTGAGCGGGTCTAGACACACAATAGTTGTGCAGTGCTGGACCTTCCTGGGGCACCTGAAACCCAGCTCTGGACCTGTTTTGAAAGCACAAACTGTCTCCAGCTCTGTTTTCTGTATTATTTTCTGATTTCTAATATTTCGCATCTTTTTTCCTGCCTCACTTCGAGACAGGTGGCTCCATGATGGCTTTTACAAATAGTCTCACGGTTCTTTTCATTCTGTATTAAATCCCTCCTCACTAAGAATGTTTTCAGACTGCAGGGTTTTCAGCTGTTTTTTGAAGAGGCTTCCTGAGTTCCCCCTGACCCTTCCTCTTTTGCATATCAGTTCCTGCCCCTAGAAAAAAAATGTGAGGACAGAATTGCACATGGGAGCTAATTTGCCCTCAGAAAGCAGGTTCACAGCAGAACAAACCGCTGGAGGAAGAGTTCTCTGTAGCTCAGTTTAAAAAAAGTGTGTGTGTGTGTGTGTGTGTGTGTGTGTGTGTGTGTGTGTGAATGCCTCAGTTAAATATGGGGGAGGGGGGGTGTGAAAGCCAAATTGGATTCCCTGCCATCCTGTTTAAATCTTGTTTTTCATTGTTATTTGCACCAGCCCTAATCTCTGTGGAATAATCATGAAAATGTGTAGATTGGCAGCTAATTTTTGAAAAATGAAAAGACTCAGAAATGGAATAACTGGGCTCCGAAGTTGTTACGTTCTCCCGACCTGTTTTGTCAAGTTGTTAGGAAAACCTCTACGGTCCCCAGAACCAGACACAAAGACCCTGCATACTGCCTTTGCTTTCTCTTGGAAAGTTTCCTTTTTTAAGAGACAGTGTAATTCACAGTGATAGGGTAGATTTGCAAAAATAAAATCTACCAGTCTGAAGATCAAAAGACTTTCTCTCAGCAGGAATAATGGGCTTTATTAAAGAGGTCTGTGACCTGAAACATTTTAAATAGATTATAGGCTTGGCCCGTGTTCCCCCTTCAAAATAAGCGTCATTGAGATTATAAGGAAATAACCCCAAACGTAACTCTAGTGCAACCTCACTCATCAGGGAGGAAAATAACCAATAGCATCCATTTGACCAAATAACCAGAATTTAACTACATTGTAGAAGTTTTGTGATGAAGTTTGCCTTAATTGCGGGGTATTACAAAGAACATGCTTATTTTCTGTGAAGATACAGGTAACACCCATTCCTTATCCATTTATACATTTAACATTTGGGACCGCCGCCCAAGTGGTCCTGGGTTCAGATCTCAGCTCTGTTGTCTGTTTAGATGTGTGGCCTTGGGCAGAATACTTCTTTCTTAGCCTCGGTTTTCTCATCTACAAAATGGAAAGAATAATATGGATTATGTATAATAAGAAGAATACAGTTTAATTGTAAGGATTAAAGATGCACACTTAGCAAATGGGGATTGAATACTAGATCTACAGTGGACACTCTGCCGGGCGCTCAGATGAGACAAGAGGACAACGTGGGTGGTGTCCAGGCCTGTGGGGATTATAGCAGTGACATGCCAGGCGCGTGGTAGTTGCTTCAAGAAAGCGAACTAACCCCGGTATCGTTTCCTTTCCCTCTTTTTCTGGCATATATAAGGCACTCAAGAAAGGCTATGAAATATTTCTGGACAGAAGCTCACCCACGTGGTTCGTCATAGCACATTTGTTGTGCTGTGTACTTAATTCTTTAATTGCCATTAATCAGGGTTGCTTGGAGAGTCATCAAATTGTGATTCGTGACAAGCATCTGGCTTTTCATTTTGACTTCATTAATCCAGACTCACCGTTTTGGGTTATGGAAAAGCCCTGGCACCTCAGGGAAAGTGCTGTGAGGGGAGGCGGCTGAGGAGGGTCTGGGGACCCCTGCTCTCCCCGGCCCTTCCCGCCTGAGTGGTCCTCGCAGGCTCCTGCCGAGCCATTCTTCGAGCTGCTTGCTCTCCGGCGGGTAGAAATGGGGCCACTCGTCCTGGAGACGTGCCCGGGCTCCTCTCTCGGAAGCCACGACTGCCCAGGGCTGTTGGGTGCTTGTCCCCGGGGAGGCGTCCAGGTTCCAACCCCCGTGGGTATGGGAGAAGGAAAAGAAGGCGAGGTCAGGGAGGGGCTTCCAGAAGGTCTTGCTGTCCTGGCCACCGTGGAAGCAGGATGCTGTGGGCCTTCTTCCATCTTGTGCTTGGTCCTCACTGTTGCCCTGTTCTCTAGACTCCAGAGGTACGGTGGGGAGAGAGATGGGCAAGTCCCGAGCAGCAGCAGGGGAGTGACGGTCCTGACCGCAGCCTGTGCCTCCTGAAAGGACAGGCCCCGCTGGCTGCCCCTTATCTCTGCATCTGCTTCCCCGTGTGCGGGATTCAGGGCTGCTCACTCCGAAGAGACAATAAAAGCGTTCACGTCTGTAAGAGCCGCCCGGTGACGGTAATTTCCTGAGATTGTTGTGTTTTCTGCCATCAATATGTTGGCTCTGGCCTCAAATCACTGGGGCTCCCTGTGCAGAGCAGAATATGGCAATGTTCCCGTGAAATAAGTGTTCCCTCTGGCATCTCCCTTTACAGGCCTGCTGGCCTTCGTTTGGGTTTAGGTGAAGGTTTGTGAAAATAAGGTGTTAAGTCACTTTTGTGATAAACTCCCCTTCCTGACTGCAAGCTCTTTTGTGCTGAGATCAGATCAAGCCCATTTTCCATTTGACACTGGGCACGGCTTCCACGAGTCTAAACAGAAACGCAGAGCCTGGGCCGTGCCTGTGTTCCCGGAGATGGGGTTATTTCACCGTCCCCTTCGAGGCCCTTCCAGGCTGCCCTTTGGCAGCTCCTTGGTCTTGGAGGGGGTGGCGTTTCCTCTCCCTCAGACGGTTTTCCATTGTCGGATTATTCCTTGGTCTTTGCCTAAAAGCAAAGTCACTTTTACAAAAAACTCACTACTTTTTAGTCCCAAGAGATGCAAATTTCGACTTTGGGGAAGTTGGAGGGAGCTGGTCAAGCTACGCCCCGAACCACCGTGTGATGTCAGACAAGACAGGCCACGGAGTCACAGGGCCGGCGTGGACTGTGCCCTAATAGCTTACGAATCTCAAAACGATGATGCCAACAAAACATTCGTCCAATCAAGGGGGGGCAGCCCGTAAGCACAGCCCCAGGACTGCAGTGGCTGCAGGCCCACACATTGTGGGTCCGTGTAGGGTTGGTAGAGAGGGCATTTGGAATTCTAAGTGAGTCTGAGGACCTAACAGTTCCACGTGGGGTTTGCAGACATTCAGTGAAAATGGAAACAGGCCTGTGACAGGGATCCTGCATCCTCTGATCACTGGGGTCGGCTGCCTACCGCGCCCACTGTCCAGAGCACCAATGGACACTGAGGCAGGGCTGGATCCGGGAGGGTGCCCTCGCCCTGCCCCCTCGGAACACACAGGCGCACGCGCCCGCCCAGCAGAGCCGGGCCTGGGCCTTAGCCACAGGCCCAGAGCATCCTTTTGCTGCTTTGTGACATGTTCTCACATCTCCCCACCAAGGGGAGCCGGGAGTGGGTAGATTTTGCCCCGACAGTGAACCCAGAGGGTCCGTAGGGTCCGGTGGGCTGGAAGGCACCTTCTCCGGCAGGGCTGGGGTGGGGGGCCATCAGCTGGGCCTTACGAAACATCTTCTCTTTTTACTCGGAAATTCCTTGAATATACAGTAGGGTATTGAGGAGATCAGCCCCTGCCACTGAGCAGTGCGAAGTCATTAAAACAAGAATGTCCATGCATATTTGTCAATTAAAAAGACACGTGTAGTAGTAAATGAAAAAATTGTTTTACAACAGTTTATTTGGAATATGTTTAGTGTCCTGTTCTTCTAAAAAGTTCTGTGTGTACACACACACACACACACACACACATACACACACAGAAAAAATGTGAGTAGTCCTAAGGAGTGGAAATTATGGGCATTTACTTGCCTCTGTGTTAAAACAGTTGGAAAATATGTATCACTCACACAGCAGAAAAAAGTTCAAAGTCAACAAAATAAAAATTGGGAGTTAGAGTATCATTTGTTGCTGCAACATTTGAGTTCTATCTACTATACGTCGCCCCGTCAATACGGGGACACCTTAGAACTGGTTTGTGATATTTCACTGTAACATACCGTGTTTGTCTTCAGAAAGCTGAACCTTGTATTAATGCTGCTCAGTGAACACAGAGGTTTTTCTCATTTGAGTCTGCCTTGTTTCTTTAGAATTGTTTCAGCATGTTTCAGAAGAATCATAGGTTTTTTACCTTTTTTACTGTTAAAAGGATGTGAGACTTTGGACACATTGCTTTTTGGTGACCCTAGACAGGTTTCGTGTTTGCTTCTGGGGCTAGTTTGTCTGGCTTTGCTTTTGGTGGACCCTCAGTCTTGGGGCCGAAACATAAGTGGGCCATGGGGCCTTTTTCCCTTCTGGGGTCACGGGCTGTACCCCTAAGGCCCACACTTGCCTTGGAAATTCGAGTCACAGCTCAGACTAGTGCAATGGCTTTTTCAGGAATAGATGCAAACCTTCCCCATCCAGAGCCAGTGCTGGTCATCCGTGACTCTTGGTGACTAGCGCCGCCAGGACTGAAAGTGCAAATCTGTATTCCGAATGCACCATGACGACTGTTACGTACACACACGCATGGCCTCTGTCTGCTCGGAGCTGTAGCCTCCCCTGAGAGTGTCAGGCCCCCTGAACCTTCCATCACTGTGCAGGCATCTGCTGAGAACAGGCCTGAAAGCGCAGACACACACATCTGAACAGGAGAGACAGAGGTGGTCCCCCAGAAGGAAGTGAGCTGATTTCGAGTCAAAACAGGCTCCGTTGGCTGGTTGGAGAAGGCGCTCTTCTGAAGGTTGTCCAGCAGAGCATAAACACGCAGACTTGGTGGAGGTCATCTGCTGGTGGGCCCCAGCTTTCCTACCCACGGAGCCTCCAGATGTCACCTACCGGGGCTACCTGAGACCTGTGAGGTGCAGGCCAGGACCCCGAGTGCAGAACGCAGCCATCCCTCCCTCCTGCTCGGCTGACGTGGCCTCTCCCCAGTGTTTGTGGTGGCCGCGAGCAGAACGGTCCCCTTCGCCACCCAAGGGCAGCTCCTCCAGGCTCGCTTTCTCTCTTTCCACCCGCCTGAGGAGCCAGCCACGTGTCGGCAGAACAGGAAGGTCTGGGCGCTCTCCGGGTCCGGTCTGGCAGCCGTCGTGAGGTTTCCTTCTCCCCGCGTCAGAGCCTGACAGAGTCTCGGGCAGGGGCCCTGAAAGAGCGGGGGACAAAGCCAGCGGCGCGAGGCCCATCTGCCAGGCTGGAGGTGTATTTATTATTGATGGACGGAGCACGGCAGCTGCTCATATATGCAGCCCTGCCTGGGTAAATGAGACATTCTTCAGCAAATTGCTTCGTTTTCTGATTGCTGATTGTACGCGTGTCACCAAGCTGACTCAAGGTTCATCGATGCATGCTCAGTAAATTAGAAAGAACATAACTGCGGATCGGCCCAGAGAATGAATTCCGTGCCTACAATGACCCAGGGCCATTTAATTTTCTGCTTAATTTTGTTGCAGTCAGTTTGCATTTTGGGTTATTATGCAGTAGGAAATTAACAATAAATAACAAATTTGGTCCTCCTGTCCTTGTAATGATATTTTTATAAATCTTTGTAATGCTGTTTTTAAAAGGATCAAGGTCTGTGCCGGTCTGATCCTCCAGCGAGTGTGTAAGGAGGAAAGTGCATTATTCTTGGTAGATAGCCCCGTTGTTAAAGAGCTCGGCCCTTATCTCTCTTTCTCTCTCTCGTATCTTAGGAGTAATTTGCTGTCAACTAAAATCCCTTCCTCTCTTTCTCAGATCACCCGAGGACCATGGATGCTGATGAGGGTCAAGACATGTCCCAGGTTTCAGGTGAGAGCTGGTGAGATGCCCATATGGGGAGTCCAGGAAGCCTGCTCCAGTGGGCTCCCAAAGCCAAGGTGCTCGGTGGGGGGCGGGGGAGGTAGAGGGCTGTCCTGCCAAAGGAAAGGCCGAGATGGAATTGGTATCCATGTTTCACTTCAGCTCTTAGAGATTATCCCAATGTGGCAAGCTGGACAGAAAAATCTCCCTCCCAGATAAAACTGGTTTTCCTGTTACATCTGTGAGCACCTTGGAAAGGATTCAATCTATGTTGATACTCTGGGGGAGCAGAAAGGACGGGTGATCTGCCCTAGAGTCCAAACACAGGCCAGTGAAGGTGCTTGAAAGAGAGAGAGAAAGATGGAGGGAGGAGGCGGACGAGAGACAAGGAGAAAGTAGATTGGAAAACAGAGTTTGGGGCACAATTCAGGATATTTGCTAAACGTGGCAATAACACTGCCCCAGTCACCATAGGTTTATTTCAAGCCCTATTGGACATAGCTTCTCCCATCATGGGAGACCCAGGGCCTGGGGAAGTCCTGGGAGATGAGGCCCAAGGTTGGATCACGCTGTCCTGCTGGGCGATGCCCGTGCGCTGGACCCCCAGCCGGTCTAGCCAAGCCTGCCCAGCCCCATATTCATGGGCCCAGGAAGCCCACTGTCTGGCTAGCCCTGAACCTGGATGTGTCCGCAGCAGTCGGGTTTTCAGTATTGTATATTCTCCAGTCTCAGGCCCATGGTCAATCCCAGGTAAGCCTCTCCGCTAGAATGGCCCATGTGGTCCTCTGGGCATGGCCAACCTGCCCACACTGGTTTCCAAGTTGTGACTGAATTCTGCGTCTGGGCCTCGGTCCGTCCTGGTGATGGAGATCAGGGTTGAGCGTGCGGCTGCCACTCTGCCTGCCCGCTGCTCCCAGGAGATGGGCAGGAGGGGAGATTCAAGTTCCCTCGACCTGGAGACAGCCTCCTGCAGCCCACAGTCCCCGCTGCTCTGTCCCTGCCACTCCTGTCATTTAGAAAGTCTGGATTGAGCTCTCCAGGCTGTGAAGTACCAGCAGACTCCTGGCTTTTCAGCTGTGGCATGTAGGCAGTTGGTGGACAGTTGGAGGACTTGAACATTGGTCAACATGTTTGGCCTTATCTGTAGAAACGAAAGTTGTGTTGGAGGAATCAGCCCAGGAGACATGCTCGCACACAGGCACTGGGCATTTCTGCCGATGCTCGCTGCAGCGTTGGTGCTGATACTGGAAAACTTTGGTCCCTCCATGCCCTTGTTCGTTCAGCTCTGAACAGTGAGGGCCATCGGAACATAGTCATGTGGAAAGACATCCAAGATGTACGTGAAGGTGAGAAAAGTGTGTTTCAGGATGATATGCAGAGTATGATCCCATCCTTTGAAATGAAAACATATCACACACACACACACACACACACACACACACACACTTTCCACATGCCTGTATATACGTTTAGGAAAATTCTGGAGTGATACTTATTAAACATGCGCTTCCTCTTGGAAGACTGAGGTTGGAAGGAGGGGATGGTTTAGAGAAGAAGGGGACGGAGACTTTGGTTTATCATCTTCTACCTTTCAGCATTATTTGGATTTATTTCCCTTAAACACATACTTTGTTTCTTAAATGTAAGTAGAACAGCAACAACAATAAAACTATTGAAAAAAACAAAAATTTTTGCTCTCTGGAGCCTCTCCTTCGGCTTGGCCAGGATCTGATAGCTGCTGGTAGATGCAGTCTGAGCTGAAGGAGTGGTGAGCCCCATTCCCTGGAATTGCAGACCATGGCTAGAGGTGATGAGAGGGCCAGAAACACGGGATGTTAAACATCCCAAAGGCGCAAAGAGACCCCTTCGTGGTTTCTGATCCTCTGTGTTCCCTTGTCACCTTCCTCTTGGGTGGCTTCCAGATTGGCGTCTTACATGATGCATTGAGGAGGAGAGCCCTTGGGTCCATGCAGACTCTGCTGTCCCAAAGGCAAAGCCGAAAGCCCGAGCCTGGGCTGGCATCTCTAGAAAGTTTTGTAGGAGAATGGCCAGTCAATATTCTGATCCCCTCAGTTGGTAACAAACATAACAAAACCCTCATTTTCTTCTCCTATTTTTCTTGCCCTTAACATTATGCTAAACACTCGATTTGTTTGGAAGTGGCTAAAGAGAAGGTTGGCAGGGGGTGGAGTCAAGAGTGAGGTTGGCCTGAAAAAGCCAACTCTTCTTTGGTTTAAAAAAGATTCAAGATTTGGTCTGAAATTTTCTTTTGTATACTCCTAGCAAAGGAAATGCTACTTGTAGTACTTTACACAAATAGTCCTTTGGATTGTGTTAAACTTGGAGCATTCTAAACAGAGATTAGAGCATTTAAAGAGTTGTGCCCTTTTTAAAAATATTTTTTAAATTTTATTTATTTTTTGTCCACATTGGGTCTTCATTGCTGCATGCGGGCTTTCTCTAGTTGTAGCGACAGGGGGCTACTCTTCGTTGCGGTGCGCGGGCTTCTCACTGTGGTGGCTTCTCTTGTTGCAGAGCACGGGCTCTAGGCGCATGGGCTTCAGTGGTTGTGGCTCGCGGGCTCTAGCTTGTGGGCTCAGTAGTTGTGGCACGTGGGCTCAGTAGTTGTGGCTCGCGGGCTCAGTAGTTGTGGCTTGCGGGCTCTAGAGCGCAGGCTCAGTAGTTGTGGCGCACGGGCTCAGTTGCTCCGCGGCATGTGGGATCTTCCAGGACCAGGACTCGAACCCGTGTCCCCTTCGTTGGCAGGCGGATTCTTAAGCACTGTTCCACCGGGGAAGCCCAAATTGTGCCATTTTTACTAGAGATTTGAAGCATACTTTTTCTACTTCTTGCTGCTTCTCCAATACAATCCTTGTAATGATCACTTTTCCTTTTTGATTTCTAAAATGGAGGAAGGTGGCAGTGAGTTGTAGAATAAGGAGGTACATTTAGCCAAACAGAAGTTAAATTTTTGATTTATGTGAGGAATATGTTCTGAATCATCCCCTTTCCCCACAAAATTATTCCTTGTTATATGCTGCTCCCAAAAAAGAAAAATAGATTTTTTTCTAAGTTGAACCCTACGAAATTGCCACTATCATAGGGAAAAAAAGTTCCAACATCAGCAATTGCATAGGAGTCCACCTAATCTATGTGCACTACTCCCTTGAAAAATAGAGAAGTACTTAATACCTAACTTTTTTTTCAAACTACCTGTTTCTTTCTTCCCTGGGATTTATCCTAAATGTGGACTGAGCCCTGGTTTACAGGGTCTTGCATATAGTAGACACTCAATAAATATTTACCCACTTGTATCCACCAGAGTCAGGAAATGCTGTTGAACAGGCTTGGAGGAGAGTGTGTCTAAAGCAAAGCCATCCTTTCCTTTAGGGCACATCTCCTTCATCCTTTGGGTAAGTTTTCTATTGCTTTCTCGGTCTCTGTTTTCTTTGGCACGCTTTCCAAATTATTGGTTATGCGTGTGGTTTATGGTTTGTTTTGGGTTCTAAGGGAAGAGGCAGCCTGTGGGAGGACGGGAATTGTGAGGCCCGTGTCAGCACCTCATCTGTGCCTCCAGCTCTGAGACCTGAAACCGTTCTCCATGCTTCCTGGACCACTGTGTGTCCTCTGCAAAATGGGGGACTGGAGCCAATTGAGCTCAGAGGATGCTCAGGCTCCTGGGGCCCTATGGGGTGTTTTCTTAGTGGTTGTAATGTTCGTTGGAACCAGGAAACAAGAACTATGCTCTGTAGACATCCATCGCCTGCCTGGGGAATGAGGCTCATCTGTGTTGAAGTGTCAGTGCAAATGTTAATCAGAGCACATCACATTGATTGAGTGCTTGAGATTTACCACACACCACCCTCGGCATTTTTCTCCTTTCAACTTTACAAGACCCCCATGAAGAAGATACAGGGACCGTCTTCAATTCACAGGGAGCTGAGACTCACAGTTTCAATAACCAATCAGAAGTCCCGCGGGAGCCAGACATGGCACTGAGTAGGAGCTTCCCCACTCTTCTGTAGAGTCTATTTTCTCAGTTGTTATTTACACCCAGGAATTATGTTCTCCTGGGTAACTGTGCACAGTAAAAACTCATCCACTAGGGAGAAAGGGAATCACAGAACTTTGTTGGGCGAATTATAATCTACGTGAGGAATATTTGCTTGCTGCTGATAAGCTAATTATACAATTTTCTCATCTAATTTGCCCAAAATGCTTCTCATAGGTAAAGCTTTATTTGAAACGTGGGTAGTAGGTAACTTACGTAGAAATTGGTAAGAAGTTTCTTCCACTTTTCTAGATAAGTAAAATGACCTCTCACCTCCTAAATTCTTCCATTTCAATACTTGATTTCTCACTGTCTACAGTTCTGCGTGTCTGTGTGACATTGTACGTGCACTTGGGGGACATATGGGCACTTGGTGCTGTGCATACCTCTTTCTATAGGATGTTACATTTACAAAATAATACCATAAGCTTATTTAGCATATTAGCATCCATGCACTTTATTATTTTATCCTCACAACAACCTTGTGAGCCAAGCCAAAATCATGTTTTTTAGCCTCATTTTACTCTTGAGGAAAGAGTCTTAAAGAGGTGACTTATTATGGAATCTGTCTTATAATTGGTCAGATCTGAGCTGTACCCCGTGTCAACTAACTTCTAGTCACAGTGTGTTAATATCTGCTGTGTGTTGGCTTGATTTAATAACTTCATTTTCTTATCTTTTATCATGGTGTTGTATTTTATACCCGGTGTTGTATTTTAAGCGGTTAACTGGGTAAATTGGTTTAAAATCAACACATAAAAATATGTTTGCTCCCCATGAAGGTTTTGATGAAGTGGTGGAGGTTCATCGTGGAAATCTCCAGCAGGGGAAGGATCCCAGGGTCGCTGAGTACCAAGGCTCAAGCCAGTGATTAATGCCTCAGTAGCCGCTGCTCAAACTTGGGGGCTTTTAGGCAAATCAGATGAGCTCTTAAAAACCATCACAGAGTGCGGGCGAGGTGAGGCTGAATTCCAGCAGGGCTCGTGACAGGCACGCGGCTGTCTCACCTCGCTCTCTTCCAGTGCTGACTTTTTACCAGATGCCCCTGCACACGCCGAGACTCATGTTTTATTCTCGCTGCTTCTGCGTGGGGAGCTCCTACGGATCGACCCGACCCAGGGTATTTAGAATCATGGTCCCTACTGTTTCCATTATTCCTTTTCCTCCCCCGTGTAGGAAACAATGAAAGCGCTGAGATGCTGCAGGACTGCTGGGCTGTAGCTCAGCACAGGAGCCCAGCCAGGCGGAAGCGCGCCTAGGATCTCACCAAGTTCTAGTTGGTCCTGTTCCCAAGAAACGAATCAGCTAAGTTTGAAAAAAGATTATGTGGATGCATTTTTCACGTGAATGGAGGAGAGAGACCACATCCCTTCACTGGATAAATCCCAATTCTTTATGATGCTCCCTTGGTTTCCTTGTGCCCGGGCATCTAAATTGATCCCAGAGTTCTCCAGTGTTATCATCAGGAAGCTCAGAATAAAAAACAACACAAGGGCTTCCCTGGTGGCGCAGTGGTTGAGAGTCCACCTGCCGATGCAGGGGACACGGGTTCGTGCCCCGGTCCGGGAAGATCCCACATGCTGCGGAGCGGCCAGGCCCGTGAGCCATGGCCGCTGAGCCTGCGTGTCTGGAGCCTGTGCTCCGCAATGGGAGAGGCCACAACAGTGAGAGGCCTGCGTACCACAAAAAAAAAAACAAAAAAACACAAAACATGAATACAGTCTAGTTTCTCAGTGTCCCGCTCCCAGCCCGTAACCATGACAGCTGGTTAATCAGAAAGGCGAACGTGCACACCCCACACTCTGTACCTTTAATGATCCGGTCAGTTTGTTGGGCCAGAGTTCCCATGGTCCGTTCTGTGGAGGCTCCTTGGGGGTCTTCGCAGAAGCAAGTGGCCTGGGCCTCTGGTCCTTCAGCCAGAGGCTGAAGATGGGCACAGAGGACGGGTTTCGTATATTGAAGTTCTGTGGAAGAACTAGAGATTTTCACCCGAAGTGAAGTAAGTCAGACAGAGAAAGACAAATATCATATGATATCACTTACATGCGGAATCTAAAATATGATACAAATCAACGTACCTACGAAACAGAAACAAACTCACAGACGTAGAAAACACACTTATGGTTATCAAAGGAGAAAGGGGGGGAGAGATAAATTAGAAGTTTGGAATTAACAGATACACGCTACTATACATAAAATAGACAAATAACAGGGTCCTACTATATAGCACAGGGAACTGTATTCAATATCTTCTAATAACCTATAATGGAAAAGAATCTGTAAAAGAATATGTGTGTGTGTGTGTGTGTGTGTATAACTGAATCACTTTGCTGTATACCTGAAACTAACACAATATTGTAAATCAACTTTACTTCAATAATTTAAAAAATATATTATTCTTACCAAAAAAGAATTGAAAAAGAGTCCTCTGACCACCTCCCTGAAGTGCTCAAGGTTTGAAGACCATAGCTCTAGGAAATCAGAAGGAAAAAAGAGTTGTCAGTTGGTCATATGCTTCCTGCGGGCTCCTGTTCAGAGCTTTGGCCCACCTGTACAGGTGAACAGTAACACTGCGTCTTTAGCTGTTGCTACTTTTAAAGTCTTCCTTTTAGGGCGATGCAAATATTACTGATGGAATGCACATTTAGTGTACCACGAGCACTTCAATCAATTTCTCTCTGGGCTTTGGCTTTTCCTTGGGAAATTCTTATCAGCCTGCCCCACCTTTAACTATCCATCTTGTATTGGCTATCCAAATATACCCAATAATGCTCTTTCTGAAAATATGCCAATTGAGGTAATTACAGCTAAGCTGGAATATTAAACTGTGATGTCTGTTTTTTTTTTTTTTTTTTTTTTTTGGTACGCGGGCCTCTCACCGCTATGGCCTCTCCCGCTGCGGAGCACAGGCTCCAGACGCGCAGGCTCAGCGGCCATGGCTCACGGGCCCAGCCGCTCCGCGGCATGTGGGATCTTCCCGGACGGGGGCACGAACCCGCGTCCCCTGCATCGGCAGGCGGACTCTCAACCACTGCGCCACCAGGGAAGCCCTGTGATGTCTGTTTGCTAGAGAATGCGATACTATTCCCCAAAGCATCGCCTTGGTGCCTTGCAGCTTCTATTTTAAATTATTCCTGGAAGGGTCGTCTCCTATGCCGGGGATGCTGCCCTTCCCCTGAAGGGTTGTGTCGCTTTCGCAGGTGGTTTATTCAAACAAACAAGACAATTTCGCACTCTGCCTCGCCCTGTCTTCCAGGCTTGTCTTCCACAGCAGTGCTCATGGGCTATTCTGCATCCACTGGGGGCCTCACCAGCTCTTTCCTTGCCTGGTTTTATTGTCTCCTAACTCAATTTTAGGTAACATCTATGTTAGAAGGTACAGGGGTTTCCATTTCAAAGGAGACGGAGCATTTTCTACACATCTAGGCTTCCCAGTATTGAATTCTTGGGAGTGGGAGGGATTTCCCCATTTCTGGAGCTTCTGATGAAACCTTATAATATAGTCAAAAACAGAGTCGGGCATCCCGTAAAACCCTATCTCATTTGGTAAATCCTACTTTGTGAAGCAGCTTTTAGAGTTGTGTGGATTCTGTTTTGCTTTCATATTTTGAGGATAAAAATTCCTCAAAGAGGGTCTGGTGGCAGACCCTCTGTGCACGTGGGGCAGAATCGTGTTGATTCCCTGTTCATCCTCCTTCCAGGCTTCCCGGCCCCATCAAGTTAATCAAATCGGGCAGCTGGCAAAATACCTGCCCCCTGGTTCTGGAAAAAGAGAGTGAACAGACCCAGAATGTGTAGCTCTGAGCAGGACACTCAATCTGGTGACCTTAAAAGCAAAATAATATGAGGGTGTGGTGAGCAGGCTTGTAGGAGGGCAAAGTGGAACAAACGTACAGGGGAAAATGTGGCCCTAACATGTGAAGAGGCTTAAAAACGTGGATGCCTTTTGACCCAGGCACGAAACTCCCGGGGTTTATACTACGGTGGTTCTTAAAAACGTGGGCAGAAGCTGTCTGCTTGGAGGTTTACCACAGTGTTGTTTCATTAAAAAAAAAAAAACAAAAACAGATTGAAAACAATGTAAGTTCAAAAATAGAAAAAGGATTTAAATAAATCCTAGTGTGCCCATGCAATGAAGTATTACACAGACACCACAAAGTTATGGAAGTAGGGCCACTGGTTATGAGAATGTCTAAAAAGTACAGTTTATTTTGATGAAGAAAATATGTCACCACGCATTATCCGTAATATATAAGTATCCATGTATGTGTACACACACGCACACACACACACCACAGTTTTAATAGTGGTGATCTCTAGGTGATATGTATTTTTCACATCTGTGTCCTCTCAGTTTTGGGTGTGGCAATGGTATTATTTTATAAAAAGGAAAGCAGGTTCTAATCCCCAGAGAGAAACGTGAACTCAATCCAGTAACTCGAATGAAGCCAAACCACGGTGAGGCCCATCGCAGTGACCACCACCCCAGGGGTGACCATGTCCCCAGAAACTCAAGCTCCTAATTGCCTCCTCAGGGAAGGAAAGCCCCCCGGTGAGTGACACCCCCGACGATGGCGATGAACCCATGCCTGTCCCTGAAGACCTTTCCACCACGTCTGGAGGCCAGCAGAGCTCCAAGGGTGACAGAGGACTGGGTAAGTGGCCTCCTGTCCACAGACTGTCACGTGCTCTAGTCCTCCTGGACCTTTGTCTCTTTACAGTCATTTCACCTGTGGTTCCCCCTCAACCCCCATGTCAAGAAAACACAACATGCAGGACGGGAGACCCCGCTCGGTGTGGTCTTGAGCCCTGTGTGGGAAGCGGCGTGGCCAATCTGCGGAGCATCTCCCAAAGCAGGCACCTCACTGGCCTCATGTCCTCAGCGCACTGCAGCAACACCCATGTTTATGGATTGTAGACAGGGAAAATTATCCATTTGATGTGTAATGGCCATAGGCTGTTCATTTCATAGCTCTGGTTTAGAAGGAGCTGAATCTGGCCATTTTTAGTTACCCTTCACATCTCTATTTCTTGAATGTCCAGTTTAACTGAAAGTAGAAAATTTGACAAGTAGAAAAATTTTAATGTTAAAAAAAGATCTAGATCATCTTGACTAGCGGACATTTACACGCCTTCTCCATAAAAGAATGTGTATCTGCAATCTCTCCCCTGGTTAACCTACCCAGGCTACAGTTCATGGTGAGAAGTCTCAGTCCACCCTCTTTAAGAAAACAGAGGCCCAGAGAAATGCAGTGAATTAGCCAAGGTCACGTAGCGGAGTCAGAAGGAGACTCAATTTCTGACTCAAAGACTGGTTTTCACTCCATGATACCCTATTCTCATCAGCGAATGAGTCAACAGTTCCTTGGAGTACCTATCTTTTTTCTTTTTATAAAGATAAAACTGTGATGTTGAGAGCCACTTATCTGCACAAAAGAGTATCATGAAGGGTACGCAGGTGGAAATGAGGTAGGACAGGGAGGACAGATCTCATGTGGATCAGCTCATAAGAGCCACGGCCACGGAGGGCACGTGTGTAAAGTTCTCGGGGTTCTGAAAATCGCCAGTTATTTTCCTGTAGGACACCCTAATGTGATAACTAAGAAACAGAGTTTGTACGTTTTCATGTGTCTTGGAAACCAAGTAGACGCTGGGTATTATGGTTCTTCTGTTTTAATTTAGCTGTACAATTAGCTGTACAAACAGACAAAGATAGTGGCTAAAGCCCTTTGACGTAGATGAACCAAGAAAACATGTACATTTCTGAATCCCTTTTCCCTGTTAGAAGATGTATATGTGGGTGAGTAGGGGGAGAGAAGGAGGTCTGTGGACCTTGCCTTTTGTTCCACACACATCCTTTCAGGGTTTCCCAAAGCTGAGACACAAAAGAGCATGCTTTATTGTAACTGATGCACTTATGTTTAAGATTGTCTTCTGTTTATTACAAGAGATACTGGTTTGTCATACACCCTGTACTGCTGCAAAGTTTCCTTTCAAGGCACATTTACATAAATCAAAAGATCAAATGTAAATAAAAACATTAGGACAATGAGGGTGTGTATACATGATAAAAATTTGCAAAGGCTCAGGGACCAAAAGCCAGAAGATATTATGTGGATACGTACCCACTAACCATTTAAATGAACCGAGAACCCAGACATCAGAGTTAGGACTCCGGGGTCATTATGGAGAAACTGGGGAGCCGCCCCCCTCCGCCCCCGCACCGAAATCCCTGCAGCTGCTGTGCAGGCTGACAGCCATGGTCACCTTGGGCAACCTGTAGAGAACTGAAAGTCGGGCCGGTTCCTGGAGAGTGGAGAAGAGTCCACTTGGTGTAGGTAAACAAGCCTTCGTTATAAATGCCTTCACGGTCTAAATATACCACCCCTTAAGAACTTCAGGTTGTGGGTGATCTGCCTTGGTAAGAGGTCATCAAGCCCCTGGTTCCAAGGCTGCGTTCTGGTGGTGAACTTCGGGCTGGGTCCTGACAGAGCCCGTGCAGGTGTGGCTGGTACAGCTGGGGGGGGTGTGATCTCCCGCAGGCTCTCTCCAGTGCTCGCTCGCCATGCAACACGATGCTCACCCACTTCTCCTTTCAGCGTAAGGTTTCTAAAGACTGAATTTCAGAGCTGTAAAACTTCAAATGCCCAAGCATCCTCTTTCCTTGGTTTGTAAACAGCGGCTGCCACGTGGACAGGCAGGGAAGGTGGTTGGAAGTGGGGGCCAGGGACAGAGGAGTGATGGGTCACTGCCAGGAAACTAGAAAAGACAGAAGCACAGACTACAGGAGGAGACAGCGGGCAGGTTTAAGGAGACAGGTGAGTGGGAGAGAATCCCAGAGACCAAGGGGTAGAGAGGAGCATCGAGGAAATTGACTGCTGTTCACGCTCGGCCAGTGAGCTTTAGAAACCATCCTTTATGGCTTTTGAAGGAAACCAGCTGGCTTGAGCAGGCGGTGGTAGGTTGTTTATTAAAGTGATGCCTCTTTGGTAGCACTGAACAAATGAAGTATGTCAATAGCGTTAGGAGACCACTTTAAAAGATGGGGAATTCGAAGCTGGAAGTAAAAGGAAAGGCACTCAAAGGCACGTTTCCTCAGCTCCCTGGGAAGAAAGCAAAGGAAGGAGGGTCAGGGGACAGACAACAGGAAGCAGGAGCCCCGCCCTGCTCGGGGGCGGGGGGGGGGGGGGGGCCTCCCTTCACAGAAGCCGGAGCAGCACAGCACAAAAAGGAAGAGCCAGGGAGAAGGCACCGGGGAGGATGGTGAGGAGGGCGGAGGCTGGCCCAGGAGAAGGTGCACCTGGGAGGGCAAGGGTGGAGCCTGGGCCCCTCCCAGGCAGACCTCTGAGCCTTGTTGCCCTCATTTCAAACTGGCGGCAGCATCGGAACTCAACTCACAGAATGGTCTCCAGGGGTAACTGAAAACATGCAAACTCGCTTTGCTGAAGACAGAATAACAAAGTCAGAAACAGACAGTAAAAGGCAGAAAAAGATCTTTTAAAGGTTTATGGGCAGAGTAAAGGAGCCTGTTGTGGCTTCCCCTGAGAGAAGGGAAAGACAATGGATAAGATTTGCAGCACCAGGAATAGAAGAGGAATTTACTAATTAAAAAAATGTGATCCAGAGATCAAGCAAACTGAAAAGACAGCCAAGAAGACGGGGGAGGGATCAGTTAGGAGAGGGCAAGACCAAGAGAGAGATTGAGGTGCTGGCTACCCCCAGACCCAAGGTCCAGTCAAGGGTGCTGGCTGCTCCGGTGGAAATGTCAAGGAGAAATGGCGAGAGGCCAAAAGATGGGAAAAGATGGGAAAGTCTTAGGTGATAGTAGATCACTGGGTGTCTGTTTTAGAAGGAGCCAAGGGGTGCTTTTGAAAAGCTCTGAGCCCTCCTTACCAGTTTTAGACAAATCTAATCCCAACCAGAACAGACCTGAGTAATCAACAAGTTGTTGGGAAAGGTAGAAACCAGCCCCCTAAGATGGGGAGGTAGCACCTCACTGGTGGCAGGTCATTCCCAGCATGAGAAGAGTAATGACTTTGCACCTCAAGCCTTCCCGCAGTCTTGAGGGAAGTCCTGGAGGACTGTGTGGAAAGGTGGTCAGAGGAGTAAGGCCAGGCCAAGGCTCTGGCTCTCATCTAGCTCCATTTTCTTCTGGGTCTGAATAGAGGACGCAAGGGTCTGAAGTGCAGCGTGAAGAATGTAAGATAGACACAGGAGAGGACTTCCTGGCCATGAGGGATTTAGTCATCAGGACAGTCTACTTAATGAGATGCTAGCTCGTTCTTCTGAAGTGGTCTGTTTAAAAATGAGAGAAATCTCGCCTCTGAAGTGGTTGTGTATGAAACTGCTAAAACGGAGGATGCACTCAGTGACCTCCTAAGGCAACCCCCAAATTTACTCAGTGACCCATGGCAGGTGCCCTAGAGAAGTGGAAAATGGGTCGAGAGTTCTTCTGACAGCTGTTGACCAGGGGTGATTAAAAGTGTCTCCTGTAGAAATGATGTCAGGACGGGCGTCTAACAGGACTGAGTAAAGGAACGAAAAGCTTAGTTCTTTTCCTCCTTTGTTCAATAACCCGTACGTTGCTTTCTTCCTTCGGGCCTGGATTTTTACCCATTACTGCCTTGCTCTCCCTTTGCTTGTGTGGGTTTCCCTGTCCTAAAATTGGGCAGGGGTCCTCCAGCTGCCGCATGCTATCAGTGAGTGCACAGGCCTGGAGAGGAAGGGTGAGGACTGCAGGCTGGCTGGCTCCAGCCCCAAGAGAGACTGTGGGTAAAGTCAGAAGCCCCTTCCCCTTTGAGTGTAGATGGCTGGCAGGGAAGGAGGCTTGCTGGGCTGGAGCAGAGGAGACAGGGAGAGGCCAGAAATGGAGAAGAGAGATTTGAGGCCAGAAAACCAGATGGTACCCTAAGAGAGATGCCTGGCAAGGTTAGGATTTAGAGTAGAATCAAAGGGAAGACCCAGGGGCAGAAGCCCAGTAATGCCCAGGGGGTGGATGAATTAGCCGACAGCCAAAGACGCGAGGCTGGTTTGAGGTTGAAGGAGGCTTTCCAAAGGCTCGGTCGGCTCCATGGACAGTCAGGATGACCTTGTGTAGTAGTCACTCGAATGCAGAGGGAGATGCGAGGTTGGGTGCCTTTTGAATACGGGGCGATGACGTGTGTTTGTGCCTGCCTGCCACATTCTAGAATGTTCTTCCCTTGCTCAGGACCTACGCCCAAAGTAGGGCGGTGACAGCCCTTGCTTCCTGGGTGGTTTATCGTAGGATGTAATTCCTGCAGGTCACATACCCCAGAGTGGTGTTTGGAGCCTTCTAGAAGCTGAATTCTTGCATCAGCCTGGGTCCTTGGGTCCTTCCCTTGGAAGATTTTGACCAGAGTTTGATTCACCCTGGCAAAAACGGAAAGAAAAAAAAAAGTAGAAAAAAATCTGGCGTTCTTCCCCCTGGAATCCAGGAAAATGATTGTGTCTACACATAAATTCTCTTTTTTGGTCCATTCACTTGAAGTAAACATTGCTTTATTCCATCATGAGTTCCAGACCTAAAGTGTGAACCGTAAGAGGTTTCATACCTTTTTCACTGGTGATCCTGGTACCAGATCTCACCTTTGTTTTGAAGTTCCAGGCGGGGCACCATGACGGTGGCAGGACGGTGGGTGAGGGCTGTAGCACCTCTCCACAGCCTGGGTTGATGGGAGATGCTGGAGAGAGTTTTTCACGGTGGAAAACAGTGGGCTTTGGGCTAATTGGAGCTGGGGCGCTGGCGTTTGAGTACGGATGCTGCGCCCGCTTATCTAATCAGCAGTTAGAGGAAGTCGTTTTTATCTGTGCAGTGCATCTCCTCTGAACCGAGAAACCCCATTTGAGCTTGGGAGAACTATTATCTCACAGCATCTGAGCATTAGCTGCAGCTGGTCTCGAGCTTGTTGGGATGGGATGTGCGCTGTGAAACAGTCTCACGGAGAAACCCGTCCAGGGCTGAACTCCATCCAGGGCTCGGGTATCTTGGTTTCCCGGTTTCTTCTGAGGAACAGCTCAAAGCATGTCATTTAGATTCGTGTCCACGCCTCTGGTTTATTTAGTTCCTTACTCCTTTTCGTAGTTGACACATTGTGCAGTGCTTTTGATGGGGCACCTTTTAAAGATTCTGTCGTCTTCATCTTCCAATTTGCCGTCTCTGCCTGCGGTGCCTGGTGGAGACCACAGAGGTTACCATACATCACCAAACCAAGAGGAGGCCAGTTGGAAAGATTCTCATTTTCCTGAATTTCCCAAAACGTGAGACACAGCATCAAAAATATATATATATATTTTGCCTACTGTCTAAGTCTTTCAAGTTTTGAAGAGGGACTATTAGGTAGCAGGTTCATTGCTTCCCATTTAAAAGTACATGTTAAGTTTTTTCTGACCTCTGTTTTGTGGGGCAGTGCAAAACACTTGGAAATCATGATCTTTGTGGAACATCTTGACACGTTGGTACACGAAATTAAAATAAGTGACTGTGTGCTGCATGGGGTACCATCCTGTACTGGGTTGTGGTGTATAAAGTGAGACCAGGCAGCAGAGGCTTCTGTGTGTCGTGCCTGTGGGGCCTGTGTGTGTGTGTGTGTGTGTGTGTGTGTGTGTTCTGTGTGGTAGTCAACAGGACACCACAGTGGGTCGCGTGGAGGAGCATCTCTGTGCCTCGGACCCAGCTGCAGTGATTCCGTCCTGCTAGCCCTGGCAGGTCGCCTCCCTGTGCAGTGAGGGTGTCACCTTGCCAATCGCTGTAACCAGGGGGCCGGCGGGGCTGCGAGGTAGGGCCATCCGTGCAGCGGCAGCCGTGGGTGTCATTATCATCCATCAGGCATGCTTGCTGTGAGATCTCTGCGGGATCTGGACACCAGATGAGCACGTGCTCAGGTCACCTCCTGGCAGGTGACTTGGAGGAGAAGCACCAAGGTGGTGACCTCACAAGACGCCGAAAATTCCCAAGAAAGAAGGCAAACGGGAAGCAGCACGTGATCGGTGTGGCAAGACCAGAGGGTCTCAGCAAACTCCGGGTCCTTCCCAGCGGCTGGCGAGAGCGGGATACGAGGCAAGGCCTGGCTGGAGGGTGGAGGGCTCGTGAGTGTCCCCCCGCCACCCCCGCCGTGGTGAGGGCTGGCCCACCGGGAGGATGTGCTTGGGGACGAGGGACTCACGGCACTGAACTGTCAGGTCATCTGAGGGCCAGTATGTCCTGCTTGTACTCGGAGATCAGTGACCACACGGTTGGAGGCTGTCAAGGTGTGTGTGACCGAAAGCAGGGCCCCTGCTGGAGGCCAGGCTGCTCTGGGCCCCGCCCTCCTGTCACCTCCCCACTGGGTTCACTTTAGGATTTGGGACTGCACCGTTTAGGTTGGCTTTGTGCTTTGTTTGAACTTGTGTTTCTGTGACTCTTAGGACATGAGGCCCTTCCATTCAATACCAGTAATATTGACTGAGCCCTTCTCCCTGGCTGGCTGATGCAGCCGCTGCCTCGCAGACCTTAGCAGTTACAGCTTGCAGACTGATCGCCCAGTGCCGTAAGGCACGGCAGAGTGCTCACAGGGACATCAAGTTTTCTCTAAAGAAAGTGGACAGAAGGGCTTGTTCCCAGCTGGGCTGGGGAGTGGGGCCATGGGGAGAATCAGGGAGCTGAAGTTCTCACAGAGGCGCGAAGGTGAGTCATGTCTGACCTTAGAAAACGCGTGGTAGTTGGGAGGGGCAGAAGTGGTTGGGCAACGTCACAGCCAGGGCCCCCGTGGCCAGCTCTGGGAGCGAGCTGTGGGGTTTGGAGGGGACCCCGCCAAATGTTTCCTCCAGACCTGAGTGCTGGCAAGATCATCTGGGGACAGCAAACGGGGAGAGATGTCCTGTGCCTGAGCTGGGAGGGGCCGGGTGGGGAGGTGATTCCCAGCAGTGGGCACAGCGTGTTCCACGCGGTGTGGGCACGTGAGTGAAGGGACTGCAGCAATTCTCTTAACAGAACGGGAAATGGACCCAGAGTTGGGGTTGGCTGGAAGTCCGTTGACAAGTTTGTAGCCGAGGAACTGTCTGGAAGGCAGGGCATGGGAGGGGTGGACGGAGCTGGTCTGGCTGTGCCAGGAGGGGTGCTAAGCACCAGGGCCTCGGGAATACATGTGTGTGATTGTCGGGAAGAGAAAGCGAGGGAGGAAGCAGAGAATCAGTTGCTTGATTCGGGTACAATTTTCTGGAAAGAAACATGGTGTAGAAGTTACCGGGATAGAGGTTTTAGGGAAGATGCGAAGCATGAAAGGGAGGACGGAGGGGCTGGGAAGGGGCCTTCGGGAGTTGGGTGGTAGCTTCCCAGAGGGCTCGGTAGGGGTGGAGGCCCAGATCGAAATGTAGCGGAACAGGAGGGGCCGGGGAGCTCAGGCAGCCGGCAGACAGTAGGGATGCGGGGACGGGCCAGGAGCAGGCTGTGAGGATGCAGCCAGGGAGGGTTCTCAGGGTGGCCTGTGTCAGAGGAGGATAGTTAGGTCTGTTAGAAGGCAGATGGGAAGGAGTGACTAGAGAGAAAGGACTAATATACGACAGCCCAGTGGAGCCCCAGCGCAGGCAGGCCCGGCCACCCAGGGGCTGGGCTGGGGTGTGTCTGCCTTTCCTGCCCCCCACCAGGCCCTTGTGACCCTCTCCCCTCCTGCATTCAGTCTCCATTCGGGAATGCCACGTCCGATGGGCCCTCCCTGACCTAAAGTGGCAGCACCGACCTCTCACTCTTCGCCTGTCCCCACGTGCAGGGAAAGCACGCCCCTGGGCTTTGCTCATTGCATCCCAGCATCCGGTGGGTGCCCAGGATGCGTGCACCGAATGCATGGGATGGCGGCCCAGCTCTCTCAGGCAGAGAGCTGGCAGGACAGCAGAGAGCGCTTTTAAGTTGAGGGTTCATCACGTGGATGTTTTAGGCCCCTTTTCTCAGTGGGTACCATGGGTATTTGGGGCGGAGAGCCCTTCCTGGGCTGACTGTCCTTCCCCCCGCCAGGGGCTGTTTAGCCCCCTGTGTCTCACCTCAACCCCCTCATCATGATGCCCAGGTGTCACCACGTTTCCCCACTGAGAACCATCTAACCTGAACACCGTCGTCCTCACGTGGTCCCATGTGTCCACTCACACGAGCTTCACACTGCAGACAGGCGTTTTGTGGCTGACTGTTGAAGATTTTTTAATACAGTCAGTAGTGTCCCAGAACCAGAAGTATGACTTTTTTTTAAAGGGCATAACCTATAGAAAAACGGGGCCCGGAGAGGTTGGAATACCCCAAGCCTGGCATTTCCAACCCACGCTTCCAGTTTTCTTTTTTTGTTTGTTTTTTGAATTTTATTTATTTATTTTTTATACAGCAAGTTCTTATTCGTTCTCTATTTTATACATATTAGTGTATACATGTCAATCCCAATCTCCCAGTTCATCTCACCACCACCCACACCCCACCCCTGCTTTCCCTCCTTGGTGTCCATACGTTTGTTCTCTACATCTGTGTCTTTCATTTCTGCGTTGCAAACTGGTTCATCTGTACCATTTTTCTAGATTCCACAGATATGCATTAATACACTGTAGTTTCATTTTGTGTCTCCAAAGGAGTGTGTGAACTTGGAAATGCTGGTTATTTTTACAAAGAGAAACCAATGATGGGCTTCTGTCCATCTTCTTCTGACAACCTAAATCCGGGATCACATGGTACCTAGTTGGTTTACTGAGGGAAATAAAGATAGATTCTTACCTATTAAAGTAGAGAGATAAGCAGTATGTTCTGTTTTAGGGTTTTGGTCCCCATTTTATTCTCTGCTTTGTTCCATCTGTGTTGAAAGCATACTTAGCTCTGGGGATAAAACAACCAACCGACATTTTGTTAACTTTCCTTCTACATGGGGTTTCAGAAAGAAATGGAAAAAAAAAAAAAAAAGCTTTTGAGCTGTGGTTGCCAGTTGCCACCTGTCCTATCTGGTTAGGACATTTCTGATTTGGGAAGTGTAAATATAACCCAGAAAAAAAAAAAGCTTCCCCTCCTTTTATGCAAAAGTAGAAGCCTAAGCAGAGCCGAGCCCTAACCATTGCCCTGTAAAGTTTCCACAGTACCAGTTCGATGAGATGAAAACACTTGCTTGGTTGAGCCAGGCCCCAGGAAGCCGCCTTCCTGGTCCCACAGCCGTGGGGTGGGGTTGAGGCCGAGCCCACTGTAGCCGCCAGATAAGCCCAGCACCCTGCAAGGTCTTAGCAGGAACTGCAGTTCACACGTTACCGCAGAGCCGCTCAGAATTGTAAACGCTTTGCCTGTTAGGACTTGGCGGGGGGACAGGAGCTTACGGGCAACTAGGAGACTGTCTTCAGGTTCTCGGGCTGGAATCAAAGCTTCCAGGCTCTCGTTATCTATTGGTAGTCGGTGGACTACCGTGATTGGAAGGATTTACACCGAAGAAATGGGCAAATGCTACAAATTAGGAACTTTTCTTCTTTTTTTTTTTTTTTTGAGAGCTAGTTTACCCGCATACAGTGGCTTAACTCTGATTGTAATGTCTTGACAGCTCCAGTGGAAAGCAGGAATTATCTTACTGATGGCTGTGTGGGGTGGGTGTTTTTTGGAGGGGGTGTTAGGGAAGTCTCAGTCTGTTGGGGAGACCGGGCGCAGTGAGGGGTAGATGCAGCTTGTCCAACACGAGTAGATTCCAAGTGACGCTTTGCTGTTGATGTCACAAACTGGAAATGTCACAGCAGCTAGATTCTCTGTATTAATAAGTAGAATGCTGCTTTAGCAGTTTAGTTTTGCTGCTGGGGGAGTGCGATTAGAAAGGATTCTGTGTCTTATTTATGAGATAGTATTAGTATTATTACTGCTGTTTTTTCGGTTTAAAGAACTTTAAATGCAAAGCGAGACTTGTCTGCATTCCATCAATATGTTGCTAAATTACAGTGATTTTTCCAGGCAAGAATTGGGCTCACGCCGTTCTTCAAAACACATGGGATTGAACTTGGTCTTCTCAAAAAAGTTTCCGTATTGAGTTCCTTGGATGAAACACAACCCTGAGATGTGGGTACAGATCTGGGAGGTGACCTCTGTGATGGTCCCTAAGTATGTGGTGGCTTCACTGGGACATTTTCTCAGCGAGGGCCCAGCAATGCGTGAGCGGCCTGGGGAGCGGTTGGAAAGCTAATCGCCACTGGAGGACCAGAGAGGCTCTTTCCGACATTCGTGCTTGAAGCACCTGACCCTGGCAGCAGCTGGATTAACGGAAGAGTCTTCGTGCCCTACTTTGAGGAGTGAGTTTAGCTGCGAGGATCTTTCAGCAGGTCTAGGGCGTGTCTCTCGAGGCTGCCTGCCAGGAGAACACTTCCCCTGCAGGGGATGTGGCTGCAGGCTGTTGATTTCCACTGAAATCACCCGGGCCTGATTCCGGTGAAGCCCTGAACATCCGGTGTCTTCCCCGCAGGGTGGGGTGTGATGGACGGAAGGCCTGCAACCCCAGGGCCTCACTGTGCTGACAGAGCGCGTGGCAGAGACGGCCACTTTCCTTTTCAGAATGAAGGACTGCCACACTAGAGGTGAAATCCTGCTGAAATGAGAAAAGGACTTTTATGACAGCCCTGCAGGCAGCTCTGTGATTATTTTTATTGTTATTCTTGGAATCCGGCAGAATTTTGCTCCTGTCACAATATCTCTACTCTCTCCAGTCAGACGCGGTAACAATAAAAATATGACTTAGCCTGTACTCCCCCCAGCACTTCTGATGGCCTCTGTTTCCCCCCACCCCCCATAATGTTAAATGATGACGATTAACTATTATCGGGTATAGAGAGCACTTAGGTAATCTTAGCATTACGGTTCAAGCGGCCTTTGGCGAAATTCCTGTTCAGTAGACAATGCTGTGGTTTTAAGTGAGAAGAGAAGGGAGGGAAGGGGAGGGGAATTATTTTGTCATGATCAACACGACACTTACCATTTTAAAGAAGTGCTATTATTATAAATATGTGGACTCACTGCTGATTTTTATACTTGAAGCCAGAGCTATAGGTGTTAACAGTTAAGGGTTTGTATTTGTTCATTTGTTTGTGTTTCCCATTTCAATAGCTTTTTTTTTTTTTTTTTACTGATGGAGTATCTCCTAACAAGGCATCCTTAAAATCAGCCTGCCCTGTGCACGCACACACATGCACACTCTCTGCAGGGTAGGTGTGGGGTCCTTCCAGCCAGGTCCTCGCAGGCAGCTGGACTCCAGACCTTCTGAGACATGGTGACCTTGAACAGCCCTTGTTTGGGAAAAGGTTTCATGGATGCATGAGAGCCAACATTTCTGGAACATATTTGTGAAATCTGGGAATCACCTGTTCCAGGGTAGCACTGTCCATGGAATACAATAAGACTCACATAGATAATTCTCAATTTTCTAGGAGTCACATTAAAAAAGAAAAACGGCACAGCTGGGACGAATTTTTATATATATTTTATTTAACTCAGTATGCCCCAAATTTTATTATTTAAACGTGCTGTCAGTATAGACAATCATTAATGACCGTTTTACCCCTTTTTTCTACTGAGTCTTTGAAACCCAGCGTGTATTTGAGGTTTGCAGGACATCTCAATTTGGATTGCCCATGTTTCAAGGCTCAGAAGCCTCCTGTGTCCAGCGGCTACCTACTGGACGGAGCAGATCTGGGATTCTATGGAAGTATGTGTCGTTACATCATAGAAAACCTTTTACAATTAATTCTTGCTGAAATTAGGCCCCAAACTAGTTAGTCTTCCACTTTCTGAACGTAGTTTTTAAATCAGTTTTATCTTCAAAACGTTTTCTCAATTGTCATCACAAAGGAATTGGAAATTTTGCATTTTAGTTCTTCTGGTTTTGGCCACATTTGATTTAGAGAAAACCTAGGTCCGGTTCCATTTTTTTTACATCATTTGATTTACTTAATGTAGCTCTGTTTCAGCCATAGGTTTTGTAGGCATTTGATTAAGTACAAAGTTAACAGGAATAAAGCAAAATGTAAACATGTAAAATAAAATAGTTTTCCAAAGCATAGTAGCGGAATGAAATACAGAAATCTACTATTTTTTCTTGTTTTAGTTTTCATCCATTCATTTTATTCTCATGCACTCTCTGTGGTCATTTTGGGTGGTGGGAAATCCTTTTGAATGTTTTGAAGCAAGGCAACTGTTTTATAGACGTAAAGCACATTCCCATAAGAGTGCCGTTAGGACAGGCACCACACGAACTGAGCTCCAAAACCGGGCACCATCATATTGGTGAACTTGTTTGCAAAAATTGTGGAGAATGAAGCTTCTTGATAACGTCCCAAAAGATGCTGCTGCAACCTGATGAAGCAATGGGGCAGGGGTGGTAAAGGAGAGGCTTCTTTCTTTTATTGTAATGTGGGAAAGGAAAGCAGCCGGTGCCTGTACTGCACCCTGAGTAAACAAGCCTGGGGTTTCATCTCGGCACCAGGTCCTGCTGCCCGTGCATGGGGCACCCTGGCACCCAGCCAGGCTGAGCTGTGTGCAAGCCAGACCCCAGCCTTCCTGTGCAAGGACGCCTCATGCTTACTTACTGGCTCGCTTCTTGCATCTCAGGAGACAGCGTGTCCCTGTGTGGCTGCTAGGTTTCCTGAGCACAGCAGATCCAAAGAGCCGCAGAGGCAGCACTGTGGCTTTGATTGTGCTGTCGCTCTCTCAGGCTTTTTTTCTTTCTTTCCTCCTGTCTCTTTCCTTCTCTCTCTCTCTCTTTCTTTCTTTCCTTCTCTCTCCCTTCCTTCCTTCCTTTCCTTCCTTCCATCTTTTCTTTCTTTCCTTTTTTCCCTCCCTCCCTTCCTTCCTTTCCTCCCTCCCCTTCTTTCTTTCTTTTTTCCTTTCCTGCCAGTGTTTCTTCCTTCCCGTCTTTTTTTTAATATTGTTCTTGGAAACAGTTTCATCAAGGTTCTCTAACTTGGGTCCAAGGACCAATAATGGAAACCTTTAGCTCAGGAACAAACTATCTTAGGAGGCCTCAAGGAGAGGCTGCTCCAGTGCCCTCAGGTACCGCATACCTGGGCGATAAGTAACCTAATGTAGCAGTACAGTCGGCAGTGACGGGAAGACTCACAGCCTCCCAAGTTCAAGGTCACTGGCTCTTGCCTTTTGCTGCTTGTTAAATGGAATAGACAGGGATGACCTGGTTCATGATTTGTTGAGAAGAACCACGTCTTTGTACAAAAGGGCTGTACCAGGAAAAACCATCATGGGGAAGGGTTGCCTCTGGAGCTGAAGAGCACACCTTCCCCAGCTGAGCACACGTGGAGGAATGCCGTGCCGCCAGGCTGGGTTCCAGGCTGCTGCACCTGAGTGCATGTGCCCAGCACTTGTCCTCAGGGGCCCAGATTTTTCCATTGCTCACACTCACTTTGTAGCTTCCGCACCGTCATTCCCCGCTGAACCCCAAGCACCTGCTTTTGAATATTTGAGGCAAGCCTTTCTTTTTCTTTTAGGAATAGTTAAAAGTCCCTTTGGAACCTTAGACCTTTGCACGAAAGTGTTGACTTAGTCTGGGGAATGCTGTTGTTTGGTTCAAAAACACAGTTAAATTGTAAAGTAGTGAGAATCGTTTTCTGGGTTGACATAAGTTCACCCTAAAAAATCACCCCCGGAAGATGATGAGTCCAGCTTGTTGTAGGATTGGAAGCGGAGCTCCCTGCATGCACTGCCTGCATCTGCAGGTACATTGAATGAATCAGACGTTTTCCCTAAGTGCATCCTGTGTAAGGTAGTATTTAAAACTGGCTTGGAAAGGATGACCATCTTGCTGTGTATTTGCCGTGCGCGTCTCCTCGTGCGTGGGGGATGGACAGGCCACGTCCTTTGCGACTCCAGATTCGTTTCTTTGTCCCTCCCGATGAGTCCTTGAAGAAGCCCTTCGGCGCCTGTCTCCCCCATTCTCTTTACAGGTTGGTACCATAAGGACCTGTCATCCACATCTCACCTCTGTACCCATTGTACTCTGGGAAATATATTTCACAACTTCCAAGCTGTGTACCTAAATTCACCTGAGCACACCTGGCCTTCCTGCACTCCATCAGTGCTGAAAATGCAAAACCAGCCTAAGATGCTGTGAGGCACGTGCGCCGCCTTTGGATGTGACCCGCCCTGAGGGCACCGGATGCCCGGTGCCCGTGCGTTGCGTCCAGCTAGATGTCAGGGTCCCTGCAGGCAGCACTTCTCCTGCTGCTTCTCCAGCCCGTAACACAACGAGGGGAAAAGCAGGACGTAATGAACATCCTGACACTCAGAAATACCAGATCCAGTGTATTGTGAAAATCCTCTATTGTGTCTGTTCATGAGACTGGCTGTAGAAATAGAAAATCGTTTCAGTTGAAAGTCTGGAAACAATATTTTAACCATCGAAGGAAAATAGTTAACACAAATGGGAAGGAAGCAATACTTAACACAGTTGAGGGGAAAATAAAATGTCATCTAAAACTTTAAATCCATATGTATGGGAAGTAAAAGGGAAATGAATATTTTCAGTTTTGCTGTATAATTAGGATTTGCTTTGCGGTCCAGAGTCTGTGAAGGGCCCCCCCCTCTGGGCTTCTCCCAACCCTTAAGGGGACAAATAATCCGAATTCACAGCATCCTGGGATCTCAGAAATTATTAGCATGCCCTACATTGAAAATGTTTACAGGCGTAGACTCTGGGTTTGTTTGCTCCTCTTCAGTCTGGAAAATTGGAAAGAAATCCGATTGCTCCTTGACATGGTATTGAAAACTGTACTGTCTTCAAAGTGCTATCACTGAATCCATCCCAAGCTGCTAGACCAACTGTCATGGGGAGTCAAAGCTGTGTGAGAACCGGCATCCACAGGGGTTAAATGGACAGAGGGACCTGAAGGGTCCCTGGTAGGGTTGTGGCTAAATGGCTAGCCCAGGTTCTAAGCAGTGTCAGCGTTCCAGATTGCAGGGAGCAAGCTGGAGGTGGGGATTGAGCCAGCCTTGGAGGATTGATTAGTGAGAGAAATGTTTGTTAATTACCTGCTCCCTCCCAAGCACCCTGCTAGGCACAGGGGCGACTAAGAAAGGTGAGATTCCGGGGCTCAAAGAGTTTACCTGCTGGTGGAGAGAGGAAGGATGCAGCTGAGCAGAGAGAGAGAAATAGTAAGAAGGGAAAATATAGAAACAAAATATTTCTTCTTGTCCGGCAGACAGTTCTGTCTGCTTCATAGTAATGAAAACGTTTAGCTTGATGCTTTGAAGTTCATGCCCGCACTGACTGCAATATGACCGTACCCCTAGGGAAAAGGTGAATGGGCGCATCTGTCTGCACGTGCTTGAAACCAGGCCAATTTAGGAAAGCTTCTGAGGCTGACTGCTTCCGCCACCCCAGCACTCACGGAAGCAGCCGGGTACACAGCTTGCTTGCTCTCTGCTCTGTGTCTGCGGTAGGGATGGATTCCCAGTCCCATGAAGCATTCCAGACCAAAGTCCCTGAGTGGTCCTGAGCCCAGGGCTCAGCATCCTTGATAGGGGATGGCCGGCCTGTGTGGGCACCTCGTGAGACAGCCTGCTTGAGATTTCGAGAGACACTGAATGTTAGAAAAGCCTTGAAGGAATCTGCTTCTGTCCAGAGCCATCCCTGTCTCCGAAGTGTGGGAGCCCCACCAATCATTGGAGACAGTAGACCAGGCCCTCAAAGCACCTCCTTCTCCCAGCCAATGTGTTCCGGTTCCCTCCGAGTGTGATGAAATAAGCAGGATCGTCTGTTTGCTCCGCCTCTCCTCACTGTTCTCACGGTCCCTGGGCATTGCACGGTGTGCCCAAGTCTCCTGAAACCCGGCACCAAAGGGCCTCGCTGGCCGTGGCTGGGGATGCAGGTGAGAGAGGAAGCCCAGTCTCTGCCCCGAAGATGAGCTCCCCTTGGTCCAGATCTACCTCTGTCCCCAGGGTGCGAGGGAAGACCGCATGTCAAAGCCAATTTTGTTACCGTGCAGGAGTCTCTGCTGTTGGTTTATAAACACGTGGGTACAAAACACATCTTCTGTCCTTTTGAACTTTAATGTTCTAGTTCTGCAGAGCAGGGGCCACGTAGGAATAGAGCCTTCCTTGATTGGGTGCAGGTTTCTCCTAGATGCACAGTCGGGTCAGATGTGTGTAGCAGAGACTTGGGTTCACCGCCAAATAAGAACTCATCGTCCCTTTCTCAGAACAGCTTTCAAGACTGTCTCCCTCCTCTTGCACCTGTGCCTTTGGCGTTTGGAGTGTCCCGTGCTGTTGGGTACAGTGTGTTTCCTTTCAACCTGTTAGGGTCCTTCTGGAAGGACTGTGGGTTCCTCGTGCAGGGACAGTGGTGAATAAGAGGGGGCCTCCCTTGACATGTTGGTACCTCAGCAACTTTGCCTGATGAAAATGTAGCCTTTTTTAAAAACATTCAGATAATCTAGTTTTTTAAAGAAGATGAAATTAGCATACCTGTGCTGCTAATGACTCCACTCTGTCTGATCCCCGATTCCCTTAGGATCTTTGCCCTGCTATCAGGACCAGCAGATATAAAAAGGAAGCAGTTCACGGTAGTTTGTCAGCAAACCAGGCCTAAGGTCAAAGTCTTGCTTTTAAACCTAAGTTTCTAAAAGGTTCTTAAAAGGAGCAAAGCTCACGCCGTGCATCAAAGCAAAAAGCAGAAAAATATACCATTGTTCCCACTGAAATTCTTCCTCCATCCTATTTTATTCTAGGTGAAGCTAGTCTTGCAAACAGCTGTGTCTATGAGATCTTTCATCGAGTTTAAGTTTTACTTTTGTAAACAGAAACGTTATCTTTAAACAAATCGGTCCACTCCTTCAATCCAGAATTTCCACAGCTCAGTTGAAACGTCGGGTGTCGTGTCGCGTAATTTCGTGAACCATTCACATGCAGGTGGTACACCATAAAGACGGAAAGATTTCTTAGAAAGTTTTAAGTGAAAGGGAAATCAGGTAGAAAGTGTGCTTGAAAATATTAGGTACGTGGGTGGTCTTCTTTGTGATGCTTTGTGTAGTCATCACGGTTCTGCTGCTGTGACTGGATTCCCAACTCTTTGGGTCAGGAAGGCTCACATTCCAAGATGCACAGAGAAACAGGGGGAGCCTGGAGGGAAGGATGCTTTACTGTCATCGAAGGATGAAGTACGTCCTTTTCTTCATTTGGGAAGAATAAAGAAAATGCCAAGATTTCCCTATGAGATGCCCGAGGCATTTCCAGGAGAATTCCCCTTTCAGAGAGACACATCTGTAGATGCCCATCAGTCGGCCGTACCTTCCAAATAGTCAAACAGGGAAAGGAATTCAGTTTTTAAGTTTGTCAGAAAATTTTAATTATTTGAAATCTTCAGCTGCTGCCACTGGGAGTGACAGGCCCGACGTTTCGGAGTCCATGGAAAGAGCATGTGATTCCCACAGGAAACAAAACGAAGACGCAGCACGACTGATGAGTGATTTCAGGAGATGCCCCACAAACTGGCTGTTAGCAAACATTCTCACCTCAAGAAAAATAAAGAGTAGGGTATGTACATTGAGAAACAGTTATTTTTGGCACATTCTTTGAGGTCAGATACCACTGTGAGGTGCTGCTTCCTCGTTACTATGGCACAAAGGTCAGAACAAGAGTGCGGTGGTTCTGAAACGATGGGCGTCAATCAGAGCAGCTACGGAAGCTCCGCCCACTTGTGGAAGGAGGCCGGCCGCCATGTTGATTCAGGAATGAACAGATGGATCCCATGGCAGGTGTGATCAAAGCAGGCAGCTCTTCCGAAGGTAGGCAAGGGAAAAAGTAAAGAAAACACAACTTGAGATAGTACAAAACCATTATTATTTTATGCATAATAGTACCCACTCACTTAATAAAATGCCCCAGAATCATGCCCTACAGATGCCGACACCCTGCCCTTAAATGACCCGCCGTCAGTTGGAGGGAGACAGAGTGTGGACAGGTGGGACAGGTGGGCATCACTCTCTCTGTTTTACAGATGAGAGCGTTCCCAGCATCTGCCCAGACCGTAACAAGGCCTAGAAGGGTAGTTGGTGCTTAGAGTCCCCCGGCCTCCTTGGGCAGGTGGTGGTTATACAGTTAATGAGGTTAATTAACTGATCTTCAAATCATACAACCTGTGTGAACCCAACTTTTCTGATCTTAAATCTTTCATTCTTTCATTCTTTTGACTGTTAGTTTTACCATTTTTATTTTAAGTGTGTGTGTTTACGATCTTTGTCACCGTTCAAAACACAAGTATTAGCTGAGCGACGTTGGACAGTACTGTCTTGTATTCTCAATGGGATTGGGAAAGTGGTGGGAGAATGTGGCCCCGATCGCTGCAGTCCAGCTGGCATCACCGTGCGGTGTTCGCAGGGCACAGAGGGAAGGGTGAAGGGGATGAGGAAGGCAAGACCAGCCTTCCCGAGGGGACAGAATACACGAAACGCTGCTGGAGCCAGAAAACCCCCACAGAACAGGCCAGGAACGCAATCAGCTTTGATGAGAAGAGTGTAGGCTTTTCAGAAGACATGACATATGTCCTGTTCCCTCAGGAATGCGTGGGATTGTAAGAGCTTGATGGGAGAGGGGTCAGGTGGGGGGCATATCCGTGGGCCGAGGAAGCATCACTGCAGCTTTGGTGTCTGCGTGGGCCGAGGCGGACCCTGGTCTGACCTCAGAGGAGGTGCTCCGGAGACGTATTCCCTGGGCAATCACGGCCCTGGGTGAGGGAGTTGGGGCGGGGAGTCGCTGGCTTCGCTTTCCCCGCAAATGATTGCAAGTTGAACCCTTTATTCCGTTGCCTTTCAACAAGAAATCCCGTTACCTGGATCACCCTAATTGAAACCCTATCCCATTCAGGGCATGCATTCTTCTAGGTGAAGTCGTGTTCTAGGAGCTGTGAGAAAGGAGTTCGGGGCAGATGGGAACCCTCTGTGCAAAGTTTGAGTCCAAGCTTTGGAAACCAGACAGCTTGTCTTATTTATTTTACAAATTCATCCAGAAAGCTGTTGGAATTTTGGAAAATTCCAAAAGTAGGGATGAGAACCCACGTGAGGAACAATTGAAATGATCCCCAAGTCAGACGGAGGTGTCGGCGCAGATCTTCCGTGGATGCAGTGGCTGTGAGGGGCGTGGCCCTGGGTGGGCCCTGCGGACATGCAGGCCTGGGTGTCACTCAACATCACCGTCGTGACCACGTGGCTTTGAGGCGCCTCCCCACACCCCTTCCTGAGCACCCAGTGCAGCTGCCCTCAGCTCCAGAGGCCGTGGTGGGAAATCCTGGGACACGGAAGCCCCTTCAGGGGTCCCAGGGGTCACGGCCATGCTCCGTTTCTCAAGAAGGCAGTACAGACCTCCCCTCCTCCCCTCTGTTGCCACCTCCATGGGTTTTCCTGGTGCAGAGGCCATTTCAACTTTCAGGGCCTAGAGAATAGAGTGAATTGAGCAGGTGAGACAGGTCAAGTCTCTGAACCCATTGTAGCCCAGGCCGTGGTGCTTCCCATGACCTTGAGACAGCATGCAGGTGATTCTGCAGCTGGCGAGAGACCCCTCCAGGACTTGGAGACAGGTAGATGGGAAGATAATTCTGAGAGCGTGTCCCCCAGTAGACTCGGCCAGCGGCCCCACGTCACGTACAGATAACCACCTCGGTCTGAGCCATTGCAAGTGTGTCTCTGAAGTGTAAAACTATTTGTGCTGTTAGATTTCCCGTCATTTTCTGGTCTTTCATTTCCTCTCATTTGCATTGGTTACTCATAAATGTAGATCTTCAGTGCGACTTGTACAACCGCTCTGTGTGTCAGTCTGTGAAAAGAAATCTTGGGGCCAGCCGAGCTGCCGGGGTCGCTTGGTCCCCACATGCCAGTGGGGTCAGCTGGAAGTGGGATCACCCTGGGCCCGGCCTGGGCTGCTGACCACCAGCAAACAGAGGACAGTGGGCTTCTGGTTCACTCACTTACTGTTGAAGAGCTGCTTTTGAACATCCTAGCTGTGCTTTTTAGCAGAAAGTTCTGGTGTCTTCACACGATGACTCTAGTTGTTTAATTCAATTTGTGGACTACACCTCTGGGCAAAACGAACAGATTATAACCTTTATAAGTTCTGATTCGAGATCATTGAAATCCTCACCATATCACCATAGTCCATTAGATCCTTTCCTTTTTTATTGTCTATTAATAGAAAATACCCAAGCATCTAGCACCTTGTAGTTTTATGATCTGGGAAGGAGTGGATTTAACCATTATACTAGTTTTTTTTACGTTTAAAAAGTCATTTCTCCTGCAGAGAAATCGTATGCCTTAATAAACTTGATGAACTAAGATTTGCATGATTACACCTTAAGGTTGAAACACATTTCATTTCATCATTTCCCAGAAGGGGCACTGAATTCACCCATTTCCTGTTTTTAATCTCAGAATGTTCTGTATTTCCTCCATATATCTGCTTTCCTGGCAGCAGGACCCTGGAAGCAATTGACAGCAAACTCTTTGACCTCAGATGTTTGCACTCGGCACATAGTTGCCATCAGATCTACAAGATCTCTGCACAGAAAAGGAGGCGTGAGGCAAATTCGCTGTCCCTACTGTGCGCAGAATCGTTCAGCCAGCTGGTCCGTGAGCCCCTGTAAGGCTGGGCCTGGTGCCAGGTCTCGTACCGGGTCTGACCTCATAGTCACAGTTCTCATCCACAGGCCACCTCATCCAACATCTCGGTCATGTAGCATTTGCGAGGCAGGGAGCACTTCTTCACAACTAAGTGTTCTAAATTACTCAAGCCTACTCCATTTTACGTTCATTGTGTTTTAACCCTTCTGGATAAGGAATCTTTGCTAGAACCTGCTAGACCCCCCGAGATCCTTTTAAGAATATCTTGAATATGCTCTCACCTTTTCTTCTTAAGTCCTTCTCACTGTTGTAAACACTTAGACCCAGCATGTCGGAGAGAGCATTGCACGCACTTGCTTGGCGAACTGTGAGCCCTGCCAGCAGGGAGGTTTGTATCATCAGGGCGTTCGCTTGCTCATCCATTTATTCATTCCTTCAGCAGACATTTCTCACACCTGCAACGTAACGTACAGATGACAACTGTGCAGTCTTCTTGTGGCCAGAAAACTTACCTGCACGTGTCCAACCCTTAGGTCCTGAACGTGGCTTCGGAAATAGTCATTGTGGTGTGTATGGAACTTATCACTCACTGTTGCCTAAATGACCCTGGCCTTGAATTCTCTCCTCTGTTTGGATAATATTTTCAGTCTCTTCCTTGACTTTCTAATTTGCAACTTTTAATCTGCTGAGTGTTAAGAAAAGAACCACTTAATCGTTTCCGCAGCTGCCCACGACGTGGAAGACAGATGCCCCCGCCAAGCGTGGAGGGACTCACCCATGAGTAAACAAGTGAATTTTGGCTGAAAGGTTTCCTACTTCTCTTTTATTGGTTGTCTCAGAGGTCAGTTTTACTTTTTCTCTCCTTCCGGACCTGTTGCTGTAGATGTAGATCGTTGTCGTCGTAGATGGCCGCGTGGCTTCTGAGTAAGGGAAATGGCATGGGCATGAGATCAGTAGGTGATGCTCTTGAGTTCCTCAAGTTTATATTTCTAAGTTTTTCAATCTCTTTGATCTTTATTCAGATCCTTCCAATTTAAGTTTTCGTTGTGCTTCTTTCTGTCGCTTGAACCGGCAGCCTCCAAATCAAAATGAAAGGCTCATAGTGGGCAAATGAAAGGCTTTATCTAGTGGGCAAATCGATCTCCTTATTTCTTTATTAGAAATGTTATTTTACTTGGCTCTCAACCATGACATACCTTGGAATAACTGGCAAGCTGAATAGGAATATTTTGTCTTTGCAGGGGGTAAAACTTCCTCTGAATTCCACGGGTGGTGTGTATCTTTCCATCTTACATACCGTTAGACTTTTTAAATACTTGGTTTTCTGAAAATAAAATAAAATTGCTTCTCAGCAAGGTTATGGCTTCCCGAATCTCCCTTCCCTGCTTCGATGGCAGAATCTCACCATAGAAGTCAAGCTGGAGAGCCGTGGTCTGGAGGGGCTGCGGGACTGGTTGGCGACGATGCTTCCCCATGGGACATGCCGGGGGCCATCCTCTTCCCCGCCGTCCCATGGAAGTTGCAGCTCCACTTTTCCCAGACTTCCAGGGCACTTGGCAGAGAGAGGAACCTGCTTTTCTGTACCCTCAGCCGTGCCGGCCACAGCTCTGGCCAGAACGTGCCGTCTTAGCCTTCAGACCCTTGACCACCACCGCCCCACCCCGGGGTGGGTGGGGCTCCTCATGTCGGCCACCACCCACCCACCGTGCATAAGTCTGCTGCTCTTTCCTTTTCCCTTGGCCTGTGAACCCTGTGAAGCCTGCAGGGTTTTGCACTGATGCTTATGAGGGAGAAAAGAAGTTTGCCGTTCTCCCCCCCATCCCCCTCCAGCCACAATGCTGGGGACTCTCTGATGTCACCAGATGCAGTGACTTACCGTCGAAGCCAGTCCTCTGGTGGGGACATGGGGTCTCCCTGGCCCCAGAGGCTTTGGAAGCCTCATTGCCAAGGACCCAAGGGCTGCATCTCTGCTCTACGAGATCCGCCAGTGAGTCTCTCAATCTGCTGGATTTATTGAAAAGTGTCCACGAGCCTTTGCCTGTTTCTCCTGGGGCCTCTGTTACAAGGAGGGAGGCCCGTTCACGCCAGGGACCCAGCCCGTCCCAGAGCCAGGGTGCAGGAAGTGTATTAACACTGAATGACAAAGGGTCCAGGGAAGGCGGAATTGCCTCCGGAGCATCTGCAGCGGATGGCGCTGGTTGGCGGGTTCTACCCGCGTTTATCTGTAACTCGGGACTTAAAACCCCAGGGCTAGGGGCTTCCCTGGTGGCGCAGTGGTTGAGCGTCCACCTGCCGATGCAGGGGACACGGGTTCGTGCCCCGGTCCGGGAAGATCCCACATGCCACGGAGCGGCTGGGCCCGTGAGCCATGGCCGCTGAGCCTGCGCGTCCGGAGCCTGTGCTCCGCAACGGGAGAGGCCGCAGCAGTGAGAGGCCCGCGTATCACAAAAAAACAAACAAAAAACAAACAAACAAACAAAAAAACCCAGGGCTGCCTTCTGTGCAGATGAGATTCTTCATTTTTTTTTTTTTTATGTTGGGGGTAGGAGTTTATTAATTTATTTATTTTTGCTGTGTTGGGTCTTCGTTTCTGTGCAAGGGCTTTCTCTAGTTGTGGCAAGCGGGGGCCACTCTTCATCGCGGTGCGCGGGCCTCTCACCATCGCGGCCTCTCTTGCTGTGAAGCACAGGCTCCGGACGCGCAGGCTCAGCGGCCATGGCTCACGGGCCCAGTTGCTCCGCGGCATGTGGGATCCTCCCAGACCAGGGCTCGAACCCGTGTCCCCTGCATCGGCAGGCGGACTCTCAACCACTACGCCACCAGGGAAGCCCCCAGATGGGCTGCTTCTTGATCAACAACCCCCTACTTGGAAGAGCTCAGTGGTTCTCCCAGCCTGGGTTCCCTCCAGGGCAGCTGGACGTTGAGTGCTGTGAGCAGACAGTTAATTTCATTTAAAAGATGAGCCTGTGGGAGGGGGAGCAGAGGAAGGCACTGGGCGGAAAGCAGAAGGGAAAACCAGTGCACAGGTGACCACCGTCTCTCTAGGGCGCTCTGAGCGCCAGGCTGGGTGCAGGAGGGGCATGCGTGGCCCCCTTCCCCCACTGGCCGAGGGCTGCCCCACGGAGGGTGAGCTTCCACTTTCTGAGATGAGAAACCAACTTACCAAAACCCAAGGGAGAAAAAGGACTCAGACAGTTAGGGGTCACGGGCCTTTGGCGACCCTCTTGCATTGCCGCCCTTTGTCCCAAAATCGGAAGGAACGATGCAAAAACTAAGACAGGTAAACAGTGCCCTTGGTGACAGGCTGTGGCCCCGGGGGTGGGTGTGGCATCCTCGGTGGTGCAGAGAGTTGGCGCCACAGGTCTTCAACATGAGCTGGTTGAGGAAACTGAAGTTTGCCCAGGAAGGAAAACGCGCAGTCTCGGTTTGACGTGGATGCTTGGACCACGTCAGGATCCAAGCATCACGTGAGGGGTAGGAAGGATGGGTGATGCACCGTCATCTAGAACGTTCACCCAGGAGGCCCGGAGGTGGAGTCCTGGGGTCTTGGGTGGAGATGGAGACAAGGGCCTTGACCCAGGGCAGCCCCCTCCGGGGCCGCTGCACCCCAGGTGGCGTGCACAGGGGTGCGGTGACACCCACAGGCTGAAGGTTGGCCACCGTCTCCTCAGGACACGGCCTCTCTCGGTTTATATTCGTGTGATTCAGCATGTGAGCCTGTGAAGAATAACCGGAAAGGACCACTCCTGGGAAGGGGCTCCTGAAATGTAGTCTCGAGAGATAATCAGTAGTTTTCTATAAGAACAATAGTAGTTCTTGGAAAATAAGGAAGGGGGAAGATAGTGCATTCATTTAAAAACCCGGCGGGCCCCGGGAGGGAACTTTCCATCTGAATTCAGAGACCTCAAAGGCAGGTTGGTGGGCCCCCGCCCCTCAGGCACACGCCATGGAAATGCTAGATAAGGCGTGTTTCTGAGCGCCCTCCAGGCTCCTCCGGTGGGAATGCCTAACACAGAGAACCGCTGCTGGTTATCTCCACGCACAGAAAACGCCGCAGACGAGTTAATTCACGGTTTCTTTCTCATTTTTCCCTTGATTCCATGCTTTACTCTCGTGGCCTGTTCTCATTTTTAAAAACGGTATTTGGATGTCCCAAAGAGGAGCTACCTGCATATACTCATGCTTTCTGTACCTTTAGTCCATTGTTTTGGTCTCGGCTCTCAAGTTGTGTGTTTGATGACACAAGGCAATGTTACCATGTTTTTAACTCTGGCTTTTTAAATACAAGAGAAAAATAACAGATTGGCCGCCGAGAATTATTGGGAATTTCTGGATCTAGTATGGTTTAGTGCAGACGTGCAGGTGACCCTTGCACCATATCCCCCAGCCCACTGGACCACAGGGCAGACGTGTCCCTCTCCCTCCCGGGCTAAGAACTAGGAGATCATCCTCTTGTAGAAGTTTGACTGAGATGCAAGACAGGGTGTGTGAGTGTCAGCGTCTGTCTGGGGGTGTGTATGTATGTATGTGTGACTGTGTGTATGTTTGTGTGTATATGAGTTTCTGGGTATGTGGGTGTGTATGTGTGTCTCTGTGTACATGAGAATGTGTGTGTTTGAGTATATGTGTGTCTGTGTGCGTATGGGGGTATGTCTGTGTGTATGTGTGTGTGTGTATGGGGGTGTGTATATGAGTGTGTGTCTGTGTGTGTCTGTGTGTGTAGGTGTGTATGTGTCTGTGTGTATGGGGGTGTATCTGTATGTGTGTGAGAGTGTGTGCATATGTGTGTCTCTGGGTATGTGTGTGTGTATGGGTGTGTGTGTGTGAGTCTGTGTATCTGTGTGTGTATGTGAGAGTGTGTGTATATGTGTGTATCTGGGTATGTGAGTGTGTGTGACTGTGTGCATGGATGTGTGTGTGTGTCTGTGTCTATGTGTACCTGTGTGTGTATGTGGCAGTGTGTGTATGCGTGTGCCTGTCTGTAGGCATGTGAGTGTGTGTGTATGGGGGTGTGTGTGTATGTAGGGCCGTCTGTGTGTGACAGTGTGAATGTGTGTGCATGGATGTGTGTGCCTGTCCGTAGGCATGTGAGTGTGTGTGTATGGGGGTGTGTATGTAGGGCCGTCTGTGTGTGACAGTGTGAATGCGTGTGCATGGATGTGTGCACACACACTCTGCTCAGCCGCCCCAAATGCAATTCCTGCGCTGCTTCCCTTTCTGTCACTTCTCCATAATTCTCTGCATTTCGGTTGGGCTGCTGTCCTGGGCTTCCTCTTTCCCCGCATTCCTGTATTTCATTACTCGCCCTTGTTCCTCTTCTAGGGCTTGTACAACACAGCCAGGAGGATGTGGAAACGCAGTTACAATATGACACACGGGCTGCCGTGTCACAATCGCGCTCCTGGGCCTGTCTCCTGGAGGCTTTGGGATGAGGCGGGAGGAGGGAGGCACGGAGAGGGGAGAAGACAGAATGCAGAAGCGCTGGCGACGCCGGCGTGCTTCTCCTCTAAAGCCTGGAGTTTCCCGCTAGCGAGGCTGCGGAGGCCTACGGCTGCCATTTCTGCTCTGGGAGCCTGGGGCGCCCAGGAGCCCCTTCCCGAGTCGAAGCCTCCTTGCCCCGGGCCCCCGCAGGCTCCCAGCTTCCCTGTGTGACTGTCTCTCTGTCTGTCTGTGGGCTGTTAGTCTCCTCCACGTCCCCTCTGCCCAGCCCCCCCACTGCAGCCCCTCCATCCCGACGCCTAACCCAGGCCCCCCAGCGCGGCCCCCTGAGCCGGGACCTCGATGCTCCCTGTGGCCTGGGGGGCCTCATCTCAGCTTCCAGGAGCCTCCAGAACCCAGCCCTTCCCCACTGCACCCCGTCGTCTGGAGGACCTCCGCCACCCATGCGGCCGCCCTGTGTGTCCACTGGGGATGCCTTTTTCCCGCTTCTCATTCTACACGTGATCCTTCTGGGAGACCAGGCCCCGTATCTCTCTGCTGGTTCCAAGCAGGGGGACTCCCTGGTGCTGGGCCCCCTGAAGTGGGGGCCCTCTCTCCCCCTGCCCCTCTGAGACTTCGCCTTCCTGCCGTCAGAGACCCTACTGCCCTCCCTCGGGGCTTCGCACCGCACTCTGCAATGCTAGGTGCCCAGGCGCGCTCAGGGCCTTCCTCATAAACTCCTTCACTGCCGGCCCCGGGGGTCTTCAGAGGCCAGAGCAGCCCTGGTGGGCCCAGAGGAAGACGGTGAATTGTTTCCCGAGCGATGACCCCCTGATCTCAGGCACCAGGGTTCAGTCTGCTTTCCCGTCAGACGGGCGTGGACTCATCAGGTGAGCTGCAGGGAGCAGACAGGCATGGGCTGATCAGGTGAGCTGCAGGGAGCAGACAACCCTGGGGGTTGCGGGGAGAACTGGGTCCTGGTCCCCACCGGCAGCCCTGGGCAGGGCAGGCGGCCTGTCTGAGCCTATTTCTCCATTTGTAAAGTGGGGTCGTGGTTTCCTCATGGGGCAGCTTCAAAAAGGAAAGAAACGGGTGCCCGGAAAGCGTTTTGCACAGTAGCTGGTAGCACACCCAGACGGGGGGGACAGGTTCAGGCCGGGCAGCCCTGCCCTGGATGCAGACGGGGGGGACGGGTTCAAGCCGGGCAGCCCTGCCCTGGATGCAGACAGGGGGGACGGGTTCAGGCCGGGCAGCCCTGCCCTGGATGCAGACGGGGGGGACAGGTTCAGGCCGGGCAGCCCTGCCCTGGATGCAGACGGGGGGGACGGGTTCAGGCCGGGCAGCCCTGCCCTGGATGCAGACGGGGGGGACGGGTTCAGGCCGGGCAGCCCTGCCCTGGATGCAGATGGGGGGGACGGGTTCAGGCCGGGCAGCCCTGCCCTGGATGCAGACGGGGGGGACGGGTTCAGGCCGGGCAGCCCTGCCCTGGATGCAGACGGGGGGGACGGGTTCAGGCCGGGCAGCCCTGCCCTGGATGCAGACGGGGGGGACGGGTTCAGGCCGGGCAGCCCTGCCCTGGATGCAGATGGGAGGGGACGGGCTCAGGCCGGGCAGCCCTGCCCTGGATGCAGACGGGGGGGACGGGTTCAGGCCGGGCAGCCCTGCCCTGGATGCAGACGGGAGGGGACGGGCTCAGGCCGGGCAGCCCTGCCCTGGATGCAGACGGGGGGGACGGGTTCAGGCCGGGCAGCCCTGCCCTGGATGCAGACGGCGGGGATGGGTTCAGGCCGGGCAGCCCTGCCCTGGATGCAGATGGGGGGGACGGGTTCAGGCCGGGCAGCCCTGCCCTGGATGCAGACGGGGGGGACGGGTTCAGGCCGGGCAGCCCTGCCCTGGATGCAGACGGGGGGGACGGGTTCAGGCCGGGCAGCCCTGCCCTGGATGCAGACGGGGGGGACAAGTTCAGGCCGGGCAGCCCTGCCCTGGATGCAGACGGGGGGGACGGGTTCAGGCCGGGCAGCCCTGCCCTGGATGCAGACGGGGGGGACGGGTTCAGGCCGGGCAGCCCTGCCCTGGATGCAGACGGGGGGGACGGGTTCAGGCCGGGCAGCCCTGCCCTGGATGCAGACGGGGGGGACGGGTTCAGGCCGGGCAGCCCTGCCCTGGATGCAGACGGGGGGGACGGGTTCAGGCCGGGCAGCCCTGCCCTGGATGCAGACGGGGGGGACAAGTTCAGGCCGGGCAGCCCTGCCCTGGATGCAGACAGGGGGGACGGGTTCAGGCCGGGCAGCCCTGCCCTAGATGGTGCATGCTTGGTACAGCTTGATTGTTGAACGGGAAGAACACGTGACCTAAACTGGTCCTTTTCACACGTTTCTCAGTAAATGGTTTTGAATCACAGAGCTGGTGGGGGCGGGGGCCGGGGGGCGGGGGGCGGGGGAAACGGAGGAGAAACCTTCCTCATTTCAAAGAAATGTTGCCCGAGGGAAGGACAGGACTTTTTGAGAGACCCTAGTCCTAAGAAATGGCTGAAACCTACTGGGAAGAGTGGGATGTTTCAGGTTCTTGCCGAGAGATGTGAAATGTTGGTTGAAGTGCTGGGATGCGGGGCTGCTGAGTAATGAGTGAGTCCCTTCACAGGGTGTGGGGTGTCTGTGCCCTGTGACTGCTGGGCCCTCGCCCTCCGAGGGTCTGCACCCCCGAGCCAGCCTTGTGTGCCGGTGTCACATCTGAGGGGACCCAGCCTGAGGCCGGGTGACGCTCTGGGTCCCGGAGCTTCTCGAAGGTGGAGGGAACACAGCAGGACTTCCTTCCCCAAATCCATCTCCAGCGCCCTCCCTGGATCACATCCCAGAGCTTTACAGGGAGAGTGGATATACTGACGTGGCATTTGTTAGGCACGTAGAGAGTGAGAGGGGTGAGAGAGGAAGAGCGGGAAAGCTTCAGAGTTCCGTAGGAGAAGGACTGTAAAATGCAGAGTATTCAGACTTCTTTCATCCGGGTTCGCAGTAAGTCCACACTAGACACTGAAGAGCTTGTGGCGGCCGCACCTCTGGCCCATGTCCCCCACTGTGTGAGTTTACTGTCAAGGTGGAGGGTTCCTCACCCGGGAACCTCTCCAGGATGGTTCCCAGCTAAGAACGGAGGGAGCAGGGACCTCACCATGGCTTCTGGGTACGGTGGAGATGCCTCTGACCACGGGGCTTGGTGGAAGTGGGATGGAGCGGGGCCCGTCTGTGCCCTGGGGACACTGTCCTTCGAGTGTGAGAGTCAGCATGACAGCCTGGCTGTCTGCCTTCGAGGCTGTTTCTCTGAGCTGCCTTTGTAAATACATGGGCAGGAAGAGCGGTCTTTGCCACTGACGCGCACACACACGTGCATAGACACGCACGTGCACACACGCACACACACGTGTGAGCCCGGTGCACAGGCCAGGGACGCCCACCCCACCGCGTGGCAGTCCCGCCACTTGCCCAGCCTCGGGCCTGTCCCCCTGCAGATGCCCAGGTGCTCGCGGACCCGAGGTGCCTCCTACTTTCTGCCCTTCCCTCTTCCATCCTGGCCCCTCGCCTGGCCTCACCTCACCCCCAGCTGCTGCCCCACAGCATGCTTTTGGGCGGAGAACAGGAAGAGATGGGAAAGGCAGGGTGAGGGCTTGTCTCCGCCCTGGGCCGTAGGCCACAGGCATCCTGAGCAGCCTCTCCTTACAGATCAGCGCCCTTGAAGACAGGGCGCGTTGCTGCTCCCCCGGGCTCAGGACAGCGCGGCGGTGGGCAGAGCTGTCCTTCCAGACCCACCCCCCCCCCTGCTGAGTCACCTCTTGCTTGGAATTCTGGCAGGGACCCCCCTGAGCTTCTGGAAGGGAGGGACGGCAGGGGACCCGCCCTCCGTGTGTCCCGGGGGAGATTACTTTATCTGCGGCCTCCCCGAAGCATGGCCTGGGCTCCTGGGATCTGTGGGGCTTGACACCGTGCCAACTGCGAGGATGGGAGGGAATGGCCTGGAGTGTCTGCAGAGCCGGAGGGGGCCCTCCCTTCACCCCTCTGCTGACAGAGCAGCCCGTCCTGTACCTCCTCAGTGTGGCAGAGGTGCACACAGTAACCGTGCTTCAGGGGCCAGGCACATGTAACCGTCGAAACACCGCCTTCAGCTTTCACCGCTTCATTTCGCGCTGGCAGTGACATTCAGCCCGTTGCTTCAGTAAGAATGTGCCCCGGGAAAACCACAACTGAAACACGCACAGTGTTTACAGTCACATCAGCTAGAGCACCTGCGGGTACACCCAGCACACGCCCCAACGGCCGAGAGCTGTCCATCCCCATCCCTCCTGTCCGTGTGGCCAGGGGTCCAGTCACCCATCGCCTGGTCTCTTCCCCTCCTCACGGGGCCTTGACACTGAAAGGAGGCCCCATGCACCTGCGCTGGCCCCGCCCATTGGCACCGTCCACATGCCTGCGAGCGGTCTGAGCAAACTCTCCCTCCCTTACCATTTCGGCCTGTCTGATCCAGTATGAATTCCCCTCACCGAAACAAGATTTTGAATGGAAAAGAAAAACAAAATAAAATTCAAGGTTTCACCTACATCCAGGCCCTCACACTATTTCAACCTCCCCAGGTCCGTGGTGAGGATTTTATGGCTTCTTATTGCTTCTCCAGCCATCTGAATTTCCTTCAGCCCTTATTTATTGCCTGAAAATGTCCCTTTCCTTCTCTCATTTTAAAGCTTGAGCTAAGCTCTCTCACTCTGTTTTTATTATGTTTCCATGTTCTCCTTTTCATGGTTTTCTTTAGATTATAGGCATTGGAGGCGAATTTTAGAAATTTCATCTTGGTATTTCTGTATACTTGCTATCTTTGAATAGGCAAATACTATTTTTACCAATAAAAAGGTATTTTTTCTTTTAAAAAAGAAAAAGAAAGAAGGACACAACATTCTGAGAATATTCCTAAATCTATTCTTTAACCTGTTGAATGTTTCACCATAAATTGCAGTAAACTCTATCCAAGAGGGTGAGTAGGGGGCGATTCCAAAGGACACCAAAGCAATGACTTCCAAGACAGTCCCATAAACAGAATCATCATTTTTGAACCTGTTTGCTCAGTTGTGCTCTTCAGAAGAAGAGTCTTTGCTTATCCACGTTTCCCTTTCTAAATTATAGGTTTAGCGATCAGAGCTCTTCCAAGCTATTTAGTTCACTGTGAACACTTAAAATTGTACTAATGAAATATAAACAGAAATAGGGCTGGTCCCCAGCTGGTCTCCTCCATGGAGAGAATCAGAAGTTGGTTTGTCCCCGTCAGCCCATCAGGCTGTTGGTTAGTTCCGTGTGTTGTCTGCTCTGGACGGCAGACCCAACAGTGGTCGTGGGAAGGGACGCCAAGTGGACTTTGACCATTTTGTCGCTTTCCACTTGAAACAACCAAAACTGTCCCACGACCTGGCCGTCAGCTGGAAACCCTGTAAGTGTGAGTGAAGGCCTTATAAGGTCGCCCCAGCCCCATTCCCAAGTGGAGGTGAGGACCTGCCGGGGTGTTTGGGGTGGGAGGGAAGCCTGCCAAGACTTGGGTTTCCAGGTGCCAAGGACATGGTCCCCGAGGGTGTCTGTCTTTCCTAGGCACCGTCATGGTCTTGCAAAGCTCCAGCCCTGTTGTTCTCCCCGTGTATTAAAAACTTGGTCAGTGCTAGTCGGCTGTAGCCAATCCTTTCAGCCTGAAGTCTTTGTTGACGAGAAGATAGGTGTTATCATAGGTCCTGGTTATCTGCCCAGGGCTCTCCACTGAGAAGAGGGCCGGCTGAAGAGCAGCACCTTATAAGCGTTACAGTGCATCTGCACGTGGACCCGACAGAATAGACACGATGATTCCCGTTCTGTGGGTGAGGAAGCTGGGGCTCAGGGCAGCTGGTGCCTGACCGGGTCCGCATCACCTGGGGGGAAAAAGCCAAGTGTCCAGCCCTGCAGCCCCTGCACCCCGCTCTCCGACAGCGCCCCTTCTTCCCAGAAGCTGACACAGCTCCAGGTTCGGGGACGTCTGGGGCGTGATGTGACACAGGCAGGAGTAGCCAGAGGACAGAAAGGCTGGGCCCACGTGCTCGGTTCTCTAAACTGAAGGCAAGTCCAGCACTTTCCCCGAGGCTCACTCGACCTAAGTGCACCCACTTCCTTGGGAGCGACACTCAGACCTAAGAAGTACAGTGCCTTCTGCCTCAGACTTTGCAGTTCCTCTTGGAATGAAATTCTGAAAACGTCCAGGTCGGATGGTTGTCTCCAAAAATAAGGAGTTTGTTGATTCAGTGACCCTGTGATGAGCCCCTCATGTTCTAGGTCTTGTGCAGGAGGAGAGGAAATGAGAGAAGGGAGCAAAGTCCCCGTAGCCTTTGATCTGATCACGGAATTGGGCTCCAGACACACCAGCTTCCAGAACTGGGCGCGAATCCCAAGGGCTCTGGAGTAGAGATGGTGCAGGCTGTCGTACCGAGAGAGAGGGTGGCTTCTGACCGGTTGTCGAAAGGGTGGGAGAGCAGAGGGGCCCCTCGGGGGGCGGAGAGGCATTGCTAGCTGAGCAGGTCGGGGGGACGAGACCTGAGGCCGGTGGCCCTGACATCTGCACAGGACACAGGTCTGCTTGGACGAGGAGGACGTCTCCGTACCGGCTGCAAGGCGTTGACAAATGAGTGCAGCCGGTGGTTTGGTTTTTCTTGCGTTTTTCCTGCAGGTTCATCCGTTTGGTTGTCTGAATAGCATTACCAGCTGGGAGGGTCATGGTCATTGCTGACCAGTCCTAGAGGATTTGGCCCAGGACTTGGGGGTATTGTCTCATCACAACAGTGCAGACCAGTGGAAACTCTGGACATAGGTGCCCTGATAAAGGCAGCCTGTGGGTGAGGATCTCAGGGCGATGGGCAGGGTGGATTGGAAGCGGAGCCTGAAAGCGGGGTCCCTGGGGTGAAGGTCATCCCCTTCCCTGGGCCGGGCAGTGGGCAGGAAGCCCTGGAAGGATGTGGGGCGGGGGTGGGGTGGGGGCCATCCTGCGGGGCAAGGCAGCGGCTTCACACGTGTGCTGGCTGCGATGTGACTGGAAAAGAGTCAGAGAGACAGAACTCAGAGAGAAATTGGCCGTGGAAGGCCAGGGGTGGGAGTGAGGCCACGCGGCCAGATGAGAGGGCCACTGGCACATGGGACGGGGCGGAGAGCTGGGTCTGAAGAAAGACCTTGGGTCTGGATTAGGGACGTAGCCCAGGAGAGCCCTGCAGTCGGGGCGCTGGCACGTCGCTGCTTCCTGTGTCCATGCAGGACACAGGGCTGAACAGACGCCGGGGCCCAGGCTACGGGAAGGACCTGGAGCGAGAAGCAGCGTGTAGCAACAGGAGCCGCTCGGGAGCGGCTCCGCTGACGTGTGAGGCCTCAGCCCCTGCTCGTGGGCTCGGTGTGCGGGCTCGGACTAGCTTCCTCTCCTGTCAGTCTGGAAGGACACCCCCTTCTGGGCGTGAGTGGTCAGGAAATGTCAGCATTCTCTTCCCCAGCAAGACACAGAGCCCCCTAACATAGAGGATGGTCCGAGGACAAATAGGCACCCCAGGAACGTCTGGGTGTGGCAGGATCGCAAGAGAATCTGGATCCGGTACCTATGCAGGATGTAACCAGCTCTCTAGCAGGAGCATGGCCTTGGGGTTTTGGCTCTGGGGGGCGGTCTCTGGTCCTCTCCTTTGCCCACTGGCCCACTCGGGGACCCTGTCGCTAGGGCAGTGACAGGGTGAGGATGCCCTTCCCTGAAATGCTAGATCTGCAGATATCGCAAAGGTCACTGCAAACCATGCTTACACAAGTTAATAAGAGACTGATGATCCGGCTGTGACCGACAGGCTCATATGATTTAAAGAATATGTAAAAAAGTCACATGACTGCACATTTCTAAATTCTCCTACCTACGAATCTGAATGTGTTTACACTGAAATCGTCAGGGTCTTTTTTTGACTTGGAAGTGGGCAGACTTCCTCTCTCCCAGTTTGAAAATCCCAAGTATGTTTTCATCTCTCCTGGAGGCTCCAGCAGTGTGAGAAGTATATAATTATATCCTTTATAGTTTGCACAACTAAAGGCAAACTGAAGAGTGTGGTTTTGGGGGCTTTCACCTTTGTCCCAGAATGGTCATCAATTGGCAATCTGAATAGGGTTCAGAACCTGAGGCACTCCCAGCGTTTTATACAAAAATGTTCGTGACAATTTGGGGAATAAAAATTCCTAGCAAATGAGCTCACTTTGCTCTTGGTTACAAGAATATATTTCATGAAATTTAGGAAACTTAACAAGGTTCATTAAATCTGTTTGTGTCTGCACCTTTTTATGAAACAAGAGCCTGAAATGTGGGGTGAAATTTACTAGGGAAATGAAGACAAGCCTGAGAGTCAAGGAGGCATCACTTCTGCCCCCATGGTGAAGCTTCTGGGACCAGCCAGGATTGTGATCAGAGACACATCATGTCTGCACCTGTAACACAGCCTCCCAGGTGCCTGGGGAGAAAGGTGGAGTGGCTGATTTTCACACTCATCAGGCACATGGACACCATCAGAGTGCAGGGTACTCAGGTCAGCAGTCCAAAGAGAGCAAGAGACCCTGACCACCATGCCCACCATGCATTCTCACTGCCCGTGGGCAAGGGGGCTGGGTGGCCATGCAGAGAGCAGCAGGGGGAGGGGGGCACACTTTCCAGACCACTCACTGGTCATCATTTTGTTGTGTGGGCAATTCCTTTTTTTTTTTAGTAAAGATATTTATTCTTTATTTTATAATTTTTAAGTGAAGTACAGTTGATTTACAATATTGTATTTGTTTCAGGTGTACCGCATAGAGATCCGGTATTTTTTACAGATTATACTCCGTTAAAAGTTATGACAGGGCTTCCCTGGTGGCGCAGTGGTTGAGAGTCCGCCTGCCGATGCAGGGGACACGGGTTCGTGCCCCGGTCCGGGAAGATCCCGCATGCCGTGGAGCGGCTGGGCCCGTGAGCCTTGGCCGCTGAGCCTGTGCGTCCGGAGCTTGTGCTCCGCGACGGGAGAGGCCACAGCAGTGAGAGGCCCGCGTACCGCAAAAAAAAAAAAAAAAAAAGTTATGACAAAATAATGGCTATAATTCCCTGTGCTACACAATATATCCTGTTGCTCATCTATTTTTTTATTTTTATTTTCACATTGGAGTAGAGGTAGTTTACAATGTTGTGATAGTTTCAGGTGTGCAGCAAAGTGAATCAGCTCTACAGATATATATATACATCTATTCTTTTTCAGATTCTTTCCCCACACGGGTCATTACAGAGGATAAGCGGAGTTCCCTGGGCTCTACAGTAGGTCCTCGTTGGTTACCTATTGTTTACACAGTGGTGTGTGTCTGCTAACCGTGCCGGGGATTCCGTAGGGAAACGCGCTGTAGCTCTCACGCGGGGCGAGTGTGCGTGCAGGTGCGGTAACGTTCTCGCGGTCCAGTGCCTCTCCAACATCGTAAAGGAGAGGGCACAGCTCCCAGAGGCCCTTCCAGCAGGGAGCGTGTGTGTCTGGAGTACTGACTCTATGTGTCAATTACATATGGTCTCAGATTCACCTGTTTCCCTGCTAACCGCCAAGAGGATAAACTCCAGAGCTTCCTGGAAGACCCAGCCTCCTCCCTGTGACCTAATGCTAGTTCCTGCCTTGGAGGGCCTCGTGAGGACTAAAGGCAGCTTGTGGAAAGAGCTTGTAAGTCCCTGGTGTTTACAGAGCTCCTGGTGAATGCCTTCCCGGAGGCACTGGACCGACCAGAGTAAAATGGGATGAGATGGGACGAGACGGGACGGGACGGGGCAGGATAGGGTGAGTTTTCACGGTTCCCTGCTGTGCATCATTTCCCCACAGGGCGTGAGAGCTCTCCTTTTCCTGAACTCAGAAGTAGGTAACTGCAGGAACGTGTATGGTACCCGAGCAAGGGTGAATTCTTATCAGTTCAGCTTTCCTCGGGAAAAGCACGACAACTTTATAGCTACAGCTGTTTTGTTTTTTAAACTTTCTGTAATTTGAAGGGAATCAAATCTTTAGGACAACGGCTTTCAAATTCATTTGAATTATACTAAGCAAAGCACTGACGCTCTTGAAAAATGATTAACATTCAGTGTCCGACGATGTGCTGTAATATTATTTATATTCAAAGGTAAAGCATTCTGACAGAATTCCATACCTTAAGGCTTACGCTCTGATCACCCAGGATCTGTGCAAGTGTACATCTTCTCCTGGCGAGGCAGCTTTGAGATGAATGCTGTTCATCATCACGCATGGCCTGTACTGAAGGGGTACCAGGAAGTTCACTTTCAAATCAAGTCACCCTCAAGCGCCCTGTCAGCAACCTCAGCTGTATCTCAGGGAATTGGGGCAGTGACATCATTTAATCAGAGAACTTTATGTTATGTGATATTCCTGATTTAAAAAGGTAATGCTTACCTTTCAAAACATCTTGGCCTTTTCTCCCTTATCTGAGATGGTAGCACCCCCATGACACAGAGCGACTGAGGTACCAAAAGTCAATACAAAGGGTTAGAACTCAGTGAAGACGATAGAATTGCAAAGGTCGCTGTGAAATCAGCATCCCGTGTTTGACTGTCTGCAGACCGTGGAGCACAGGTGCACCCAGGTGGACCACCTGATGACAGCTCTGCTGGGTGGGACACAGGTGGTGACTGTTAGATTCGGATGCTCAAGGAACAAAAGGAATAGAGGAAGACTAAGGGTTTGCTAGGAAATCATTAAGGTAGCGACTTCAAGGAGTAGCTTTGGAAGTGTCTACCAAACTGTTTCCCCATTATCCCAGTATTTTACTAAATTTTTCATGAGGAAAAAAAAGGGAGGGTCTGTGGTCAGATAAGTTTGGAAAACACTGGTCTAAGCAAACTTCAGTAGGTCTGTTTCCTGCAGGAAACTCTGCTAATTCAGTAGTTCAGCAACACGTTTAATTTAGCAGCTACTCGGTATGCATAACTCAGACAGTTACTGGGGGTCACTCCAGCAGAGAAGACCGCGTGTGTGTGTGTGTGTGTGAGAGAGAGAGAGAGAGAGAGATGTGCTGTATCTATTAAGTTTCAAGATACAGGCACACACTGAAAAGCTATGACCTACAAAACCGAACAAACTTGGCGATTTGAGGTGGTGATAGTATTCATGAGAGCAGCTGATAAGGAATACCCACAGAAATTGGTAGCTCGTTTTGAGGTGGAAAACACGAATTTTTCCCCACTCAGTGTGTTGCATGAACATTTTCTAATTTTCTGGGAACACTTTCTAAGAAAAAGCTGAAGGAAGAACATTTGCAGTGCAGTCAGCCCATTAAGAGTCACACTGCTTTTGTGAAGATAAGTGCTTTCCCAGGAGACACTTGGCTGTGTTGCTGAGACCTTGGACCTGTTTATACCAACTCCCCTGAAGGGTTTCTCAGCAGAGAAAGTTCTAGAATGTTCTAGGTTGCAGCCCCTAAGATGTTCAACACACCAGACATTGCTCAGCAGTGCCTGTGTGTTATAGTGCCATGAGATCAGACCTCTAGGAAGTGGGGTCGCCTTTCTGTGTAAGCACTGTGTTATGGTTTCAGCCCTCTGTCTGAGCGCTAACAGTACCAGATTAGTAACTAAATAATGGTTTTGAGTAATATTACTTTCCTTTTAAAAAACAATGCTTTCTTTTAAACTCTTACTCTGTCTCTCAGATGGTGTTACAGCCCAGCTTTCTTTTTGCCTTCTCTATTGCAGTTGCTTATGGGGTTGACGGCTTTAGGGATTTTCATGCAATAATTCCCAATTCTTTCTCTCGTAAGTATACACTTTGCTTCTAGAAAATGATAACGTGTATTCATTTCATACTCAGTTCCCACAGTGTAAATGTTGTGAATGCATCTTTTTTCATCACCTTCCTTAAGATAAATTAAATACCTATCACGCTGTTTATTAAACATCTGTCATCGAGAACATCTCTTACACACTGAGGTATGTATGCCTGGTTTTAGACTGTTGGATATACAATGGAGCATGCCTTTTGTGGTGGCCATGCAGTAATAGTAAGGGTAGAAGTAACAATAGTATCGACAGAATTGTTACCCTCCTAATGCTGTTAAACAGCCTTGTTACGAACGTTACGAGTATCTCTTCTTTGTTGAGTATGACGATAAAGGCCAGACTTTCTGTCACCGTTAAATAACCCAACATACTTTCAAGATACTTTTTACAGTTTTTGTAGGACGGAGAAGGATACATACTGTCCTTCTGTTGCTCTGAAGTATTAATTTCAGAACCGAGAGGAGAAAAATCGCGGGGCTTTGAAGCCGTTAGTCCGTGGTCCTCGCTTCCTGAGCAGCACACTGAGTGCTTTTGCGTGCGGGGCGCTCCTGATCTGAGCTGTCAGACCAAACACAGATGTTAATTTCATTTTTCTTTTTTATGAATTGAGAGATAAGTGTGTTTGGGCAGCATCCCTGAGGGAGTATGTTAAGGACTGGCAAGTGCTTTTTAAAAATGTCCAGAGAGCTGAATATTCAAAGTGGTACAAGTTGATTGCCCCCTTAGGACTTAAGTCTTCAGAGCCTGTATTAATAAATTATCTAATATTAAAGCAACATCAGAAGACAGGCCATGCTTGTTAATACTGTAACGCTTATTAACACAGGCTGTAGTCTAAAAGGTGTCAGTAGCTGTTAAAAATAGGTTTCTGACATCCCGGCTATCAAAAACTCTTTGGTACCTAAAGGGTTTAGCAGTATCAACCTAAGGATATCTCTTTTCTCATAACCTACATTGACTGCTTTTCCAGTATAGAGAACGGACTTGAGGACGCGGGGAGGGGGGAGGGTAAGCTGGGACGAAGTGAGAGAGTGGCATGGACATATAGACACCACCAAACGTAAAATAGATAGCTAGTGGGAAGCAGCCCATCGCACAGGGAGATCAGCTCGGTGCTCTGTGACCACCTTGGGGGTGGGATAGGGAGGGTGGAGGGAGACGCAAGAGGGAAGAGATATGGGGATGTATGTGTATGTACAGCTGGTTCACTTTGTTATACCGCAGAAACTAACACAACACTGTAAAGCAATTATACTCCTATAAAGATGTTAAAAAAAGTTATAGAGATCTTTCTCTTACTAATGTTCCTTTGAATTAACTTTAACAGCTTGAAATTTATTTCTGTGAGATCTATATGCACATATATATAAACGTATATATGTGCATATATATGTATATGTGTGCTGCTATGATTATATAAAAGGTTATACTAGGACAGATAACTGATTTCGAGATGAGCAATCACATGGTTGAAATATTAAAAAGTCAAAAGCACTTAAGAGTAAGATAATGCATTCTCAGATGTGTTTTCATGAAATCTGAGGAAGGTTTAGGCTCGAGCATATTGTAATATTGGAGCAGATCCTTTGGTGAAGACTTCAGTATGTAAAAAATTGCTACCTCTACAATACTTGGAGATACTGTAAGATAGATGATACATGTTTCGATACACTTCCTGTCTATATATTTATACAGTTGGGTTCACAAGGTATTAGTATCTCTTTCTCTCCTCCTTCCCCACCCCCTCCCACGTACCCAAGTTGTAACTAAATGGCTGTTGACCTTGATGAAGTCTCCACCCAAAGAGCAACCCAACTGTTCTGGGCCAACATCACCACCTAGTGGTCATAGTGGAAAATTGTCCTCCTCACTCATCTCTCTTTTTTTCCTTCTTGAAAATTAAAAACATAAACTGTTCGACCCCCTGTACCTCAGTTTGTGTCCCTTGTTACCTGAGGAAAATGTAAATATGCTTGTAACTCATTCTTTTTTCCATAATCTTCCTCTTTTGTCTCTCCCTGATTTCATTCCATTTAAAACCTAAAACATAAAATAAGGATAAACGTATTCCTAACCATGCATCTTTGCAAGGGAAAAAAAACCCCTGCATTTTAAATGATATAAGTTATAATAAATGGTTTCAGTGACCTTAAAAATGCTTGAAAGTTTTCATAAATCCTTTAGAGGCAGCGCAAAAACTTCTACACGTTTTCTCTGCATCTAAAATGTTCGTTTAATTACCCTCATTCAAGATATCTCTTAAATATTTTTATTCAGTTTGATTTTTACTAGTCGTCAGTTGCAGGAATACTTCTGTCTCCTGTTTCTTCGTTTAAAATATTGAGCATTTTGAGCTTCCCTGGCTTAAACTCACAGGGACAGCTTGGGGATATCTTTTCAATGGAAAAATGCTGTCAGAGTACCATTTACCTCACCAGGAAATATAAAGACACATTCGAAAGGAAGAAGAAGACAAAAGGGAAACAGAATCCCTTTGTGAGGCGGGGCTGCCAGTGTGCATTATTCCTGTGCATTAAAATGATTTGATCATTCATGAGGCCGTACGATGCTTGGCAGGAGACTAAGGCCCCGATGACCCCGAGTTCCCTGGATTCTCTCATTGCTAAACTTGTCTAAGTGCTAAGGTTCAGGGGTCCAGGGTCAACTGGATCTGCCCTGTTACTAAACACATAGAAGGACTCTGAAATATATAACAACGAAACTTTCATTTTCCCGAATCTTCAATTGCATCGGGGAAGGAAAGTGGCTTTTGCCTCAGGATTTGAAGGCATCCACTCTTCATGCAGCCACATTTATTAAATAATGACATTGGGGTCCCGTCCATGAGCTCCTGGGCGTCAGTGGAAAGGCTGCAAGGCCAGGCCTGAGCCAGAGTGTTCTGGGGTCAAGAGACACAGAAGTCTTCATTTCATGTTCTAGCTTTAATCACTTCCATTCAGCACCTTACTGAGTTTGACATTTTTCTAAGTGGTGGGAGGATGGAGTCAGAAGCTATTTGTAAGTATAATCCCTGTATTCAAGGAGAGTCTAACATGTCACAGAAGCAATACTGCGGCTGAGCAGTTTGGGGTCCAAGGAAACGGAGCCAAAGAAGTGGTTTAGGAACTCCGAGGAGGGGAGGGACCTAGAGACAGCCTCCGTGGGGTGGACCCCAGTCCACTAAATGCAGGCTAGGGAGGACGGACCATTTCCTGGAATTGATGACGGGCGGGTCTGAAGAAAGAAAATGACGGGGCTGGTCCTGTGGCGTTCTCAAGAGACGATGCAGGAACCCTGCTTGTCCCTTTGGGTGGGCTCCGGGCTGTGTGCATGTGAACCTGCAGGAGATGGACAGCTTGAATACACTCCCAGCACCTGTTCCCAGTCTCCTCCTTCACTGGTTGGAGCAAAGGCTGGTGCCGCTGACTCTCGGTGGGTGGAGTTCAGAATCACGGGCCCACCAGCACTCAGACCCCCGAGGGCCTTCCCGCACCAGCGCCCGCCCCTCTGGCGCCTTGCCTGGGAGCCTGGCAGCGAGAGCCCTGGCTATTGCCCTCTGCCCTCGGGCTGCTCCGAGGCTTCCCAGGGCGGGTGCCCCCCGTGGAGGGACCTCCGATCCCCGCTTTGCCGCTCTTTCTGCTTCCCCTCGTTCAGGAGCTCAGGGTGGGTGGCGGCATCTCTGCTCTCTCTCAGCCGGAGGCTTGTGTCTCTGAGCTGAGCATGTCCAGGCCCCGCGATGTCCCCTAGGAATGGGCTTCAGTGTCCCCCGACTTCCTTCCTTCTGACCCTCTCCGGGCTGCACTCCCCCATGTAAAGGAGGCGTCCGGCCTGGCTGGCTCAGGGGACTCTAGATGTCAATAACAGAGGCCCCCAAGACCGCAGCCTCTGCTGTCCTTTGCTCAGGGCTCGTCACGAATCAAGCTCCTCATGACCTAAAAGCCCCGAAGCCATTTTCCCATTTCCCGAGGCGGCAAAGCCAAGACACCCCTGTCCGAGCTTGTGTTTCTAAAATGTGTATTCTACCTTGAGTGATGGATGTCTGTTAGATTCTGACCTTTGAGATCAGGTCTGTGTTTGCCATGTTTTAAGACAGTTCCGTGGCCTGATTTCCATCATCTACGAAAATAAGACGCATGTCGCCTGTATTCGCCTCCCGATCAGACGAGAGGCCCCGTTTTCACAGACGCAGGGGTGGGGGGCATCTCTGCCCCTCTTCCGTGCAACCAGCACCCAGCCTGCATTTGTCCACGAAGAGATGGGAACCTTCCCCCAACACTGAGAGAAAATGCACACGTGCTTGAACCTGCTGAGCCCTCGCTGACGTGTTGCCCTCTGGTTCTCACCTCCACTCCCAGCCCCCTCAGGCCCCCTTTCTCCCCTCTTACTTGCCACAGATCTTTCCTGTCACGGTCTGGCCTCAAATTCGCCCCCAGAGCCCTAGCACGCGTCCGGTTCTGCATCCCCGGCATCTGGCCTCCGGGACTCAGTGCGTCTACCCTTTGCTTACCTGGAGCGCTCTGTCCGGTTCCCATTATTTACGCTGCCTTGACCTTGCCACTGTGATGCAGGGACCCCCAGTCTGGGGGTCTGCCTACCTTTTTTCCGAAAACCAGAACATCGCAGGATACTGGATTTTCTTCTTCGAGTTTGGTCTCTTCTGGCACCAAACACATCTAGCTAAAGTCGTACGAGGGGACCCACAGTGATCGGAGGGTAATTTAAAATAAGCTCTCTTCAGCCTCTGGTTTTCGGCTCTGTGAACAGGGTCCTCAGAGAAGCTGCCACATGGCAGCTGGCCCGCCTTCACGAACTGCTGTCGGATGAGTGACTGGCGTCAAGGCTTCTGGCTTGAGGGCATCTGCGATATTTAAGGTGACATCCGTCCCTCAATTTTCACTCCCGCTGTCCTCATCCCGTTCACTCCTGACGCGCTTTACCTGCTCTGCCAGCAGGCTGCCCGCGGGACCGGGACGTGTGTCCTGATGGCAGAAACCTCAGGTCACCCGAAGCTCCCCTGTTGCTCACCAGGAAGGGCCTGCACTTCGTCATCGACACAAGCCACAGGGCCACCAGACGGTCACACAAACACCTGTCTTCTTAATGCAGAACAGGTGGGAGTTTGGGGCAAGTGTTAATAAGTCCTATACTGAGGTGTGTTTTGGAGAAAGCAAGAGTCGGTCCCATTGAGCTGGTTGCCTCTAAACTTACGACCTGGAGCTGAGTGCAGGAAGATGGGCGAGGGGAATTATGCCAACGCTTGTTCGTCTGCCTGGTTCCCCTCCTCCGTCCACGGGGTCCTTGGCCTGCACCCTGGGTCCCACCTCCGGGCACTGGAGAACCTGCCACACCTACAGTCATTTGCCCCGCTGTGCTCTGAACTGGCCCCATCTCATTTTCAAAAGCCATGAGACAGATGATTAAAAATAACCCCGGTGAAGGAGTGCAGAGGGCCTTGAGCATTCCGGAGCAGAACCCAGTGGGCAAGGAGGCCCTAGTGAGTTAGCTTTGAGAACGTGATTCCAGAGGGCTCAGGGGTGAAGCTCCTGCACACGCTGGCACGGCTACCCTCCTTACCTGTCTCGTCTCCTGAGCTCGCCGTGTTGGAGGGCTTGGTTCCCTGTCTCCGGAGGCTGGGAGAGGTCAGCAGGAGGCCGCTGAGATGCAGGATGCTCCCAAGTCCCTGCTCTTCGGGATCTAGTAGGGGGGCTCACCTGGACACCCCCACTTACTGAGTCCTCGGGACAGTCTTCTGTGATGCCAGGATGTGATGGGAAGAGATATCCCCTCACTTCTGGGGTCTCCAAGTCCACAGTGGGGGTGTGGCCCGTGTCCCAGCTCATTCGTTCCATTTGCTTATTTGTCTGCAAGTCTTCTCTCCAAAGATCTGATGGGCAACCTGGGCCGTGTGGCGGTTAGGAGCGTGGGCCCTGGGGCCAGGCTGCCTGCAGTATCTCCCAGCTGTGTGACCTCAGGCAAGTTGCTCGACTTCTCTGTGCCTGGGCGTCTTCAACTGTAAAATAGGATAACAGCACCTCACTTATGGGGCCGTTGTGAGGGTTACCCATTACAGGGCAGTTAAAGTGCCTGGCACGTGGTCCATGCCGTGAACATTCCTGGGGAGCCCCCTCAAGGGGACGGCTCTATGGGAACGTGCTTTCATTTGCCAGGCCAATCACTGGCCTAAGTTCACTTTACATCTCTTTACCCACTAAATCCTCTCAAAGCCCCTGCTGGGCTAGTGTGGGTAGTTCCCGTTTTTACAGATGAAGATTGCCCAAGATCTCAGAGCTTATAAAGAGTGGAGCTGAGATTCCAAACCAGGACTTTTGATTTCAGAGTCTGGGCTCTGGGCTTCCAAATCACGAGAAATGTGTTGAGTCAAACAAACTTGGAGTGTTACTAGCACAGTTGTTCTCAGACTCGAGTGTACGTGGGAATCCCTTGGAGGCTCATGTGAAGAACGCCCAGGGCAGGGCCCATCCCCCCGACTTTCTAGTTCAGTGGGTTAGGGTGGACCCAAGAGTCTGCTCTTCCAACAAGTTCTCAGGCGATGCCAGTACTGCTGGTCCAGGGACCACACTTGGAGAACCACTGATTTACAGTGTTGATCAAAGATTTTGTAGCCGTGGTTACTGTCGATCTCATTGATTATTTTACTGGGCAGAATTTACCTACTTCCTCTTATTCATCTCTAGAGACTGTGATGAACGTGAGGCCTTTCAGTGTAACTGCAGTTTCTCCCGGTCATTACAATATTGGATTCAGCCATCCATCGTCAGTTGGTGTTTCAGAAGAATGCAAACCAAATGGCTATTTTCTTTACAGAGAAAAATACGTGAATGACAGAAATAATGACTCTAAATACAGAGTAGACAGTGGTTATTGTACTATTACCAGGAGCCCTTCACCCCCATGCACACACGAGTCTTACTTTCTGAAAAGCTAGTGCAGATCTGTTACGTTCACCATCATGCTGGTCAACCCTTCAGCAACTGGAAGAAACCTGAGAAATCGTGGCACTCCTTTAGGACGCAGGGTTTATTTTCATCATGGAATAAGAAGGATTTAGAGTGATCACGTGCCAAAGAAACAAACAAACAGAACTCTTTCAGGAATCTTTGGTCAGAAATCTGAGCGCGTGTTTGCTGAGTTTTGTCTCCATGTTTGTTCATACATGAATGAAGGAAAGGTAGTTTATGCTTTTCCTATGCTTAAGGGGACTTTTTCAGGCTAGATAAGCGCTTCTTAGGGGGTTTTGACAAACAAGGTCCCACACCGGGCGGGGGCGGGGGGGCTACGTGATCAACACTCACCTTCTGGCGTGAGGGGTCTTCTGGCTCCCAGGGTGTTGGACTTGGCCTCAGGTCCCTCCAGAGGGGCCCAGGCTGTCACAGTGGACCCAGTGACCTTACCCTGCATAGAGGTCCCCCCACACACACCCAGTCTGAAGCGAGAATTTATAAATTCCATGCATTTCCACCGTCTGCCCTTCGGACCTACAGAGAGGGCAGACGAGGGTCCCAAACCCGTGATGCTTGTTGCCATATATCACAGTCCCCTGTGGGCCAGTGGGTCCAGAGCCCGGGCCACTGTCCCCTGGTGTCAGCCGCCAGGAACCTGTGTTTAGAAGGGGTCGCTCCCTCCAGGTTGTCTCTGCTGCTGTGCTGTTCTGTTCTGTTTTTGCGATGACACTGAACGGCCCCCTGTGTTGTATTGTCTCTTTCAGCTGGTAATGTTAAAGTAGAGACTCAGAGTGATGAAGAGAATGGGCGTGCCTGTGAAGTGAATGGGGAAGAGTGTGCGGAGGACTTACGGATGCTCGATGCCTCCGGAGAGAAAATGAATGGCTCCCACGGTGTCCAAGGCAGCAGAGCTTTGTCAGGAGCTGGGGGCATTCGACTTCCTAACGGCAAACTAAAGTGTGATGTCTGTGGGATAATTTGCATCGGCCCCAATGTGCTCACGGTGCACAAAAGAAGCCACACTGGTAAGGCCTGGCGTGGTTCCTCCTTTGGCGGCCTGGAGGGGCCCACGGGGTGTTGCAGAGGACAAGGCCCTTCCCGGCTGAGTGTCCTGAGCGAGGCGTAGCCTCCCTATTCAGGAGCGATATTCAGAAAAGGACTTCTGAACATGCACCAATTCGATCCTATATATTAAAGCCGTAAACAAAAAGGAAAAGGTAACCGGCGTGCAAGTTCTGACAAGGGCCTGAGAGCACATTCTCTAAATATTGGCGGCGGGGCTGTCAGGTGGTTCACCCTTCAAAAAACAAGACAGAGCAAGATAAGAGGAGATTGATACACTGAAATCTACTCCTCCAATTTTCCACTAAGAAACCCATGAGTCAAATGTGCATGTTGGGGGTGTCCAAACTGACAAGGCTTGATTTTTAGAAACATTCATTGAATGATTGAATAGCAGCAAAATTTAGTCTTTCAGAAAGAGTTCTGTTTTCAGATGGCTTATCCTCCAGCAGGTGACACTCCCACCAAGATGCTTTGGTTGCCACTACTTTCTATCTCAAATTGGTAAAGAATTTAATACGCAAACCCCTGTCCTAGTGGACGGGGCAGTGGAGGCTTTGGCAGTAGAGAACAGTATTCTGTGTCCAGAAATGAAGGGATGCAGACAATCTTGTGTCTGACGGCTGCACCCAGGCTCCTGACATGTTCTCACATTGAGGGCCGGAGGAGTAGGGTTTCCATTCTGCACCGTCCACATCCCCCAGGGTGCACGGTCCTGGTGGGTGACCAGTCACGGGTGTCCCCACCAGGACTGTCACCACAAGTGGCACTAGACAGTCTTCAAAATAAAATGTTAACAGGTAACATCTTACCTAAACTGCATGCATAAGGTGTCTTTTGAATTAAACAGAAACTTTACTCTTCTGCCTGAAAGGTGGAAACAACACAATAAATGTGCCAACTCCAGTGATCACTGAAAGTTTGGACATAAAACATACCGTGAGCCATTGCTGTCCCGGTGGGTGGCACCTTAGGTCATCATAAAGCCAGCGTCTGCCCCTGTTCTCCACAAGAGGAGAAAAACAAACCGATAAAAGCAGGCTGAAGAAGCAGGGTGGGTTTTGTCAGCTAGCTCAGGGAAGTAAGGAAGAGCATCACAGCCTCATGCGATTCTCCCCAGGGGCCAAACGCTTATCTGATTATCAAAACTGAAGCAGGAACTCAGAAAATTCATGGAGCAAAACAGCTGGGTTGTCAGGAAATGCGGACCTTTGTGGAGTTGTCATTTTTGTATTTGAATCAGGCAGTTCCCAAAATAATTTCTGTTTGTCATACATCTGGAAAACCGTAAAATATGTTTATTTTCAGTCAACATTCGTTTTCGGTAAAAACTTAACTTCTACAGTTTAGCAGACTTTGCTTTTCCTAATGTGCCTCTTAATCCTCCAATTATCCGGTGGAATGTCCACGCCACATCCAGCCCCAAGGGAAGCTCGCAGGAGAGTAGACAGGCTCCCCGCTTTGTAACGAGGTGGAAATTAACTGATAGACCCTTCACAGGATACACCGGGACCCATATCAATTCATTCCTGATGGAGAAATAGACCTCGCACATGAATTACTTTCCTGCTAATTCATGTAAAACCTGACTATACAGTGAAAGTTCTCTTCAATAAATATTTGATAACTGAATGAAATGCTGGCATCCTAAATGGCCAAAATATAATGAGTGCCTGCCCTGATAAAAAGAATAATTGCATTTAATGAATAAACCCGCCAAGCATAGACATGCAGAGTAGACCGGCTGTTTGCTGCCCACTTCTGCCCACAGATAGTGGCCACGGGCCAAGTAGGTGCCAACACGCAGAGTCTTTCGCTTACAGAACAAGTTCATTCCAGAAAGAGGGACATAGAGACCATCAGTTTTATGGTTCCTGCTTTGACTTTTATTAAAAAAAAAAAAAAAAAAAAAACGAAACAAGGAACTCCTGATTTGTTTTCATAATGCTTTTCCACTTTGCATAAATATAGTCATAGGTCTATATAGAAATAGTTTGGCCAAACTAGGTTTGAATGAATAGACATGCTAGAAGGTTTACACTTTCCTGGAATCGGAGTGGAATGTATCAGAAAGACATGCTTTGCTAATCACCGACCCCGTCCTGAATTCTCTAACACGTCAAGTCCCCATAAATCACTGGGGTGTCCTTTGAAAATGCAGACTCTGGTCCAGACCCAGAGGACACTGGGAGCATCTGTATGTGGTGGGACATGCAGTTGCCAGTGGACCGGAAACAGTGCCATTTCGGGGGGCCCTTCTTCGGGGAGCCTGGGCTCCACCAAATGTCCCCACAGAAGCCAGGACTTGCACCTGCCGTCACCGAGTCGGCTGGGCGCACTGGGGTTTCCTTCTGGAGGACTGCAGCTGTCCGGGGCAATCTCCCACGTCACCGCCTCCGAGCGGGGCCAGGGCTGCCCTTGTGTGAGTCGTCCATTGATGACACCGTTTCACTTCCCCAGTTTTGCTGTTCAGTTTCATTTTTTTAAACTCAAGCGTCGTAGTAACACTTTCCCGCCAACTTCTGAGGGCTCACGGGGGAGTCAGAGGGAGGGTAGTGGGAGAGGAACGTGCAGTAATCTGATTCTAAACGATGGGATTTTCAACAGGAAGCATCAGGAAAAGTGTCTGAATTATGGTTATTCTGTCCGGCCCTGTGCCCACTCTGTTCCCGTCTATAAGGCGGAAAGGCAGAGTCTCCGTGCTTTATAAACACGGCATCGCACTGGGTGCTGTTCCAAGGCACAGCTGCAATAGCCCAAGCGAAGCCTTGTAGTTCAGTGTATTTTTTAATTCGCTTTCTTCAGATATAGGGTCAGAAATTTCATGATGTGGGCATCCGTGGAGACTTTCTTTTTTGCCCAATTAAGTTATGAAAAGGAGCGCAGACATTTCTTACAGGGAGTCTCTGAAATGGCAGATTATAGAGTTCCTGGGATTAAAAACTAAATTTTGAATTAATGATATGAAAGCCCTCATCCCAATTAACTAAAAGGGAATACAGCCTTGGAGGAGCTTGGTCTAACTTGGCTCCCATCGGCCGTATACGTGCGGGGGGCAAGCGATCACCAGTAGCAGTACCCAGGTATCGTGGGCCGCGTTGTGTCGTCTAGCTCCGGGGCCCTGATCCCTTTCCTGCTAACACCTCCAAAGGGCAACCACCTTGAGTTGAGCTCCGTGTTGTCAGTTCAGGGAACGCTGTCTTCCGGTCCCCGGGCCCTGTGATACATCTTCATGCCAGCACAGCAAATCAGGAACAGATAGATTTCCGGGAAAGCTTACCAGCGGGATTAAGACACCAGGCCCAGCAGGACACACGAGAGCCGATGACTCAAACTGGAAGACAGATTGCACTCTCCAAGGCACGGCCCCTGTCTTTCCTGCCTGCCCTGTCCTGCCGAAGGGACGCGTGGCTGGAAGGATCTGTCCTTTCTCACTCTGCTGACCGGCTGTCCTGCACAGACGCTGGCTGGACCGCAGGGTCCAAGCCGGTGTTCCCTCCAGCCCGCCCGAGCTCGGGGGGAGCCCAACAAACACCTCGTCAGCACAGAGGGGACGCTTCACAATGGGTGGGGTCACACTGAGGCACGCTGGTCACCAAGAGTGGCCCACATCCTTGTCACACTCATTTGCGTGGCATGAGACCACCCAGCTTTCCAGAACAGCCAGCCCGAGGGTCCCCCTGCCAGAGCAAGTGGGTGGAGGCTTTTCCCCTGCGAGGTCGCCCTGGACTCTTCTTCCTTCTTTTGTCTGCTTAGAGTTAAGCACGGCAGCCACACGCATGTGTGTGTGTGTGTGTGTGTGTGTGTGTGTGTGTGTGTGTGTGTGTGAAGGCTCAGAAGTGTTTCTAGTAGGTAATTAACAATCTCTATTGGACGCTCCTCGGGGCTGCCTGACTATCAGCTATTTTAATCTCATCCAGTGTGGCCTCCTAACTCAGAGATTTAGGTAGTTAGTTACTTTTATAATCACCTTCCCACCTGCTGGACTTCCTCTGGTCAGCCAAGTCCAATCTAGATCTAGATTTGGGAGAATTCTGAATATATTCTGGTTCGTGTCAAGTTTCCAAATGGTCTATGATTGAATATCATTGTAAATTAGTTGCAGTTTTTCCAGTAGCACATCGGTCCTGCCCACTTAAAATTAAGAATGATGGTAATCATGAAATTCAGAGGCCGATATAGACTTTGAAATTTAATCTGGTGTCGATTTTAAGAGGACCAGATATGCTTCTACTTAATCGCTTTTGCTAAGTGCTGTCTTGTTCACCAAAATCACGTAAGCCGATTGGGAAGATCGACTGCACATGTTAACACATTCTTCTTTCTGAAAAAAAATTGTTACTAGGAAGTGCATTCTCATGGTATCTCAACACCAGATATTGTGGTCATACAGAGCTCTCCTTCTTAAAAAAAAAAAAGGAAAAAAAAGCATTTGTTTTTAAAAGAGCTTTAATGCTTACTTAAACATGACAAATGTATCCCTCTTTTAATTGAGAGTTAAATAAAAATGTTCACCGATTTTAGATTCTGAGACCTGTGACGTACTCAATAGCATATTTCTTGAGCACAGATGCTGACACACAGCAGAGGGTCCAGTGTTTTTTTGTTGTTTTTGTTTTTGTCACCACTCCAGTAGTGCCACCCCTGAAAGAATTCCTAGTGACAACTAAATTGCACCTCTTAGAATATTTGTACTGAAAATATAACTGTCTTCTATGAATATGGATAGAACAATACTAGCTTCAAGGTTGTAGGATTGTGAGGAAAGCAAAAAGCCAGAAACCTCAGTGCAGGTCAGATTTTGAGGCAGCAGCACGGGGAGATTCGGGACTTTTCTCTGGACGGTGCAGACCTTCCCTCCAGTTTCTCAACTTCTCATTTTATTCAATCTTTCTCTCTCTCTCCCACCCTCACACTCTGTCTGTCTCTTTCCTGATTTGCCTGCATAGGGACAGACAGGTAATGGAGAAGAAATTGAAAGGGAAAATACAGGGAAAATGTAAATGAAAAGAAGTTATTATAACTGTTATAATGAAGTACCTTTCATTTAAATATAAGAATGTAACGCTGAAATGAACTTGTGATCCTGAAATGCATTTTTAATGAGTTTCCTTTTTATTTTGCTGCTTCAGTGGCATATTTTAAAGACCCTTTGAAAAAAGCCACATTAAAAGCCCCACCAAATGCCACAACACGCAAAATTGGATATTGGTTTATTCCAAAACTGCTGATGAGGAAGAGTGGCTCTTCATCACAAAATGTTGCCGCCGCTTTATTTAAATGAGTTTGAATTTGCATTGTGATGTGCCGTTCTGATTTAGGGGAAAAAAATTAGATTTTCAGATCAAATTGACCCAACCAGTGAAGCGTTAAGGAACTGGCAGGTTTAGTCTGAAAGCCTCACGTTCCATCAAACCTGCAGCCGGTGGAAGTCACCGGGCCCTCGGGAAACAACTTTCTCGCCATGTCCTCCCCTCGCCCCAGCGCTGGGTCCCGCTCTCACCGGCTCCCTTCTCGTCCCCGCAGGAGAGCGGCCTTTCCAGTGCAACCAGTGCGGGGCCTCCTTCACGCAGAAGGGCAACCTGCTCCGCCACATCAAGCTTCACTCAGGCGAGAAGCCCTTCAAGTGCCACCTCTGCAACTACGCATGTCGCCGGCGGGATGCCCTCACCGGCCACCTGAGGACGCACTCCGGTAGGTCCTCTGGGCGCAGGCGGGGCTCGGCTTGGGGACTGCCTGGCATCCTCTCAGGGATGCCCTGCTCCCGGGACACCGCTCCCCCGGGCATCGGCTGCACGTGACGGAGACAGCCGTGCCCTCCCCCACGTGCTCGGATGGGTGGGGAACCTTAACGTACACACGCGTGCGCACACACACACACGCACGCACACGTCTCATCTTAGGTAGAGTATTTCAAAAGAGGCCTCCTCGTCCCCTTGTGTCAGGTAAGTGGGTTTCTCTTTTAAAGGATTTGGCAGCTCGTATTGTCTTGAGTGTGCCGCTAACACCCCAAAGTTTCCAAATACGTCTCTCAATGTTAACTGCTAAGCCACCCACGCGACTGTTTCATGCCGAGCATTTCGGGAGTCATCGTGGGGCCAGTTTTCTTTGCAAAGGTGGTAGATAAGGTGATTCTGTCCTGATGGGTGTTGCCTGTTCCCTGAGGGTGCGCTCCCGACTGGGCCCAAGTGCAACGGTCACGCCAGAGGCCAGCCGAGGCCTCCGTGGGAGAGTTCGGTTTGGGGCCGTTATAAGATTTTAGTAAATGCGTCCTGAGTAATCAGGGTCTCAGCAAGGTCATGGTAAGCGAGAATGTCCCACGATATTCGAAGCGCTCCAGCCTGAGAGCACAGATCCACCTCTGAGTAGACTGGATCTTCTGTCCCCGGAGAAGCTTCCTTGGTGTTTCATGATCCAGTGGCCCCGTAACCTTCCAGGTCAGAGGACAGGGTAGGGAATGTGTGCTGTGCCAGCACGCCACCCGCAGGGGTATTTGACATCACGCCCTTCCAGCCCCGAGAGCAGGAGGTGATGGGCCCTCGCCCCTGCCCTCAGGGAGCTCACTGATCAGACTGTCCAGACCTGCAGTGGGAGAGGAAGAGGCTGTAGCCCAGCTCCCCCCGACGCCCCCAGGACGGCAGCACAGGAGGCGGGGATGCGTGTCCTTGGGGAAGGTTGGCTTGCGCTCAGGCCCCGCTCCCCAGAGGTGACGGGTGTAGTTGATGCCAGGGTTGGGGCCGCTTCCTCGTCACACATTTACTGAGCACCCTGGGGAGGAGACGGCAGAGCCCCAGCGTGTGCCGGGTACCGTGGTGCGAGCATCCGAGGGGCAGCAGGAGCGCAGGGAGGGGACAGTCAGTCTCGGGCGGGAGGAGTCCATCCAGGAGGAGGCAGGGCTTGGGTCTAGCCACAGGGCGAGTTTCTAGGCTCACCTTCGGAAAAGTTCCCGGTGAGCATGTGGTCCTGGAAAGGGAGGTGCTGGGCATTTACAAGTGTTGTGGGGAGGTGGTCCTCCTCTGGTGGGTGGTGCCTGCAGGGAGTCAGCGCAAGGCCACGGGGACAGTGGGGGGCGGGTCCCGGCAGCTCTGCTTCTCAGATGCTCGGTCCGGCCATCGCCCCTCGTTCCGGCCTCCTTCCTGACCGTCAGCGTGGCGGAGGCTCCCACATGCTCTTAGAACCCTGGGATGGCGTGGGAGAGCTTCTCAGAATCTTCCGAGAAAGGAGCCACACGAAGCCGAGGAGTGGCTTCTCCACGAGGAGAGGTCGGCGGGGGTGCCTGTGGGGCTTGGGCCCTGCTGAGGGCTGGGGAGGACCTTGCTGCAGGGGACAGGAAGACAGGCGGCTCCCCCAAAGCGGGATGATGACGCCGCAACAGTGAGCATTTGCAGGTGCTTACACGTGTGGCTAATAAGGAGCACATGTGTCGTCCCCCCAGAGGTGGAGGTTTGCAGGGTCTCTGTAGGCTTCCGATGTGACAGTGACACCGTCTGTGTACAGAGCCTACCAGGGGGCCTAGGGCAGAGAAACTTCACAGGTGGCCTTCATGTGGAGTCAGGTTGACATCATCACAGCAGTAACACTGCATTAGAGTTGTAGGATGCACAATATCCCCTTTGGTAGAAAACACAAAGACTCAGCCCTAGCTTGACACCAACCATACTGTCGTCATCCCTGGGTCACTCTGATTGGCAACAGAAATCTCTCCTGTGTATCAGTTCTATGGTGAAGTTAGAAATATCTAGTGCAGTATTTTAACTTATTCTGGCTCCATGCCTGCTTATTTCATTTGAGGCATGATGGTATCCTGCTCAGTGTGGCTGATTATATATAACAGTGGTAGACTCTGGACACTTTATTTCTATTAGGGATCCACTGATGAGCGAGTAGACAAAACTGTAGTGAGAAAACCATCATTGATCCAGGGCTGCTGGTGATTCTGCCGTCGGAAAGTGCCACAGACACACAACTCCTGCAAAAAAAGAAAAAAAGACAATGACTTAGGTTCTACAAGATGATTTCACTAGAATGAAGTGAGGACTTCAGCCTTTGTCTGCAAACTCAGATATGGTCACGTTCTAGTCCGTTGTGAAATGGCCACACCCCCATTCCACTAAAAACCACCATCCACCTGGTAGCTTTCCCTGGCAACAGGTGGTGGCCTGAGGTTCCGGCTATAGGATTTGTCCCGTACTGATAAGAGGGGCTTGGGTAGTCTGGAAGGGTGAGGAGGGGTTCCCCTCCCTTCTTCTCTGCTTTCGTTGGAAATTGCAAGCTTGGCTAGAGACCTTCTTTCCTGCAGAACAGTGGACTACACTTCAAGATATACTTTCGTTCAGTTGCTTTCATGAACTTCTTATGTTCCAGAGTTAAAATCAATCATATACGCAGACAGAAATGGGTATTCAGACACCAGGCCATATGTATGGAAATTTGCTAAAGCTGTAACTTTTCCAGGAAGAGACATTGAGTGGGTTATCTATATTCTATGAGTTTCTAAAGGCCATACTCAATAAAACGTGCGGTTTTAGCAACATTGTCTACATCAATGTTGTTTCTCTGATGTTAGGGATACAACACTTTCTCCAGATAATAAAAGCTCCCTTTTCCCTCCAGTAAATGTTCCAGAAGTCAAATTTTGGTTTTCGTCTAGTCTTCTTAAACCATAGTTTCTGTTCACCTAAGGAAGAGATTTAACCAATACAAGATTTGGTTAAGCCGTTTCACCAAACAGTCCTATTTGGATGGCATCGATTTTGACATAATACTCTCAAATATGTGAAATCTAACAATATGAGAAGGAACTAAAAGGTTCTGGCTTTAGGATGGAAATTTGTATTGTATAAATAATAGAAGATCCTTTATCCATTTTATCTCCTAAAATGCTATTAAAATCTTTAAACTTAGGCATGATATGAACTTGTGCTAGTCTTCTTTTCCTAAAATACCACTCAATAAAATTCAGGAAGAACTAAACTCTGTATAGAAGTGCACTGCTCAATACAGTAGCCATGAGCCATATGTGGTGTATAAATTTTAATTAGTTAAACAAAATTCAAACTTCTGTTCTTAGTGGCGTGAGCCATACTTCGAATGCTCAGTGGACACGCGTGGCTGGTGGCTGCCATATTGGAAAGAACAGGTGGAGAACATTTCCTTCTTCATAGTAAATTCTGTGGGACAGGGCTGATCTAGAAGCCATGCCATCCCTAAAGGTCTTTGGGGAGAAAACAGAGCTTTTCCAGGTTAGAACAAGAAAATACATTTTGGAAACAAAATGCTTATTTCATTAAAGTCTATTTATCCACTGTGGTGTCTTACAGACCTCAGGTATTTGTTTAGCACTAGTTTAGGAGTTGAATTCACTTTGGTTGCATCAGACCTGACGCCACTGTCACTCCAGACCTGGCCCACGGTGTGGCCATGGACAAGAGGCCAACTTTGGAGCTGAGTCTGTATCTTATCCAGCCAGCTCAGGCCTTCCTCACATCTCTGCCCTGTTGTCGGGCATCCCTGTTATAACACTGCAGTGGTTTGTTTCTTCCAGTTAAAGTTCAGACTTTGTGATTTAAGTAGAAGAGAATTTGTTAGGCAGTGAGCAAGTTAAAATGATAAAAAGGTAACAGGAGTTCTTGGTACAATCAGGAAACCCCTGGGCATTCACATCTTTAAATTCAGTCAACTCGACGGAGCCCATAATGCTTTTAGCTCTCAAGAGCAGAGTTTTTTTTGCCTTTTTGGTAAAAAGTGTATTGCATGCCTTCCCATGACACGTACGGCCGCTATTTAATCGGGGTCTTGAACTCCATTGTGTCTCCTGCAGTTGGTAAGCCTCACAAATGTGGATATTGTGGCCGAAGCTATAAACAGCGAAGCTCTTTAGAGGAACACAAAGAGCGCTGCCACAACTACTTGCAAAGCATGGGCCTTCCAGGCACACTGTACCCAGGTAAGCGCCGAGGGCACAGGCTGCCTGGCCTTGGCTCCCCCTCCCTCCCCAGCTGGGGGGAAGGAGGGCCCCCTGCCCGCTGGGATGCAGCTGGACCAGAGCACAGGCCCGGGAGCCACCACGGCTGGGATGGAGGGATGTTTTTGGCCGCTGAACTCTCACTAGGAGTGCCCTGTGCTTCCCAGCTTTCCAAGACCTCCTCTTACCAGGGAGCACGTGACCTTGAAACCCCTTCCTCTCGAAGTCTGGGGAAGCTTCTAAGATTGTAGTGACCCTTGAAAGTCTGGGTTTTTTTCTTTTCTTTCTGGTTTTTGGTGTATTTTTTTTTTTTAACCTGGAGTATCAATTGCTTCTTTGTGCTTAGTCATCAAAATAAGATGTGAAATCTGGTTTTAAAAATGATTTTTTCGTGAAGTGGATCAAATAAGAGCTTTCAGGCCATGTTTTCATTCATCAGTGTTGGCACCTGCCTGGAACGTGGGATGATTGGAAGACCCTGACTGTCTGTAGTCTTGCAGCTGTCACAGGTTTCAAGGGAAGCTTGCTTTTTTTCCTCATGTGCTCTGATGCTTCGCTGTGTATTGCATCTCGAGATAACATTTGGCTCTGATCTGAGATAACGTAAAGTGAAAGACGTAAACAGAGAGAGTGTGGATCCATTTAGTCCTAAGATGCAGATTGATTTCCTTTGGTGATCAGATGGTTTGGGATTCTTCATGATGGCTTTCTGTGCTGTACTCAGATGAGACGGCTTCTCCTGTGGAGTTAGTGCTGGTTGAGGGTCCATAAAAGCCAGTGGAATTCGTGCAAGGCTACACCGGGTCTCGGGCAGGCAGTGGGTGGGGGTCTCGCTGTGCTGGGCTGGTTGACCTGTGCCCTCTGTGCATTTCTCATGACCCATCCCTCCCGGGACCCCCAGGACCAGCCCCCATGAGCACTCAGATGGGCCCTTAAGCAGGCTCACCCCTCCCCATCCCCTTAGGTTGGCGCCATTCTTTGGGCTTTAGGTATAGACAAAGCCTAGCTTATGAGATGTAGCGAAGATTTGATTTTTCTGAATATGATTTTATTTAGGAAAAGGCTTTTTGGTCATCTGTCATAATTTCCTAATGTCTTTGTGGAAAACATGAGGTTCCCTTGAGCCTTAGGTGCACAGATTGTGTTACAAGCTTAGAGAGAAATGAATCAAATGGCAGAAGAGTCAGTGGTCTGGGAGCCCTGGGCTCGTGGCCCCTCACTGTGCTGTCTCTGAGGGTCTCAGGAGGCCCCATGGCCTGGCAGAGAGGAAACCCAGCTCGAGGTGCTGTAGACGCCCTGGACAGGCCACAGGCCCGGCTTTGCAGAGAAGGATGGATACACCGGGAAGCATATCAGCTTGATAGATCAAAAATACTACCAGTGCAATTGAATTCTACAGATTTTATGGGTACCCCTCGTATAAATCAGGGTGTGGGCTGTTACGTTTGTCCATTTAATAAGAAACCCACATTTCCAAGGCTAAAAAATTAAATTTACCAGCGATAATAACCAATTTGAAATATATTTTTTCAAAGTGGCGTTCATCGTGAAGCAATGAAGACATAAAATGCTTAGAAATAATCTTAGCAGGTCATGTGCAGTCCATGATGAAGAAAGCTAGCAAACAATACTGGGGCCAGAAAACATGGAGGAGTCACAGGGAGAGAGGCCTGGACACTGCACGTGTGTCCTCTGGGATCACAGCATGGTTTTAGCATGAAATTGGTTTGTCAATCTTATTGGAATGTTATAAAGTGTATCTGGAAAAGCAAATGAGGGAAATGGCATTTTTTTAAAAAGAAGAGTAATGTCTAATGCTGTATTCAAACGTAGCTGTCATCTGGACCTCTTTGAAGAATGGACAGACAAATCCATAATAGAAATGAGTAAAACTTCCAGAGACCCTGTGATCAATCAGCCCGTCCCATCTGAAAAAGGAAGAAGCACAGAGCAGTGGAATTTCAGTGGACTTTTCAGAATCGGTGTGGGAAGAATTGATTAGCCATTTGGAAGATAATCAGTTTGCATTTTTAGCTTCTCATAGCTTAGGAGAAATTGCAGGGGGATGAAAGAGCGATATTTCCAAAAATCCAACCATAAAAACTAGAACACGGATGGTTACGCAGGATACAAAGCTGTGTCTTCAATTATGGAAAGAAAGGGATGACATAGAAAAGCACAGGTTGGCTAGAAACACTTCCTAGATCAACATTCACCTCCACAATTTCTAGATTTCTTACGGTGCATGTTTTTTTGATTTTCCGGTTTGCTGTGTTCAGGGTCCAAGAGCTCTGAGTTCATTCCCATGTTGCCAGGATTGGCTGCAGCATCTCTGTGGCCAGCTTTCTCCTGCACCTCTGTCCACTGTGGCAGAGTCCGAGCCTTGGATCATTTCTAGCTGAGAGTTCTTTGACTCTCAGGAGGGCTGCTGTCAGGATTGACTGAATTAGTGGATTGGGGTGTATTTGAAAAGTTAAGAGGACTTGTCAAAGGGACACAATTACTTAATCACAATCCGGCTTCTAGGGACAGTGGTGGTGCTTATTCTCTGGTCTTGGGGGATAAGGCAGGTGTCATTAGCAGGTGGCTCTGGTCAGCCTCCATCTGGCTGGCAGGGTTGCTAGGAAGATTAGAAATAATCTCCGGGAAGATCCTGGCTCTTGTAGGCGCTTAACACATGTCATATTTAACACTGATGATGAGACTGAATCCTTTCACCGTAAGTGTTTCTAAACTGGTCTTTCTAACTGTCTTTGACTTTAGTCATTAAAGAAGAAACTAATCACAGTGAAATGGCAGAAGACCTGTGCAAGATGGGATCGGAGCGCTCGCTCGTGCTGGACAGACTAGCAAGTAACGTCGCCAAACGTAAGAGCTCTATGCCTCAGAAATTTGTTGGTAAGAGTTAAACGTTTCCTGTCTCTTAAAAGAACAACCACGCGGGTGCTTTAGATGGTGATTAGTTGAGGGTAGAAGAAAGGAAAACATATCTCATTTTTTAAAAAGCAAACATTGGCAAACTTAACATTTCTCAAATATCTCGGAATGGTTTTCCAATAGGCTTCTTAAAAATAATAGACCTTCTCCCAGGAGTTGTCCTTAGAGGTGGTTCTGCAGCTTCTGGGGCACTCGGTGAGATCTGCCCGTGGGCGCTCTGTGTCCTTTGGGGGTGGCCTGTCAGTGAGCACAGGGCAGCGGGGGCATGGCCTGGAGAGCAGCCTCTCTGAGCCTCAGGTGCTCATTTTTCAGAAGAAGCTCATAATACTCCCCACATGGGCTACTTTGAAGGCTAAAAGGGCAGAATTGCAGGGCAACTGGCCTGTGAGGTGCCCAGCAAGGAGATACCGCTGACTCTACCTGTGCCAGGTGCTTTCAGGGTGGGACAGCCCTTCCTCTAGGAGGTTATTGCCAATGTAGCCATCATCCAGCCCAGACCCTGGGAGTTCAAGAAGGATGACACCTGGGCAGGAGGGAGGGGCGAAGGGCTCTGGGCTGGGGACCCAGCCTGAGGGTGTGAGTTCACAGCCACACTGTCACCTTCGCAAAATTAGTCAAACTCTCCAGCCTTGGTTCCACTCTTTACGTATATCACGGGGTTTTATGAACCTAGATTAGCACCAAGGAAGTGACAACATTTAGAAGCCCTCAGTGTGAAGATAATATCATGAAGATAATGTAGAAGGAGGAACATAGAGGAGAGGGTCACGTCCAGGGAAGAGGACCGGGGTGGGGAGGGTCATGTCCAGGGAAGAGGATTGGGGGGAGAGGGTCACGTCCAGGGAGGAGGACCAGGGGGGAGGGTCATGTCCAGGGAGGAGGACCAGGGGGAAGGGTCATGTCCAGGGAGGAGGACCAGAGGGGAGGGTCACATCCAAGGAGGACTACCAGGGGGGAGGGTCACGTCCAGGGAGGATGACCAGGGGGGAGGGTCATGTCCAAGGAGGACTACCAGGGGGGAGGGTCACGTCCAGGGAGGACTAGCAGGAGGGAGGGTCACGTCCAGGGAAGAGGATCAGTAAAAGCTTGTGAAGCTGACAGTGACCTGTCACTGGGAGGGAGGAAGAGGATTTCAACACATTTTTGACAGTGGAAGAATGGAGGAGGGTTCTAGGCAGATGGATACAAATACAGAGAAATGATGATGCCGTTTGGGAGCTGGAGCGGGACGTGTGGACACGTCTGACAAGCAGAGCGCATCCCAGGGTGACCCACGGATCCTCAGGGGAGCCATAATAGTAAAGCCTGAGTCAGCTCTGGCCACAGGTGAATGGCCTTGGAATGCCAAGGTGAGAAAGGTAGCCTCAATGCAGTAGGCAGAAGAAAGCATTGGCATGTTTTTGATTGGAGCCACATCTTGGAAAATAGAGAGCTCGAGTGCCAAAGACTGACTGGAAATGCGAGGACGGTGGGGCTGTGGTGGAGGGAGGGAGGTATGGGGGCCGTGCCGGGACTGGGGGATGGAAGTTATGAGTCATGGGGACCCATGTGCCATTGACAGGTTCTGGGAAAAGATAGAGTCTGGGTCTGAGCTGCTCGTTTTCAAGGGCTTTCTGAGTGACGCCCTGTGGGAGCCTGGGAAATGTGTGTTGGGAGAGGGCGTGGGTCCAGCACGGGGTTAGTGGTCAGTGAGGGCTGGGGCAGCTGCTTTCCTGCAGGAGGTGGGCAGGACCAACAGAAGGCCAAGTTCTTGGGCTCCATCCTGTCTCTGACACTTAAAACAGGCTTCATTTTGATCGGAGGCCGGGTGTTGGGAGGGGTGGGGGGAGGAAGGATTCAGTTAAAAAACACTTTTGCAAACCACCGGCTGGAGACGTGGTCTGGGGAGTCGCCCACACAAACCTGAGCCTTTAGACTGTTGGGCGGGGGGGAGGCCTCACGTTTCCTGTGCAGAGTGGGAGTGACGTGACGTGGAGGACCAAGTGCTGCGGGTGGGATTTCAGGTAGCACCGGGTGGAGGCGAGCCTGGGGCCCCTCAGCTCCTCCCTGGAGGCCTTGTGTGGAGGGGGCTTGGGGGCCGGTGACCAGGAGAGATAGAGCAGTACGTGTGCCCGAGGATTGTTGACAGTCACGGGCCCTGGGGAGCTGGGTACCACTTCCTCCTTCAGGTGAGGAAAGTGAGGGATACCAAGGGCTTTATAAATGGGCATTTCAGCCCCTGCAGCTTATGGAGACTTCAAATAACTATCTGTGAAACTCCGCAGTAGCCACCGCGGGTGAGACCACAATTTAGGTGTTGTATTGAGATTTAGATGCTGTTTATAAATAAATAAATAAATAAACAAACAAACAAACAAAACCAGAACCCGTCTGTCTGGTCAAGCAAAGCTAAGGTAAAAAGGAGTCACTGGGGAGAGGTGGACAGCACAGGAGAAGTGGCAGGGTCCCGGGGGGAACGACAGTAGACAGTAGGACAAGGATGGCAGAGTGGAGATTGGAAAAAAGGGCTCAGAACTGGCTGTGTGTTCTGTTAGGTGTTTGCCCAAGAGTTTGGTGATTGGCAGTTTATTTCTAAACTAATGCCTCTTCTTGCCCCCAGATGACTACCTTACCCTCATGTCAACTTGATGGGGTTTTCATCAACCACTCCTAACCTGTGGTTTCTCCATCTCTAAAATTAAAAAGGAGATGGACCTCTAACCTCTAGAAGTGGTCTATCTTGTATACAAATTCAGAAAGAGTGTGTAGGAATGCAGCTGTAACCGTACAAGCTGGCAGGGTATTGGTGGGATTGAAAGAGCTCTGAGTTTGAACTCAAGAGAGGCTCAGACCCAGCCCTTCTACTACTATTTCTATTTATTTAGAGTGATCTCTTAATTGATTGGACTTTACATGCCACTCTTTTCAAGAAGCTTCTGTAGGTGTTCTGTTTTCATAATTGCTTTGTGTTTGAGGAGGTCTGCCTGCTGCCTTTCTACCTGAAGAGCATTCTGACAAGTATGTGATGTTGTTCACTCTTTTTTTTCCCCTGGGAACTTTTTAGATCTTGCCATCATGACTGAAGGCAAGATTTTCATTTTCTCTCTGAATGCCTGAAGAGTTTTTTCTTTAACCTAAAAGTTAAATACCCTAACTGGGATGTGTCTTGGTGTTTTTGCATTCTGAATAAAAATTTCCTGACATTTTAATCTGGGGATTCCCTTCTTTTCTCTTTTATTTCTTGGAAATTCTCTTTTTTATAAATATATATTTTGTTTCATCTGCTGTGATCTCTATTCAGAGATACCAGATGTCCTTATGTTGGAGAGTTTGTCTTCCATATCTGTTAGCATTTCTCTAAGTTTATTTTTTTGGCTTTTTCACATTTATTCACTGTTATTATCTTGTGTTTTTCCTCTATGTTAGTAATTCCATTTTTAGGAGTTTATGTTCTATTACTTGATGTTTCTAATCCATGTGTTAATTCTGTAATAATACTGTTTGGACCTCATTTTGTTTCCTGAGATCGAAAATCTCTGTTTTCATCTTATTCTGTTGTTTTAGCCTGCCATGTTTCAGTATCTTTTTTAATTGAATCTGTGTCACAAAGCAATTATGAAACATTACTTCTCTTCCTTGAATTAAGCTTTTCCCTAGGATGGGCTTAGTGGTCTGTGTTTCACTTCCTTTCTTCCCTTGTCTTGCTAGAAAATATCTTCACAGCAACCATGACCTTTTCTTTTCATCTTGCTTATTCAGCTTGGGCTGATAGAGTTTGATTGACATGTCTACATTCTTCCTATTGTATCTGAGATTTTTTTTTTTCTTGTGAGAGCTATTGACTTTTCTCAATACTGAAAGAATGCCAAGGATGGGGTTGGGAGAGTTCAGGTGAGGCGAAGTGCAGCCTTTGTTAAAAGAGTTCCTCTCCACCCTCTGTCCCTCGTTCTGAGACCTGGTTAAATGCCCTAAACCAGTTATCACTGTACTGTACCTGGTTGGGGAGTATTTCCCACAGGGGCCTGCTCTGGTCCTTTGGGCTATTTCCTCCCAGTGTACAGCATTGAGGACTTAACTCCTATCTCCCATCCAGAGAACCAGTCTCACTGCTCACTTGGCCAGGGTCACCTGGTCTCATTAGCAGAGGTTTTAACTGCTTTTTGATCATAAGTGGAAAAAGACACCTATTTGAATTGATTCTCTATGGATATGAGGATATTAGGGAAAATGCTGAAGATTTTGTTGATTCATACTTAAGGTTTTTGTAAGTGAGATCAACGGGCAAGCTTTGCCATGTATCTCATGCCAGAATTTTCTTTCCTTGGTCCTTGATTTTTTATAAACATGTATTTCATTAGACTATGTACCTTTCTTTAGCATATTGCCAAAGTGAACGTTGTGGGATTTTCTCACTTTGTGGAATATTAGGGAAGAGAAATTCTGTGGGTGGTTTTAATATGCCACGTGAGTCTGAAATCTATGTTGTTGTTGTTTATTTCCTACCTCCTTTTGTTGTTGATTCCCAGTTTTAAAACCAACAGATTTCAGTGGTTGCTTAGGAAACCACAGAACCATGACTTTGGGAGAAACAGGATGATTAGGTGGGAAAGCACAATTTTGGTGGAGCTGTAAGCACTTCTATATGTATCAGAATTGTCTGTGAAGTCCACTCCCCTCCCCTCCCTGCTGGGGTTTGGTGGAGAGACAGACTGAGATACCAGCCAGAAGGGACTCCTTCTCCTCTGAGGTTAATGTAACCAGACACTTGGCACCTCGACACAAAAACAGGAAAAAAAAACCCACGTGGTTTCTGTAATGCTACTCAATTACTTCTAACCTTAAATGGGGAGAAACACCACTTCTGTGATCCCTGCCACCCAACTTACGTAGAAATTCCATTCTGTTGCAGTTCTGCAGAGGGCGTGGCAGTCCACTGACAAGTTTCTTTGTGTCATCCAAGGGTCACATTGTACTGTTGTCAGGGCGTGTGTCACTCCTGACCACCAGCAGATTTGAATGAATGAGAGCCAGGCCGCTGTATGATACACATCCCTAACAAAGCAAGAAGTGGGACCTAGTGATGCTTTCTCGTATGATGGGGCATACTCCTGGACAGTTATCAAAGGTTACGGACATTTTTGAGGATTATTAATAAGTCTACGAACTGTGGAGCAATTTTTCCTTTCGTTGCTAAGAACTAGCTGCAGACCGTGCTGTCAGGTTTCAGTGTGGGAGGTGTGGGGGTCCTTGCTGTCACCAGCCGCTCCAGCCACCATCAGCTGTAACCTGGACCCTTAGGCAGCCGGAAGGCATTCCTCACCTTTGCCTCCCGCCAGTGACCGAGAAGGGTGCTTCCTTCCTTCGGACCTTTCTGTCTTCCTTCAGACACAGTCTCTGCAGGGTTTACCCAGCCTACTGATCCGCCCAGGGCTCTGGCCACCTTCACCCATCCCTTCAAGGCTCCAGTCTCCCTCTCCTCTCCGTCCTCTTGCTTCTCCTGTGTGGGACACACTTCACGGTCTGCAGCCAGCTCTTAGCAACAGAAGGATAAACTGCTCCATACTTCCTAGACTTATTATTAATCCTTAAAAAAATCTGTGACCATTGATAAGTGGCAGGAATATGCCTCATCATACTAGAAAGCTTCATTAGGTCCCCGTAGCAAACCTTCCTTTCCTTTCATGCGACTTCTCAGACAGGGATGCACTGCATGTTATCATGTGTTAATGTCTGTCTCCCCTGTGGGCTGCTGAGAATGGGGACCACTGTTGCTTGTTGGCCATTCCGTCCCTCCTGTCTGCTTCAGGGTGGACGCTTGGTGGAGATTTGGTGCGAGAAGGAAAGAAGCAGAGCGAGGGGTGAAACGTAAACAATTCAGACCTGCCTGTGGATGGCCTCTCGTCCTGTGACTTATTAACTAACCACCGCTGAAAGTCCAGTGAATCAATAGCCCTGACCATGAGGACAGACAGTTCATTAATGAATTTGCTAATGAAGCCATGGTTTCCTACTGAGCTTAGAACCAGTATATCGGGAAGGTGTATCTTCAAGTATATTCATTTTATTTCATTGTGAAAATTTATACTCGAAAGTTAATTACAAGAAGTCAAATCTTTTCTCAAATTTCCCCTTTCCAGGGGAAGCGAGCTCGCCGCCTTCTACAAACCGTGATATTAGACCTTAAGTTTCTTGAGGCTAAGCTTGCTGACAAGTCCTTGACAACAATTCTCGGCCATCGTTCATGTTCAGTAATTGTTTGAAAGGACAAGTAAACGTAACCCCTGGAGCCTCCTTGCTTTGCTCCCGGCTCTCCACCACGTGACTCTGCAGCACAGGCTCAGTGCTGCTAAGGGCTGGGAGGCGAGAGTGGAATTGGAGGCCAGGCAGGATGTGGAGGCCGGCGCGTCCGATGATGCTTTTCACTCTCACGCAAGTCAGAGCCAGCTTTGTGCTACTGACAAGACTGATACCATTTCACTATAAAGAATATACAGTTTTCGTATTTTTGATTAAGCCTTATTCTAGCGTATTAAAGATGGGAATTTAAAACATACGAGATAATATTATTTTAAATAAGTACGTCACACATTGTTGAAATCATATAATTATGTTTTAATTAAATAAATTTGATAAATTAAGCAGTCATTGTAAATTTCTTACAACAGTATATTGAAAATACATCATTTAAATATTAATGTTAAATATAAAAATGTTTATAACATCCGGCGTAAAAGACACAAGTATTGGTTTCATCCGTTTGAATATATGCTGTTTAAATCGGCACACCATCCTTATTTCCCCGATTCATTTATTGATCTGTCCAGACAAATTGGTTTTAAACGCCGACCCCGGGCAGAGCCCCGTGCCAGGTGCCCGGCAGGCAGAGATGTGTCAGCTCTCCCCCATGTTGGAGGTGCTCCCGAGGTCGGTGCCCTGCAGGTGTAGTTGTCAGCTCTTGCCGCCGGGTGCAGAGGTAACCTGGGCCTCTCTGACTGTCCCCCGCTTCCCACAGGGGACAAGTGCCTGTCGGACCTGCCCTACGACGGCAGCGCCAGCTACGAGAAGGAGAACGAGATGATGCAGACGCACGTGATGGACCAGGCCATCAACAACGCCATCAGCTACCTGGGGGCCGAGTCCCTGCGCCCCCTGGTGCAGACGCCCCCGGGCAGCTCCGACGTGGTCCCGGTGCTCAGCCCCATGTACCACCTCCACAAGCCCCACGCCGAGGGCCCCGCGCGCTCCAACCACTCGGCCCAGGACGGCGCCGTGGAGAACCTGCTGCTGCTCTCCAAGGCCAAGTCCGCGTCCTCCGAGCGCGAGGCGTCGCCGAGCAACAGCTGCCAGGACTCCACGGACACCGAGAGCAACACGGAGGAGCAGCGGGGCGGCCTCATCTACCTGACCAACCACTTCACCCCTCACGCGCGCAACGGCCTGTCCATCAAGGAGGAGCACGCGGCCTACGACGTGCTGCGCGCCGCCTCCGAGGGCCCCGCGGACGCGCTGCGCGTGATCGGCACGAGCGGGGAGCCCCTCAAGGTGTACAGGTGCGAACACTGTCGCGTGCTCTTCCTGGACCACGTCATGTACACCATCCACATGGGCTGCCACGGCTTCCGAGATCCCTTCGAGTGCAACATGTGCGGCTACCACAGCCAGGACCGCTACGAGTTCTCGTCCCACATCACACGGGGGGAGCACCGCTTCCACATGAGCTAAAGCACCCCCCCACCCCCACCCGCGGACCGCGCCCCGCCCCCAGGAAGAGCATCCAGGACCCGCGCCAGCCCCTGCGCGGGCAGCCGGGATGGACCGACTGCTGTGCTTTGACCTCTAGGTCGTGTTTCGTTTTGTTCTGAGTTGGTTTGCTTTTGAAAACAAGAAGTTTTTCTTGTTAGATGCAGGGTTCCATTTGGAGCCCCCGAAATGCTCTCTTACTAGACAATTCTGTAGACCGCTGGCTGAAATCCCCTCCCCTGTTGCTCCCTAGAAATTGCTGTCCTCCAAATGATGGGTCATGTTCGGAGAGAATTTTATAAAAACAGGCGGAAGCCCGGGAAGGAATGAGCCGGTTCCGTGCTAAGCATGGGATTCACGCCCCAGATGGGGTTTCCGAGGTCCCAGGAGCCGTGTGCGCAGCCCCTGAGCTGCGGTCGTGAGCCGACCCTGGGGGTGAGTGCCCCTACAGCAGGGCCGGAAGCTGCGTGTGCATCCAGGGAAGACAGGCCACAGGTTCTAAACAGAGATATGATTCTAAGTCAAATTCTGCACGTTGTTGGAGACGAGTGACCATTGGGCAGAGGGAGCAAGGGGTTGCACAGCCTTTGGACTCATTCTCGATTTCCAGACCGTGAGGTTGCTCAGCTCACAGCTAAGCCTTCCCAGGCCTGTTGTCACGTGGGATGAACTCCTGTTCCCCTGGGGCACCTGGGACTACTGTCCTCTGCTCCGTCATATCAGTACTTTTAAGGGCCCCCCCCTCAAAACCTATCACTACATTTTTAACACCGGTCCTGAAATTAGAACCTTAATTCCTTTTGAAATTTTCAGGTAATAAAATCCCCCAGAAACCAAAATTTTATTCTAAATTCCACACTCATTTCTTTGGTTCTGTCCTCCTTCCCTGCTGGGTTCTACCTATGACCAGAAGGCTATTTTCCCTGCAGAAGGCCCATCCTAGACCTCAGTTAAGGTTTTGTTTGCAGCCCCAGGCCTGGATTTCTTACCGTCAGTACATTTCTTACCCTGCTCGCTGTGTATATTATTCTCATTTTTAAATCCGTAAAAGAAGGATTCAGAATGACCCTTCATTTTTAGGTCAAGGAAGTTTGACAGGTGAAGTCCGGGAAACGCTTCTTACACACAGCACCTATTTGTTTGAAACTAAACTTTCCAACCATCTGAAACTCTCTCCTGTAAGGACAGCACCCTGCATCCACGTAGGCAGGACGCACCCGTCTGACTCGGGACCATCTCGTGACCAGAACTCGAAGTCCAACAGGACAGAGGCAGGTGGCCCCAGAGGTGCTCTCTGAAGCTCCACGAAGGTGTCCGTGGGTTCTCATCCCAACCAGGAAGGTAATTCTGTCATTAAGGACATTCATCTCCACCATCTAGCAGGAAGGGCATACAGTTTCAAATGTTTCCAGTATTTGTCGTCACCAAAAATGTCCAAGGTGACCATGAAGAAACAGGAAAAATTGTGCACAAGCACCTCTGCATGTCATCTAAATCCAGAGTTCTTGGGCTCAGCTCTCTTGACATCTGAGGCTGGATACTCTGTTGCAGGGGATTCCCCTGGGCATCATAGGCTAACAGCATCCCTGGTCACTACCCGATAGATGCCAGTAAGACCCCGAGTTGACTACCAAAAATGTTCCCTGGGAACAAGAGTTGCCCCTAGCGGAGAACACTGCTCTAAGCAAATTCTGAACCAGTCAAGGGTCTGGAGGCCTTCCAAAGGGTCTGGAAGGGTCTAGAAGCCCTGCAAGAATGTTTCCCGTCAGCAGGCTGGAGCCTGACTCCTGTTCCTTTGGATTCATTATAAATTCTATCAATGAAGTATCCCTCTTCAGTCTTCAGAAACATACCCTCTCAGGTGCATTTGAGTTTTCTGGAAAGGATGGCGTCCCAGCATCCTTGAGGCATGGGGTTCTTTGCTTACAGAACCGTTTGACATTTTGAACCTGGAAATAGACAAAGTTGTAATAATTTGGGCAGTGACACACTGATGCACTGGGTGAAGGGGCAGAGGGAGGCTCTGGGCTGTGGACAGTGTTAGTTCCATTTGCAGTTACAGAGAAAGACCCACCTCATCCCCAAGAACATATATATTCAAGGTGAGAGACTGCTTAGATTTCCAGTTTGGAGGCCAAGTTCACCTGCCCTGTCCTTTCCCAGACAGCTCCACAGGGTCCATTGGCTGAACGGAGTTATTTTTCCCTGTGACTTCAGACAGAGCTGGACCCACCACTGTAAATAGTGGCTACAGGAGTTCTTTTCTCCAGGGCTTTCCCCTCCCTGTCTCTGCCTTTTATAGCCAATATAACTGTTTATTTACACACCTTTTGTTGTGGTTTTCTATTGTAACACCATTTTTCTTTCAAACTATTGTATTTAAAGTAAGTTTCATATAATGTCAACAAGTAATTAAATTATGTTTGAAAAGCGGCCATGTTCTGTACCGAAAGCTGTTAACGTTTTCCTCCTAGCTGGTAAAAGTAGGATTTTGCATGATCTCACTCCCTTTTGTTCTGTGGTTTGTTCTGCTGTTTGATGGTGTGAGTGTGTGTCTTGGGGACTGTCATGGATGCACTAGGTTTCATGCATTCTCGTTTCGTTGAAAATAAATATCAACCAAAGGAGGGTCGCCAGTAGCAGGTGGATTCATTGATCACAACGAGAAATCCCTGCTTGGCGTTCCTGCCACTCCGTGTCACCCAGCTTCCCTCCACGTGAAACACCTGGATGCCCGCTCCTTACCCAGGTCCTCCTGCATCGCGTCCCTTAAAGCATGGGCTTGTCCTAGTAGAAGAGTCACTAAAAGGAATTGTGTTACCATTGCTTTATCGCCCGAGGGCATGTCCCAGCACCCAGCACTTCAGATACCCGCACGTTTCACTTCCAATTCAGAATCAACCGCAGAATGAAATCTTAGAATCTTCACTGAGAAAGACAGCTACCTGTTATGGAGATGTGAGTTCTTTTTCTTTCTTTTCTATTTTTGTGCTTTTTTCTTGTTTTGTTTTGATTGTGACTCTCCATGGTGTCATCTTCTTGCCGAAACAAAAGTGAGATGGAATGAACTGCTGTAGACAAGTCATGAAGCAAATGTATTTCTCTCTCTTGCACTTCTTAAGTTCCAGCAATAATGAAGGGTCACCACTACTCAAAACCCAGATCCCGCTCCTTCAGTCCAGTGTGTGTGTGTGTGTGTGTGTGTGTGTGTGTGTGTGTTTTACTTCAAAATGAACCAAAATTAGAGTTATTTAAGAGATACAGACATCAGAAAAAAAAAAAAAGCGCATAGGCTGTTGGCACCATAGCATTCACTGTGAACCCGTGTAACCAGGTATGAATATGCAATCTTGTTTCCAATCCTTTCTGATATACTTTTTTACAATGTTGTGTGTGATGACTGTTCAGGGTTCAACTTGTTTGTATCTAATGCAGCTTTAGGTGTTCGGCTGCCTTTCTGGCAGTTACGTGTACAGGATTGTAAATGGGAAAATGCAGTTGTATTTCCAATCTGCCTCTATGACGATGTTAAATTATTTCTGTTTTGCTGTGAACAAGGGGTGTACCCCTGGAGGAATAGAGTATCCTTTTGTACACATTTTGAAAAGCTTCCTCTGTAGTGATAGAACAAATAAATGCAACCAGTACTCTGTCTGCCCTATCCTGTGAAGCCCACGCTAGTCTGAGAGAAGGTCCTGCAGAGCTGCTGCCTGCTACAGACCCCCTCCGGGTCGGAGGAGACAGAGGTGGGCTTGGGGGCGGGTACAGTACAAGTTGGAATCATATGTGATCGTCTGCGGACGACGTTCCTGCCAGTGCATCAGTTCACTTCAGCAGACTGACACCCCGCCCCCGCTCTGGGCCTAGCTGTGCTGGGCTTAGGGTACTTGTGGGTTTGAGGGTAGGTAGAAGTCGTGAGCAGCAAGACATACATCCCTGGCTCTTCGTAGAGCAGTGCTTAATGCCGCATGCAGCAGGCCCGTGGCCCGGGGAGCCCAGAGGCAGTGACCGACCGCAGTGACCGCCTGGTGGCACTCTCCCTGCACAGCTGCACACTTAGGGCAGGGGCGCTTCAGCTCTGCTGCAGACCCGCACTGCTGCAGACACTCTCGGTGGTGAAAACCCTCTGGTCCTTTTGGACAACTAGCCAGACATCCTATGGGTTCAGGTCTACTAAACAAGATGAAGTGACTAAGTTTCCATGGTCCAACATTTGACCCAAATGGGGTGAAACTTTCATGAAATCCATAGACTGTACTGTTTCACATCAGGCTCTGGCACCAGGGGCTTTTCGTCAGTGGTGTTGGCAGCATCCTTCAAAGGAAGTTCTCACGGTGAATGCCTCCTTCGGTTACAGCACCGACAGTGCGCGTGAGTTCTGAAAGAGCATGTGGCTTAGAGAGACGTGATGACACACCCATTGCCAGATCCATCCCACCGTTTCACAGCTATGTCCCGTCATTTCTCAGTGATCACAGGTCCAAAAAAGAAAGACGGCTTGCATTAACTCAGAAATGACCTAGGCTCAACCTAAGGAGAAAAAGTGACTCAGAAGTGTGGGGTTAGACCGTGAGAGTGAGGACATGACTGTGTTTGTGTACATCTTACAAAGCCTAACGACTGTGTGTGGAAGGCGTGTGAGGGGAGCAGCTGCCTGCCCTCCTCTCTCCAGCCTCCCTGGTGCCCATCGACCGAGCATGGTGGGTGGGGGCGGTGGCGTCCGTCCTGGATCCCGGGACGTGGCGACGCGTGAGGGTGAGTTTTCAAACACCCCCTTCGAGAGCCACTAGCAAGACGAGACTTCATTCCTTGGTTTTCACTACCTTTTATTCTATTTGAGTCCTCCTAAGAATGATTATTCTCAGCATGTCTTTCTGATGCTGTAAACCATCGTTCCCATTAACCTTCCTCTGGGCCCCTGCGAACTTGTAGTGAGTCAGTGGTATATCCACTCCATGCGCCCAACCCGGTGGGCCCCACTCTGGGGAGGCTGACCTGGAGGGTGTCACCTTCTTGAGGTGACGGTGAGGACCAGAGCGTTTCACCTCCACACCTGGGAGGGAGCGGAGTCAGCATCGGTCTGCCTGGTTGGCCCCAGGAGGACTACGCCTGATTCCAGGTGGACGCAGCAAGGTTCGAAGAGCCGGTGGCCAGCACGGAGGGCCGGGAAGGGGCTGAGTGGAGGAAGCGAGGTATGGACGCAGCTCTCACACCCGACACTGTTCCCAGCGCACCTGGAACAGCCTGGCGCGTGCTGGACGTCTCCCTCTCTGGTGGTGCCCCTGGGGCAGCCCTGGAAGTTTCCTGCACGCGGTTTATCATCCCCCACCCACCCTCTGAAAACAGCGGCTCACCTGCAGTCCAGTTCTATTCCTGATGAGTGCTGTGCTGTACTTTAAATATTAGTGTGAAATCTGGGGAGCTAAACATCAGAATTCGGGGTTCAGATGCCAAAGGTTTCTGATCCCATTTCCAATTAATTGGTCATCTTTGCTATCAAAATAAGACGTCTTGGTGGTTCTGTGACTCCTTGGTGAGGTTGTGCATTCTCATTAAAAGCACGTGCATTCTCAAGGAACAGGATCCCTTGGACATTGCCAAAAGTCTTGTTTTTTTTGTATGGCCACCTCTCAACTCCAAACACAGAGCAGAGCTCAAAACAGACATCTAGGAGCTGGACAATCTGTTGAAGACTCGGAACACGTTCTCAGACCACTGACACAGGAGTTCAATTCCTCCAAAGCCCAGGGCATCGCTCTGAACCCCGCTGGCCTTTCTCTGCCACCAGAACCCAGAGCAGCAACCCTGGGTGGAGCCCGAGTACTGCCTATGTAGCATTGATCTTCTCTGCCTTTCCCCAGAGAACCCAGGAACGAGGGGGAAATGGATTCCCTTGGCTCCTGGAATAACAATTCTGCCTCACAGCCAGGCTGCTGTCCTCCCACTGGCCTCTCCCAACATTAACCCAAATTCCCAGTTCCTGGCTCAAGGCTGCTTCTGGACTCCCTAAACCACGCCACCTTCCCCAAGCCCCAGGGCTTCCAAAACTCCCCCATGACCCTGGTTCTCAAAGGCGACTCAGAATCACCTGGCTGGTTCTTTAAAATGCAGTTTCCAGAGACTCACTCCTGACCGTTCTGGAGCTGGAGGTCTGCATGGAGCCCCCCACACCAGGTGTGGGACCAGCTCCCCAAGTCCAGATAAGCTGACTCCCCCCAGCCCCTTTGCCGTCAAGGCAGGTACAGCCTTCACCCTCTCCTCCAGCTCAATAAACCCCCTCTTTTTTGACAGAGGAAGAAAATTAATAATTATTAATAAAAAGAATAATTATTAAAAATTAATAATGTCTCTCTCTTCCCCCTCTTAAGTTTGAGACAACTCAGATATAGACAAGAGAGTCAGAGAGTAGGAAGTCAAAATCCTATCCGTGCTACCCATAGAAACCTAGATTAGAGGACATGGCTTTAGTGCATGGACCACAGCGGGCTTGCAAACCTCAGGCAGACTTGCTCTGCTGGATGCAGACAGGACTTAAACTCAGGCACCCCCGAAGAGGCTCAGCCCCTACCCTGCAAGAAAGGGGAGGGGGACCAGAGCCCACATCCTGCAGGCAGCAGACCCCAGGAAAGCAGCAGAAAGCAAGCTCAGTTCCTGCAGCCAGACAAGTGTGGAAAGGTAGAGAACCAGGTGCAGGCGAGCCACTGGAGACAGAGAAGAGAGTGATGTAGTGGGAACCAGGGAGAGCGATGGGAGGACCAGGCAGCAGTCCTGACAGGAGAGACACGGCTGTAACCTGTACAGCAGCGGGGCTGGAGCAGAAGCAGAGAAGGGAGGACATGAATCTGTGCCACTGGAATGCAATCTCCAGGAACAGGGACAATTTTTTACTGTCATATCCTCAGTGTCAAGAAGAGTACCTGGCACATAGTAGGTGCTTGCTATTGTCTGAATGTTTGTGTCCCCCCAGAATTCAGATGCAGACATCCTATGCCCCCGAAGGTGATGGTATTTGAATGTGGACCTTTGGCGGGTGATGAGGTCATATGGGTGATGCCCTTGTGATGGGATTAGCGCCCTTATAAAGAGGCTTCAAGGAGCTCCCTCACCCTTTCAAATGTGAGGACACAGTGAGAAGTCTGCCACCCGGGAGGGGGTCCTCACCCGACCCTGATCTCAGACGTCCAGCTTCCAGAACTGGGGGAAATAAATTGCTGTTGTTTATAAACCATTCAGTCTGGCATTTTGTTATAGCAGCTCACAGATGGAGATGGAGGTCAATAACCATGCATGCATAATCATCTACTGAAGATGATTAAAGTGATTGTACATGAAGGAATCATGAGGCGTTGACCCCAAGTCTCCGGTCCTATACGAGCAGTTAGTAGGGAGGCTGGGCAGTGGGATTGGCGAAGGAAGCTCGGTTTTGTTTAATTGAAGCCATTGGATGACAAGAGTAGGTCAGCTGTGAAGACAGGTCAGAGTTTGAGAGTCATGTGGACAACAGCAAGGAAAGCGGGATGGACACAGGAAGGTGCCCAAGGGGAGAGCCAGGTGGGAGGGTGGGAGACGCTTTGGAACTGCAGAGGGAAGAGGGCGATTGTTCCAGACAGGAGGAAAGCATGCTGAGTCCAGCACCTGGGTCTCCTCTATGAAGAAGAGGCCAAAAAGCAGGTGGTCAGGCAGGTGGGTTCAAGAGGCAAGGATGGGCGGAGGACGGCTGGGACCCGAGACGCTGGCAGAGAAGAAATGGGGACTCCCTGAAGCACGGGCCTCAGGCCTCAGCTGGGACCTGATGCTTCAAAAATGCCAAGTACTGGGCTGAACTTTCCTAAGGAGGAAGGTGAAAACCTCAGTGTGAAGTCCCCTCACTTTTTCTGCTTTTTGGCAAAGCCAAGGACGGGAACAAGGCACCATCCCTGTGCGATGTCTCCTGTGGCCACCCTTTCCTAGGGCCCTGGGCACCCCTGGGGAGCCGGCCCCACATCCCTCCCCAACTCAAGCAGCCCGTGCCCCCCTTCCCTGGCAGCGGGGTGCCGCCCCGGCAGAGCAGATGGGCTGTGGCTGCCTGGGGGATCGCAGGGCCGGAAGCAGATGCGGCCACCGTGGTCCCCTGCGCACAACTGGGACCCAGCCGCCTGGGGAGGACATTTGCATAATAAGGATAATTTGGTACCAAAGCTGTCCCCTGAAGTGAACTGCCTGGATCTCGGTACAGTTAACAAATTTCACTTCTTCTTTCCCATGTTTTGTCAAGCCAACTAGATACGACATTGAGTGTGTGACTTGTCCAAAGATGTCTTCTTTCTCCCTGCGTGAGTCAGGCCTCCTCCCTCTCCCCCGATTTTACTTTCCCAGGGTCCCCTCCCCGGCTGGTCCACGGCCCCTGTGGGCAACCCAGCAGTGCCCCCTGCCCAGGCAGAACCCCGCTCCCTCTCAGAGGGACCCCGTGGCAGGGCCCCAGGCTCCTGGCAGCAGCTCCTCCCGGACACCTCACCCCATCCCCACACCTGCGGCTGCATCAGCCCTCCCGCTTCCTGTGGGCAAGGGCAGGCGAGGCCCCACAGCAAGGGGGCGTGCGGTTTCAGGCCCTCAGTTCGATTCCCCTTTCAGGGCCCTCCTCCCTTCTGGGCACTGCCCTCCACAAAACCCGCCGTGGCTCCCCCTGCCCACACCCGGACCCCACCCCTTAAGGCATCACAATTCCTTTGCGAAGTTGCCTTTGAACCATCTTACAAGAAAGAAATCATACGTGTATATCCACTGCTACAAAAATAAAATAGGCACGGGTATGAGCTCAGGGGTCTGTTGCCATCACCGAGGGCCTGGGGGTCAGGGAGACAGGTCTGGGGTTCAAGTCCACCCCCTGCAGAATGGCATCCAGCCTGATCAAGACCTGACCCCCGGCCTCTCTCCAGGCTGCTTCCAACCTTCAAGGCAGCCTGGTACCCAGGCTCCCTCTCACCACGAGCCCGCTGGCCCTGGGATGCCCCCCGAGCCTTGCCGGCTGCTGAACTAGGCGTGTGACAAGGCTGAACCCTTGTCCCTGGCTAATTTTTGGAGTTTTCTCAAGGCCAGTTCTCTGGGCTCCTGGAGCAGCATGTTTAAGTCTGTGTCAGGGCCCTCACGGTGCTGTGTTAAGTGCCAACCTCCCCTGTCGGACTATGAGTCAGGGGTCTTACCTCATCACCCCCAAACCTCCAATCCAAGCTGGGGTCATGCCCCTGTGGCCCCAGGAATGGCACGCGGCATGTAGGATGGACTCTCCTCCCCTGCGTCTGGAAGTCTGTGAGGTCTTATCTCACCCAAGATGATGGCCTGGACCCCAGCCCACGGCTCTTCCTTCTGAAGCCCCCTCGCATCTTTCCACTTGCTTCAGGGCCAGCGTCATCTCCCCAGAGAAAGGCAGGAGGCAATGGGACACAGGCCCCAAGCTCCCGGGGTCTCCAGGAGGGTCCTCTCTCGTGGGTCCTGGTGTTCAGGCCCTGGCAGGGGGGTCTCGTCCAGGGGACAGGCTGAGCAGCCCTGGGGGTGGGGGTGGGGGCTGCTGCTCAGACAGCAGCAAGGACTGAAGGCAGGGCAGCCAGGTTCCACTGACCAAGTGTGTCTCAGCTGAGTCAGGAGAGACAGAGGCAGAAACACTCGATTCAAACCAGGGAAGGCAGAAGGAGTGGAAGACAATTAAGTTTTACAAAAGAAGAGGAACAAGGGCCACAAACAGAACAGTAACAAATGTGGTGGCTACCGATCCAGCTGTATCGATCCTTAGTTTAAATGTCATTGATCTAGAAGCACCAATTAAAACACAGCGGCTGTCAGGGTGGATCCACAGACAAGACCCAACTACACATCGTCCATGAGAAGTTCACTTTAAACATAAGACGCATAGATTGAAGTGAAGGGATGAAGAAGGACACACCCTGCCAACACCAGTCGGAAGAAAGCAGGAGCGGAGCCTATACTGTGTTCAGACACAGCGGACTTCAGAGCCAGGGAAGTTACCAGGGGTAAAGAGGGGCCCTGTGTCACGATAAAGGGGTCAGTCCTCTGGGAGGACGTAACAATTCTTAACGTGTATGCACCTACAAACAGAGCATCCCAATATGCCGTAGGACCACGAGGAGAAATAGACAAATCCATTCACGGTTGGAGACGTCAACACCCTCCATCAGAAACAGACAGATCCAGCAGACAGAAAACCAGGAAGGACGGGGCTGATGGGAAAGACAGAAGGTGTTTGGGTGAAGAAAGGTGTGAAGGCACTTGGGGCAGAGGGACAGGTGAGCACGGGTCCGGAGGCCAGAACATGGCCATGTGTTTGGGGACGGCCATGCCATTGAGTTTGGCCAGAGGGACCCGGAAGGGCTTTTGGGGTCTGCAGCCTCCGTGGTGCTGAGAGGCCAGCCCACTGGGGGGTCCAGCAGGAAGGGGGGCATCCACACTGAGCCTGAGAAGGGCCTTCTCAATGCTAAGCAGAGGCTTGGGGAAAGAGGCAGGAAACGAGCCCCCGTCCTGGTCCTGGAACTGCCCGGCTGTCAAGGGACCTTGGAGGAAGGGCGGGGAGGGGCGTTATCAGCAGCTTCAGGTAGTGAAACGAAGGCCAGGGAAGCAGAGACACTCTTCAAGGTGACAGAGAGTCACCCTTGAACCACACTTCCTGACGCCCCTTATGCCCAAGGTACACAGTCCCTGAATGAATATTTCCCTGGGTCAGACACATAGGAAAAAGAATACTACTGCACAGCAATGCAGATAGTAATCCTGAAACAAAGGTGTCGCTATCCCTGTGCCCTAGAGACGATGTGAAAGAGGCTGAGAGGGTCCCCACCTGGCCTGGGGTCCCCCAGCTGGGGGGAGCTGTCACCACACTACGAGGCCGTGGGGCAGCTCAGACTCCTGGTGACCTGGGCAGGAACTCGCGTGCAACAGGATCGTGTTAAACCACCAGAAAGGAAAACAGGTAACAGTGTCTTACCCTGAGGATTACCTAGTCACTGCCACACACTCTGGGTGCGCGGCCAGCCCCACGCAGGCTGTTCTGAGAGATTAAACACAGAGCAGCCGAAAAGGCGCACGGAAACAAAGGCGCGCAGAAACAAAGAGCAATTCTGCTTCTCGCCTGTTTGCTTCGAGAAACAGGGCATCCTTTTCCACACCTGCAGCTTGGAAATGCCGGAACAGAGTATTGAGATCCTTCCCCAAAGAGAGATCCTACACAGAACGATGCTGTCCCAAACGTTAACTGCCAGCCACCCCCGGCGATTTAAACTTAAAATCATCAGAACTATATAAATTATAACATTCAGCCTGTATGTTGCAATAGCCTCATTCTAAGTGCTCCATAAGCCACGTGGGACTTCTGGCTGCCATGCTGGACAGAGCAGATAGAAAAGCTTTCCATCGCAGGGGCAGCTCTGTCCCAGGGTGCCAAGCGGCCCCTCAGCGTCCAGCGTCTGGAGGGGGACACCTTAACCCCCTCCCCCGAGAAGACCATGGGCTCGCAGCTTGTTCCTGAGGAAGCCTGCCCTGGGGTACCGAATCCTGAAGGCTGCCGCCAATATTCAAATTATGCAGCAACTTTCACTTCCCCTTGGGGAATCAGGCCTTCCACTCTGCCAGCAGGGACACCGCATTCGCCTGAGACCATGTCCCTTTAATAAAGCAGGCTCGCAGGCCCTTCAAGGTGTCTCTGGGGTAGGGCTGCTCTTCCCCGATGCCCCACGGGATCTCCCAGACTTTCACCCTGCTTCCCCTGGGTCTGTGCCCCGGCGGCTCCCCCTGTGACCTCCAGTTCCCTCCTGGCAGTGGCGACCTGCAGAGCAGCCGCGGGAGGGTGGGATTTTCAGCAAATAGGGAAGGACTCTGACGCCCTGCTGGTAGATTCTTGCAGGACCATTCTCCTCTCAGGAGAAAAAGAGGAAAAAAAGGCAAATCACTTTCCTCTTGCTTCTGCTTCTCCTCGATAAACTGCTTGTCTCATTTCCTTTGCAGTTAGAGAAATGTTCCTCGTGAAAGCGATTTCCACACATCCACATGCTGTGCCACCCAGGCCTCCAGGAGGGATTTGCATGGCAGTTTCCTCCCCGGGCCTGGCTCCCCCATCCCTGGACTTTGGCTAAAGTCCTTGCATCTCTGTCGGAAGACAAACAACAGCTCGAAGCATCCAGCTCTTCCTTTGATGGTGTGTGCTCATCTCCGCTGGACTCCAGGGTGGGACGGGATGCACCTCTGGGAGCTCTGGAAGGTTTCCCCCGAGAACTGGGGGCCTCCCAGGGTGGACGGCGACCTCGTCAGCCAGCAGCAGCCTCCCGAAGGCCCAGGCCTCTCCGCGGCCCTGCTGCAAATGGACAAAGTCCAGGCCTCTGTGTGTGCTGGGGGGCTGGGGGCCCCTCGGTTAGCAACTCACTCTAACCTGCCTCCTCTGTAACAAGCAAGGTTGAACATACTCGTCCTGAGAGCAGGGGGAGGGGTTCAGGAGACGCTAGACGTCAAGAGAGTACGTATGCATTGCCCTCCCAGGGAGCCATTCCGTGTGTGTGTGTGTGTGTGTGTGTGTGTGTGCGCGCGCGCGCGTGTGTGTGTGTGTGTGTGTGTGTGTGTGTGTGTTCAGTGTCTGGGCTGAGGACCTGGGGACTCTCTGGCAGGCGACCGAGCTGGGAAAGCACAGAGGCTGGAAGGGTGGAAGGAACCGACTGCCCGCCTTCCCCCATCTCCACCAGTTCACACATCTGCTTGGCCCAGGAAAGAACAGGTCCCTTGGAAGGGACTCGAGGCTCTTTCTGTGTACACAGAAGCCAGCATCAGTAAAGCAATCCAGCTGGAAAGCTCCCAGTAACACTATAGACCAGAGCATTTTTAAAAGCCAATTCAGTAAGCACAATTTGTTTTTAGTTTAAATACAAAAGTGAAGAAACTCAATATTTGAGTTGTGTGGCAAACTAGCTGAACATTCTCTAACATCTGAGTTGGAATTCCTTAAAATAGTATCAAACTTCAAATGGAAAGACAAATACCATATGATATCGCCTATATGTGGAATCCAATTTAAAAAATGATACCAATGAACTTATTTACAAAACAGAAATGGACTCACAGATCTCAAAATCAAATTGATGGTTACCAAAAGGGAAACGTGGTGGGGGGGGGAGTGATAAATTAGGACATTGGGGTTGACACATACACGCACTGCTATGTATAAAATAGATACCTAATAAGGACCTGCTGTAGAGCTCGAGGAGCTCTGCTCAATACTCTGTAACAACTTATATGGGAAAAGAATCTGAAAAAGAATAGATACATTGTATACCTATAACTGAAGTACTATGCTATACACCTGAAACTAACACAACATTGTAAATCAACTATACTCCAATAAAAATTAAAAAGTAAAATAAAACAAAAAAGAGCTCACAAATGAAATTAAAAAAAAAAATGTCAAAGGGCTGGCTGGATACAGGCAACTCCAGAGCCCACCCAGAGCCCCAAGGAAAGCGGGAGACGCGCGCCCCCTAGTGGTGAAGGCAGAGAGTGCAGCCGCCAACCCCCTGCTTCCAGGACCAGGTCTCACAGCACCTACCAGGGGAGAGCGTTTCTGCACCCTGAGCCCAGCTCGCCACTGCGACAAGGACAAACGGAGCCCTGAGGCAGTGAAAACTGAACTGGTCACTTAGCATGTTAAGGCTGGAAATGTGTTCTCTCAGTATCATTAGCTTATAGTTTGATGTTCAATACCCTTAAAATCCGTTATTCAGCTGTTATGCCCCCTGAAAGCAGTTCTGGCATCAACTCTGTCAACACCAAGCGCAGGAACCTCCCCCACCCAGAGGGGGTCCTCACTCTAGCCCAGAACCCTTCTAACTTGATGGGTGCTCCTCTCCGACCCCTACCTGGGATCCCACCTCGACCTCTGTGGCGCTTCCCCCTGGCCTGAGCAAGGGGTCTCGGGAGCTCACCTGCTCAGGAGCGATTCTTCTTTCCACTGGCCCTTAACCCGGGGCCTCCGGGTCCCTGGAACCAAGATGCCTGATGTCTGTAGGGAAGGAAATTGGCCTCTACCCAAGTAAGTTCAGTGGCTGAGTCTGCAAACTAAGCCAACAGTAGGTCAACAGGAGAAAAGGCACACAGTTTTATCTGGTGTTAAAAGTTGTACGTGGCACAAGGGCTTCATGGAAAGGAGAGAACCCCCCCCCCAAGAAACAGTGAGGCTTGGGGGCTGTTGAACCATCCAGACAAAGAAAGATCAATTTAATGAGAAGGGCCGAGACCGAGGAAAGGGACTCGATGTGCGGGGCTGGTAGTTTCTGGAAAGGCAACGGTACATAAGGGTTGGCTAGTAAGGTTGGTGCGGGCACTGTGATATTGTGACTCATAAGAAACACATATATGCTTTTGCTCATTGACCTGAATCACCACGCACGTTTCTCCTATATGATTGGCCTTCACGCACCATCCCTGGCTCACAGATCCTGAAACACTTGGGCTGTCCTGAGTGATAAAAGCAATGGGATCAGCTCCAGAAAACCCTTCAGGGAAGGTGGCTTTTGGGGTCCCACCTAAGGATGGGGCTGGTTGCCAGGAGAACCAACCATGTTGGTTCCAACCAACCAGTTGGAACTTTCAGTCCTACCCCTCACCCTCCCCCCAATTTCCCAGGAGGAAAGAGGGGCTGGAGGTTGAATCTATCACAACAGCCAATGATTGACTCCATCCTGTCTGTGCCATGAAGTCTCCATAAAATCCCAAGAAAACGGGGTTCAGAGAGCTTCTGGGTTGGTGACCACGTGGAGGCTGAGGGGATGGCAGCACCCAGAGAAAGCATGGGAGCCTCACAACCTTTCCCCCACCTTGTCCTGTGCATCTCCGCCATCTGGATGTCCATCTGTATCCCTTATATCCTTTTATAATAAGTCAGTAACTCAGTCAGTAAATGTCTCTGTGAGTTTTGTGAGCTCTTCTAACCAATGAATCGAACCCAAGGAGGGGTTGTGGGAACCTCTGATTTATAGCCAGTTGGTTAGAAGCACAGGTAATAGTCTGCGTTTGGGACTGGCCCCTGAAGTGGAGGGTGGTCTTGTGGGACTGAGCCCTTCGCCTGTGGCATCTGATCCTGCCTCCAGGTAGAGTGTCAGAGCTGAGGTAAACTGTAGGACCCCCAGCTGCTGTCCGAGAAGTGCCTGGTGCTGTGGGAATTCCCCTGCCCCCAACATGCTGGAGTTGGGTCCAGGGTCTTTACGGAGGCGCCCACGTGCTTAAGAAAGGGCAACCCCACCATGTGGGGGGGATGGGAGAAAGTGCTCGGGAGATCCCGGCCCTGGAGCTCTAGCCCTCATGCGTGAGGTCTGTTGGCCTCCAGACGGCGGGCTCCTTTAGGTCAGGCCTCACGTCCCGTTCATACTTGTACCCCACTGTCACCAGCAACTGTCCCTATGTGTTTATTGAATAGATGTCTGTGAAGAAGGGCTGAGGCCAGACAGGAGGCTGCAACAATGCACGGAAACCCGAGGGTGGGAGACAACCTGCCAACAGCAGGAGATCGATTGCTGAGGGTTGTGTCCGACGGCCTGGGAACTGACTGCATTCTGGTCCTTGGAGACTGGGGGATCCCCAGAGCCCTGGAAACCAGGAGGCTCCCTGACGTTTACGGATTCTTGGTCCATGCTAGGATGGACTATTTGGGAAAGTGTGAACGTCAGAGCAAACCAGTGACCTCTGATGCCTGGCGGGCAGCCGTGTCCTAGAGCAGATCGGACCCTTGACATTCACGAGCAAATTTGCCTCAGGAGACTCGTGGGTTCCCAGCTTCACAAGGTCCTCCCAACATGCGTGAGGAAGACTGACAAGCCCGTGGTGTCCTTCACCCCAGGCTCACCTTGGGGCCGGGAGACCGGCCTCCGTATACAACGCATCCATTAGGATCCAGTGCAGATAACATCACCGCCCGTCCTGGCATCTGGGACCCTTGCAAATTGTCAAGATCACAAATATTTAACCCCATATGTAGGATTTGCTGGAAACAGGGTCGCATTCCTTGTATTTAGTAGTCATTCTAAAGGTAAAAGGGAAATGATAGCCCTTCAACTTATTTAACTCATTCTGCCTCACTCTGTTAATGGCACAGGCAACAATAAATAATAAACCGCTATTGTGAGAAGTCTGAAAACTGAAGAATTGAAGGAAGATGTTGGCTCTAAATTCAGACTCACCTTGAAATGGGCTTGGATTCACTGGCTGAGTCGCTGGTGTGGTCACGGCAGCGAGGTGACCTCATCTCGCTAAGTGTGCCCCCTCGTGTGTCAGACAGTGACTATTCAGGAAAATGATCCAAAACATGGGAAAAGCAAAGGACGGTGTGTCTTTTGAGGATCACACCGGGGCCCAGGCGCACCGATCCACCAAGGCTCACTTAATTCTCTAGGAGAGACTATTTGTGTTTAACTTATTATTTATGCTATTGCTGTGGATTCAGCCCAGGTTCTGGGAAGTTGTTTGTCCACTTGTGCATCTTGTCCAGTCCCCGATTGCTTTTGGTACCTTTGTACAGGGAGCAGAGCCTGAACCCCATAGCATCTCTGTGGGGATCTGTGCTCGTCAGCAAAGGTAGAGCAGCATCAACCTGTCCTACCTATTGCAGCCCTGATGAGCCCGCCCCACAGAAGGCGCTGGGCTCTCGGGAGAGCTCCTGAGAGGGGCCCAACAGCCCTAGGCTTCAGGGGAAAGCCACACCACCAAAATAACGGCAGCGGCAGCATGGTGATATACACCACAGATTCCAGGAGGAAGGGGGCGCCGCCATTTGGATTCAGGCAAGAGCAAGCATCACTTCAGTCCTGGCTCTGGGCACCTAAGTGTGAGACGTCACAAGACCCTTTCAGCTAAATGACAGACCTGTTCTTGAGTCACACCTCTCAGGATAGGCAAGGGCTCTTGTCAACAATGTCCAAGTTTAAAACCCTGTACGTGTTTCATTTAAGAGGAAGTGTGGAATCAACCTCACAGTGCAGCCCCCAGCAAAAACTCAGAACATTAATGTGGCAAAGCCATTAAATAAGTAGACACCATTTAGGAAATGATCTGCTCAGGAGACACAGGGTAATAAACAGTTTTTCCAGTGGCATGTAGACCTGTGCTGTCTCAAACAGCAGTCACCATCCACATGTGGCTTTAACTTTAAATTAATTAAAATGAAATGAAATGAAACATTCAGGTCCTTAGTTACACTGGCCACATTTCAAGTGCTCAGTAGCACACGTGGCCAATGGATTTTGTCTGGGACAGTGTAGACACAGAACATTTCCAGCATCACAGAAAGATCTTTGGGACAGCTGGTCTAGACAATGCAAGGATCTGGAAGGAAAGAAAACATGGGATGTGAGACCAGATGTGACGTGGCATGTGAACGGCAGCATGGTCCTTTGATGCTGTTAAATGTCATAGGGTATTTAGATGGATGTTTCCAAATAACTCACCAAGTATCTGCAAAATTTTTGAGTAATGTTTCTTCCCCACTGATATTTCTAGTTCCTCCTTTTCCAGGCTCAGGAGACTTTGGGCAAGTGGACGCTTGGCCATTCACCATGGGAACGCCTTTCTTCTTTGAAGAAAAGATGGACTTGGAAAGCTGCCCTAGGAAAGCACGGCCCTGCGAGCTTGGGTCCTTATCTTCACAAGAAGCACTCTCTGTATAGCAAGAATAGAACAGAATAGAAGAGAATGAAGATCAAATAAGGTAAAGCAAGATAAAATAAAAAGCACGAGATGGTCTTCACTTTTCCGTCCTGCTCTCTGAGGACAGAGTGTTTCTTCCTTCTCCTGCCCTGTGACGTCCCTCTGGGTGGAACCAGGAAGCCTGAGGACCCCCCCACTCCACCCCTGCCCATCCTGAGACCCTCCCCACATCAGTGAATATTCTTCTACTCCATCATCTGTCTTGATGGCAAAGCGTTTCATTTCACCACAGCAAAATACTTTATAAACCTGTGCCATCGTTTCCTTTCACCAGCCCATTACAAGTATTACTTCATCAAGTTTAAACAATATGCTATTTCATATACCACATTATAATTTATATTAATAAGTGAAATTCAGTTATAGAATTTCTTCTAATGTTTCACATGTAACTGGTACTGTGTACTTTTAAACATGTCATTTCAGTTGTTTTTATCACAGTGCTACGAGTGAGGCACACACAGTAGGTACAATCAGACCCATTTTACAGATAAGGAGACTTGGTTCAGGGCAGTTAGGTCGCATCCAGAGTCATCACTGGGACTGAGTCGGGGTTAAAGCCCAAGACTCATTCCAAAGCCCCACTGAGATGCAAGTTGCCACTTTAAAACTTTATCTTTAAAAAGGCAAAATTTTAGTTCATTAAGATGCAGATCTTCCCCAAACAAAGTGCAACATTTTGCCACACAAAATGTGGTGGTGAAATTCGGTTGTGCAATTTCAGAACTTGCAATCCAGTGCAAAAACTCACTCCTAGGTCATTTCCCTCCGTGTGCATGAGCGCCAGAGTGATCTGAGAGCAGCAGGTCTAACCCTAAGTTTACAGGAAAGAGCTGTGATATAGCGAAACAAGAGAAAAGTCCATTAAAACACCGAAGTTTGGGCGGTCTGGTACATAAACAGATAGGAACCAAGACTAGAGAGGAAGAGGGCAAGGAGACCCATTTGCTGGGCATCTGGGAACAGGCTTTTCCTTGTAAGGTGGGCACGTAGGAGTCTCTCTCTGCGTCTCCCTCTGTCTCTGTCTCTCTGTCTCTGTCTCTCACTCCCTCCCCAGCTCTCTCTCCTGTTTCTGTCTCTCTGTCTCTCTCCCCCTCCCCAGCTCTCATGTCTCCCTCTGTCTCTGTCTCTCTCCCCCTCCCCAGCTCTCTCCTGTCTCTCTGTCTCTGTCTCTCTGTCTCTCACCCCCTCCCCAGCTCTCTCCTGTCTCCCTCTGTCTCTGTCTCTCTCCCTCTCCCCAGCTCTCTCCTGTCTCCCTCTGTCTCTGTCTCTCTCCCCCTCCCCAGCTCTCTCCTGTCTCTCTGTCCCTCCCCCCCTCCCCAGCTCTCTCTGCTGTCTCTGTCTCTGTCTCTCTCATTTAACTATGTAAAACCTCCACACAACTCTGCTCCCTGTACGGAAGCACCCAAAGCAATCAGGACGCCGAATAAGAGACACACTGAGTCTGGATCTACGGCTGGAAAGCCAAGGCTGACAGAGGACTGAAAGTCAATAAAACTGTGAAGAACCTGGGAACTGTGCTCTAGAGCCTCAGCATAAACACTGACCTGGAACAGCGAAGTCGTTCTCCCTTCAGCCTGGAAGGACACAGTGCCAGGAAGTGCTCCTTTCACTGGGCGCATAAACGAGAGACCCCAAGATGGAGAACCTGCTGGAAACACCATCCATGCCCGGTTTCCTCCAAGAAGCATCCTGCTTGTGAGGGTCACGGGGGTAGGGGAGACCCGAGAGCAGGCTGGAGGCTGAGGGTGGTCATATCTAGCACCACTGACCAGTGATGACCCGAGGCCTGGGAAGTAGCAGAATCATCTTCCTATCAGCTTGTACCCTGTGAAGTTCCATGGTTTAGGTGGTCCAATGTGGTACAAAAAGTGGTCCAAATGGGCAATTTTGTGGGATTCAGCCTAGTGTAAGGCCTGCACAGAGGTATTGGTTCCCATCAATCTTTGGAATAATTTCTGTTAAACAAGAGAAGAATGACGATCTGAAGCCACATTTGGGGGAAGGCTCCAGTGGCAGAGAGACTCTCCATGGAGGGTGAACTCCTACTTATAAATCTGCCAAATAGACTTATTCTTCTATTCAAAAAATAGAGCAGATGATGTTTATGATGAATTACAGTTAGGTATGATGTTGTCACAGGGGAAACTGGGAGAGGGTACAAAACCTGTACTATTTTTGCAACTTCTTGTAAGTCTGAAATTTTTAAATAGGAAGTATTTTTAATGAATAAAATAGGAGATGTTTTAATCAGAACAAAAAAAAAGTGGGTGAGCTAGCAAGTTTCAAATAAGGAGTGGGATCCCTGAGTTTTTAAATAAATAGTAGCTATGGGAAAGACATCACGGAATCTATGAAAGCAAATCATAAGTCTTCCTTTTACTGCAAGCGTTTTAGGGGTAAACATATATGGTTAGCAGTGAAATTATGCATACTATTATATGTTTGAATTTCAGGCCACAAACTCAGGTGTGCAAGAAATATCATTTTACAGGCCTTATTGGTTACCTATTGCTATACACACCTTATCCCAAAACTTAGCAGCTTCAAACGGGAAACATTTGTTCTCTAACAGTTTCTGGAGGTCAGGAATGCAGGTGCAGCTTAGCTGGGTTTTCTGGTTCAAGGCATCCAACAAGACTGGAAACAAGGTTTGCCTGGGCTGAGGTCTTGTCTGAAGGTTCAAATGGGGGAGATTCACTCAAGTTCATTTATGGGATCGTCAAGATGCAATTCCTCTCGGGATGTTGGATGGAGAAACCCAGCTCCTTGCTGACCATGGGCTAAAGGTCTCTGTCCTTGCTGTGTAGGTCTCCACAGGGCAGCTCACACATGGCAGCCGTCCACCCACAGAGTGAGGCAGCAAGAGAGGAGTGAGCTAGAAACCGGCCCTTGAGAACTAATCATGGAGGTGACATCTGATCAATTTTGCTATGCAGTAAGTCCCCTACATGTGAACGAGTTCCATTCTGAGAGCCCATTCGTAAGTCCAATTTGTTCGTTAAGTCCAACAAAGTTAGCCTAGGTACCCAACTAACACAATTAGCCTAGGTACACACTAACAGTGCTATACAGTACCATACTGTAATAGGTTTATAATACTTTTCACACAAATAATATGTACATAAAAAAACAAACACAAAAAATAAACACTTTTAATTTTACAGCACAGTACCTTGAAAAGTACAGTAGTACAGTACAACAGCTGGCACACAGGGGCTGGCATCGAGTGAACAGGCAAGAAGACTTACTGACTGGTGGAGGGAGAGGAGGTGGGAGATGGTAGAGCTGAAGGGTCATCAGCAACAGGGGACGGAGGGCCAGCTGCAACTTCACTCATGCCTGACGTTGATGGAACGTATGTTTGCATCTTTGAAAGTTCGCAACTTGAAGGTTTGTATGTACTGGACTTACTGCATTGTATTCATGGTTTCCTGTAATCCCCCTTAAGGAGAGGGGAATTACAGGAAACCATGAACAAATGAAGTCAGGATCCTGGGAACTGCCTTGTAGTCCATCCACCAGAATCCACCCACTGGCCCCAGTGACTCTATCCTGACACCTGTAAGATACAGTCACCCCTTGAAAAGTCTCATCCCATTCAACTCAAAGTCCAAACTCTTATCACCTAAGTCAAGTCCAGGTCCAGATGTGGCCCCTGAGCAAGTTCCTGGGGTTCAAAATCTCTTGATCTGAGAGCCTGCAAATGAAAGAGACAAGCTGTCTACCCCATCACAACCTGAGTACAATGGTAGGAAAGCAGCTACCCACACCCTCACGCCAAATGGGGACCCGGGAGAGGCACTCAGGTGGGTGGCACTGACCCCGAGAGGTTCTGAAATTCCACCAGGCTAACGCCGGGAGGGGCTTCAGTTTCAAGGCCTGAGTACAAGATCCCGTGGCCCTGGCTCTGCCTTCCGAGTCTCGGGTTCTGCCCTCTGAGCCATCCTTCCTTTCTCATGGAAGGTACTGGCAGGTGAGCAGTTTCACCTGCCAGTTTTCTGCCGGAAGTGTTCGAGAGTCTGCCATCCACCTTCGTCTTTATTCGTTGTCCCTGTTAGTCTAAGCTGACAGTGTTTCCACCAAGACGGTTTTTCTCAGATACTGTATGAGCCTTCTGTGGATTTGGGTGGGTTGACCCCATCAGACACCTGAGGGATGTTGATGCCCTCAGACCATCCCTCCTGTTCCATGGCCCCTGAGCACGGCCAAGGGACAGAGGCCAGCCAGCTGAATGGGGAGGGTCTGTGGGGCACCAAAGTGTCTTTTGTGTGAGTGAGTATTCTGAACTTTTCATCCTTCTGAAGTGACACGCTCTGCTTTTCCTTGAGACATTTTCCTGACAATAAATCTCTTAATTTTAGCACCTTTGCCATCTGGAGAGGCTGAGGATTTTGAGAATCATCAAGCCCTGGTTCTGTTTTGTCTGATGGTTCTTCTATCGGTACCCAACTCTCCTCCTGTGTTTCACTATGAGCAGGAACCAGTTAGCACCTTCCACACTATGCTTGGAAGCCCCGTGTCTGGTCACAATGACGAGTTGGTCACTTACAAGTCCTGCTTTGGGGCTTCCCTGGTGGCACAGTGGTTGAGAATCTGCCCGCTAATTCAGGGGACACGGGTTCGAGCCCTGGTCTGGGAGGATCCCACATGCCGCGGAGCAACTAAGCCCGTGAGCCACAACTACTGAGCCTGCATGTCTGGAGCCTGTGCTCCGCAGCAAGAGAGGCCGCGATAGTGAGAGGCCCATGCACTGCAATGAAGAGTGGCCCCCACTTGCCACAACTAGAGAAAGCCCTCACACAGAAATGAAGACCCAACACAGCCCAAAATAAATTAATTAATTAAAAAAAAATCCAACACCCATTTATGATAAAAACTGTCCAGAAAGTGAGCATAGAGGGAACCTATCTCAACATAATAAAGGCCATATATGACAAACTCACAGCCAACATCACCCTCTATGGTGAAAAACTGAAAGTATTTCCTCTAAGATCAGGAACAAGACAAGGATGTCCACTCTCACCACTCTTATGCAACATAGTTTTAGACGTCCTAGCCACAGCAATCAGAAAAGAAAAAGAAATAAAAGGAATACAGATTGGAAAGGAAGAAGTATAACTGTCACTGTTTGCAGATGACATGATACTATACATAGATAATCCTAAAGATGCCACCAGAAAACTACTAGAACTAATCAATGAATCTGGTAAAGTTGCAGGATACAAAATTAATGCACAGAAATCTCTTGCATTTCTATACATAAAAACAAAAGATCAGAAAGAGAAATTAAGGAAACAATCCCATTCACCACTGCAACAAAAAGAATAAAATACCTAGGAATAAATCTACCTAAGGAGGTAAAAGACCTGTACTCAAAAAACTATAAGACACTGATGAAAGAAATCAAAGATGACACAAACAGGTGGAGAGATATACCATGTTCTTGGATTGGAAGAATCAATATTGTGACAATGACTGTACTACCCAAAGCAATCTACAGATTCAATGCAATCCCTATCAAATTACCAATGGCATTTTTTACAGAACTAGAAGAAAAAATATTAAAATTTGTATGGAGACACAAAAGATTCCCAACAACCAAAGCAATCTTGAGGGAAAAAAACGGAGATGGAGGAATCAGACTCCCTGACTTCAGACTATACTACAAAGCTACAGTAATCAAGGCAATATGGTACTGGCACAAAAACAGAAATATAGATCAATGGAACAAGATAGAAAGCCCAGAGATAAACCCATGCACCTATGGTCAACTAATCTATGACAAAGGAGGCAAGGATATACAATGGAGAAAAGACAGTCTCTTCAATAAGTGGTGCTGGGAAAACTGGACAGCTACATGTAAGAGAATGAAATTAGAACACTATCTAACACCATACACAAAAATAAACTCAAAATGGATTAAAGACCTAAATGTAAGGCCAGACACTATAAAACTCTTAGAGGAAAACATAGGCAGAACACTCTATGACATAAATCACAGCAAGATCCTTTTTGACCCACCTCCTAGGGAAATGGAAATAAAAACAAAAATAAACAAATGGGACCTAATTAAACTTAAAAGCTTTGCACAGCAAAGGAAACCATAAACAAGATGAAAAGACAGTCCTCAGAATGGAAGAAAATATTTGCAAATGAAGCAAGTGACAAAGGATTGATCTCCAAAATATATAAACAGTTCATGCAGCTCAATATTAAAACAAAAAAAAGAACCCAATCCAAAAATGGTTAGAAGACCTAAATAGACATTTCTCCAAAGAAGACATACAGATGGCCAAGAGGCACAGGAAAAGCTGCTCAACATCACTAATTATTAGAGAAATGCAAATCAAAACTACAATGAGGTATCACTTCACACCAGTTAGAATGGGCATCATCAGAAAATCTACGAACAACAAATGCTGGAGAGGGTGTGGAGAAAAGGGAACCCTCTTGCACTGTTGGTGGGAATGTAAATTGATACAGCCACTATGAAGAACAGTATGGAGCTTCCTTAAAAAACTAAAAATAGAATTACCATATGATCCAGCAATCCCACTACTGGGCATATACCCAGAGAAAACCATAATTCCAAAAGACACATGCACCCCGATGTTCATTGCAGCACTATTTACAATAGCCAGGTCATGGAAGCAACCTAAATGCCCATCGACAGACAAATGGATAAAGAAGATGTGGTACATATATACAATGGAATATTACTCAGCCATAAAAAGGAACGAAATTGGGTCATTTGTAGAGATGTGGATGAACCTAGAGACTGTCATACAGAGTGAAGTAAGTCAGAAAGAGAAAAACAAACATCGTATATTAATGCATATATGTCGAATCTAGAGAAATGGTACAGATGAACCAGTTTGCAAGGCATAAACAGAGACACAGGTGTAGAGAACAAACGTATGGACACCAAGGGGGGAAAGCGGCGGGAGGTGGTGGTGGTGTGATGAACTGGGAGACTGCGATTGCCGTATATACACTAATATGTATAAAATAGATAATAAGAACCTGCTGTATAAAAATAAATAAGAATTTTTTTAAAAAGCTCCTTATGTATCCAAATACTAATCAGAAGGCTTAAATTAACACTTGAAGAAAAGATAAAGAATGGGGGAAAATGGAAGAAAGAAAAGAAAAAAATGTTTTAATGTCTGAGCATGTCTCTGATTATCCTTATGAAAAATAAAACATAAAACATCAAGAAGAGACAAGGAGAGCAAATATTCTTAAATCCCAGTACCTAGAATTTTATATTCTTGATTTTTATGCTTGAACGACCCAATTTCAGTTGTTTCACTTTTTGACCCTGGACCTGTACATACTTTTATGGTTTCCTTAGAAAATGTGTTGGGCTTTTTTCTCAGGCAAAATTCAGCTTCGTCTTTTTAATATACTTTCTCCTGTTTCAAGTTGATAACTAAACTTAGAGGAGTTCATTTATCATAAGTGGATAACACTACTTATAGAATTTTATCAGGGAATTTGTTTCTTTGCCTTTAAAAAAAGTCTTATTTTCTCTAGGACATGATAAAATGTGTACTATTTTTTACATAAATTAGCAAATTTAATATAATAAAGGAAATATTATACTGAATTCCCCATTTCTTAGGATAAATATCTATGAATTGATTTCTCAACTTAGGTAGAATTTTAGGAGAGTTTGGAATCGTAAAAGTTTACTTAGACTTTTAGGTCCCCTTCTTAATCTATCTGTTGTGTTGGCTGCAAGAAAGACAAGCCTCGCTCATGACTTAATCACATTGCTCAATAAACCAAGAGTTACCGAATTGGAAGGTATCACAGCCTTTTGTGTTGGGCTCATCCCCATTTGCCCTTTTGTCTGGTACTGATGACAGGCAGCTCTTTCTGTCCAATTCACTAACCTAAATTTTGCTGAATGAAAATACCTTAGAGTCCAGAGAGACTCACTTGACCCGAAGGGCATTTGTGAACTTCTTTCAGTGGTGAGCCTAGGTAATGTGTGACACAAAAAGAGACATAATAGATCACGTAGTGGAGTTGCGTCAGAAAGAGCCTCTGAGATTAGTTATACAGTAGGATTAAGTGTCTCCAAAATACTAAAATGGTTTAGGGAAAACAAATTGTTTTCATTTCTGTGTACAATTGCAGGCTGGATATTGTGTGCATTTTCCACTCTAATTTAGGCCAGTGGAGAGGAATAAATAATGAAGTCCTGACATATTTATTTTGCATCTACTAAGCTTATCCACTAAAATAGATTTATCTGCACCATTTCCCTTAAATTGCAATTGTGCCCTAGTTTTATAGCAATTTCCTATATTTTGTGAAATTATGTCTCAAAAATTCATACATTCAGGCTGCCATGTCCCACAGGGTCAGAAGCATATTTATGGCCATGCCGTTTCTTCCAGATATGAGGCCCCAACATTATCTGCATCCCAAACTCTGATAAAATAGAATTTAACCACTTCTGTGGTCATTGTTGTGATGTTATGCATGTATGTTGCTTTCTCAAAGATTCCTTTGTATAATGGGTTTCTGAGCATTCAGTTTCTTAAAATGCAGATGAAATCTGTATTTGTCTCACAGCTACTTTTTAAAGCAATTTTGATGGTCCTGCTCAATTTGGAGTTGGATGAATGATATTTGCTACAAATTCTGATTCTGAGAGGTTTACTTCTAAATACAATTATATGTATGTGCAAAACGGGGAGCCTTCCACCCTGGTTTTTAAAGATTTATTTTCTGTTTGGTCATCATCTTTTCAGGCTCATTTTCCATATGAAATGCATAATATTTTCTAAAAGGAATTTATGATAGGGTTTTCAGTTCTCACCCCTTGCCTCTTCCTTACTAGCAAACTTCATGGCTCCTCTAATTAAAAAAAATTAAAACTTTCATTATTCAACAAAGCCATGTTCAACACCTTAAAAATACTATTTCACTGAGTTTTTAAAAATTACAAAAAGAGTACATTATTGTTGTCAGATATGGAAATTGGCCACCTCCTCCAACCTCACTCCAAGAGGTAAGCAGTCTTAATGGTCACTGCATACCTTCTGGAGCATTTTTGCATTCCCTTGCTTACACAGAGACACATGATTTACCGTGCAACTTGCTCGTTTCAATGAACAATGGAGCCTGGAGCTCTCTTCCCATCAGTGTATATGCAGACATCGACTTGATTCTTAAAAACCACTACTAAAACCCCGTGGACCAGATTAACGATTCTCCATTGGTAGATGTCTGCACTAGTTTTCACATATTAAAATGTTTCCATGAACGTATTTATGTAATACGTACCTAGCAGTGGAGGCATTTCTAGGCAGCTGTGACCAGACTGCCTTCCTGCAAGGCTGGACTCACCTCTCCTCTCCCCCAGCAGTGTGCGCAATGCCTGCTCTCCAAAGTTTTACCAGCGCGGAGCACCATGGATATTTCACATTGCTGCTGGTGCTTTCATCATTTGTAGTCGTTAATTGTTGATTTTGATGCTTTTGACTCCACGTGTAAAGGTTCACGAATGGTGTGAAAGGTAGGAAACTTTTATCAACATGAAATATTTTTCCTCACCAAGTTTACTGCTTTTGACCCCGATTCCTCTCTCCTTGGGAGTAAGGGTGCCCCTCCCGCTGTTGTCAGCACTTTCCTGCTTGCATCTCTCTCCATCCCTTTATTGTCACCGTTCTTGTTTCACTTCATAAAGAAAATATCATTGAACTTTGCCTTTTTTACCTCATCTATGAGGCTTTATTAATCAAGTTCTTCCCATTTATTTTGAACCTGAAGTATTTAATCTTTTTTCTGACATCTTACTTAAAATGTTCTGTTATTAAGCTTTTATTCTTTTTTTTCCTCATCCTTTTTTAAAAAGTCTTTTTTTCTCTTTCATTGGATTGATCAGGTTTTCCTTGCTTTTATTTTTCTCTGGTGATTTGGAGGTTTTATATCTCATTTCTTATCTTTGTCCTATTTCTTACTATCATTTTCACTTACATTTTAGATGTATTTAAAATATATATACAAACATATACACACATATATCATATATATATATTAGTTTTGTTTTTACTTTAATTTAGATGGGATATATATTTAAATATGCATATATATTCATATATTACATAGTTAGATGTTTAATCAGTGCTGATTGAATAATAATTTGCCATTTATTCTAAAGGAGTGATTTAATATGAAACATTCATCAATATTCAGTCATCTACCCCAAGTATTAAAGAGAACATAAGAACATGATACAAGAAGTTAAATGCAATATTAAATACACACTACTCTGTGAGTTCCGAACTTCAATATCAACAATTTTACAGACATTTTTAAATGAAAATTTATGTCCATAAAAGCATTATTGTTTTTAAGCATTTCTATTTTTATATACCTTCTCTTTTTTATAGTAAGTACTTACCTCTGACAGTGATTTTGGATGACAGAATGAGCCTGGGCTACAACAAAATGCCTGACAATGAAGCCTGGGAGAGTTTAAAGATCATTGTCACATTTGCTGCAGTACTGAGGTAACATGATGAGGAACTGTTTGCCCTGAAGCCGACATTGTATGAAGTTCACCAATTCCTGAAGCCAGATTCTTAACGTTAGCTTTAATGGTATAGAAATTACTTCCTACAAGGCTGACTAACACAACAATGTAAAACAATTATACTCCAATAAAGATGTTAAAAAAAAAAAAAAAAGGCTGACTGCATATATACAACACAGAGTTTAAGAGAACTACTTACCTTAATTACAAATATGGGGCTGAATATACCATCTTTGGACCTGCTCTGTCCAGTGTGGCGGCCACCGGTCACATGTGACCATCTAGTATTTGGATGTGGTCACTTAGATCAAGATGTGATGTGAATGAAAAATACTCACTGATTTCAAAGACTCAGTACAAGAAAAAGAAAGTAAAATATATCATGAATAATTCTTACATTGATTGCATGTTGGAATGACAATAATTAGATATTAATTTCACCTGGTTCTTTTTAACTGTTGTTACTGGAAAATTTTAAATTACATATGTGGTTCTCATTATATATATATATTGAACAGCCCTGTTCTAGATGTCCTGCACCCATTCAACAGATGAAAGGCTGGGAAAAGTGTGATTACAAAGGAAAAACTATTCCCATGAGCTGCTGACATAAGGATTGCAGGAAGAGCATCAGTTCTTGGTAGGGCCCCTGGCTCATTTACAGTAGGCGCTTTACAACCCCACGTGTTGCTTTACTGAATCATGTCCGCTCTGCCTGGAATTGGTGGGTTGGTTATCAGTTTATTAAAACACCAATAATTCTGCTTTGGCAACATCTGTGATTGTTTCAGGACTGCTTAGTTTTACTTCCATCCCAAGGATTTCAGCAGGAACTTTAGCAGAGATTCTCTGAAAACACAGGAAACAGTTTCCTCCCTTTCATGAGACAAATGTATACTGACATGATCTTCCTAGCAAAGGTGGAGCTGCCTTTATTCGGTCTATTAGCTTAGGTCCCAAATTCATCATGTGCCCAGGAATGGGACCAGTGGCTGAACTTCTGACTCTGGATTCATTTCAGTTTTGCACTATGTTAATCCTATCTCTCTTTTTTTTTTTTTGACTGAAGTATAGTTGATTTACAGTGTTGTATATAGCACAGAGGTTCATATATATATGAATGTCTTTTCCCTTATAGGTTATTACAAAATATTGAGTATAGTTCCCTCTGCTATACCGTAGGTCCTTGTTGTTTATCTGTTTTATATACAGTAGTATGTATCTGTTAATCCCATACTCTTAATGTATCCCTCCTCCCTCTTCCCCTTTGGTACCATAATTTTGTTTTCAATGTCTGTGAGTCTGCTTCTCTTTTGTAAATAAGTTCATTTGCATCACTTATTTTAGATTCCACATATAAGTGATATCATGATATGTCTTTTTCTGACTTACTTTACTTAGTATGATAATCTCTAGTCCATCCATGTTGATGCAAATGGCATTATTTCATTCTTTTTTTTTTTTTGCGGTACGCGGGCCTCACTGTTGTGGCCTCTCCCGTTGCGGACCACAGGCTCCAGACACGCAGGCCCAGCGGCCATGTCTCACGGGCCCAGCCGCTCCGCAGCATATGGGATCCTCCCGGACCGGGGCACAAACCCGTGTCCCCTGCATCGGCAGGCGGACTCTCAACCACATTCTCTTTTTATAGCTGAGTAATATTCCATTGTATACATGTAGCACATCTTTATCCATTCCTCTCTTGATGGACATTAGGTTGCTTCCACGTCTTGGCTACTGTAAATAGTGCTATGAACATAGGAGTGCATGTATCTTTTTCAAAGTAGTTTTTATCTTTTCTGGATATACGCCCTGGAGTGGGATTCCTGGATCATATGGTAGCTCTATTTTTAAAGAGACCTCCCTACTGTTCTCCATAGTGGCTGCACCAATTTACATTCCCACCAACAGTGTAGGAGGGTTCTTTTTTCTCCACACCTTCTCCAGCATTTATTATTTGTTGACTTTTGGATGATGGCCATTCTAACTGGTGTGATACCTCATGGCAGTTTTCATTTGCTTTTCTCTAATAATTAGCAATGTTGAGCATTTTTTCATGTGCTGTCAGCCATGAGCTGTATGAGCTGTTTGTGTATTTGAGAAGTTAAGCCCTTGTCAGTCACATCATTTGCAAGTATTTTCTCCCATTCTGTAGGTTGTCTTTTTGTTTTGTTTATGGTTTCCTTTGCTGTGCAAAAGCTTTTAAGTTTGATTAGGTCCCATTTGTTTATTTTTGTTTTTATTTCTATTGTCTTGGGAGACTGACCTAAGAAAACCATTGTATGACTTGTGTCAGAGGATGTTTTGCCTATGTTCTCTTCTAGTTTCATGGTGTCATGTCTTAATGTTTAAGTCTTTAATCATTTTGAGTTTATTTTTGTATATGGTGTGAGGAAATATTCTAATTTCATTCTTTTACATGTAGCTGTCCAGTTTTCCCAGCACCACCTGCTGAAGAGACTATCTTTTTTCCATTGTATATCCTTGCCTCCTCTGTCAAAGATTAATTGACCATAGATGTGTGGGTTTCTTTCTGGGCTCTCTGTTCTGTTCCACTGATCTATGTGTCTATTTTTGTGCCAGTACCACGCTGGATTAAAGTAGAATTAAGAATAGTAAGATGGAATAGACAATCGCATGAAACAGTTGAAAAGAAAATGATTCTTCAAAGCAATGAAGGCAGAATCGAGCTGGATGGGCAGAGGAGGGTGCACAACTGTTGAGCAGTCAGACGTTTCAAACCTGTATTTTACTGTGTCATTCTCATTCTCCAACAAGATAGGTACAGACTACTCTAATTTCATAACTGAGACTGAACAAAGAGGTAGGCTACAGTCCCAACTAGTAAATGACAGAGTCTAACATGCCCATTTTGTGCCAAAGTCCACGCCCTTCACACAGATTCCACCCTAACAACTTGTCGACGACGTAGAGGCAGACTTGGTATTTTGAAACTGAGAAAATGAATTAGAATTTCAAAAGAACGGCAAATACCGTAAATTGGAATCGAATTTCCCAAAGAATACACATCTAAAGAACCAGAAACTATAAGTAGATGTATAACAAAAACATTTAAAAAGTCCTGACATTAAAAACTCAGATAAATTTCTGTATTCCTACCAACATTTTTAAGCATTAATATATAAACAAGTTACATGTGTTGGTAAAATGTGTGTGTGTATTTCTACAAAGGAAGTGTATCTTTCAATGACATAAAAAAAAAAAACAGGTAAATATTCCCTTCTCAAAAACAATGGCTAAAGACAGTGCAGCACAAAACACTTGGGAGGAAAGAATTCAACCCAAAATTATCATATTCAATCAAGAGAATATTCATAATGTAGAAATAGAAAGAAATCTCAAGTCTAAGTTTCAGGAAATTTCCTACCCAAATGCCTCAGAAACATACTGCAAATCACAAAACGCTGAGAGAAAGGATGCTTCTAATGTGGTATAACATAGAAGAAACGGCCAAGTGACTCCCTATCTCCTATTTTCTCTCCAGCTTTAAAATATCCTACTTGCTTATTCCTTTCAGGCTTAGAGTCTCACCTGAACAGAGAAGACCTTAATTCAGGAGGGGCCATTTCACAACCTAACAAGGACATGGCTCTGCCTAGTCCAAGATAAGCTGGGCCAATGGGATTTTTTTTTTCTCTTGGTCAAAATCTAAAAGAAGTACAGCTGATTCACTCTGCCGTACAGTATAAACTGACACAATATTGTAAAGCAACTATACTCCAATAAAATTTTTTTTTAAAAAAAGAAAAAAGAAGTTCTACAGAGGGACATGGCCCCATGGTGGGTGATCAATGGAGCTGAAAGTCAGAACAGGCAGAAGTTGCTGTCGAGAAAAAACTGCTAATAAACATTAAGACCAAGTTACAAAGTTAAATAAAACACTAACACCTCCTGGGCAATTGATGATAAATCTAAATAACTACAGTAATTGTAAGATCCAAGTGGGTGGAAGTGATCTGTAAAGAAGATAGCAATGAATATGGTGAAATGCTTTAAGATTTTAAAAGATACAATAAAAGATTAAGAGATTTAACATCCAAATTCTAATAAAAGATAATTTCATATTTCAAAGGGAAAAACTAAAAGTTGGAGAAATAAAGCTTTTAAAAGAGCATAAAAATAGCAGACAGACCAATAATAAAAATTAAAACAATATATAAATTGCTTAAATTCATCTACTAAAAGTTTCAAATTCCATTTCTTAAGGTGAATTGTTCTCAAAACATTAGAACTTGAACGTAATCTCCAAGAGACCAAGGACTTCTGTCTGTTGTTCACTGGTCTACTTTCAGCGCCTGGAACACTGCCTGGCACCTAATAAATATTTTTTGAATGGATGGATGGATGCAAAACCTGTGTACTGTCCAATTGGCAGCTGGACAGTGTCCATGACCACCAGGTTCAGGTAAACAGGCACTTTGACTCAGTGCAGATAGGAATGCTACACAAGTACCACTGTTCCAGAAGACAATTTAGAACACATGTCAAAAGCATTAAAAATTGTTAATCCAAGAATTTTACTCAAGAAATGTATGTTTTTTAAAAAGATAACTAAGGCATTTAACATATTTTATTTACTATATACAAAAGGTGAACCTAAGGAACTGCCCTGAATGCTGACTAAATTATAGGCCCCCTCATGTCACGGAATCCCAGGCACTCACGTACGGGAAGATGCAGAAGTACGTCAATGTGGAAGATGATGATGAGGGACTTTAAAGAAAACAGCTGCAAACGAAAAGGCGTAGCATAACCCCACTCCTGTATAAAACATCTGGAAGAAGTGATGCTGCAATGTTAACACTGTGTTCCTCAAAGTGGTAGGGTAACTGACTTTTATTTTCTTCCTTTTGTTCACCTCTATTTTCCAATGTTTCTACATAGAACATGCACTATTTGGAAAACAAAACAGTCCGTTTTTAAAACCTGGAAACATTTATTTCTGAACGAGACCAACCCTACAGGTTGTGAAGTAGTGCCAAATAAAATACTACTTTCAAACATCACCCACCCCCTGGAGAAACACAACATTCTTCCCCTTTCAGTTCTGCGGACCTGTCTCTGATGTTAGATTACACTTTGCTATTTCTGAACATGTTCTGATTAATTAGTCTTGGGAAGGAAAGAAAACCATAAGCAGTTACAAGCCAGGACAAAGTAAAAACGGGCACTTTCACTTTAGCTTTGGTTGAGATTTTAAATCTATTAAACAACACTAAGCAACACTCAGTTTCAAATGCAAACCACTGTACTAGCCAATACTAAGAATTATGTGATCCTCAGAAGAAACTTTCTTCAATAAAAGATACATGTAAGTCAGATACATCCTCATATACAAATCAGATTTTCGGTTTCAATTTGAGTTCACTGTTCATCCTATACATCTTGAAAAGACCTCTTAGGAACAAAACAAAAAAAGTACATTCCCATTTCGCATGAATAGGCTTACGTATCAGGTGGTGACTGGAAGGAAAATTGAGCTTATATTAACATAGTCTAAGTCAATCAATTGTAAAAGTTGAGCTACTGTTACTCTATTTTATTTGAGGTACAGAATTCAGAATATACCTTTGATGTACACTTAATCAATGTCCTATGCTAAAAAAATGGAAGACTGGGCTACAAAAATGCCGTCTTTTAATTTCAAGCGTCCCATTTACTTTCCACAACCGAAAGTCCTGTTCCAGTTTTCATAAAGCTCCAAATCTTCTGGAGACACACTAGGTCGCACAGTTCTGAAGGCATCTTCAAAGTCACTGTAAGCTATTGGTCGAACTTGATCCGGCGTTACCGTGGCAATGTCGGCAGCCTGTAAACTGCGAATAGGACCCAGAGACGCCTCCCTGCAGAGCTGCGTCATGTCAGCCCCCGAGAACCCACCAGAGTGCCGCACCACCAGGTCGACCTCCTCCTCGCTGAGGCAGCAGTGCTCCTCTGACATCAGATTAATGACTATCTGTTTCCTGGCTGAAGCCTCTGGGAGGGGAATATACAGCCTTTTCACCAACCTTCTCCGGGCAGCCTCGTCAATCTCCTGGGGCCGATTGGTTGCTCCTACCACTAGAATACGATCTTCAGAAGATGTGGCTGCTCCATCCAGCTGAACTAGAAATTCAGTTTTTATCCTTCTAGAAGATTCATGCTCGCCATCTCCCCGCTGAGATAATAGGGAATCGATTTCATCAATAAATATCACAGCTGGTTGCTGGCATCGTGCAACAGCAAACAATGCACGGACCATTTTCTCTCCCTCGCCCACCCACTTAGAAGTCAAGGAGGAAGCAGAGATACTAAAGAATGTTGCCCCAGACTGACTAGCGATGCACTTGCCAATCAGAGTTTTACCAGTCCCAGGAGGACCAAAGAGCAGAATTCCTTTAGGGGGTCCTCGTAAGCCAGTGAAGATGTCTGGCCGCATCATGGGCCACACAACTATCTCCTTTATTGTGGTTTTGGCAAATTCCACTCCTGCAATATCTTCCCAATTTACTGGCGGTCCCTGGTCCATAATCTCATTCATAATAAGTTCAATCATTTTGGGCTCCAAGTTCTTCAGACGCTCATCCACGGGATGTGCTGGGTCTGCAGCTCCTGCGCCATGAGGCTTATACTGTGTCCCCCCGCCCTGACCTCCCCCATCTTGCTTAGGTACAGGGGGAACAAACTTTCCAAATATCCCTCGGGATCTACTAGCTCCCAGAGACTTTTTGACACTACCATGTGAAGACCCTGATGCACGCTGGGGCTGGTGGTACTTTTTCTGCTGATCTACCCATAGCTGTTCTTTTGCAGTTTTAAAAGTAGGCAGGCCGCTCTCCTCTCTTTGGCCATTATCTTCCGTTTTACTAAAAGCCTTATTCATTACTGGAGTGGAAAGTGCATCAATGGTGCCAGAACCATAAAAAGCTTTCATTTCCCGTGGATTTTCAAAGCCAGAAGGAAAACAAGACTGATTAGATGAGAACACACTTAGTCCTGTGTTGGCTTTCGGGAAGTTGTAATTTTCCTTTTTGACATTTCCAAACAATGGTGTGGCATGGAATTTTGCGGCGGCTGACTCACCGAAAGGTCCTGAGACCGTAGGACACGTCTTAGTGGTGCCAGTGACCAGAGGTGGCTGGGCATTCTGAAGGCACTTCAAAGGACTGCCCTCTGGGAAGTCTTTGGTCCTATCGGCACCATGGGCTGAGTTAGTTAATGGGTCACTCTCCCCAGAACCACCACAAACACTAAATTTAGGAAGATCAAAGACAGCGGCCGCTCTGTGGATGACTACTGACTCATCTGCAGGTGCCAACAGAGAGTCTCTGGATTTTCTGCCAGCGTGCATCATTTCCTGCACATTACTCATTTGGAACACGTTATTTATTGATAATCCAGACTTCCACTTGTCACTGTCAGTTTGCCGAGATCTTGCTAGAGTTAAAATGTTTTCTGCATAGTTATTCAAGCCAGTTTCAACACTGTCAGAATCAATAACTGCAGAATATTTCTCTGCATATATTCTGAACAGTCTGGCAGCACAGACCTGGGAGATCTCAGAGTTTGCCCATGCATACTGAATGCGGAGAATCTGTGCTCGGTACGCGTCTGCCTTCTCTCCTGATGGACACGTGCCAGACGTAATTGCAAAGTAATTCTTCTGCCATTCACTCAAGTGTACAGACCTGGAGCCAGAGACCTGCATTTTAGAGGTTCTATAACAGACGACAAAGATGAAAAAGATTCAGTATCCAGAAGGAAACAAAGACATAATACTTTAAACATACTTTTAAAATCTCTGCCTATCTGAAGGAAGGTACACTGGACTTTTCATTTATAAGGTAAATTTATAAGGAAAGACCGTTTATAGGGGAACATCTAGTTAACCATAGCTTTCAGGCATTCAAGATATAAAAGATTAAAGACTTGACTTAATAATGCTCTAGGGACTTCCCTGGTGGTGCAGTGGTTAAGAATCTGCCTGCCAATGCAGGGGAAACGGGTTCAATCCCTGGTCCCGGAAGATCCCACATGCCATGGAGCAACTAAGCCCGTGCGCCACAACTACTAAGCCTGTGCTCTAGAGCTGCAAGCCACAACTACTGAGCCCGCGTGCTGCAACTACTGAAGCCCGTGCACCTAGAGCCCATGCTCTGTAATAAGAGAAGCCACCACAATGAGAAGCCCGCGCCCCGCAACGAAGAATAGCCCCTGCTCGCCGCAACTAGAGAAAGCCTGTGCACAGCAACGAAGACCCAATGCAGCCAAAATAATAATAATAATGCTCTATTATGCGTTAAACTGTTTTAGTTATATAATAATTTTCCCTGTGATTAGGGAAAGGTTTAAATGGAGAGGATTTAAAATTAATCAGCAAACGAAAGGCAACATGGAAGAACAAGGGATCTAGAGACAAAGCAAAGCAAACCAAACCAAGCCAAGCTCCGTCCCTAGGAAAATCAGACGAATGATCTCACGGAAGCCTCTTCACGTCGCTGGGCCTTCAGTTTTATCTGTAAAATGAGAGAAGTCATTATGAGAATCAAGTCAAACAATGAACACGAAAATACCTAAAAATTACTAGTATAATCTCTACTGCACAAATGTAGAAACTGAGGCAGACAGCGTTCAAAAGCTTGGTTGAGGTCACACAGCCAGTGAGCAATGGTGCCAAAATTCGCACACGAGCAGTTTCACTGCATGTAGTGTGCACTTCACCACATAAATGCCCCTTCATACTGCCACCAAAGGTCACTGCAGGATGTATCACAAATACGAACAACAGTATTTAGTCATATACTAAATGTTTTCAAGGATTTGTAAATGAGCACTTAAAACAGGATGCCTCAGAATCTCACAATTTCCCAATTTCACAGGAAGCATTAAAAAGTGAAGCTGTCATGATAAATGAAATGAGAACAAGTGTGTGATTGAAATGGTTTATTTTAGATTTTTTTCCTCATGTTACTTTTATAAGCCTCCTTACATTAAGTTAAAATGATTTTAACAGGACTGCAGATGGATGTATCATGTTGACAGATGTGTAGAATTTACCTGCCAATCCAGAAGAAAAATTTGTAAGAAAACTATGAAGCTTCCTAAGGGTATTGAAGTCAAGTAAAAACCAAGAACTATGTTAAAATTTACCTTCCAAATTACCTATAAATATAGCTTAATAATCAGCAGCTCTTTTGGTGCAAGACCCATGCTTAATACAGCTTTGTTTCTCCCATAAACCCTACAAAGAATCTGTCACATTGTAGGTAGGTGTTCATAAATCTTTGTAATTATTTTTGAAAAAAATAAACTTAAGGCCTAGTGAGATCCTAATTTGCTGAAAGCCATAAAACTAGAACTGACATCTCCTGACAAACAATTCATCCCTCTTTCCACTATTCCATTTTACCCTATTTTAATCTTTTATGCAACAGCTGAAATGAGAAATTGCAAATGAGGTAACTTGGAAACCATTTATCACCAACTTTCCTGTTACTATGAACATCCTGTTCCTCCCCACGGCTTCATCCCATTTTATCATCCGCAAAACTGGGATTCCTACAAAGGCTCAGACAGAGTTCTAGTCACTGTTCCCTAAATACCCTGCTCTTTCCTTTCCACCCTCTCCTGTTTGCTCAACATTCACCTCCCAAGTCTTACTTCGTCCTTTCAGCGCATTCACCCCAAAACTATGGACACAGGTAACCAAGGACGGCTTGGCCACGCCCGTCAACGGCACAGCCGGGTCCCGAGTACCACTTCCTACGTCTGTATCACTAAAGTTACTCGGCGGCAGCGATGCACGAGCTCCAATCCCATCTTCTGGGGTTTTCCCTGCCTGTTGTAGGACGTGGCGTTCGTCCAGACCGTACATGCTCCCCGCCATACTGACTGTCTCCCCGCACCCGGAGCGGGGCAGCCCCGGGGACAGCAGTCACCGCGCTGACACGGCTGTGGACCCTGCGGCGCTCACGAGGCGGGACGGCCCACCGCCCGGGACCCCGGGTGCAGTCCCTCCCCTCCGGCCTGGCTCCCGGTCCAGGGCTCGCCCGGCCGCCCCCCCCGCGGAGCCTCCGCGAGGGCGGCGCCCGCCCGCCGGGACGCCCCTCCCCACAGGCCGCCTCCGAACCCGACGCCGCCGGGAGCGCGCCAGCCGCGAGAACACATTCCCGGGCCGGTCTGCCCGTTCGCCCGCCAGCGAAGCCCCTCAGCCCTCCGGCCCCGCGCCCCGCCCGGGCCTCAGCCCCCGTCGCCGCCCCCCTGCAAACACCCGCCCGCCGGCCCCCACAGCCCCCCCAAACTGCCCGCCGACCTGCAGCTTCCGAAAAGCGCGCGGAGCGCGTGCGCCTGCGCGCTGCTGCCGGCTCGGCCCCCGCTGTGCGTGCGTGCGTGCATTCATACGTCTGTACGAGCGTGAGCGTGCGGCGGGGCGGAGGAGCGCGGCGGGGCGTGAGCGCACGGTGGGCGGGGCGCGAGCGCACGGTGGGCGGGGCGCAGGGGCGGGGCAGCGCTGCTCCCCCGGGAGGGGTCCGAGCCCCAGGCTCGTCCCCCCCAGACTCGTCCCCCCCAGACACGCCCCCAGGCACGCCCCAGGCACGCCCCCGAGGCTCCGCGGCCGAGCGCCCCTACAGGCGCGTACGTAGGTGCGCGCTTGCCCCTCGGGAGGGGCTCCTCCCCCACACACATTTTTAAACCATATCGGGGAATTGGAATCTGCATCTCGGTGCCGGAGCGTCCCTTTCCTCCCTGCTGCCCTGGGGACACGGTCCTGGAAGACCGGGAAGCGCGCCCTTCTTCCAGCGGACTGTGTCCTGGGGCAGGACGAGGAACGGAATAGCCCTCACAGCGGCCTACGGGTCGTTCGTGTCACCGCGTCACCTGGGAAATGTGGAGGTCTGATGGCGTGACCTGAGGGGGTCCCGAAGGACCGTCTTCCCACCTTGTCACCCTGCCGTCTTCCTCCCCGGCTGGTCGCCTCCGTGTCCCAAGGGCGCCCCCGACAACCCAGGGAACCAGCTCACACAACCCTGTTTAAAGCGAGAAGGAGAGGCCGGACTGGGGAAGAACCTTTCCCCTGGGAAAAGGAGGAGCCATTCCTCGGAAAGCCGCAGTGCCTTCTCTCCTTGGCTCCCGGGTCCTGTGGGTACCCCTTCCCCGGAAAGCGAGTGGCACCGGGCATGGAGAAAATGACTGTCCAGGAGCAATTAACAGCACATGACATTGAAATGCAAGACCTAAGAAGTGTGAGGCAAAACATTTAAGACCTTTCTTTTAAGATTTTTTAAAATGGGCACAAACTAAACAAAAGGGAATGATTGGACAATACCTTTTTAAAAATAGACAAGGGAAAATGACAGCTTACAATTCATCTCTTGGCTTAGATAGTAATAAAAGACTTTTTTATTCTAATTCTTCATAATTTATTAATTAATTTGCTAATTATTATAATTACCCAGAATAAAAATAAAAGAAAATGAAAACGAAAACCATTATTATCTCAAGACCAGTTCAGTTGTATGCTTGCTAGCTATTTTTATTTATTTATTTTTTGTAGTACGCGGGCCTCTCACTGTTGTGGCCTCTCGCGTTGCGGAGCACAGGCTCCGGACGCGCAGGCTCAGCGGCCATGGCTCACGGGCCCAGCCTCTCCGCAGCATATGGGATCTTCCCGGACTGGGGCACGAACCCGTGTCCCCTGCATCGGCAGACGGACTCTCAACCAATGCGCCACCCGGGAAGCCCGCTAGCTATTTTTTTTTACTTGTATGTTTAGAAATCACCATATAAATAATCTTTGGGTAATTAGCAATTTTGGGGTTTTTTATCACCAAAATTTTAGTGATAGCATTTTGGAGAATTCATGTAGACCACCGTCTTATCCTCCTAAGAGTACTGTTCACATACTGAAGTACATTTATTGTTGCCGGTATTAAAATTTTTCCAACAAGTGACACTAGCGTTGCCACTTTACTTTTGTGTATTTGATAGAAAAGCATTTCCCAATCCGGCAGTTTTTTGTTCCTGCGTAGCTGGCAAAATCGAACTCAATTCCATACCCTCTCTGAACGTCAACCTCCTCCTCATCTATGAAACAGGAATAAGCATCTCTAACTCAGGATGCTATCGTAAGAGTTATGATTAATATGAGATCTAATGATTAAATTATCAAAGCAGGAGCTGGCACATTGCAGACATTCAACAGAAGCTGTGATGCTATATTTATTGCTACTATTAATGCTATTTGGGGGATCCAAACCCTTAAGCCATAGCAAGACTTTTTCTTCTTTTACAAACGGGATATTTTAGAATAATGTTATAACACTTTAGCATAATTTGTAGGAGTTTAGCACTTGAACTATGCAGGTCTTAAACTTTCCTTCTGAGACCATAGGTTGTTTTGTTTTGTTTTCTCCTGGGGAGAAATTTTTGAACCTGCAAGGGAAGAAGTTTTCACTTACAGCAAACAGAGCGCCAGTTCTTGGCGCAAGGGATTCTGGGAGCTGGCTGCTCATTTCCATATTCATGAATATTATAAACATGGTCTCCAACAAACGCCAATGCACACTTCAGTGATCTCATTTGTTTTTGAGCGGAGGGAGACTATGGCCCTAAATAATGTGCATCCCCGTGTACAAGGAGAGTCACTTTAATTTTAAAAGAGGTGTGTTTGTAGGTCCAAGGAGGTGGATGGGGTAGAGGGGATGTGGAAGCAGACAGGACAAGAGTAAATTCCTTCTTGGTGGGACTCCTGAGTGTGGCTACTCTGACTGATGTCCAGCGTTAAGGAAGAAAGCAGAATGAGGATGGAGGACCGAGGGGATGGGTTGCTGCCTCCATCAGAGGAGTAAGGGGTGTGTGGACCTGGAGTGGCTGAGATGTGCAACGCCAGCAAAAGGTTTTCCCTGACTGCACTGAATGACCCGCGAGGGCTCTGATGGGCTCCCTGGCATCACCATCATAAACAGAGCTGGTGAGTGGGGAGATGGGCCTCCCCTGAAATGGGGAGGGCAGAGCCGGGAAGGAACCATCTGCTTCGGTTGTTTTCCTCCAGAGCGTCACTGCCAACCTGAGTCCATACTTCTGGTGCTTCCGGTTTGATACCATATGTTGTGAGTTGAATCGTATCCCCCCAAAAGACATGTCCACGTCCTACCCTCCAATATCTGTAAATGTCACCTTGCTTGGAAACAGGGTCTGTACAGATGTAATCGAGTTAACACGAGGTTATACGGGATTGAGATGAACTCTAATCCAGTGTGACTGATGTTTTTATAAAGAAGAAGAGTAGAGACACAGAGAGAAGACAACCAAGTGAAAACAGAGGCAGAGGTGGAAATTATGCAGCCACAAGTCAGGCAACATCTGGGGTGCCAGAGGCTGGAATAGGAAAAGAGGGATCCTCCCTGGAGGCTTTGGAGGGAGCATGGCCCGGCTGACACCTTCACTTCCGGATCCTGGCTTCCAGAACTCTGAGAGAGTAAATTTCTGTTCCTTTTAGCAGCCCTAGGAAACGAACACAATGTATTGCTATGGCAGAGGGGTGGTGGAGTCAGCTTTCCAGAGTTCAAATCCTGGCTCCACTACTCATGATCTAATTCCAAGGGCCGCTGGGAGGATAAATGGACTTGACATCTGAAGGGCATTCAGACCAGAGCCTGGCCCCCGGAAACACCACCCAAGTGTCAGGCGTTGTTATCGCAGGGCGAGCCCTTTGCTCAACACGGGTTGCCCAGATTAGAGCTTGTCACTGAAAAATAACCCATGCTGATGGTGGTGTTTCTGCTTTGTAATTTAGCCAGATTCTCTTATTTTCATAGACTGTTGGAATCTCAGATACAGAAGAGAGCTTAATGGTCATGTACTGTAGGTTTCAGTCCCTTGGAGATGTTTCCTGCACCATTTCTCAACAGTTGACTTTCCTGTCACCAATGAACACCCACAGTGGTGGAGAATTTACTGCCCTGTAAGAAAACACATTCTGTTTGACGACTGACTGATTTTCACGTTGGAAAAATCTGTCTCCCTCTGTACCACTTGCTCTTTGGAGAGGCACAAAGTCCCTTCAAGTCAGAGTGAGTGTAAAATTTGAAGACAGCTACCAAGTAAGGCCTCTCTGTGTCTTTCCCAGTAGACATCCTGCGTTTTAACCCTCCTCATGTGACTTGGTTCCTCTGTGACACCCGGGGATATTGCCATCACTTACCTGTGGTGGGGTCTGGATTTGACTTCAACCTTCTGGGTGTTTTGGGATCCATCCAATTTGCATCTCTGCCTGTATCACACTCAACTGTCTCTGAAGTGGTAGTTCCAAATTTATCCAGTTTGTGCAAGCAAATTACTCTTACTGCTTTCTTATTAATTTTTTCTATTACTTATTACAAGTATAGGTGATGATACTGAAGAAATAGATTTCAATATCAAATTCAGTAAAAAAAAAAAAGCAAAAAAAGATTTGATATTTAGGGATTTACATGATTCAGAGAAGCAATAAAACAATCCTTAGCTCAAAAAGTCATCGGGCAATTTCCATTCCTTGCCTCAAAAACAGGCTTTCTGAAGAAAAGATCAGCAATATTTGTTGCTAATTTGCTGAGTCTGTTGGACTCCCAGGTTAAGGGGCACAGGTGTGAAGTCGATGGATGACTGATACCCGCTTCCTCTGGGGTCTTCCTCTGTTTCCCCTGTGATGATCAGGGGGCCACCCAGTGACAAACTGCCTCTTCTTTTTAAAATTTATTATTTTTTAATTGAATTCTTATTTTATATTGGGGTAGAGTTGATGTACAATGTTGTGTTACTTTCAGGTGTACAGCACAGTGATTCAGTTATGTTAAGTTATATTCTTTTTCAGATTCTTTTCCCGTATAGGTTATTACAGAGTATTGAATAGAGTTCCCTGTGCTATACCATTGGTGCTTGTTGGTTATCTACTTTATCTATAGTAGTGGGTGTGTGTTAATCCCAAACTCGTAATTTATCCTCCCCCCACCCCCACTTTTACCCTTTGTTAACCACAAGTTTGTTTTGGAAGTCTGTGAGTCTGTTTCTGTTTTGTAAATAAGTCCATTTGTATCATCTTTCTAGATTCCACATATAAGTGATATCATACGATGTTTGTCTTTCTCTGTCTGACTTACTTCACTCGGTATGGTGATCTCTAGGTCCATCCATGCTGCAGCAAATGGCATCATTTCATTCTTTTTTATGGCTGAGTAATATTCCTGCTTCTCCGTTTTATCTGGGCTTTTCTACAGATTCCTCTTGTGACTGGCATGGAGTCAGCCACCTGCCAGTCTCTGGTTTCAGGAAGTTTGGCTGTTTGCTGCACGTCAGGGAGGACGCATATGATTCCAGGAGATCCCTTAGGTCTGATACTATAAGAACTATGTATTTGGTCTGTGTCCCGGTTCCTGACACAGAGCTCCTAAATCCCTTGGGATCTGTGGGTAACAGGAACCTCTTTTGTTCTAAGGAGGCTACTCTTGGCAGGTCCCTAGAGAAGGTAAGGCTGGAGGCGGTCACCATGGTGAGAGGGTTGGAACGTTTAGCCCCATCCCAGCCCCAACCTTGGAGCAGGGGAGAGGGGCCAGAGACTGAGTGAATCACAATGGCCAATGATTTAATCAACCAGTGATTTACTGGAACCCCCATAAACATCCCTAATCGACAGGGTTTGGAGCACAGGTTGGTGAGCACATCAGGCTGCTTGGAGAGTGTGCCCTCTGGGAGGGCATGGGAGCTCCCCACCCCCTCCCAATGCCCTGCCCTATGCCTCTCTTCTTTCTGGCTGTTCCTGAGTTGTATCCTTCATAATAAACTGGTAAACGTAAGCAAAGTGACTTCCTGAGTTCTGTGATCTGTTCTGGCCCATTGTAGACCCTGATGAGGGCATGATGGGAACCCCCAGTCTATAGCGAGTCAGTCAGGAGTACAGGGGGTCCCGGGCTTGTGGTGAGGTGAGAGTGTCTTGTGGGACCAAGCCTTTAACCTGTGCAGTACAACACTCACTCCAGGCAGGTGCTGTCAGACAGATGGAGAAGTGATGTTAGAAAAGACTCCATGTCTTTGGTGCCAGGAGGGAAAACCCTTTCATTTGGTGTCAGAAGTGTCATAAGTAAAAACTGTTTTGTTGGTATCAAGAGGTTAGTTGTGTCCAGATTGATCTGGGATTTTCCCAGCACTAACTGGAGGTGCCTGTTATTGGGAGATGCTATCTGGTTCCAGTACCAGTGGTGGTCTGTGTGCTACATCGTGACACTAGATTGAATATAGGCTTAGATGAAGATGCTGTACAGATGGATTAGGCTGTGTAATTCAGACCCTCAAAAACTTCCCCCCATTGGGCTATTTGGGGATTGTCTGGTTAGGGTCAGGGTCCAGGACTGTACCCTGGGAGGCGAAGGCGGGCTTCTCCCAGAAGGAAGTGAATGTCCTCACTGCCAGTTATCCTGAGAAAAGGCTCATCCCAGGGAGCAGACAGCACACTTGACAGCAGAGGGGGATGGGGAAGGGTGCTGCATTCCAGTCCTCATGCGGACAAGTCACTAGGCCTCTTGATGTCTCAGTTTCCTCATCTATAAAATGGGAAGAATAGTTGAGGACCTTAAAATAAGTATTAAATAAGTTAATATTACAAATATTTACAACGGTGCCTGGCATAGAGCACATGGCAGGAGGATGTGTGTTAAATAAACTGGGGGGAAGTATGTGCTCCTGTTTCTAGGCTGAGTGGTTTGGGGTCTGATCGCTATGTTATGGAGATGCCTAGAGAGGTCTGGAGGTGGGGTGAATTGTCGTGAGTTACCTAGAAATGAGCCAGAAGTCGGGCAAGCTTCTATCCCTGCTGGGTCTACACCTGAGCTGATGTCTGAGAATCCCCGACAAAGTAATCCAGCCCGTTCAGAGAGGGGCTCTTCATCATTCAACTAACTTCCTGCCCCCTGTCTGTGCACATCTCCCAGCAGCAAACCTACTGTCATCTGCCACCTGGTCTCCTGCCTCGAACTAAATCTCAGTCCTCACAAAGTGCATGTGTGGATGGGCTGGGTGGAGCTGCTCCCAAAAGGCCGAGGGCTGCATGGGTGACTCTGTGGCCCCATCTGGGGGCCCTGTGGCGATCTCAACTCAAGAGCAGACTCAGGTGCAGACAACCTCACTGTAAAATGTAGGCACCTCAGCCCCGACACAGTGGCCTGATCACTCGGCCTCCCACAGCTCCTAATGCGGTGGCCCCAGTGGGTCCCAGTGGCCCGTCCCACATCCCCGCACCATGCTGGAGGTCAGGTCTGCTCCACTGATGGGTAGAGAACAAACCACCTGACCAAATGAGATGGGGACCACATGGCATCTGACATATTTCCAGATTTCCGAAAAACAGATCATTACATCACAGAGATAACAGAGGTCTTTGAAATTCACATATCCATATTAATAATCCAAGGACACATTCTGAGAGTGTTTTTGATAATTCTGTAGTTTCCAAATGACAAGAACTAGTCTTGGGATTAAAATACACGTTTCTAAGAACAAAAATGATTTCACATAAAGATTGGTTATTTGGATAAAAACTGCATTTTCTTGGTATTTATGTGTAAAGAGCATCTTCAGGTGTTTATTAGTCATGATACCACAGGGCAGGTGGACTGATCAGATGAAGAAACCAAGGCTCCAGAAGGCTTTCCCATCACACCAGCAGAGCTTGGTCTCTGGCTGTGTCTCAGTTCTGAATTCATTTCTTTAGAAGTTGGAGTCATCTCCAAATAAAACTTGTGTATTGTTATTGCATCAGGAGGAGTGCCTGACATATACTAGGCACTCCATAAACATTTGCTGACTAAACGAATACCGTTTAAAAATATCCAAGAATGCCGCTCAATTTGCTACAGTGTAGAACAGGATGCTTACCAGACACAATTACGTTACACTTCACGTTGTTTATTAAGCATTAAGTCACATGACAGAACAATTTAAAGACCATGGATATAATCTCAAGTCCCGTAATTATAGATCGCGCCGGAAAATATTTCAATAAGCCTTTACCACCACTGACAACTTCAGGGGCACAGAAACTGATGATTTTTTAATCAACAAAAGTCACAGCCAAATAATGAATAAAAGCTATATCCACTGGGGTTAACTTATAGCAAATATTTCTTCATTGATGAGAGGCTGAACAGGTGTAATCACGAGGTTCTTTCTGGATAACTTTGGAGAAGGAAGCATGGGCCACATTCAGACTTGGTTCCATGGAGCTGGGATGATACATCTTTTCCTCTCATTCCAGTATTCAGATCACTTCAGGTTTTGATCTCTACAGGGAAAAAAAAGAACATGAATATATGGCTGTACTCAAAAAAATGCAAAAATCATTTCTGCCACTGAGATCAGCAAACACTACAAATCAGGCTTTCTTCCCCCGGGAGAGGCTTTTACCAGTACAACACTGATTACATGCAATAAACATTTGGAAGACGTAGCACTGTACATAACACAAAATAAAACGAAAATTAAGTTAAATACTTTTAATTGTTTACTGAGCTCTTAATATGTGCTTATGTCTCTTTTAGGCACTGTATAATGTACTGCTAGAAGAGGACAGGCTGCTAAATGAGAGAACAGCTTAGACTGTGTCCAGAGGACGTGGAGAGAAGGCGTTTGTCACTGCATTCATCAAAGCTGTAGCAGTGGTTACTGCGACCATCTCCATCTCCATCAGACTCTTATTCATCTTTATTTCCCCCAGATTTTGCACAGTTCCTGGCAGAATGGATGCCTGTTGGCTAAATGATTGAATAGATTAGTTTGATCATGCTGTAATAAAGTAATATATATATAATAGGTTATATATCACATTTAAAAAGTGATTTTTAAAGGATTCAACTGACTGGTTGATTGAGTCAGGCTACTGTGGGTAAACTTGGCCAAAATACTCATTATCATCTTTTTCGTTTTCTCCGAGCATGTACCTTTAACAATGAAGCAAATAACACCTAATTTTAAAATACTAAATAAAATAGTGTAATGGCACACACACACACACACACACACACACACACAAAATGGAAAAATTAGAACTTTGTATACTCCTCATTTGAACACAGAGAAGGAGTATACTCTTTCTCCAACTGTACAATGGAAAAGAGTTTGAACTGGAAGTAATGAGTTTTTATTGCCAATCTGGCTTCTCTATGATAAATTTTATTAATGTCAACTAGAATCTTGGTCCAATTTCCTACCTTTTGTCAAATAGAAATAGTTCCTTCTTTCTCTCAGAACTGTGACCAGTGGATTTGACATAGCCTTACATAAGCACCAGTAAAACCAAGGTGTTAAGATGTTCATCACTCTAATTAATCTGACCAAAACAACATACATGCATGGCGATTTACTATTGTATCCTACATTTTAAAAAATTAAATCCTTTCATTTTTAGCTCTGCAATTCATAGCAAGTATAATGACTCCACAGTAATTGTGACTTCTGTTGGAAACGTGCCTCTGTTTCTGATCATTTTTCTGAGCTACAGTCTCTTTCTGTGTTGTTTGGGGCATATGGGAATAAGATATGATGAGATACACAAACAGAGGGCTGCAGAAATGTTCCTCAGCAGCGTTTGCCTGATGCAATTCTGTTTTGAATATATCTTATTCCCCTCCCCCACACACACACACCCACCACACACACTCATGCTTATTGCGGAGGAGTGGAATAATCTGGAACTACGGGCCTCTCCCCAACACCTTTCAGAGATGCTCAAGCTTGAACTGTGGCATTGCTCTGGGAAGGGTGGCCCCTCAGCTTACGAGCATCCGACCTTTAGGAAAGGGCTTTGCCGAGCCAGGAGGAGGACCTGGTGTTTCAGGACATGTCCTGACAGAGGAGGTGGGTCTCTGACCTCACAGGTCAGAAGCCTGGATGGACCTCTCACATAAACGTAACAGTATTTAGCTTTTGATTTTTTTGAGCACTGTAGTATCTCAGATATTCGCAGTTAAAATTAAGAGCCCAGAAGATCAAGTTGTATGCAGTCAGTAGACTAATCCCATTGCACACTGAAGTTCTGCATCCCCCGTGGGTGACGACAGATGGGCAGTGAGCAGGAAGAGAGAGAAAGAGAAGCAGAAGTTCCCACCACCTGCCTCCTCCAAGTGGGGCGAAAGGCAAAAAGACAGAAAGCAAGACGGTGGACAAACTCTAGTGGAACGATTCCTAAGATAGTTAATGCCGAGGCTCTGAAGACTCTTATGGTTCAATAGACATCATTCCAACCTGTTGCCAACACTGCCTTTGTGCAGATATTTTCCTTAGAAGTCGCCTGCCCGCTGTCTTCAGGGTTCCTGTAACTGATGCCCAGTATTCTAGACATTTCCTTTCTCTGAACCATCATGAATTTGGTCCTAGCCAGCAGTCACGTCAAATTCCTTTTTGAATGTTTTCATTCATTTTCAGTTATCTACCGTTTGCCAGTTTAATGTATAAGCTTGTTGTGATCGTAAGTTGCCTCAATGCAAACTGAAGAAAGCTGAGGGGAAATCATAGGCATATGTGACTGACGGTCTCGAATAAAAGAATACAAAGCAGAAATCTATCAGAGTTACTAAAGCTTCACTACAGGCTATGTTCCTTCCACTTCTCCGGACCAGACAGGGCCTGGTTGTTGTTTTTTCTTTTTTAATGCAGAGTATTTTATTTTATTTTATTTAGCTTTTGGCCGCGCTGTGTGGCACGCGGGTTCTTAGTTCCCCAACCAGGGATCGAACCCGTGCCCACTGAATTGGAAGTGTGGAGTCCTAACCACTGGAGCACCGGGGAAGTCCCGATAGGGCCTGGGTTTAGCCCCCTCTTTATATGGTGGAGGAAATCTGGCCCCCGCAGCACGGCTTACCGCCTTTTTCCTCCTTCTGTGCTCCCAGCAGGTCGGTCGCCAGCCCTCGGATGTGCTCCCAGGCCAGCTGCACGTGGGCCGACTCCACCGTGCGTGAGCAGATAGCAAAACGCAGCACGAACTGGTCTCTCAGGTGACAGGGAACCAAGTGGATTTTCCTGGCACTGTTTATTCTTTCCAGAAGAGCTTCGTTCAGTCTGTTGGAGCCCTGCAGGGATTGAGAGAGAGGGGCAGTGCTCAGATCTGCGGGGACCCAAACACTCACCACCAAGTGAGGCCCGGGTGGGTGACACAGCCCCAGATCAGTGAGGGAGTCACCTCACCACTGGCCTTTCCTCTGCAATGGTAGAAAATTCAACTAAGTAATCATGACATGGCCCTGAAAGACGGCAGCCCTCCCACAAGACAACTTCTTCATGTTCTAGTGTGCTGTCAAAAGGTGAGCCTTCCGTGATCCAGGTTTTTAAAGAAAAATGAAGATTCCTAGACATGTTATCTACAAATTCATGAGCTTAAAGAGCAGAACTGTTTAATGGCACCAGTGAAGAGAAAGCTTCAGAAGAATTCTCAACAATGCAGTCAGTCCCCTACATACGAACTTGCAAAGATGCAAACGTGCACGTCCAATCACGTAAGTTAGCTCACGTGTCTCGCGTACGTCGTCAAGTGCGTGCGTCCTCTACAAGTGGTTGTGCGTCTGTGTACTTCACTGTACAGTACTGTCCAGTGTACAGTAGTACAGTATCTTTATTTCAAGCCCAGGATGTCTGCAAGCAAGCCTAAGAGCAGTGGTATACAGCCAGCTGTGTTAGTCGGGTGCCTAGGCTAACTTCGTTGGACTTACGGTCAAATTGGACTTACGAATGTGCTCTCTGAACAGAACTTGTTCCTATGTAGGGGACTTACCTGTATAGAAAATGAAGCGTAATAGCCAACTGCTTGCTAGGATCTGGGAAAACTGTCCATGAACTATGGACCAAGGGACCACTGGTGGATCTCCCTCTGGAAAGGAGCAGCCCAGCAGCCTTGGGCAGGGAGACGGGGGGCCCACGCCTCACACTAACTGGACCAGATGGGAGGCGTGTGTCACACAGAACTGGGAGCCGTCCCTCTCCTGCCCGGTCAGCCCCGTTGTTCCTCATAGCTGCCCCAGCCCTCTCGGTCTCCATTCTGTTCCCAGGCAGTGACTCCACCCCCACACTCCTTATAGTTGCTGCAGAAGGGCCTGGAAGTGGGGCCGAGTCCTGGGTCATGTGACCCTCAGTGGGTTACACTGTTCCTGTTCTTGCTTCATCTCAAGGGCAGGGAGGATTGTGGGAAGGGAAGCGTCCTGGTCGTCCGGATGCCAGACACCGGCCTCGTGTCCGTGCAGGGCCTCCAGGCCGCTGGATGATGGCCTGCACGGGACTCCAGCTGATGCCCCGTGGACGGTGCATGAGCCAAAGGCCACTCAGAAACTGCTGACATGCACCGGGTCCAGACAGAGCCGGACCTGCTCGAGGATGAGGATGAGAAGGTGGTACAAAAGGATGGAATTTCACCAGGAAGTCTTCACAGGAGAGCAAACACCTGAAAATTACGTATGTAGGAAGTAAAAGCAAGTCACTTGGGAAAAATTTGCTTGCCATTTTCTAATGGATTGGACAAGATATATTTTCTACGAGCTAGAGGCAAAGAGCCCAGCAGAGAAATCCGTCTGAGATGTAACAACAGAAGTAACGGCAAAGACGGAATGAGCAGGTGCAGAGTGGGATCAGGGAGGCTGGCTGAGAGGAGGCGGGGGAAGGAAATTGATGCCATGGCAACAGCTTATCCACTTCAGGTCAGATAAAGACCACGCACACGTTGAGCCATGGATGATGGAGAGGACTTGACATCCAGAATGGGCAGCCACGGGGCAAAGAATAGAATAATGAGATAGCAGATGTGGGGGACAGAAAAGTGAGCCAGGACGCCTGGATAACTTCCTCCCTGAGAAGAAAACTGGATTCATGGAATGGAAGTAACAAGTTTCACAAAAGACATATTTCGCTTTCTGAAAAGCCCCTGGGCGGGAGGGCACACCATGCTGCCCAGGAGAAGAGTGGGAAGGGCACACACAGGTGGCTTCGGTACCCTTGTAAATGAGGAGGAGAAAATAAAAGTCTTGACTTTGACAACATTTCGCTCAGTGAAATAAGCCATTCCCAAAAGACAGCATATTGACGATCCCGTGGCTATGACTGTCCAGAGCCAACAGATGCATAGGGACAGGAAACGGGTCCGTGGACGGAAGGATGGAGGCTGGGGTGGCTGCTGGTGGGTGTGGGCTCTCTTTGGGGGAAAATGAAGATGTTCTGAAGTTAGCTTGTTGTGAAGCCTGTGCAACCCCGTGGATAGTCTAAAAATCATTGAAATGTATACTTTGTATGGACAAAGTGTATGTCACGTGGATTGTATCTCAATAAAACGGCTAAAAATTAAAGAATTTAAATCCTACAGGAACACTGGCAGTAGAAGCAAAAACAACTGATTGATGGCTAGCAAGTCAAAGCACACTTGCCCCCAACGCCAGCGCGGACGGAACTGCCCCATCCGGTCACCCCGGGGACTCTGCGCCAGCCTCTGCACACCTGTGCTCAGGCGTCTCTGAGTGACGCGCTGCAGGGACCTCACGTCTCCCTGCCAGCTCTTGTGTCAGGACTCTGCTCTCTCTCTCCTGCTTCCAGGCTTTTCCATGGCTGGTTCCTGCCAGCATTCAAAGCCCCAAGAATCGCTGAGGGGAAAGGAAGGGGGAGCGAAGGGCCACGTTTGGATGGGCAGCACCTTGCCAAGGCGACTGAGCCCGTGGTTCCTTCTTCTGCTGCCCTCTGTGGACTCGGACAAGAAGGCCTGTGGGTGGCGTCAACTCTGCAAACAGAAAGCTAGCCGGAGAGCAGGCAGGGTGTTAGGCCCCAACCCGGCATCCTTCACACAGGGCAGGTTACTAAGGGGCCTGTGCGTGCAGCTCCTCTTGGGGTCTTCGGAGCAATGTGGTCATGATTCCCAGCAAAGGTGGCTGAGGCCCTCAGGCAGCAGAATTACAGAGCCCCAGGGACCAGCAGTCCTCCAGCCCCTGTATAAGCACCGGCAGCCTGAGGGCCATGTAGGGGTCAGCGGGTCCCGGGTGGGCCCGAGACTTGCTTCTCACAGGCTCCCAGGTGATGCCCATGCTTGTCTGGGGACCATGCTAGGACCAGTGAGCCCGTGGGTAGGTCAGTCCTTGGAGGGTTCCAGTGGCAGGGATGGATGGATAGAGAAGATGGCAAGCATCCTCGGGCCGGGTCTACACAGGCAAGAAGTCTGAACACCAGTGAGAAGAGTAGGTGTCCCGGCAGGGAGGTGGGAACAGCAGGCTGGAAAATTCGGGGGGAATCCACGGTCTCTGGGGAGCTCGGGCGGGTTTTGGAGCATAGACATAACGAATGAGAGTTTCCTCTCTGTCCTACTCAAAGAAAATTCAGACAACTAAGTCGACTTAGACGTACCTTTAGCCGGAAACAGACCAGCCCCAGAGTGACTTCTGCACAGATTTCAAAGCGGGGATCCTGGTGCACCAAAGCCTCGAATTCGTGGGACAGCTGGACGTGCTGCAAAGGGAAGGGACAGCTGTCTGAGTTTCTCATCACCGCTTGGTTCAGAGCTTAGCCACCTAAAACACCATATCAGACCACACGTGGAACATGATTCGTTGATAAGCTGTGGCCATTTTCCGCAGCACTGATGTCACCCACTCCCAGCTTTCCCCGTGCAGCTTGAGAAACTGGCTGCCAGTAGAAAAGGGCGGAAGTCTTCAGAGAAACACCCCTTGTCATCTTCTGCTCAGGGGAGCCTTTTCACCCCACCAAAGAATCTTTTGTAATTTTAGGATAAATGCTGTCAAGGGGGATTTAAACTTTCCAGAAGAGAAACAGCGGCCGACGTTGGCTGGCCAGCTGAGCGCTTCACCGGCCAGCTGTCGAGCTGACCCGCGACACAGGGAGTGACACCGCAGTCTCGCCCATTCTGCAGACCAGCAGACCGAAGCTGATTCCGATACCAGAGCTCCAGGTCTGCCGCTGTCTGTTAGGCCGCAGCACCTGCCACCGGAGGTGAGAACCTCATCCGTCCAGGGCTGCCTGCTCTCCCTGAACCCACCCCCTTACTAAACGTCTCGATGTTTACAGAAACCAAAAGCTGCTTCACACAGTATGTGATCTGACAGCCAGCTGGCCCAGGTCTCGGCACACAGGGAGCACGTCCTAAACGCCGGTATCCAGCGCGGGGTCACTGGCAGGGGCCCCGGGAGCGTCTGAGCAGAGATCGTGCCGCTCCAAGTGTTGGGACAGACACACCATTTGAATGAGTGGTCCCCGGGCCCGGGACGAACTAGAGGGCTCCAGAGACTGTGCTGGCAGGGGTGCCCTTGAGCTGGTCCTGAGGAGCTGCCCACCTGCCGGGGTGTATCCGGCTCCGGCCACTCAGTCCCCTCCTGGGAAGGCAGGGCCGGTCCCTCTCAGGGAGGCTTGCAGGGTTTTTCAGGAAGCAGCGATGTGATCACACCCAGCTCCCCCTGAGCTTCCAGCTGGAATCAAACCACCTGTGCTTTGCCTCCTTTCCCCAGAGCAGCTGGGCGAGAACCCGTGAACTCACGCACACGTCCCTCCTCGTTCGCTTCCCCACGGAGAACCTCCAGGAGCGTTATGGCCTCCAGAGCAGCCTTGTAAGACAGACGGATGCTCATGTGTGCGGCGCCGCAGGGGCCCAGGGCCATGTGCCCTGTCACAGGGGAGGGCACACCCGAAGCTGCACTGTCACCAGAATGAGACACTGCAGGGTGCCCCATCCCCGTGATGTCTGAGGACCTCTGTCCTTCAAGGTGGGCCCACAGGTGAGGAAGGACAGCCGGATGGGAGCGCCCGGCTGGAAATCGGCAGGCCTTCTGCAGCCAGTTAAGGGAGGCCTCCTCTGGACTGTGTCCTCGATTGTTAAAAAAAAAAAAAAAAAGCAGGGTATACACGCTACTCTATATAAAATAAACAAGAAGATCCTACTGTCTAGCACAGGGAACTCTACTCAATATCTTGTAATAACCTATAATGGAAGAGAATCTGAAAAAAGAATAGATATATATGTATAACTGAATCACTTTGCTGTGCACCTGAAACTAGCACAACATTGTAAACGAACTTTACTTCAATAAAATTTTAAAAACACAGGGCTTCCCTGGTGGCGCAGTGGTTGAGAGTCCGTCTGCCGATGCAGGGGATGCAGGTTCGTGCCCCGGTCCGGAAAGATCCCACGTGCTGCGGACTCTGGGCCCGTGAGCCATGGCCGCTGAGCCTGCGCGTCCGGAGCCTGTGCTCCGCAACGGGAGAGGTCACAGCAGTGAGACGCCCGCATACCACAAAAAAAAAAAAAAAAAAAAAAATTAAAAAAACAAAGCAGGGTCGTGGGGCTTAGAGTCGATCCATGGTTCTCACAGTTTAGCGTACATCACAGCCACCTGTTGGCTTGTTATATAGAGGTTACTGAAACCCACTCCGAGAGACCAAGGTCGTGCATGTGCTTCTGGTCGGGGCTGTGTCGGAGGACATGCAGCCCACGCAGCCCAATCTCTCCCATTCTGGCAGTCTTCTGGAGAAAAACCTACTGCATCCTCATTACTGCCATTGTGGACTGGGCCTCACTGTGGGCCAGCGGTGGCTCCAGTGGCAGCTAACAGTGTTTGTCACTTCGACAGTCTCCTGGAGTGATAGCCTTCAGTCCCCGTGAAAGTGTCTAAAAGACCCAGAATCGTGCATTGAGCATCTTGTAAATGCCCCACTCTCAACAGCCCAAACTTCCCCTTAGAGTGGTTTATGATGACATCTTACTTCCTTTCTAAAGTCTAAGACCTCCCTAATGTCACCCGGATAAATAATGAAAACAAACTCACCTTGCGGATATAGGCCTGCAGTCCCTTGACTCCGTACATCCTAAAAACAAACCACATCTTCAAAGAGCGGAACCTCCGGCCCAGCGGCAGCTGCCAGTGCTGAAATAAGACACAACACGGCACATCCGTGAGGGCTATGCTAAGGGCTGCTTTCCTTTATGGCTCATGGCCTTGTCCTCCAGGGTCTTGAAGGCCCTGGAGGCCAAACCCTCTGGCTGCCATGCCCCATCCTGGATGGCAAAGCTGACAGCAGTGGAGTAAGCGGTCCGGCAGCCGGAGGCTGTCTTTACAAAGCTCTGAGATGCTCGTGCAGGGCACACGGGGGCCAGGCCGGTGCTAGGCTCGGGGGCCATCGTGAGCAGATGGGGGGAGGTGCGGGACTGCCCCACAGGGCGTGCGACCCTAAAATGTTTGTGTCACCCTACAATGCTGTCACTACCTCGCTGGAGTGGGGTAGATTCCCCGGGGGCAGAGGTGCCCTGTGCACCCAGCCTTTTCCCCTCACCCCCGACCAGACGTGAGTTCGGAGAAGAGGGGGCCAGGCTTGTTTGCCATTTGATTCCCAGCCCATCTCCCGGCTCACCGCAGCTGCCAGAGCAGCGCACGGCTCCTGCCTGGGGAAGGAGGCTTGTCACCAGAGCAGCCAGTTAAGAGGCTGTCGTCTGAGCGCTTCTTACGCCCTCTGACCCTTTGCTCTCCCACTGTCCCGGGGATGCCAGCTCCTGGCACACAGCCTGAGCACACGATGGAGGGACCGCCCCACCTTACAGAGGAATCTTCCAGGGGTCACGGGCAGCTTCATTTCCTCTTAACCTGAGACCTGCCATCCGTGGGCTCAGCAGAGCTCGATCTCTAGTTAGGACCCAGTTAGAGGGTGTCCTCTTGTGGGACCCTGATCCTGAGAGGACCGGGAGACTGCAGGGGCTACAGCCCATGACAGTGCCCCGCACTGCATTCACATCTTGCATTACCACAGACCTGGACTCAGGGAGACAAATCTCCACTTACCCTGTAGTCAGTGATAAGCCCTGGAAAAGAGAAAGAAAAAGGAAACAAAAAGGAACCATTAGACACCTCAGTTGATTACATGTCCAAGTCTTTTCCATCATCTCCTGAACCAGACATAAAACCCAGGGCAGGGCTGACTGCTCTTTGAGCCACTTCTCAAGGTAACAGATTCAAGAGCGGCGGGGATTCCAGAGAGCAAAGCGTAGAAGGACGTGCCGAATTACGCATGGATGGATGCCACAGCTGATCTGACCTGGGAAGCCGGGGACGCTCCAGCCACAGCGAGCCTCCTCTGGACGCCATTGGAGGATCAGGTGTCCAAAACGCATCTTTCTAATCCCCACCTGATTCTGTGCCCAAGAAACTTAGAAACGTAGAAACTTCTGTCTACGAAATTCTTTGTCCAGCGTTCTTTCCTCCGTACCATCCTTGGCTTTGCAGCTCTTGGCACAAGGGGAGACTAAAATGCAAACTAGTTCGTAACCCCTGTGAAGCCATTTGAATCCCAGATAATGAAACTGACTCGAAGAATACCCAGTGGGTATTTGCTCAGCGCCAGAACCCAGACTAAGATCTGAGAATACAGAGATGAACACCCATCAAAAGTTTGATTCTTTTTTACATTCTAATTGCTCTTTATACCACAAATTCACCTTCCCACGCATGAGTGAATGCGTGATGAGGGCTGTATATGATCTGATGCCAATTTACCACCGGGCACAAGGAGAAAGCTGAGACTTTCACGCTTATGTAAGTGCAGAAAGTGAACCCACATCGGGAGGCCTGGGAGGACCCCTGCATGGGAGACTTTGGTCCTGGACCCCAGTGATGAGAGGGAGGCGTCCCAGTGACCCACAGGAGGGACTGGGCTGCAACCTGGGGAGCTGCGGGGTGTGGGGTGAGGGGCAGTCCACGTGGGCAGTCCTGAGTGGGTTTTTTAATAGCTAAATAATGAAGAGATTTCTTTTTTTTTTTTTTGCGGTACACGGGCCTCTCACTGTTGTGGCCTCTCCCGTTGCGGAGCACAGGCTCCGGACGCGCAGGCTCAGCGGCCATGGCTCACAGGCCCAGCCGCTCCGCGGCATGTGGGATCTTCCCGGACTGGGCCACGAACCCGTGTCCCCTGCATCGACAGGCGGACTCTCAACCACTGCGCCACCAGGGAAGCCCAAGATTTCTTTATTGAAAAAAAAGGATCTTTTTAAAAAACACTCTAAACATATTCCATTTCAAATTACAGCAGGCTTAGCAGGAAAGTGAGATCCATCCAGATAAAATAGACGCTTATATCCAGTGGCCATAGAAGTTTAAAGTTGATTTTGGGTGATTTACTTGGTAAACACAAAATGGGTCATTGCTTTTGTTGATTCACAGATTATTTTAGGGAAAAATTACAAATAACTAAGATTGTTCATCTTTAACAGCCATAGCCAATATTTCTATCAGAAACTGCCTTTCTATAAAAGTGGAATAAAATTACACTTTTTAAAAATTCCTGGAGCAATGAACTTTACTGAGATGGCTTAAACTCATTCTAAGAATTCCTTCTTTTTTTTTTTTTTTTTTTTTTTTTTGCCCATGCCACATGGCTTGCGGGATCCTAGCTCCCCGGTCGTCGGGGATTGAATTGAATCCAGGCCCTGGTAGTGAAAGCGCTGAGTCCTAACCCCTGGACTGCCCGGGAAGTCCCGAGAATTCCTTCATTGTTTAAGAGCCGCATTTTGCTAACTGTCATGATGACTGTGGTTTTCATTATTCAAACATGAAATGTGTTTTTAAATAGAAGAGATTTGGCAGCTGGTTCCTAATTTCTCATGGCTTTATGCCAACGCCATTTTTAAAAACTAGACTTTATTTTTTAGAGCAGTTTTAGGTTCTGAGCACAACTGAGCAGGGGCTGGGTGTTTGTATCCGATGCGCCCCATGGGACGGTGGGCAAGTTTAAGAGGGCAAAACCCAGGTCTGATCTTTCCGTGGAGACCGCGCGGGCTGGGGTCCGCATAGGAGGGAAGGGGCTGTGCCTCGACTTGTGTCACTACTGTTCAGCGCTCCTGCCACAGTCATCAAAACTGCCTCATCTTCCATCCAGCCCAGTTCCTGCTCAGTACGTGGAGGGTGGGGTCACGTGATCTCCGGTGTCCCTCCCATCACTAACATCCACTGTTGTCTAAGGAAACTCAACGAGACAGTGGCAGAAGTACCCAAAGACTTGGCCTGTCCTTCCCTCCCCGGGGTCCCCGGACCCCATGGTGTCCGGCATGGCACCTGCTGAAGAATGAGAGAATCCTCTCCCACCCGGAGGCTGAGTCCTATAGGGACAGACAAGCATGCAAATCACCGTCCCCAGCGCGTGGATGACAGCGGGTGGGCACAGAGGGACGGGGGAGAGTCTGTGCAGGTCACCTCATGCATTGTATATGATCAGGATCTCAAGTAGTCCGTGAGATTTGGGTTTTTTTTACTAGGAGACTTAATTTTTAGAGATCCGCATTTGTGTGTGGTTCCTGTCTCAGCCTTGCCCAATTTTCTCTTCCCTCCCCAGGCCCCTGGCCCAGCTGTTTCTTCCCCGGGTGCTACTGGTCTAAGCGATACAAACTCTCTTTAGGGCAGTCATCATTTCAAAGGCTCAGTGCAGGAGGTGTCCATGCCCGTGTTGAGGGCCCTGTGGCCCCTCCGGCCCTATGGGTGCCTCCCCCAACCCTGCCGCAAACAGTGAGGAGAAGAGGCAGGACCGCGTCGCCATCAGCGTCCCGCCTCAGGAAGCAGCTCGTCCTGGCTCTGCACCCGGCCCCCTAGGACCAGTCTGTAGGCATGACTCTTCACCTTGGCTCTTGGGTACCATGGATGCAGCTCTGATGGGAATGACTGGAGAAAGCAAGGCCAGTGGCTCACCTGAGTCCTGGTGGCTGTGCTTGAGGTACACGGGGTCCAATTTAAAGGCTCCGGTCAGGTCAGTTCTCTTTTTCACCCTGTTTTAGAGAACAAACCAAGGGGCTTAACGAGAAGGCGTCTCAGGTGGGCCTTCATGCCACCTGTTCCTTCTCCCGCCGGGTTCAGGCTCCCCTGCTCCCCAGTCCCCTCCCTGACACCCCACCCGGCACGCATGGCCCCCATCTGCACCCCCCATCCCCTGGCTCGGCTGTAGCACAGCATTAACCTCCAGAGCTCTGGGCCCCTGAGGTTGGGGGTATGGGGTATAATAAAAATAAGCCTTCGGTCTTTATTCCTGGTCCGACTAGAACTGCGCTGAGACCTGACACTGAGTCCGCATTTTCATTTAGTTAGGACTTCTGGAATGGCTTCCAAAAAACTGTACCCTTTTCTTCATACAAATCTACACAGGTTTTGCTATATTTATTCATAGTAACCTTACATCTTTTCTTGCTATTATAAAAGAATATTTCTTTTGAAAATTTTCCACGTGCTACTTATCATATATGCAAATAAATGCAACCTTTAAAGTGCTGTGTATCTAGAAATCTTGCTGTGTTCTCTTATTAATACTTTCTCGGAAGATTCTGTTCTCATTGAAGACACTCACACCATCTGAGAATCATGAGTTTTACGGCTTCCACTGTAATCCTTACTTTTACTTCTCTGTCATGTCTTACTGCACAGGTTAGGGAAGCACAAAGCTGAATAGGGTGTGTATTAAGGGAATTGTAAAGTTTTCTCCTGACGTTAAAGGCAGTTTTTCTAATATTTCACCACTAACAATAGGTTTGCTGTATTTTTTTGGACGATTTTTTTTTATCAGATTTGGGAAGTTCTCTTCTGTTCCTCTTTTACTAGAGCTTTTGTGTTGCTTGGGTTAGAACTTTATCTAATGCTTTTTCCGTATCTAATGAGATGATAACTTTTTTTCCTCCTTTACTATTAAACATGGTCATAACATTTTAAAATCTTTTAAGATTTTTCAACCACCCTGGGATGTCTGGAATGAACACATTTTAGTCACGATATACCGTCTTTATTTTCCCCTTAAACATTATTGAATTTTATTTGCTAAAATGTACTTGGAATTTCCACATGTAATTTTGTGAGCTTGTCCTGTAGCTTTCCTTTCTCAGCTTCTCATCTGGTGTTGGGATCAAAGTGACACTGACCTCATGATATATGTCCCCCTTGCTGGTCTCTGAACTACACTTATAATTAGACCTATAGATGCCTTGACAGTTGGTAGAACTTGCTGTTAGAAGAATTTGGATGTTTCTGTTGTGTGAAATGTAACTATTGGCACGTAGTCTTTACAGCTATGAGACGTTTCAGGTTTTCTATTTATTCTTGAGTCAGTTCTGATGACATATTTTTTGTAGCTATTGAATATGTACATTTGTAGGCAATTCTGGAATGATGTAATTCATAGTACTCTCTGACTCGTTTTTCAAATGCCTGCTGTGTCTGTGGTTTTGTCTTTCTTATATTTCCAGTACAGTAAACTGTGCCTTCTCCTCTATTTCTGGTCCTTCTTTCTGGAGATCATCTATTTTATTAGGCAGGTCAAGGACCAGCATGTGGCTCTCTTGATCTCTGCTCCTGTTTCCTTATTTCCTAATTCATGTCTGTCTCTTCATCGTCATTATTTCCCTCCTTCTAGTTTTGAGGGTTTATTCTGTCGCTGTTTTCTGGCTTCCTCTGGGCCCTTAGCTAATTATTTTCTGGCTTTCATGTTTTCTGTTTAAGTCTGTTCTCCAAGTCCTGCTTTATCGCATGCCCATGAATTCTGTCACATCTTCATATTCATTCAGGTCCTACGATTTCCAGTTTCCCTTTGTTCATTGATCCATGGCTCCAGTGGGTCTGTGGTGGTTTGCTCTTCAAAATTTAGGTACCAGCTTTGCTTTTCCTTGTGAATTTTAACGATACTACAGAGAAGAAAACTTTATTTAAACAAGCAAATGGACGTGTGCATGCACATACGCAGACACACACGCTTGCACAGAAACACCCTCTCTAGGCACCAACGTCATCTCACCCCTGACGGGCCTCACGGTGAGGAAATCCTCTCCCTGTCACCGGACACACCCCTGAGGGATGGTCCTGACGGAGGAGGGGGCAGGGGACGCCTGTCCTGTGCAGAAAGCATGGCTTCTTCAGTTGTCTTTTTAAGAAATCTACAACACTGTGTGTGAAGGGCTCCCTGAATGAGGGCCCCTGTTACCGCTTGGTGCCAGAAACAGTATAAAGAATTCAAGATGCCAAAAGCACTAGGACCAAAGTGCAAAGAAACAAAGGAGATTCAGAGAAAACTGTGCTGTCACGCACAGGTTCTAGAATCACGTCTTACCATAACCAGAGTGACTTAAAATCTTCCCGAGTAACTGAATTTTTCAAAAAAATCCAATATAACAGGGGTGTACAAAAGGTATAAAACTAAAAAATTTAATTTTATTTGGAAAAAAATTAACCTTCTTTTTTAAAGGCAGAGTAAAACATGCCCTTGGTGGAATTTGAGGCTTTCTTTGGAGAAAATCTGATATTAAGGGACATTGCGGTCAGAGCAGAATGGTTCATATTTACATATAAAAGATTCAAAATACCCAAATGAACAATAAAGAACTTGTGAAGACAATAATGAAATCATTATAAAACGTATTTACTGGGCTTGTAATAAGGTCAAGTTTTTAAAACTTCTATTATCTTGTTCATTTTAATGTGTAGAGAATATAACCAACAAATTGAGTTTAAATTATGGACTAACCATTGATAAAATTTCATTAAACAAAAGACAGACCCTTATGATTTTGAGGAATACAAAAAAGCCAGTGAGAGCAAAAAAAAAAAAAAAAAAAACAAAATCCATTTACACGTTGTTTGTTGTATTAGCAAAACCTTTAAACACATTTATAAAAGATTCACAACCTAGGGCTTCCCTGGTGGCACAGCGGTTGAGAGTCTGCCTGCCGACGCAGGGGACGCGGGTTCGTGCCCTGGTCCGAGAAGATCCCACATGCCGCGGAGTGGCTGAGCCTGCGCGTCCGGAGCCTGTGCTCCGCAACGGGAGAGGCCACAACAGTGAAAGGCCCGCGTACCGCAAAAAAAAAAAAAAAAAAAAATCAGAACTTAGGACTGTTTGTGTTCTACTGTGTTAGGACACCTCATTTTTTGCTGCAATAACCTCTTAGAATAGCAAAATATATGTAGGTGTTCCCCTGGATTTTCACAACAGGGCAGAAAAGCCTCTGAGCAGACTCTTAGCCATCCTTCTCTCCCTGCTCTCTGTCACCAGGCCGCAAGGCTCGCTCACCTCCTCTGCAAACACGCAGGGGCCCCCAACCTGGGCCCAGCTTGTTCAGTGGACCCGCAGCTCGGGTAGGCAAAGGGGTAGCTGCCTTGACCCAGCAGAGGAACGCTGTGGTCCGTTCACTCTCCTTTGGACTTTAGGCTGTGTGTGCCAGGGCTAGAATCCAGGATTATTTTCAGTTTTCAGAGGGAAAGCGGAATCAGAGTCAGATTGAATGAAAGCGGACCTAGAATCAGGGCCCAGTTTTGCCTCACTCACACTAAAAACAGCTCTCGCTCTCCAGTTTCTCTGTATCCATCCGGGACAATTCCAGCGTGTTCTCTGCGCATCCTTCTGTCTACCTGTGTGTTTGTGAAATGGGTATTGCTTTGTGTGCTCGTCTTCATTTGCATCCCGGGAGATACCTAATTCTGTATCTGACTCTTTTTACTCAGTTACAGTTTTTGAACCTTCACCCCTATTGCATCAGACACAAGGCTCTAGCATGGATGGCTGCGTGCCATCAGCAAACCCAGGCACATCTCAGAACTCCAGGTGCCTCACCTGGATGAGGGACGATAATTCCTATACCAGTAGGACTGCGATAGGATCAGGGGAGGTGGTGTATGAGAAAGTAAAAGGCCACCTACTAGCAGGTAATAGCTTGAGCGTAACATTTGTACTCGAAGCATCAGTACTGCTGTAAACCGAAGAATCAGGCACCCCTGGATGAGGGTTTAGGTGCCTTTGCTTTGCCCATTCCAGCAAGGGCAGGGGGAATTCTCTTCACACAGCCCAAGGACTTAGGTTTACATCTCACTTCTTCATAGAATCTGGTGCTGTGATTTAACTTGGTACATCATTGCTTCAAACCAGAAGTATCTGGAGAGCAACTATAATCTTTCACGTGTGCGTGCTCGAGGAGGCTAGTGCTCACAGGTGCACAGGGCCAGGCTGGCCACGGGGCTGTGCCAGGTGGGAAGGAGGCCCCAGGATCCCAGATGGGCAGAAATGATGCACATTTATGTAAAAACACCAACTTTTAAATATGGGCAGCTTATTTAAAAGGAATTTAAACCTACATGGACCACAGGAAACCATCTTCAGTAGCTGTCACCTCTTCTGAGTTTGCTGTCGTGCACACGTGCGCCTCAGGGCCTTTGCACTGGCTGCTGCCCCACACCCCCACACCCACATTGTCTGGACCCTCCTCACGTGCCCTCTGTCAAATGCCACTTCACCAGACAGGCTTCTGGGCAATGAACAAAGGGGCCGATCACGGGGTCTCGCCTGCACACCCCCCTCTACCCCCAGCTCCCCACGCTTCTCCCCTGAACCGCTCCCCTCTGTCTTCCCAAGCCCTTCCCTGCCCTGCACCTCCTCACCCCATGGATCTCGGTTTGCACTGGACTAGACTTGATTTCATTTAGGTTCTCAGTTTCCTTTGGTTGTAGTTTATTTACTGAAAACTCTATCCCATGGCTGAGACTCCTCTAGTGCAGGAATGATAGTGCTCTGGTTTCAGTCCACAGCGCTCAAAACAAAATGCTTTCCAACTAAATCCTGACCTTCCCTTCTCCTTGTAGGTCTTGGTTTGGACGGGGCTGCCCCCAGTTGCAGATGCTGCTTCACTAGCGTCACCCAGGGCAACCCCTGGGGTGGGGGTCTGGGCGGGTGTGTGAAGGACCTTGTGCTGAGCACCCCACAAGCTGGGAAGTGCTCAACACACCCCTGTGGGCAAGGAGAGAGAACTTCTTTGCAGGGAAGGGGTGCTTGGCGCAGTGGGGTCAAAGGAAAACCTGCGTTTGATAAGAATCAAAAACTCAGAAAGTAGTAGGTGGCATAATTAAGATTCTAGGGTTTAAAGTAAGCTGACCTGGGTTAATTCCCTAAATTTTAGCCTTCTGGCTTTAACTAGTAATTTCTTATGAGCACTATTCTGGGCTGAATTGTGTCACCACCCCCCAAATTTATACATTGAAGTTCTAACCTCTGGTACCTTAGAAAGTGACTGCATTTGGAGACAGGGTCTTCAAAGAGGTAATTAAATTAAAATGTGGTCACATGCCTGGGCCCTGATCCCATATGACTGGTGTCTTTCTAAGAAGAGGAAATTTGGACACAGACATGCACAGAGGGACAACCATATGAAAACCCAGGGAGAAGAAGGCTGTCTACACGCTGAGGAGAGAGGCCTCAGGAGGAACCAGCCCTGCAGACACCTTGGTCTCGGGCTCCTAGCCTCCAGAATTAGATTTCAGTTTTTTAAGCCGCCCAGTATGTGGTACTCTGTTACAGCAGCCCTAGCAAGGTAATATAAACACAGCGCCCGAAATAGTAGACATGGGTAATTTTTATGTTAAAACACGATCCTTCAAGATCAAATTCCATCAATCAATATTCATATCATCATTACCATATCTCCCAGATGTGTGAAACCACCTCAAAACCCTTGACAACCGCTCTGGCCAGGACCTCAATAGCTCAGGAGAGAGAAGGCACATCCTCTATTATAATTTAAATTTTTACTCCATTTATTTAGCCTTTCAAACCCACAGGCAGGTGGGAGGCTCCCACCCCTCAATTCCCCACTCCGAGGGGATAACTAATCACCCTTCTCTTTGGCAAAATTTCAAATACTGGAGGCTGCTCTTGTGTCTCGTGGCTCACGTGTAAGTTTCTCCTACAGGCTCGTAAACGCTCAGGTCCGTTTTCCATCTCCAAACGACGTGGCCTCATCCCTACATTTCCCGTCTCCTCCCATACATCACCTCCCCTCTGCCATATCTCCCTCTACGGGCTGGTCCTGAACAGAAGATGCCAGAAGGGACCCATCTGCGACAGATTAACACACACAGCCCCCAGCTCTGGCCGCAGCTTCCAGCAGCCTCGGCCGTCACACCAGGCTCTGGGAAAGGCCACGGATAAAGCACGTTTTCTCTCATCCTTAACTTGCTCCCTGGCTTTCTGGATGCAAAGGCAGATGCTACATTTATTGTATTCATCCTTATCACATCTCAGCTTTGGGCTCATACATCAGTGGGCCCTGACAGCTGCAGTCTCCCCGTCTGGAAGAGGGGGCAGCCTCTTTGCAAGGCTGCCTGGGGGGGCAGTGACTTCGGTTAAATTGCGTGTGATGACGGCAGCCTGCACGGACGGGGGCTCCTTGCACATCCATTTTTGCTATTACTTTACCCAGGAAATGAATGGAACATCACGGCTTACCACAAGCCCCTCTGGGGTCACCTCGCTCCATCCCCCATCAGCCGTCAGCTGGTCTGTCCAGGCTGGCTCTGTGGCTTTTCTCTGCCAAATGCCTTAGCTAAGGACCCCTTAGCTGCCAGTTAACTTGCTCTGAGGCCAGCACCCCCCCTCACAGAACAGAGGCCTCGGGGACCCCTGCCGGCCCCATGCCAGCTGGGTGCTCTGGACCCACAATCCACCCGTCAGCTCCCTCGGACAGTGTTTGCACCCGACCCAACACCCCAGCAAAACAGAATTACATCTCAACCCGAATTAAAGTTTGAAAAAAGGGAGTTTTGACACGCTGCATAAACTAGCCTTAAAGTGTTCCGATCCAGGTAAAATGGACAAACACAACCACAAGAATATTAACATTCATAAAAGCTGTATCTTTTATCAGTTCTTATTAACATTTCAGAAAAACTGTAGCCCAAATACGAATGGGTTTTAAAATCATGTACCAGAGTTTGGGTCAAAGACTGACAAAAAAGAGAATTTGATTTAAACAGAAGTGAAGCACTGAACATGTAGTTTATCTTTAGACAGAGTTCAAGGGAAACTGATTATTTGGTGAACTGACTTTAGCCGGATTACGTGAGAGCTGGTTTCCTCACCCTTCTAAGGTGGAAAACCATTCACTTAATTACACAGTGAACAATTTTGCACAAAATTCATGCAAGGCCTCCTGATCTCAAGATTCATTAACCACCTTCTTACTCTAAAAAACTCAGAAGAACTAGTTTCTAGTAAAATCCCTTTCCACTCCCAGTCATCATGATTTCTTTAAATATTATCAATGTAGTGAAATACCAGCCACTTTCATTTTGGAAGTCTGGAATTCTTTTTTCTTGCTCTAGAGATAACCAATGTGATGCCGGTACTGCCGGTAAGAATTTTCAGGGAACTGATTAGAAAACAGAATTGCTTTTATTTTGCCTTAGCAAATGCTTTTAGGCATATAGACTTAGATTTATTAAACATTTACGAATAAAAACATAGAAGAAAATGATTTAGAAATATGTGCTAAGGTTACTAAGCACTGTTTTTTATTAATGCTAGATAGATTAGACCAGAGATTTTCTCTGTTATCCTCTTTTCTTGTGCCAATATGTTCTAGATAACAGCATACAACAGGGTAAGATTTAGCAAGCATTCCACCCATGGCTCAGAAATGCAGGCAAGCAGTAAGTGATGTATGTGCTTCGCCAGCAATCGCACCTCACCTGCCAGGCTTCTTTCATATAAACTATTCTAAGGAGCAGTGTAATTGCAGGGTAATTGACATCTAATGAACAGGGCAACTTACCACATGGCAGAACAGTCAAAATTCACCAAAAGCCATTTGTGGGGATTAAAGTTAAATGAATCTGCATACTGCCAAGGAATAATAACAACAAAAAGAAAACAGTTGTTAATGTTTAGCTATAAAACAAGACCTTGTATACAGTAATTAACAGTTTGCAGTCTCAAATGAAAACCAACATGACCAGACAGAGGAGAAGGGAAGCAGCTGAACCGTGGGGTTTGGGGCTCGAGGGCACTCGGGAAGTTCTGGGCAGCCACCGCTCCTACCTGAGCCTCTTTTCTTTCATTTTCAAATCCTGTCTCGTGAAACGTGAAGCTAATGTAGATCTGATTCTGGGCTGAAGCGCAAGGGGAGGAAGAGAGCTTTGGAACCAGAGAATCGGGGTTGGCTTCCGGGCACAACCGCCTGTCCATGTGGCCTGGATGGGAGTTCTGCTTCGTGGGGAAGGCGTGCAATCAGAGCCACAAACTCTTCAGTGCAGCTGCCGAGGGTGACGCAGAAACCGTCCAGTGCAAACACTGAGACTGTCGCTGCTCCGTGGTTGTAAAGCCAGCCAGGTCGCTGGCCCAGGGAACCACGTGATGAGAAAATGGCTACTGACCTCCTGCAGCTCTGGTTAAGCAGGGAGACCTGGCAAGAGAACAGTCCCTGGGCCATATGAAAACGACCGCCAGGTAGCCCTCAAGCTGGCTCCCCGCTCAGAGGCGGAGGGAAGGGACTGGCTGAGCCGGGCTGGGATGTACCTCAGGGGAGGGTGTGCCCTGCAGAGAGACACCCACAGAACCAGAGCGACGCTGAGGTCCGCTGGATGTGAAGGGTACCAGGTTGCCGACTGAAAAAAATGCACAACCTGAAAGTTGAGTTATGCTTTTTTTGGCGGACTTTCCGAGAACTTCAAGCCCAGAAGACAGCATCTCATGTAGCTCTGAGGGACTGCTCTGAAGAGGCGAGCGGGGAGCCAGGATCTAGAGGGGTTTTTGCAACAAAGACCAGGTAGTGGGAACATCAAAAGATTACTGTTAATTAAAGAAAACCAGACATCTCAAGTTAAGGAATTTAGCTCTTTTCTATGCATCTATGGGAAGATGCCAGAGTCTGGACTCACTGAAATCATCCCTTTGATGGGCACCTCGGCTACCTGGGACCAGTGTCCTGTGCTTTCCCATCGTGAGTTCCCTCAGGGCTCACTTTCAGGGCGGCTGTCATGTGATGGCTTGATGGCTACACCATCCTTTGTCTACTGATATGGCAGCAGCCTTTTCTACAGGAATTTATAAGTGAGGGATTGGAATGAGATAGTATCTAGAGCCTTCTTATTATGTATGTGTTAATCCTAATTTGGTGTAGGGCTATCACATTTGGATCAAGGGATGCATTTCGAGGACCCTGGATAATTGAAAATATGCAGAATTTCAAAGCATAATCGGAGCCCGACCCTGACAAAGGTCATGGGAAGTTTCTATCATCGTGAGGAGACCCACCCTGGCAGCAACACAGACACAGTTCATATCTGGGGGGGCTCGCCTGCTTTGAAACTGTGGGTCCCAATTCATTTTTAATTGGGGAGATTCACAGTTCTACTTTCCCACATAAAATGAGATGTAACTCACGGCTTATGTTGCATGCTTTCAAATTTGCAGTCTGAAGTCACATAACATTTATCCACATTTCAAACTACTGGACAATTCGGAATGATCAAAATTTTAATTCACAGGTGCCATGTCAGGCAACTGGACCGATCTGGCCTGGGAAATACTTTATGCATAAGTTTCCTCAGCTTTATGAACTAGCAAAGTTCTCAGAATGTAGGTATCATGAGCAGCAATGGGAAAGTGAAAATTTCATGGCTAATCTTCAGTAATCAGGCTCAGCCCATTTTTTTCATTTAATGGGTTTGGTTCTTTTACCCACATTGATGTAACAGATCAACAACGGTTCCCGTTTATCTAAATGTTTTCTCCTTTATTTCTAAAGACACCATCCACATTCACCGTACTCATAACAGTAACAGGGTCCCTTCCTGGATGCCAGTGGTAACAACTGCCAACAGCTGGCTCTAGGTTCAAGTTCAAGTGTCATCCCATTTTCAAGTAGAAAAATGAGAGATTTCAACCACCGAGACTGGCCAAGGAGGGCAGTCTGCGTTTCCACTGAGCCATCACAAGTGGCGAGCTCTTAAGATTATCAGAGCGCCGGCTCTTGGCATATCCTCTGGCTGATGAACAGGACCTGGGTCCACCTGGAGGACTGATGAACAGGACCTGGGTCCACCTGGAGGCCACACGGCTGCATCTATAATTGAAGCAGAAGGATGGCAGCGGCCATGGCAAGGCCCCAGCTGGGAGGAACCTCGTAGTGGGGGAAGCTTCGAAGTCTCCCCAAGGCTGTGGGACGCCTCTTCTCCATCCCAACGAGGGAAGGGAGAGGGGGTAGCCAGGAGGGGCCGACAGGGAGATGCGTGGTCGCCAACGGCAACCTCACCTGTCTGCCCGCTCTGGGGGAGCAGATTCATTTCCCTCGAGGTTCCAATAAAAGCAATATTGAGAAAGAGACAGGAAATGACGTTTCATTTGTTGATAACAGGAAACAGAAGGTGAAAGAAGGGGCTTTGTTTGCTAGGCATTTTATTAGTTCCCTCCTGGGGGCTGATCTGTGTAAACGTCTTTCATTACCCACTGTGACATTTTCTTCCTGCTGATGGAGAGGAAGGTTCTTATCTGCAGGGAAGGACCGGACCAGACAGGATATTGCACTCCTTATCTGCGAGCTGACCAGCAGGCCCTCCCAGCCCAGGGACCAGTGGCCACAGGAGGACAGATGGCAATGACTCATTGCTGGGTATGAAATCCTGTCTGCTGCTGATAGGATCTCACTGCAGCCCCACCACGGGGGTGGTCTGACAATTGGACACCCCCATGAAAGTGAAACCTCGAGCTGTGGGTTCATGGAGAAGAGAAGAGGGTAAGGGGGACAGACCGTGAGGTTCTACACCTGATACTCAAGAGTTAGAAAAGACCAGGCCTTGGGAGGGGCACATACATCGCACATGAATACTTTGCCCTTGGTCCCTGGAGACCATAGGGACAGACATTCCCAGTGATGTGTATCGTCACACACAAGACCACAGGACCACAACAAAAGGTATTTACATGGTACAGAGATTTATTCTTCACTTCCTAGCACCAAACACCCACCTAACTAGCTACCAGCCGTGAACTATAGAGGCCAGTGTGAGCTTCCCGTTACCAGAAGTTCTCACGTACTACACCCCTTCCCAATATTTCCAGAGGTCTCTGGAAGCTCTATTTACCCCCCGAGGGTTCATCTAAGCCCTCGCACACATTCAGTGATCAATAAGTAATTATTGAATGAACGAGTGAATAAATGGATGGATGTGAGGGAGCTATAAACCAGAATGCACCTTCATTCATTAGTGATAAAGGCATTATTCATCCCAAAGAGGGGAATTTTGTACTCTATGCCTCTGACACCCACTTTGCTGGTGTTACGGTGTTATGAGAATCCAAATTAGTCACTAGAAAATCGATCGGCGGCAGGCAAGAGAGCAGAGGGAGGTTTGGAGTGATGGTCTCTCCAGGCCGTGGTGAAAAATGATAGTGGTGTGGAATGCGTGCATAGCTTGCTGTATTCAGACGCTGCTTCTCAGCCCTTGAAATATGGTTAACTTCTCTGATCCTTAAAACAACCCCTCAAAGGAGGCATGATTACGAAATCCATCTTGTGAGGTGGGGAGAGGATACCAGGCTGCCCGAGGGGACATGGCTGGTCCTAGGGCAAAGCCAGGATGCAAACAGGCTGTCCAAGGCCCAAGACCTTGCACCTTGTGAAGTCAAGGTCTCGAGAAAGCCCTGCCTCTGAGCATGAAGCCATTCCTGGCCTCCTCTGATTTATTATCCTCTTCCCCCGCTCACTGACAAAGTCTGCCACCCTGGACCCTTCATGGCATGTACATCTGAGTCCCTGGCAAGGAGGAACTTCCTGCCCCGTGAGCTGCCGACAGTGAAACCCGGCTCCAGCCTGAAACAACTCATCACTTAGTGTTAACTCTGCACCCTGCAGAAGCAGAGCATCTGTCAATCGTTTTGGTGGCTGTTTCTCTAAAGCAGCAGATGCTTTAGCTGGCGTTACAGGCCATGTTTTCCAAATTCTGAAAGTGCTCAGGACATTTCAGCGCACTGGTGGCTGTTTTTTCCATCTCAGTGAAAGTGAACAGCATGCTCAGTTGCGTGATCAGAACATGACTATTGATCCAGAGCACATGGAATTGCAGGTTGTTTTTAAAAAAATTATCCCTTGATCTGAAACTCATTCAGATTTTATTTTCTTCCTAAACAGTTCCCCACCGTTTGTAAGCTCAACTCTATCCTATCATGATAGCTCTGCCCAGGATTTGCAGACGGAGAAATAGTGTAAACGTCAGGTGTATTTTGAGAAGACAAGGCTGTATGATCGGGAAGGTTCTCACCCCTTGTCACAGGGAAGTGTAACCTCCGCTCATCACAGAAACTGGTTTGGAAGTCATTTGCTGAAATGAACCACAGTAGTAAAAATTATAAATGTCACATCCTTGTAAGGAGAAGTCACCTTTCAAAAACACTCTTGTGGAAGAGCATACTCACCTCCACTCCATTCAGAAGATGCCGGAACTCGGGGCAGATGAAGGCGCTGCCCGCGTAGGCAGCGTCCACATGCAGCCACACGTCCTCCTCGCGACCTGAAGCCCAGAAGCGACCTGTGAGCGCTCGGAGGGCCGCCCTCATCCCGGGGTCAGAGCACCTGTCCCAGCCCAGCATCTTCTCAAATACAGTCTGTCAAGAGCATTTGTTGGCCTGATGTCTGCATCCCTGACAAGCAGTGATGCTGAGGCAGAGGCCGTGTGCTACTGGCCCCGACGGTGCCTGGCAGGGGGACCAGAGCTCAGAGAACGCGTGGAGGTGAGGGGAACCCCTGACCCTCGGTGTTGACCCTCACGCCCAGCAGAGCCCCAAGGAACCAGCCTACCCCACACCAGCAGCCCGTCCACCCACATCTACTCCAGGTAGGTGCCGTGCTCTGCCCTCCCCACCTCACCCTTGGGGAACTTTCTCCTCGATTCTCTTGGGTCTGAAGTCCTTCCCACAAGCATCTCTTAAGGCTGGGACCACGCAGTCCACACTGGTCTCTCCACCCCCCCCAGGAAGTTCAGTCACCAGCTTTACGCTTCCTGAGATCATTCTCGGCTCCCTTCATGAATGAGATTTTTGTGTTCCAGCCGCACTGGAAAAGTCTCGCGGGAAGGGCACCTGCCTGACTTTGAGCTGGGATAGAGTCCTGTCTAAATGTGGTCCCTCGGGACTTCCCTGGCTGTCCAGTGGTTAGGGCTCCGAGCTTCCACTGCAGGGGACACAGGTTCGATCCCTGGTCGGGGATCTAAGATCCCACATGCTACATGGTGCGGCCAAAAAAAAAGTAAAATAAAAAATAAATGTGCTCCCTCGATTCGAGCGTATCTGGGCTCCACTCCCATCTCCAGCCACCCAGCCACCGTGTGGTCTTACTGCCCTCCTGCAAGCTCGTTCCCCTCTTAGCAAATGGAGATGAAACAGCACCCAGACCTTGAGGGACAAACTAGGTAACACTCATATGTGCCCATCACGACACTAGGACAGACTCGCTCCTAGAGGAGCGACGGGATCCCCGTAATTATTTCCTGCCTCCGTGCTGTAGACTGCCCACAGCCGTGAAATATGCAATCAGGAGAGGTTGCGGGTCTGCAGCAAGGGGTGGGCGTCCTTCCCTTCCACGGGCGGAGCTGCCCAGGAGCACCTGCACCCTGGCAGGGGTCCGTCGGCACCTGCATTTGTGCTGGTGGATGGATTCACGGTTCACTTTTGCATGCGTGAGGCTGATTGATCACACACGACACTATGAGGAGTGAGGAGTGGTTCTGAGCTCTGTTGATAAAAGACAGAAGAGGCAATTCAAAGCCTCGATTCAGTTTGATCTTCGGGATGGAAGGGATGAAGCCTTTGGTTGGATCAGGATCAAATGTGTCCGGGGGTGGTGATATCACCACAGAGGATCACGCTGAGTGAACCTAAAGCACGTCTTACGGGTTCATCGCTGCACTCAGACCAGCCTCCCCAGGCACCCGTGGAGCCCCCCATGGATGTGGCCATGAGCCAGGAAGGGAGAAAGGGGATCAGGAAAGGACGGGACGGCTGTCACTGCTGCAGCAATGCTGTCATCTGTTCTGTTGCTGCTACAGCTCAGACCCGCTGAGGGGAGGGAGACGCTTCAGACGCACGTGCAGGATAGACACAAAATCTCAAGGCAGGTCTGTGGTCTCCTCGGGGCTGTGGGAGCTGCTGAGGGAAGCTGCATTTTCTGATGGAGATGCTTGGGTGGAGTTTGACTGTGTCTGGCTCAGGACTGAGCAGCGAAGGGTCAGGCAGACAAGGCAGGAGGGACACAGCCGTGAGGGCTGGAGGAGGGGACGGAGTCTGGGAGCTGCAAACGGGCTCTCCTTCCCCCTCGGCCCTCACCCTGAGAGAGGGATGCTTGTAACACAGTAAAACCCACACCCCCTTACTTTAGCCGGACCTACCCCGGGACAGATGGAGGAGAGGAGATCTGACCCTGAACCCCCAGGACGGGGCTGTAACGATGCCAGCCCCCAAGGCTCTGTCACTCCAGAAGGTACGGGAGATCCAGGAGGGGCAGTGGGTGGGGAATGATGGGGGGCCGCTCAGGGTTTCGAAAGCGGGGCACCAGAAAGAAGGTGGCAGAGAGAACTAGCCTTACCCCAGAAGAGCTCTGGCCTTTGCCCTCAGCTCTAGGGAGGGGACCTCTAGCCCCTGGAAGGCCTGGCCTGAGAGGAGTTGCGGCCCCCAGACGGCCATTCCATGTCAGTCCTGAGTCCTGAAGGACTGGGAACCAAAGGTATGAGCTGGAGATCCAGGAGGGGCTGGGGAAGGAGGGCAGCTTCCCGGCCAGTGTGTGACACAGCCCAGTACAAACCCTTACACCGAAGGCTTGGCAAGCTTCCCTGGCAGGGAGGGCCCGCTCTCTGGGCCTACTGTCACGCATCAGGGCTGGCGGGGGGACCCAGGGTGACTTCGCAGGAGAGGACGACCCGAAGCCCCAAGTTTGGACCCTTCCCCACTCTGCCCCAGGCACCTCCTCCTGCCGTAAACCGTAACCACAAGGATGCGCTCAGGTGTGGAGCGTCAAACCAGAGGGCAGCTTTGGAAGCCCTGACCCTGGAGCTGGTGTCAGGACCAGGGACAGCCTTTGAGGGACTGGATTCCCTCTAACCGTGTAGTTGGCCTAAAACCCCTGCAGGAGGAACTTCCAGACGCCCATGGGGAGTGGATTCCCAATGGGCTTCTCTTCTCTCCACGGGGAGGGGAACAGCCTCCAGCACCACCTCTGCATCCCAAGTCTTACGTGTGATCGGCTGACAGCACGACCTGCCTTCCGTGCCCACCGAATACGGTGGGTATCTGTAGGGGTCAGGGGTCACTGAGACCCCAAGGCCAGAGCACAGGAGTCGCATGGCCCAGGACGAGGCCCACCCAGTACGCAGGCAAGGCCGCCTCGACGGGGAGGTTTCTGATGCGTCCAAGAGGGAAGGGGCAGCCCCTGTGCCTGTTGGGCCCCCACTGCCTTGCCTGTTTCCTTTCGAGGCCCCCGTGGACAGGAGCAGACAGGCCTCTGGCACCATCAGCTACAGACCCGCCAGGCACCCCTCCCCCTGCCACAGCCCTGGGACCCCCGCTTCCCACTTTCACACTGCCTGCCTGTATACCTGCAACTCTCTGCTTTCTTTTCTTTTTTTTTTTTTTTTTTTGCGGTACACGGGCCTCTCACTGCTGTGGCCTCTCCCACTGCGGAGCACAGGCTCCGGACACACAGGCTCAGCGGCCATGCCTCACAGGCCCAGCCGCTCCGCGGCACGTGGGATCTTCCCGGACCGGGGCACGAACCCGTGTCCCCTGCATTGGCAGGCGGACTCTCAACCACTGCACCACCAGGGAAACCCTGCAACTCTCTGCTTTCTGTTTCTCATCCTGTTCTCAATAAAATCTGCCAGGAAATTCCACGGACCGGTCCAAGAGGACCAACTGAAACAGTCTCTCTGGCAAATTGTTTGGAAAGGAGCTAAACAGAAAGTGTCTTTCCTAAAGCAGCAGTTGGGAGAAAACCGAGTTTTGACCTGCTCTCTTGGTCATGCAGTGGTGCGCAGATACATAATCTGAATTATCTTAATGGTGTAGTCCAACCGCACGGGAGAACAAGGTGGGCCTGGTCCTGTCTGAAGTTAAAGGATGCTAAATATTTGGCGACTCAAGTAAATGACGTCAGAGGAGGGGAAGCAGGCGAAAGGCGCTCATTCACTGTCAAGTCACCACCAATGATTAGTAAGAGCATGGCTGGTAATGAACAGAATTGCCCAAATCGGCTTCGTGGATAAACCTCGGCAGCGAGTGGAGCGCTGTGGCACTTGCCACGCCTGCCCAGAACAGCCTCGGCTTCTGGCACCGTACGCATCCCCGATCCAGGTCTTCCCATGGCCCCCAGGCCCGAGCGCAGGGGGAGCCCCTGGACATCAGGACAGCCGGCGCTGGGGCGGCAGGACCCTGTGGGCTGTGCCCGGCAGGTGACCCGGCCCTCTAATCCCATGGCCCCGGGGTGACATCAGCCGGCCGCGGGCCAGGACGTCCAGCTCCCGACCTGACATCTGAGTCCAGGGGCTCAGCGCCTTGGCCTGGGACCAGGGTTTGCAGCTCGTGAGGCCACCGCTGCAGCCACGACTGGCTTGTCCCTCCTCCCGGCTCCCAGCCCCCGGCCCTGCGGCCCCACCTCCGGCCAGCTGCTCAGACAGACATCTGCCACGGTCACAGTGGCGGAGCCCATGGGAACGGGCCAGGCCACACCAGCAGCCACTTGACCCACCAGCCACCGGCTCCACGTCCCCTCAAAGCACGAAGGCTCCTCTCTCGCTCTTTTTTTTTTTTTTTGCGGTACGCGGGCCTCTCACTGTTGTGGCCTCTCCCGTTGTGGAGCACTGGCTCCGGATGCGCAGGCTCAGCGGCCATGGCTTACGGGCCCAGCCGCTCCGCGGCATGTGGGATCCTCCTGGACCGGGGCACGAACCCATGTCCCCTGCATCGGCAGGCGGACTCTCAACCACTGTGCCACCAGGGAAGCCCTCCTCTCTCGCTCTTGTCTCGCGCCCTCTCCGTGCATTAACTCATCCACTCAGAATCCCATCACTTTACAATAAATGTTTCCATCTCTACTTCGCAGATGGAGACGCAGCTCAGAATTGAGGCACACGGCTTCAAGGGTGGCCCAGGCTGCACCACGGCTGCCTGTGACACAGCCCTGCCCAGCACATTCCATCAGACTTCAGTCACACCGGGGGAGAGAGGGTCCACTCCCGCACTCCGTGAGTGTGGTCCACAGGCAGACCCAGGTGAGGAGAGGCAAGAGCCTGCTGGGGCTCCACAGACGGGCAGTGAGCCAGGTCCCAGTGGGACAAGCCGCAGCTCGGCCATGAAACCCCCAGACCCTTCCGATGACTCCTGCCACCCGGCCCTCCCCTTCCCGGGGCAGCAGCTTGGCCTGCAGCGGTGGGACAGGCCCTCCTGCCCCGAGGACAGAGGAGGGGAGGGTCACAAGCCAGGACCCCTGCCTGAGGAAAGGCTTTCTGGCCACAGAAAACCTCCTGGGCCTGCTGAGCTTCCAGGGCCTCTGCTTAAAGAAGCCTCTTATTCAGGGCTCACTTTTGAATGCTCTGAATTCTTGTCTCTTGGAGAAAACCTCAGTGCTCCAGTGAGGGGGAGGTGAGGGGGCCCGGCAGACACACGAAGCACACACTCTTCTTGGGAGAAATCCAGTTTTTTGATATTGATTTGCTTAATCACTTTAATGTGCTCAATTATATTCAGGAATTCCAAAAAGGCAAAAAAAGATGCTGGAAGACCTACTCCAAGGACAGAAAATTCTCCTGCCATCACACACATGACCCTCTGAGAGTCTGAAGAGCTGATTCCCCTCAACTGGGGGCAACACAGCCTTTGTAATCTGTCATCACTGTTATAGTTTTCTTACCAATAGCGTGTTGGTACAGCTAAGCTTAGCTTTTGTCCAATTAGCCCAAATTCCGAGTTTATGGGGTTCAAGCTAAGGAGGTTTGTGTCACTGTAAACACGAGAAGAGTTTGGCAAACTATCCTGCAATAAGTTTAACGATGTTAATATTATATTAATATATTTTATTACTATATAATTATATTACATTTTATATACTACATTATGATATGAAGTTAATATTATGAAGGAGAGACCAAAGAGGCAGTCTACTGAAGTCCCCGGATACTGAGCCCATTTTCCAAAGGAAAATTTTAATCAGATACTTACAGATGGGACCCACTTCTAAGAGGTTGTCAAAAGAGCAGCAGGATGTGGTCCCCAGCGTGGCCACCACCTGGAGAGCAGGAAGCAGAGGTCCTTTCAGCCCTGCATCGTAGTCACTGCCGTACCCTACACACACACACAGCTACCACCCCTACCCAGATGGGGCCCACAGCCTGAATACACATGCTGGCTGAACGTGTGCTGGATGGAGAGGTGAGTCTGTGGATACGTATTTACTATTTGCATGGAAGCATCATAACAGGTTGAGAGAAACAGAGCTGGTAACAGAAAACTAGGCTGTGAGATTACAAAGGGCACTGGCACAGATTTCCCAGGATGCCGAGGGACGGGAAGGAAGGCCCAGACCGTGTGAACAGCGTTCCCTGTGATCCGCTTTATTGATACAAGTGTGTATATCGACTATAGGGATATCATTCCTTCCATGAAGTAGGGAGCCTGGATTTTCTTAGCTGAGTGTGTGTGTGTGTGTGTGTGTGCGTGTGTGCGCGCGCGCAGGGCAAGCACACGGAATGATGCACACGGAATGATGTGCACGTCATCGGCCTGGCTGGGGCTGCTCCAGACCTCGTGCGATGCTGCTTCTGCACCAGCCTCCGCGTCAGCTCAGAGTTGGACCAACGGCATCACTCACTGGTGTTCACCTGCTGCCCTTCTCTCTGAATGAAACTGTTCCCAAAGATTAACTTCAACCCTCGAAAGATGAACCTTTGCTCTCCTAAGGAAATTCACGAGAAAGCCCTCCCGACCCTGAAAATAATTCTTAAAGGGTGTCCCGAGAAAGCTTTGAGAACAGTTGGTCACCCAGCTGGGAGATGTGGCTGGGAATTCTCTGCCGTCTCACTTCTGCTCCCTGAGCGCCCTGCAGCTCTGTGATCACACCTGCGCGCCTGACTTGTAAATTCCCACTCACCAAGCTGTCTCTCCCTCCTGACCCATGAAATCTTGAAACCAGGGTCTACGTCTTATTTCTTTGTGTTGCTAGGAACTCACATTTTGCTAGCACAGAACAGGGGCTGAAACATTTGCTGCATGCAAACGCTCTCCAAATGATCAAAAAGCATCTTATGTTTCCAAACCAAAGAGCCTAATTGATTTACAGTGGCGGGCACAGTCTGGATAATGAAATTTCTCTTTCCATGTGATAAGGCTGTGAAATTTCATTCAATCTGTGTGGCCTTTATGGAGCCCCCAGCAATGCTCTGTGCCCTGAGAAGAGAGACACAGGGGTCGGAAACACACAAGCTAGGAAACCTGAGAACCCAGCTGGAGGCCTCTCTGGTGCATTTCCCCTGCGACCACCTGCATTTGACCTGAAAACCAAATGGGTCTTTCAAAGAGAGTCAAAGTGCTCTGGCCAGGGGGGCATGGGTTCCGCTCTGTGATGGCTCAGCTGATACAGTCACCTGGGCCGGAGAGAGTGTTACTTTGCTATTCAGGTGTGGCAAGACCAACAGGTTGGGAGGACATTGCCAGTAAAAAGATAGCTCGTTATACCCATGGGGAGAGGGGATGCCATGCCATGCAGAGCCACACAGGGAAGCATCAGTGTCAGTCAGGAGGCAGAGGGAAGGGAAAAGGTGGGCGGGAACTATGGGTTCCCTGCAGAAAGGAACAGGTGAGGCAGAGCAGGCAGGCTTAGGATTGACAAGTGTGAATTCTTTCAGATGATTCCAGCAGGCTGTGAGGCACAGGGACTGCCCTGGTTGTCTGGTCCTTGGCTCTGGGGGGATCGGGGAAGGAGAGGTGTGGCCTGGAGTGTGAGAGACTCGTAAAGGGGAGGTGGGCAGGGCTTGTGGGCTCCGGGTGGCTGGTTTGCTTAGGAAAGGCTCACTTGCCTTTCAGCTCTCCAGGAACTGGCTAGACCTCCAGGGTCAGCAAGGTCCTTAAGACATCCAGGCATCACCAAAACAGAAAATAAAAAGGCAAGATGAATACACAGACATTGAAGCTGAGCATTTGGGGCAAAAAGGCCGGGGCTGGAGGCCCAGTTCTGCATCACACTGGCACCTGCTGGGTTTTTGTTTTCTCATTTTCAACACAAATGCACTAGACCAGGACCTGCCCAGACCCTAAGGTCTGCGGGTGTAGACCTTCTAGCCTCAACGTTTCCCGTGGCTTCTCAGCCCCTTTCCTCCCTGCCTCTGTGCCCATCCCCTCCCTGGTCCAAGTGCCAAGCATTCTCCACATGTTTCATCTTGACAAGATAAATGACTTAGTGGGACTCCAAGTCAGTGAGCGATTTTTCTCTGGTGTTTGCAATATATAACTGAATACTAAAATGCTTTGTCTAAGGGGCCTAGTTTGGTAGGTAGAGCATGGAACTCTTAAAATGCTATGTCTATGTCATAAACCATGTAGCTTCAAAAAACCAAAGGATGATTAAACCTTCTTAATATCACTTGTCATTTATTTTCTCAATTTTAAGAGTCTCTTAGGAATGACGCTTCTGTAGTTCAGCAATTCCTTCAGTTTCATCTCATTTTCCTCAGCTAAATTCTAATGGAAATAAACGCCATACCTTCTGTTTTTAAAATTACACCTAAACATTAAAAATTATTAAATTGTTGTTAAAATTATTTTCCGTTAATGTGTACACAGGAGTGTGTCTAGAACGATTCCACCAAATATTAGTACTGCTTGTCTCTTATGATGAGATTTGGCTAATATAAACCGTATATTCTTAGCTTTTCATGTAGTTATTGATGTTTTTGTTCTGAGCATGGAGTATTCTGTAAAAACAACAAGAAAATGATGCCCAGTCCTAGGAGTGGCCTCAGGAGAGAACACGTCTCAGCCAGGCCTGGGAGCTTTGCAGAGATTATATCCAGCCATCACGACCCTCCTGAGCTGGATGCCTTCAGGGACCCCTACTTTACAGTTGGTTTAAGTGAGCCTCCTGTGGCGGGGTCAGGGGTTGGTCCAGGGACACGCAGGCAGGAGCAGACCACAAGGTGAGCCCAGGGGCGTGAACTCTGGTCCTGCCGCCTAGAGAACGCAGCACGCTGGACCGTGCCCGAGGCCCTTCCAACCGACCCCAGCCCTTTGCGGCTCACCGGGCCGCACGTGGGCGGCACGGGGATCCAGGCTCTCGCGAGGCTGTTCCAGGCGGGCCGGAAGGGGACGGGGTTGGGGGGGAGAGGAGGGGGGAGGGGCGGGCCCTGCGTGCTTGGTGTTCTAGTGGCTGTGAGTCAGCTTGTCCTCACTCTCAGACACCGCTTTAAAGCCCAGCACCTGCTCCGCTCCGGGCTCTGATTACCCCAGCTCAGCTCAGTGATGCTAACCTGATTACAGGCGCTCTGCAGGGGCCTAATCACATTTGTGCAGGGGGAGACAGGCGGGGCCTGTGTGGGCGCCCCATCTCTGAGAGCCCGGGTCGGTCCTGCTACTCCCCGCTGTCCCCTCCCCTCCTTCTCCGCCGCCGCCCTCACCATGGGCCCGATCTGCTCTAATACAAGCCCTGCAGGCTCCGCCCTCCCCCTCGATCCTGACCTTAGCAAGTCAGGAAGGCAAACCACAGAGACGAGAAAGGGAACATTATTACAAGCCACAGAGAGTTTGTGGAGGGACAGTGATTCTGATTTCCAAGTTCAAATCTGCCCAACGTACCCCTGATCTGAGCAGCGGGTTTTGACTTTGAAGGGGCTGCAGCCTCTTTGCGAAATCATGAAGGAGGTGGTCAGAGCTTGTGGGCTCCGAGTGGCTGGTTTGCTTAGGAAAGCCTCACTTGCCTTTCAGACCTCCGGAAACTGGCTAGACCTCCAGGGTCAGCAAGCTCCCTAAGACATCGAGGCACCAGGGTCCACAACTCAGGGTCGGGCACTGAGTTACGCATGTGCAGAATGATGACCAGCACGCGTTCGTTTCAATGGGAGTAAGAGAGCCACATGGCAAAGCTCAAGCTACCCTCCTGCCCGACCCAGGCGGCCTTCTCTCTGCAGCTTCACAGACCCTTGCCTGCCCCTTTAAGATAACAACCAGCTGCATCTCCTCCTGTATCCTATGATGTTTCACATCTCTGTGCCTTACAGCACTGTTTTCTCTCACAAGACAGGCACGTGCCCACACGTCCTCCAGGACACTGGGCTTATGTGTTACCTCTTAGCAAAGGCTTCACTGACACCCCCTACGTAACTCATTGTACCCTCTACCCCTTGTCCACATGCATAGAGTCCTCATCAGATAAGATCAGGGATACATCTGTCTCCCTCCAGGAACATTGCAGGAGGAAAGGGCCACGCCTCTCCACAGATGCCCAGGGCTGGTACAGGAAGTGCTCTAAGGAAACAGGCACGTTACGCAGGTCAGACTATGAGTTCTGATGAGCTGTGAAACCCTCTGCTCTGAATCACAGGACTTCGAACACAGCTCATATTTACCTTGGCGCAAACGACTGTTCCCTTAATGTCTCCACTTTAGCAAATAAGATCCTTGAGGCCCACCCCCCTTAATCTCAGCACCCACAGGCCCCGTACGTGGAGGGTGTTCATTTGTCAAACAAGTGAATGACTTAGTGAATGAACATGGAATTGTTGCCTGTTCCATCACGAGCAGCTTTGAAATGCAATCAGTGGAAGTATCTGTCACCTGCTGCTCCTAAGGCCATGCACTTGTCACCTTTTGCATGAGACAGCCCACCATGGAGATCGTAAAATGTAGTCGATGGACATGCAGATGCCTCTTAAAGGACACACACGGAATGTTCCAGCAGAGGTCTTGGCCACCCTGAAGAGCTCACAAATGATGCTTATTTCAAAGTCCTCATAAACACAGAGGCACAGAGTAGCAGCCAAAGTGAAACACGGCACTACCTCTGAAGCCCCACCGCAAGATGACGAGAGTGTGGACAAGAATGTCACCTGCCACATCAGTAAACAAAGGATGTTGTGGCCATCACGCCATCAGCACTGCAGCCTCCCGCAGCTGTGCACCCTAAAGGCATTCAGGATGGAGGAAAGCCTAGATAGTCAAGGTGCGTATTGCACTGAGCCCAGACCCTTGTATGCATCTTCCCATACATAGAAAAGCGCTAAATTCAAAACCAGATGTTTAAAGTACAGTCGATACAATCTCTTCTAGAAAAATAGAAGAGGAGGGAACCACTTCTCCAGTCTTTTCATGAAGCCAGTGTTACCCTAACATCAAAACCAGAACAAGACTATAAAAAAGGAAAGCTACAAACCAATATTACTCATGACCAGAGAAGTAAAAATCCTAAAAATATTAGTAACTGGAATCCAGCAATATATAAAAGGAATTACACGCTATGAACAAGTGAGATTTATTCCAAGAATGCAAGGCTGGTTTACTATTTGACATTCAATGTAACCCGCCTTGCTAACAGACTAAAGAAGAAAACCACATGACCATATCAATCAATGTAGAAAAATCATCTGACAAAATTCAACACGAATTTACGATAAAAATTCTCAGAACTCGAGGAATAGAGAAAAACTTTCTTAACCTGGCAATGAACACCTACCAAAACCTAAAGATAACATCTTACTTAATGGTGAAAAACTAAATACATTTCACTTAACATTGGGAACAAGGTAAGAATGCCCAGTCTCGTCACTGCTATACAAATAGTACTGAAGTTCTATCCAGTGCAAAAAGGCAAGAAGAAGAAGTAAAAGGCATACAGGTCATAAAGGAAGAAGTAAAACTGTACCTATTTGCATATAGCATGATTATCTAGATAGAAAACCCCCAAGAAATCCATTAAAAAAAAAACCCTCTTAGTTTAGCAGGGTTACAGGATACAAGATCAACATACAAAAATTAATTCTATTTCTATAAGCTACAACAAACACATGGACATCAAAATTAAACATTCAATACCATTTACAGTTGTTCAAAAATAATAATTCTGTAGGTATAAATCTAGCAAAACATGTACAGTCTTATATGATGAAAGAAATTAAAGGAGATTTAAATAAACAAAGAGATATATCATGTTCATGGCTTGAAAGACAACATAGTAAAGATTTTAATTACCATATAGGGCAAAGGGAAAGTCTCAAGAGACATTTTAAAAATATTTTTAACTCAATGAAAATGAAAATACAACTTATCAAAATTTGTGGAATGCAGTGAAAATAATGCTTAGAGGGAAATTTATAGCATGAAATGCATACATATACTAGAGAAGAAAGGAAATTTTAAATCCATAATGTAAGCTTCCACCTTAGGAAACTAGAAAACAAAGAGCAATTTAAGTCCAAAGAAACTAAAAGAAAAGAAGTAATAAGAATTAGAGTAGACATCAGTGAAATTAGGAACAGAAAATCAATAGAGAGAATCAACGAAACCAAATGCCGGTACTTTGAAAACATTGATAAAATTGATAAACATCTAACTAGGTTAACTAAGAAAAAAGAGAGGACACAAATTACTAACATTAGAAATAAAAGAAGGACCATCACTACTGATCCCATGGATGGTAAAAGGGTAGTACAAGAATATTATGAGTAACTTTATGCCCACAAATTGGAAAACCTGAATGAAATGGATCAATTGCTTGAAAGATGTAATCTACAAAAACTCACATAAAGAAAAATAGATCCTCTCAATAGGCCTATACCATGGCTTGAACATTTCTGTTCCCCCCTCACCTCCGCAAAACCCTTGAAACCAGAGTTGTTTGTATTAGGAGGCTGGGCCTTTGGCAGGTGCTTAGGCCATGAGGGTGGGGCCCTTGAGAACAGGATTGGTGCTCCTGTAAAAGACACCACACAGAGCTCCCTTGCCCCTTCTTCCATGTAAGGACATGGCAAGAAGTCAGCTGTCTGCACCCAGGAGAGGGTCCTCACCAGAGCCCACCCTGGCACCCTGATCTCAGACTTCCTTCCTCCAGAACTGTGGGAAATAAATTTCTGTTGTTCATAAGGCGCCTAGTCTGTGGTACTTTATTATAGCAGCCTGAACAGACTAAGATGGCCTGTATCTATTAAAGAAATAAAGCCAGTAAATTAATAGCCTTCCATAACAGAAAGCAGCAGGCCCAGTTTTGTTCACTGGTAAAATCTACCAAATATTTAAGAAAGGAATTAAACTAGATATAGAAAACAAACTAGGGCTTCCCTGGTGGAGCAGTGGTTAAGAATCCGCCTGCCAATGCAGGGGACCTGGGTTCGAGCCCTGGTCCGGGAAGATCCCACATGCCGCGGAGCAACTAAGCCCGTGCGCCACAGCTACTGAGCCTGCACTCTAGAGCCCGCGAGCCACAACTACTGAGCCCGCGTGCCACAACTACTGAAGCCCGCACGCCTAGAGCCCGTGCTCCGCAACAAGAGAAGCTGCCGCAATGAGAAGCCCGTGGCACCGCAACAAAGAGTAGCCCCCACTAGCGGCAACTAGAGAAAGCCCGCATGCAGCAACGAAGATCCAATGCAGCCCAAAATAAATAAATTAATTAATTTTAAACAAGCTAGTGGTTACCAGTGGGGAGAGGGAAGGGGGAGGGGCAGGATAGGGGTACGGTATTAAGAGATAAAAACTACTGTGTATAAAATAGATAAGCAACAAGGATATATTGTACACAGGGAATTATACCCATTATATGGTAATAAATTTTAATGGAATATAACCCGTAAAAATGCTGAATCACTATGTTGTACAACTGAAACTAATATAATACTGTAACTCAGCTATATTTCAGTTAAAAAAAAGAAATTAAACAAATTCTCTACAGTCTCTTCCAGAAAATTGAAGAAAAGGGAATGTTCCCTAACTCATTCTGTGAGGCCAGCCTTACTCTAGTTCCAAAATCAGATAAAGACATTACAAGAAAGAACTGTAGACAAATATCTCATGGATATAGATGTGAAAATTCTCAACAAAATATTAGCAAATTGAATTCAATAATATATAAAAAATAATAACCAGGTGGGATTTATTCTAGGTAAGCATGGCTGATTCAGCATTGAAAATCAATTAATATGACCTATCATATCAAAAGGCTAAACAAGAAAAAAATCACACAATCATATCAATAGATACAGAAAAAGTATTTAACAAAATCCAGCATCCATTTATAATAAAAAATTCTTAGCGAATTTAGGATTAGAGTGGAATTTCCTCAACTTGATAAAGAACATCTATTAAAAACCTGAGAGCACACTTAACAGTGAGAAACTACAGGATTTCCTGATAAGATCAGAAACGAGGCAAGGATATTTGCTTTCACCACTCCTATTCAACACGATGCTGGGAATTCTACCTATAACAATAAGACAAGAAAAGGGACTAAAAGATATACAGATTGGGAGGGAAAAATGAAACTACCTTGGTTTGAAGATGACATGATTGTCTATATAGATACCCTACCCCCTCACCCCAAAAAAAAACCCCAAATCAAAATCAAACCCAAAACCTCCTGAAACTAATAAGCAATTATAAGAAGATACAGAGTAAAGGATAATATACAAAAGTCAATTGCTTTCTTATATTCCAACAATGAAAAATTTGCGTTTGAAATTAGAAACACAATACCATATACATTAACACCAAACTAGAGATAGAGAGAGAGACAGAGAGAGAGAAATGCTTAGGTAAAAATCTAACAAAATATGTATAAGATCTATATGAGGAAAACTATAAAATTCTGAGGAGAGAAGTAAAAAAAAATCTAAATAAATGGACAAATATTCTATGTACATGGATAGGAAGATTCAGTATTGTCAAGGTTTTGGTACTTCCTAACTTGATCTATAAATGTCCATTCAAAATTCCAGCCAATCATGTTATGGCTATTGACAAACCAAGTCTAAAGTTTATAAAGAGAAGCAAAAGACCCAGAATATCCAACACAATATATATGTATATATTTTGCCACGCGGCTTGCGGGATCTTAGTTCCCCAACCAGGGATTGAACCGGGCCCTGGGCCCTGGCAGTGAAATTTCCGAGTTCTAACCACTGGACCACCAGGGAATTCCCTACCCAACGCAGCACTGAGGGAGAAGAACAAAGTCAGAGGGCTGACGCCACCCGACTTCAAGTCTTACTCTAAAGCTACTGCAATTCAAGGCAGTGTAAAATTTCAGAAAGAATAGACCAACAGATCAATGGAACAGAATAGAGAGCCCAGAAATAGACACACACAAATATGGTCACCTGATCTTTGACAAAGGAGCAAAGGCAATTTAATGGGGAGAGGATAGTCTTTTCAACAATGGTACTAGAACAACTGGACATCTACATGCAAAAAAAAAATGGATTTGGACACAGACATTACACCTTTTACAGAAACCAGAGCAAAATGGATCAGAGACCTAAATGTAAAACTATAAAACTCCTAGAAGATAACACTGGAGAAGATCTAGAACATCTTGGGTTTTGTGATGAGTTTTTAGGTACCAATGACATATTCCATGAAAATAAAATTGATGAGATGGACTTCATTAAAAATAAAAACTTATTCTTTGTGATAGATACTTCAGAGAATGAAAGGACAGGTCACTGACTTGGAAAAAAACATTTGCAAATCATACCTTTTGATAAAGCACTGGTGTCCAAAATATACAAAGAAATCTTAAAACTCAACAATCTGAATCGTGTTGATGTCTCTACAATTATTTGTTTATGCTCCTGATTCCTCTGGGATTCCTCGAATCAGGATCAAATTGTGTATAAAATCATACCCTCTGTGCCTCTCCCAGCCTACATGGTAGATATTCAATAAAGGGCGCTAAATTTGGATCGCTCATAACAATTTTTTGGATAAAAAAGCTTGTCTCAAAGACTAACTCTTAAAAAGTAGTGGAAGTTATTACTACATGGCCCCTAGAGTCTGTTGAACCTAGATTGCTCTACAACTAGGAAATACGCAGATACTGACAGGTGTGCCTCAGAGCATGGAATCCTGGGTACACAGGAGAATCTGGAAGTTGCTGTGAAGCGTCTCCAATGCCTGGTCCCATCCCCAGAGAGGCTGGAGCAGGGTCTGGGCATCAGCATTCTTTATAGCTCCCCAGATGACCCCAAAGTAGAGCCAGATGACCTCACGGGGTTAGTGCCACAATCACAGCCTTTCAGCTGCCATCACACCTGACGTCCCAGTCCAGACACCGGCTGATGCCATGATCACACCAGGCATGACAGCTCCCAGCCTCCAGTTGTAACAGCAACTGTTTCTTCCCCACTGGAAAAAGCCCATCCGTGCATAAGAAAACTAGCTGCTATTTGGCTAGTTAGATATTTTAATTATATCCTATTTATCTGTATTTTAATTAGTCACTGCTTGCTTGCAATACACCTCTCGCAAATGACGCCTCTTAGCATCTACTGAGGACACCAATCTAGGTGGAAAGTGTGTTTTATTTTTAATTCGGCTCACTCGGATGTCCGTCATGCATCCACCATGTCAAGGGGCCACCCTACGGTGTCATTTTTAACAGGAAGCAGAAGCAAGACTTCTCGGCTTCACAGCATCCTGCAGGCTGGGTTCTCTGGTGTTACTCGTTTCTGAGATCCACACAAGTGGAAGGAAAAATAAATGGAGTTTTGCTCCAGCCACCCTCAAGGAGAGGCGGGCTGACCTGAGCACCACCTGGCGTGTGACCACCGCGGCAGCCTGGAAAGGGGCCCTGTCACCGCGGGCCCACCCCCTGCAGGGCCCAGACACCCCCGTGGAGCCACACAAACTTACGAAGAATGGAATCAGGCCCTCGGCCTTGTCTCTCTCCAGGGCCTCCTGCAGGGCAGAAGCTCGCATGGCAAACTTGCCATCGGAAGGGATCGCTTTTAATTTCACTCCACCAATCAAGCCGGCTCTTTCCACGGAGGAGTGTGCCTGCAAGAGAGCGCAGGGGTAGAGTCTGCAGCAGCTCACGGCCCTCCTGCCCCCCACCTTCCGGCCTGGAGCTGTTTCAGGTCCTGAGGAATCTGCTTCCCAGTTTAATGATTCAGACACTTAGAGCGAGAAGTGCCCGGCAGTACTGGGGGTGTTTTCATCCATTGGTTTGAATTCTAGTGAAGCAGGGAATGCCCATTTGAAAGCCTAGTTGGGATGATGACACGTGATGATGTGTCCTTAATAAGGGCACTCAGTAAGCTCCGGTTCCTACTCTTTCCCTCCGAGGCTCTAAAATCGTCTGTGAAACGTAAGACAATTCTCGGAAGTAGCTCTCCTCGCGGTTTGTGTGTCCTCTCTAACCTCAGGTGAGGAGTGAGGTGATCAGGTTATTAATTTACAACCAGCACCTTGACCCCGTGCTCCTGGGGGCTAAGGCTCTCCTGAAGTGTAGGTTCCATTCAGGAGGAGGTGACAGGCGGTGACTGTCTCAGAGGCCACATCCTTGCTTTTGCTCCCTTGCTGCCCATTCTGCTTCCCTAACTCCTACAGGACTCCCCAGAAAGCACCACTGAATAAACAGTGAACCCCTAAAGCCTCACATAAGGTCCCGCTCCTGGGGAACCTGCCTGAGAGCTGAGGAAGAATTGCGTCCTAGAGCCCATGGCCGTCCGGTGGATGTAAGGAACCCACCCGACTGCCGTCACCTAGGATGGTACTAGCCATGCACCATCCTTGGGAGAATCTAGAAGCAGCACAAATCACTTCTGTAGGGCGAAATTCCCTCATGGAAACCCTATTGGGAAAGGCTACACCCTAACGTTCATAGCAACTTATCTCAGCCTAGATTCACTGAACACCTACACGTGCATTTTCTTCAAGTCTCCTCGTGTCTTTCTGGGAAACCAGGGAGATGGAAATAGAAGTGAGTAGTTTTCTTGATGTGTAGGGAGCTCTAGCGCCTAGAGCTAGGATACACACAGAGACAGTACTCCTGATTAAGCATCAAAATATAGGTGCTGTGTTGATTTCAGGCTACACGTACTTATTAACTAGAACAAAGTTGTCACAGTTGAAATGCCTGCCTTAAGAAATTCCTTACAAATATTATGTCAGCAGAGCTAAATCAGCTATTCCTTGTGGAACCAAATCCTTCAGTGGTACCACTTTTCAGTGCCCCCTTGGCTACACTTTCACTCATGGGGCTACTGCTCAATGCTCTTGCCTCCTGTTCCTTCTCACACGATTCGGTTTTGTTTCTGTTTTTAACCGTTTTGAAGCGGGCTGGTCACTGGAATTGACCACATGCTCGATGCCCCTATTTGCAGAGTTCTCGAAACCTTACAAAGCACCGCTGTGTCCTTCATCTTAGTTTAGCCACCAGCTGGTAGAGCAGCATTATCAGGGGACAGGCGCTTTGGGCCCTGTTTGATAGTTAAAAATAACGGCTCAGAGAATTGGCGCGATGAGCCTGAGGTCACAGAATTTGAAACAGCAGAGCTGGGCTGCGAGCCCAGGTCTCTGAGCCCACGTCCCACATGAGTCTCCACAGCCCCGCTCTGAAGGCAGCCAGATGACCTCAACACGAGCAGGTGCAAGTGGGGTCACGGTGACCTCATGGTCCATTTATTTTCTTTTCAACTTGATCTACTAAGTTCCCACCTGCAGCCCACACCTTGTCTTCAGCATAGGTCTCCCTGGGGAGCTGTTCCTGGATTGGAAATGATGCTGCACAGCTTGGTTGGGTTTTGACTCGCTACCACACCAATCATTCTGCCTTGTGAGGCCCCATGGGGCTCCGGGCAGCCACACCCACCTGGTCAGATGCGTAGGCCACCAGCTTCTCCATGATGGCGGCCTGTGTCAGCCCCGGGGAGGCAGCCTGCAGGCGTCGTGTCGCTTTGGTCCGAGCGGCCAGCAGGGCCACCAGGGTGGCTTCACTGGCACTTCCCTAAATCAAAGAAAAGGTCGAAATGGGCTTCCAAGTACAGCCAGGGAATCATCTTAAACTTGGGAGACGCAATTTGGGGTCCCCATATTTTCTTAAAAGATGCATCTCAAATTGTCAAGTTCACTCTCCTTTCAGCGGGAAAAGGCTGCACACCTGTGACTGCCACTGCAGCTCTTATTATCGATTCAACGTTGCTCTGTCTGTTTTTCATAAGATAACCTCCCACATGTCTGAGCACTCAGCGCGTACCAGGCATCACCGGGCCCACTTCACAGGCACTTTCCCACGGACGCCTCCTGGTCTACCCAGGAGGTGCTGGCCCATTTCCCGGGGAAGAGGAGGAGATGGGGCCCAGGGCACAGCTCTCAACCCAGCTCTGTGTGCACAGCAACGTGGACAGATAAATCTGTATGTTTCTATAAATGGGATTCCTCTTCTTTGAGACTCAAAAATTGCCTTGCAGGATTTTCCTCAGTCACTGATGGTACAGGTTGAAGTGTGTCCCCCAAAATTTCATACGTTGAAGCCCTAACTCCTAGTACCTCAGGACATGACCATATTTGGAGACAAGACCTGTAAAGGGGTCACTAAGTTAGAGGGTCCCTGATCCAGCCTGGCTGATGTCCTTGTAAGAAGAGGAGCTGAGGATGTGCACACACACACACACACGCACGCACGCACACACACACACACGCACGCAGGAGAGGCCACATGAGGACACAGGGTGGAGATGCCCGCCTGCCAGCCAAGGGCAGAGGCCTCCGGGAAATCAGCCCTGTTGCCACCTCGACCTCAGATGTCCAGCCTCTGGACTGTGAGACAATCAATGTCTGTTGTTTAAGCTGCCCTGTCTGTGGTTGTTTGTTGTGGTAGCCTTAGCAAGCTAACACAACAAATGTCGACAACTTATTTTGGCGAAGTAGTCAAGAAGGATGCAAAATTCACTCTTCTGAGGGTGGGGGGAGGTGAAAGAGAATATGGATTCAACACCCATCGTGTTAGCCCAGCTAATTTGCAAAATAATCCCACTTCTAAATTTTATCATCTTAGGGTGGGAAACTAAGCTCAGAGAGGGTAACTTGCCCCAAATCAGCAGCTGGGGAGTGGCATGGTTAGGAGTGAGCCCACATCTGCCTGGTGGGAACCTCCCCACATTTATAATCAACTTTCCTGTTCCCCCTGCTCTTGATCACGGAATCTTAGTAAATCCTGGAAGAAACCAGGAGCTGAACAGTATTACCATTAGAAAGAAAAAATTTAAAAGGTAGAGTTTTGTTGACTATGAGAAGGTTTATAAGATTTTAGGGGAGGGGGGCGGAGACAAGATGGTGGTGTGGGAAGACGCAGAGTTCACGTCTCCCCACAACTAGGGTGGCTGCTGGATGCTGGTGGGGGACCCCGACGCCCATGGAGATGGGCAGAACCCCCAAGGGAACCAGTAGCACGTGGGGGGACTGAGGGGGGAGGAGAAGTGGAGGCTGGACAGGACCAGTGCCCCTGAGGGGTGGCTGAGGTGGGGACGGGTTCCCATGCCCAGAGGGACCCTTGCGGGGGCTCAGGTCAGGGGGGAGTGCACCCAACTTTTTCCCTGCCCAATCGGTCGGGGAAGTCTGCCTGGCTCTCGGACCAGGTCCTACGCCCTCAGAGGTCCCCTCCGGGCTGGGTTGGTCCTGGGGACGTAGGAGGGAGGCCAGAGAGAACAGGAGAGGCAGGCGGGAGGGTCCCACCAGGAGAGGAGCGGAGGGCGTTTGCCCCGCCCACTCGGACTCAGGGAGCCTGCTGAGCTCCCAGGCTGCTGCCCCGCCCTCCAAAGCCCTCTCCAGGCCATGTGGGTCCTGGGGGCATAGGAGGGAGGCCAGGAAGATCAGGAGAGGCAGGTGGGAGGGGCCCTCCAGGACCGGAGGAGCAGAAGAGGAGTGGAGGGTGATTGCCATGTCCACTCGAACCCAGGAAGCCTGCTGGGCTCCCAGGTGGGGTCCCCCGCCCTCTGAGAACAGAGGCTGGAGGCACGTCTGAGCCCCTTCTGTTCTGTTGAGCCTAAGCCCCCATCCCCCCGGCCTTTTCCAGCCCTGTGGGTCCTAAGCATAGGCCCCGCCCACAGCCCAAACCTCACCCTTGCTTTGGCCCCGCCCTCCACAGCCAAGGCCTTTTCCACCTTTTATTCTCCTCTTTTTTACTATTGTGGTTCTGTTTTAGCTTCAGTTGTTTCATCTATATTTTTAATTTTTTCTAACATACCTGTTAGTTTCCTAGTCTAATTTTATTTTTTACTTTGTTATCATTCTCCTCTCTCTCTCTTTTTTTCTTTTGGCCACCCTTACACAGCTTGTGGGATCTTGGTTCACAAGCCAGGGGTCGGGCTGAAGCTCCTGCGGTGGGAGCTCCGAGTCCAAACCACTGGACTAAAAGGGAACGTCAGACCCCAGGAAATATTCATCAGAGTGAGGTCTCCAGGAGGTCCTCATCTCAGCACCAAGACACAGCTCCACCCAACAGCCTACAAAATTCAGTGTTGGAAGCCTCAGGCCAAACAACCAGTAAGACAGGAACACTCCCCCACTCATAAAAAAAAAAGGGAAAAAAAATGAGACAGCAAAAAAATATGTCACAGAGGAAGGAGCAAGGTAAAAACCTACAAGACCACAAAAATGAAGAGGAGATAGGCAATCCACCTGAAAAAGAATTCAGAGTAATGATAGTAAAGATGACCCATGGGCTTCCCTGGTGGCGCAGTGGTTGAGAGTCCGCCTGCCGATGCAGGGCACATGGGTTCGTGCCCCGGTCCAGGAGGATCCCACATGCCGCGGAGCGGCTGGGCCCGTGAGCCGTGGTCGCTGGGCCTGCATGTCCGGCGCCTGTGCTCCGCAGTGGGAGAGGCCACAGCAGTGAGAGGCCCGCGTACAGCAAATAAATAAATTAATAATTTAAAAAAAAGTAAAGAAACTGTGATTTTATATATATATATTAATATATATTTTTCAGCCTTAACAAAAAAAGGGGAAACCTTGTCATGGATAAACCTGGAACATGGATAAACCTAGAGGGCATTACGCTAAGTGAAATAAGCTAGACAGAGCAAAACAAATACCACATGGTATCACATATATGTGGAATTAAAAAATATTAAAAAAAATATTAACAGGGATAGTTATAGCTAAAAGGGTCATTACACACTTCTAAAGGAAGTTTCACTAAATGTAGTCAGCATTAAGGAGATGTGTTGACAAGAAGAATTGAAAATAAAACTCGAAACAAACAAACAAAAAATTGCCCAGTGAAATAATCGTCAGTCCAGCATCCATAAGTGTCATGGCTTGGAGACCGGGACAGGAGAACGAGCCGGTCTCCAGGCCTCTGTGGGAAGCAGATCTGGGCCGAGGTAGGGGCAGGGGCAGTCTTGCTCCGAGGACAGTAATGATACCTTTGCTTTCCTGCCTCAGACAAAGGTTGCCATGGCAAAGCCGCTAGGAGGCAGAAAGAAACACGGTGAGCGCGGCCGCTCGGCTGTGAACGCTGGGAGCAGAAATGTCCTTTCATCTGGGTTTTCAAGTGTCACCCCATACACGGCGGGAAATGGGCTTTTCTTCCAAGAGAGCTTTCAAACCCAATTAAGAGACCATTTTCATGGCCCCGTTTGTCCAGATCAAAGGATGATTTGCCGTTTGATGCAGACGCCCGTCACGGTGCCGACGCCCAGCAGCTGTGATTACGCCTCTGAGGGGCTCCCCTCGCATCCCCGCATCCGGGCCCCCCGTCTGTCAGCAGGCTCAGGCGCTCCAGGACCTCGCAAATTACAGACAATCAGCCTTGTCAGTGGGAAGGGCGGGATTCCTGTCTCATACTGGGTGGGTGGGCTCCAAGGGGGACTCAATTGAATCCTGGGCTGAGTGATGTCAGAATTATTCCTATAACCAAATGCCAGGGCTTCTGCTGTTTCTGGAAAACGGGATTGTCTTTCAAAGAAGAGGTAATTTAAAGATGGAGCCCATGGCAGCATGCCCACCTCTGCACACTCACCCAAGCAAAGGGTCAGGGACAGGCTGGTGGAACACTCGTGGGTCCAGCTCACATGTGCCCCAGCCTTGCCTCTAAATAGCTCCTGCCCTTGGGTCCCATGCGTGACGTTCCTGGGCCTCGGTTTCCTCATCTATGAAAAAGGTTGTTGATAATCCAATCAAGCCTGATAAATATTTGGAGGTTGAAAAATGAGCACATTAAACACAAGAAATAAAACTAAAACACAGGCTAGCTCAGAGTGGGTGTGCGATACAAAGTGGCTATTACTATAATACACACGCCTTGATTGACAGGGTAGTTGTTAAGGTTTTTGAGAAGTATCAAACTAGAGGAATCAGCTTGGGCTGCTGAAAAGGATTGAATGTGAAATTATTTTAGTTATAATCTCCAGTGACCCAGAAAAACTTTTTTGTTTGGTTTTGATTTTTGGTGGAGCATGTGTGGTGAATATGGACTCAACCAGGGGAGCCCCAGCAGAAAGCTGAGGATCTCCTTAGGAGATTGTTAACCTTCATCCTAAAGGGTGTCCTTTGAAATACGATTTACAAGAGTGAAAGATGTGACACAATGTATATACTGCATCTCCTATTTGTATAAATTGTGACACATCATAGAAAATCATGCAGTAATAATATTCTCAGAGACTATTTAAACAATGGGAAATGCTCACAATAAAATAGTAAGGAAAACACCACACAGAAAATCTGTATGATGTGTTGCATTATCCCAGTTTTGTTTATATTATGTACACATATATGTACACACACACACACAAACACATCGGTATTAAAATGACGCTGGGAGGAAGCTGCCCCTAAATGTTTCCGCATCTCTTCCCTTTTTCTAATGGATGTCTAGTTTTCATAGGTAGAAAGGGGATGACACTCTTAAGTGGAATAACGGAACCAAAACTGACATCGAAGGCAATCAATTGGCAGTGTGGAAAATGGAGACGGTGATGTGGAAAAAACCGTGGGAAAGTCCCCAAAAAACACATAAGAGAAAATGACAAAAAAAAAAAAGAAAGAAAATGACAAAAGAAAGTTAGACATTATGGAAGAGGTACCCAATCCGTGGAAAATGGAAGCTCCTGAAAAACAGTGAAGTGGCCCAGAGGCAATGACTAAAATGTCCCCAGGTGAGGGAAGAGCTGAGTCTCGGATTAATAGGGCTTCCCAGGTGCTGGGGGTTGGGGTCAAGATGAACAGCACAAATGGAAAAAGTAGATCTTGGCAAAATGTGTGGAATTACAAAGAAAAAGTAAGTTTACTGCAAGGGTCCATGTTGTCATGAACTATCAGATCACCCCCAGGCCCGGAACTGAGTCGAATAGAATTCAACACCAAGAACCCCATCGCAGCCCCTCTCTTGCTCTTACTATGGCCACTTTCTGTTCTGCCCACAGCCGGGCTCCGCTCTCCATTGGCAGTGGAGCCCCAGAGCATCAGGACCCATGTGCTGGGGACTGGAACACCTCCCCACTGCAAGGTGAGATGCAGCTGACTGATGGGGGGCGGGTGGGGGGTGGTGGAAGGGGGCCATGTACAGCAGTCCCCTCCCTAAAGCTGGAAGCAGCTGAGAACTCAAATCTTTGTGTGTGGTTTTTCCAAGGTTGCCCAGGCTGCATCACCTCTGACCAGCAGAAAACTGTCCAGGGTGGCTGAAATGTTTGCAGTTGTGAGAAAAATCATCGTTGCCGCTACGTCTAAGTCCCGTTCACAGCATCGCAGGGAAACTTTGCTTACCCATGGCTGATGCTTCATTCTCATCAGCCCCACTCAGAATCGCTGATGTAGGAGGGAAAGTGCTGTAACCAAAGAGGTGAGGTAGGAGGGGGCAGAGAGAGTGGGGCTGATTCATATGGGGTGACACAGCAGTTATCCTCTCATCAGTCCTACTGATAAACGGGTCGGTGACGCTCTCAAGCGTAATCATTACGCAAGAGCATCTGTGCCTGATCTTCCCAGCACCACCTGGAGCCGGCAGAAACCACCGGGCCCCCGTCGATCTGACAGAGGGAGAATTCTTCTCCGGCTTCAGCGAGGACCGTGCAGCAGGCCCATTTGCCCTGTTTTTCCTAGAGAATCTGCCAATATCATCATCATAAACATCTTCGAAACCATCCTAATCCTGGGAGCATTCCATAATCCCTACATGCCAGAATGACACACAGCCAACTTCATCATCAAAACCCTCCTCCTGACCATCGCTTTTATGAATCCGAGCATGCTAGCCAGGACTCCAACTGAACCAACCTATATCATACCCCTTATGAAGAGCCTGTCTACCACTAACACCTGCCCTGTGCTGACGTGTCTCACTACCTACCCGTCAACACCTCAGGCATCCCACCATAAACATAAGAGATCTGACAAAAGAGTTACTTTGAGAGAGTAAATAGGCCGTGGGTCACAGAGAACTCAGCCATGGGTCACAGCCCAAGGCTTATTTATCAAAGTGCATGTCAGCATCTCTGCATCAGAATCACCTGACATGCAGGTTAGAATGCTAATTCCTGGGCCCGCCTAAGACTTGTTGAATCTGAATCTGTGAGGGTAGAGGAAGACTCCCTCCCTGACCCTGAGCCGTACTGCCTGTGTTTGGGAGAATAAGGCCTCCCAAGGAGGTCATGCTTTCATCCTGGAAGCTGTGACTCTCTACCTGACAAGGAAGAGGGACCTTGCCAATGTGATTAATTTAAGAACCTTGACAGGAGGGGAGGGGGGATTATTTTAGATCATCTGCATGGACCTGATCTAATCTCATGCATCCTGAAACATGAAGAACCTTTCTCATCTGTGGTCAGAGGGAGAGGTGGACATGAAAGAAGGGTCAGAGAGATGCAACACAGCCACCTTGAAGACGGAGGAGGCGCCATGGTCCAGGAATGCGGGAAACTTCTAGAAACTAGAAAAGACAAGGACAGAACCTCCAAGCTGTCAACCCTGATTGTAGCCCAGTAAGATCCACCTTAGACTCCCGACCTACAGAACTGTAAGATAATAGGTTTGTCAGAAAACAAACACATGGGAGTTTAAAAACCCTGGTCGGCTGAGCAGCCTCGGGCCTGGAGGCTGGGGCTCGCATCCTGTCACATTTGGCCACTCCGGCAGGTGACCTCACACTGAGGCATCCGGGCCTCAGTTCTCATCGTTGAGTGGACAGAATCACAACTGCCATGACAGATTCTTAGAGAGAAGACGGTGTCTGAAAAAGGAAATTCCCTCTTCTCCAAAGTAAAGGTTGCTTTCCCTGGGAGGAGCATCCCTCTTCCCTACTAGAAAGGAAGAAAGCCAAGAACTCCAAGTTTTCTTAGTGGCGTTTGTGCCGCAGGTGTTCCACTGTGACTGTCATTGTGCGCGTCCTGTCCCCGATGGGCCCTCTGGCACGTAGTTGCGCTCAAAGGTACACGTCAGGTGAAGAATGAATTAAATCAGCGCATAGAAAAGGCAGCATCTTTAGGGGAACGGTGGGTTCCCATAGGTGCAGCCGTTTCTAGTGGCCTCTGCCACTGAGGATGGCCCTGAGTGGCGGTCACACGGGTGTAGGCTCAAACCCTGGCTCTAGAACTTACCAGCTGGGAACCAATGGGCAAGTTCCCTGACTGCTCTGAGCCTCAGTTTCCTCACCTGTAAAATGGCAATCTTCAAATGGCCCCTAATCATAGCGTTGTGAGAACTGAGTCCAGGCCTGGGAAGTGCTCCAGCACATTGGCGGGCAATGGGGAACCACGCAAATCTCCACTGTTGTTTTTTGCTTGTTTGTTTGTTTGTTTTTTTGCGGTACGCAGGCCTCTCACTGCTGTGGCCTCTCGCGTTGCGGAGCACAGGCTCCGGACACGCAGGCCCAGCGACCACGGCTCACGGGCCCAGCCGCTTTGCGGCACGTGGGATCTTCCCGGACCGGGGCACGAACCCGTGTCCCCTGCATCGGCAGGCGGGCTCTCAACCACTGCGCCACCAGGGAAGCCCTCCACTGTTGTTTTTATTGCTATGCACCAGCCAGGCGATAGCCACCACTCTGCCCACCCTAAAGAGGGGCCTGGCTCGGGGATCCAGATCCAGAGCTTTCCTAAGGCTCAGCCCTGCTCATTCTCCAGAAGAAACATGAGGACACAGGAAGCTCAAGGGCCTCTAGCCCACCTGCTGCTGTCCGCCTTCCGGGAGCCCACGTACCCCAGAGGTGGGACCCCCGCCCTCTGTGCCTTACCTGGATCACTCCGCCCCCTTCTCCAGCTTCTCCAGCCAAGAACACCGCAGGCAGCTGCAGCATCTTCCCCAGCCAGTCCATCATCACTGTTTCCAGCTCTGTGCACGCTGGGCTGGCAGCCTGCGGTGGGAGGTGGGGGTGAGCCATAGGCTGGCCGCCCTCAGCTTCCCGCCAGCTTGGTGTCCAGTGGAGTGACAAACAGGGAGGCTTCCTTACTCCCCTCCTTTTGATGGGTCGATTTAGCAAAAAGTTCTCAACATTTTCAAAAGGCCTGTCCCTGGGGGGGAACCCCTTTGAAGGTGGGCTCTCCCATCACAGATTTCCCAGAGAAGCAGTGGCAGAGGCTGGACTCCTGCCCCACAGCGACCCCAAAGCATCACTGAGGATCACTGCGGGGGAACTTGGTGCTGAGAGCGGCACGCGTGACCTTCTGCTCCGCCCCCCCGACCCCGGCACCTGGAGGCATGGAAGGAGCCACCATCCCCGGGGCCCAGGGCGGCCGCTGGAAGTCCAAGGTCACTGACTGCAGGGGTTTGCATGTCTCTACATGCCTCACCCGTAGGCACGGGTCCCTGCTGACGTCACTTCTGACTCTGACGTCACCCCTGACTCTGACGTCACCCCCACGCTTCTCCAAGAGAAACGTCTAAGGGCTGGGGCCAGCAAGTGCCCAGGTCTTGCTGAAAATCTTCCACTGAATCCCACCCAGACTAAACTCTCCCAATCCAAGATGCTGTTCAAATGCCCCCAAAAGGTGTCAAACATGCTCTTTGACAGTGACTCGAGGAGAATGCCTGGGCAGGAAGGCAGTGATCGTCACGATGACCTGCTCCCCAGCCGCACTGGGCCCACGCAGGGAGCTCATTCAGCCACCTGTTTACAGAAGGAGCCAGAAAGCCTCCCTGGTGGACCCTGGTCTACAGTCACAGTGGGAGGAGTGAGATGGGCTGAGCAGAGGAGGTGCAGCCCCGGGAGCCCCCACAGGCCCCTGATCCTGCCTTCTGCGCTCGGGGTTCGGGGGGGCGGCTTGGCCCCAGACTCTGCCGGAGGGTGGACGGACCTCCCGTCCGTGTGGGTCTCACTGTGGTGGTTCGAGTGCTCTCCAGCTCCCCATGCACTGCTGGCCAGCCCCACACGGAGGGTCCCACTCCATCCTGGCCGAGCCCGGCTCCAGGCATGGGGACCTTCCTCACTGTGCAGAACCCGGGGCTCGGCCAGCACACCTTAGAGACAGCAAGGAAGCCCTCCAAGGCCCCAGACCATCAGACTGTCCTTGGGAAGGACAGACATAGTTGGAAAGATGCTATCATCCCCTTGGATGGCTCGGCTCTGGAGTGGCAGAGCTGAGTGGAATCTGCTGCGGTGTCTAATGTAAGGAATGTCCTTGAGGGGAGGGTGTGCTCAGCCCGGACAGAGGAAGGTCCCCGAGGCCACACAGGGCGGCCCCAGGCTGCTCTCCGCTGAGAACTGCAGCGGGACCTGGGGGTGACCCTCCGACCCTGCTCCTTGGGGCGCCGAGGCCCACCCCCCCAGCAACTGCGGACCCCAGGCTAAAGAGGAGCAGTGGGGGGTGGAAGTGGGGAGCTGGGGGCAAGGGGGAGGTGGCAGGGGCAGCAGGCAGCTCTGCTCGTGCGTTCAGGAACCCACATCTCCTGCAGGCCTCAGGCAGGAGTCGTGAGTCCGCTTGGCTCCAAGGCACAAGCAAGTGGGCAGGCACTCTGGACCCAAAGGGCCAAGAGCAGACGCTGGCCTAGGGAGAAGTCCCAGCGTGTGGGCAGCCCTGGGGTCCTGGGCGCAGTCAGCAAGAAGCCCTCCTTCCGAGCGCTCTGCATTTGGGAAGGCAGGACTCTCTCCCGTTATGCTGGGCTGGGGTCTCTCTCGGGACGGCAGGCGTGGCCGAGAACAGAGGGGATGGGAGGAGGGCAGAAGTGTTTCTCAAACTGCAGATTGGACAGAGATCCCTGCTCTGCCTGGGAGACATGCTGGGGCTGCAGAGGCTCCAGGGCCGTGGCTGCGGTTTGGATGCAAGCCAGGTACCTCTAAACACACCGCTGTGCAGGACCGGCTATTGTATGCGGACGTGACCCCCCGCTCTTTCCCCAAATGCCCTCATGAGGCCCCCCTCCAGGGCTGAGGCCACCTCCCTCCTGCGGGGGCACCGCCACCTGCTCACCGGCGGAGTCCTGGCTGCACGTCCCCGTGCAGGGCCCCCAGGGCGCCCCCGCCGACACTCACCCAGGAGAAGCCGATGCAGCCGATAGCCCCACACAGCATGTCCGCGAGCATGGCCGGGTACGAGCTGGCCGTGGGGAAGTAGGCGAAGAAGTACGGGCTGTGCCAGTGGGTCACCTGTACGGGACGTGGCGGTCACTCGGGGCCAGGGAGGCCGGCCCCGGGGGCAGGGGACCCAGGGCGCTGGGTTTGCCATGGTCAACCAAGTCTCTCAGAACAACCCTGCTTTAAATCCTGGCCAGGAGCACGTGCCAGTGAGGGGTCTGCCCCTGAGGCCCCATCTCTTCCAGTTACGAGATTGTTTTTCCTGAAAGTACTCCAAAAACTAGTCTATATCAAAAAGAACAAAAGAGGTCTGATTTTTGAGGTTTCTTTAGCCGCCTTACTGCTGCCCCCTCACTCTCCCATACAATCGCTTCCTTGCTAATGGAGCAAAGCTTCCGGGTTCCACAGTCTCCCTGTGCCCCCGTCACGGTCTGTAGTGTGTGTCCCCAAATTCCTGTGTTGAAGCCCTAAGCCTGTGCAATGTGCCCGGGGCTGGGGCCTTTGAGAGGTGATGGGTAGGATGAGATGGTGAGGGTGGGCCCCCCTAACCTCACCCCCGCAGGGAGGAGAGGCCAGGATGAGGACCTCCCAGGAGGGGAATCTGCAGGAACCTTGACCTCGGACGCCCAGACTCAGCCCCGTGAGAAGTGGATGCGCTGTCCAAGACGTTAGCGGTGGTGTTTGCAGCTGCAGAACAGCCAGGACAGCCCGGGGCCTGACATTTAACCACACTCCTGGGAGGGATTTGATGCTGCGCGGCTTCTCGTGTTTGCACAGACAACCTCCCGGCAGGTGAGAACTGGAATCCTGTGCTCCGCTCAAAGCACAAATGTCACGGGAACTCCAGGGAGGACGAGAGAGGGGAGCTGGGCTTGAGGGACTTATCAGGGAGCTGAGGCCGGAGGCCCAGTACCCCGTGGGCAGGGGCTCTGCACCCTGAGCCCCAGGTCCTGAGATCCCAGGCCCCGGGGTCCTGACTGCAGATGAGAGGGTAAGGCTGAGGGGCTGGCCCTCCTGCCACAGCAGTGAACATGCTTTTAGGCGAGTCCTGGGCAGGGAACATCTCACCACGCAAGCATGAAGCCGCAGTGCAGTTTCTTTTGAACTGGAGCTGTCTGCTCCCTTCCAAGTGACTCTTGTGGACACAACTGTCCTGGGTCCTCCCCACTCCTGTCTGCGGCCCCTGGCGCACCCCACACCGAGGCACACTGGCCTCAAAGAGGACGCAGCACCACACAGCCCATATTCTCACATAAAATAAAGGAAACATTTCTTCCACACGTGTGATCTCCCCTCTGCTGAACACAAAATAGTAAGAGTGTGCTTTATTTGGAGCAATTAACTTACTTGAAACCAGCCTCCAGGGGTTCACTTCCTCAACAGTCATGTGACGACTCTCTCACCTACCAGGGTCTCAGGGTAGGGGTCTAACCTTGTAGGAGAGCAGGACCCCATGGGGCCTTCCCAGGACAGACCCCTCCCCCATGTCCTCTGCTGTGGCTCCTCTCTGAGGTACCCAGATAACAGCATCTGATACACACATTTCCTGAGTTATTTTACCAATGCTAAAACCCTCACCAAATGGAAAAAATTAACTACCTGATGACCATGACCACATAGCCCCCAGACCTACTGGCGCCTGAGAATTCCCATTACCTCACCATCAACCAATCAGAGAACTGTGCACTAACTGATGACTTAAACGGGGACTCCCCTCCCTCACCTGGCCTTAAAAATGCTCTGCTGAAACCCATCAGGGAGCTCAGGGTTTTTGAGCATTAGCTGTCCAGGACTCCTTGCTTGGCACCTGCAGTAAACACTGCACTTTCCTTCACCACAACCTGGTGTCAGTAGATTGGCTTTACTGCATGTGGGTGAGCGGACCCAAGTTGGTTCGGTGACAAATTGCAGGGCTGGGGGGAAAGCACAGTCACTGCCTTTGGAGCCCACACAATCTGGGTTGTAATCCTGGCTCCGTCACTTACTAGCTGTGTGACCTTAGGCTGATCACCCAACCTCTCTGGGCTTCAGTTGCCTCAGTTATAAAATAGAAATAAAAAAGTTTCTATCCAAGGAAATGGTTGTGAGGATTAGGTGAAATAATTCATACGAATTGCCTGACGCCCAGTCAGTATCAATATTAAGTTAGCACTAGCCCTCCTGTTTTCCGATCTTGGACACAGGCTTACCCCTGGCATGATGATCTTCTCGACGTCCTTAATGATGTCCTCAAATGTTTCTGGCTCCTGGGGGGCAGCAGTGGGGAGCAGGGGGCGCAGGTAGCCAGGCTCCACGTCGGGGTACACCTGGCGCCCCTCGACGCCCTCCAAGTAGTCAGCCACGTAATCCACCATCTCCTTCCCTCTCCTGCGGAACTCATGTGCATTCATGGTGACCGGGCTTCCTCAGAGGCAAAACCTGCACAAAGAGAAAAGAAACCAGTCTGCAAACATGATGAGGTCTCACTTGGAGCAGGGCAGTTCCAAGCAAGCTGACAGCTGGGGCTGCCTGGGTGGAGACCCAAACACCCTGGAGTCCACCAGACCCCAAGTCAGCAGCACTTTCCTTCCTTGTCTGGATGGGGTGGAAATGACCCTGGATTTGGAGATGGCAGCAAAGAGCCTATTGTGCTATTCGCCAGCTACTCAGCTGAAGACAATGCCATGTCTCGTTTTTTTCTACCTGCATCCGTGAAATGGACCAGGGCACACATGAATGTCTATGGTCCCTCCCAGCTTTAATAACAAGCCTCGGTCCAAGTCCTACCTTGCTCTCTACTAGCTGTGGGACAGAGACTCTCTGAGCCTCTCTCTTTATCTGAGAAGAGCACATGACAGTGTGCTGATCTCTCCAGAAGCTATGAAGGCAATCGCATGGCCTGAGTACAGCACTCAGACCAGGGCCTGAGCAGCACAACCCCCATCAGTGAGTCTGCTTTCGTTATCTTGACTCCATCACCAGATGGAGCCGCACCCCTGCATACAACCTGCTTTTCAAAACTCGCACTTTCTTGCCTCATCACATAACAATGTACAGATGATCTTGGTGCCCTGTGGTAGTAACATTCTATAAAGTCTCCACAAATTAGCAAACACTGGCCCTTTCCCGGGGAAATGCAAGGTTACATTCCTGTGCGTTTCTGGTCACATTTTTTTTTTTTTTTTTTGCGGTTCGCGGGCCTCTCATCGCTGTGGCCTCTCCCGTTGTGGAGCACAGGCTCCGGACGTGCAGGCTGAGCGGCCATGGCTCACGGGCCCAGCCGCTCCGCGGCATGTGGGATCTTCCCGGACCGGGGCATGAACCCACTTCCCCTGCATCGGCAGGCGGGCTCTCAACCACTGCGCCACCAGGGAAGCCCTCTGGTCACATTTTTGTCAATCAATCAACACATAATCTTTTTTATGTGTTTCTTGTTAAAGACACTTTATTTAATATGCACTGACTCATGAACTTCGGACTCCTGGCCAACAGCTCTCTGACTCATGAATGAAGCTTATGAGACAAACGTGATTTCTCCCTAAGGCACATCGCAGCCTTCTTGCATGTAGGACCCCTAGAAGGCACTTCAGCACTATATTTGGGGGCCATTTAAAATAGTCAAATAACCAAGAATAACACAAAAATGTGGCACTAAATAGGCCCGCTTGTTGAAACAACCAGGCAGAGCATTGCCTTGTTAGATTCTGCTGGGAACAAGTGCGTTTGGGCAACTCAAATGTATCACCCATGAGTGAGCACGAAAGCACCACGACTACTGATGTGGGGATTATGAATGAATTGTAGCAAAGAGTGACACCTGCATACAGAAAATCTGTGAATGATAAGCATAGACTGTATTTTCAAAACAGGAAACTTGGACAACACACAGAAAAATATTCATCAAGAATTCCACCACTCGGGCTTCCCTGGTGGCGCAGTAGTTGGGGGTCCGCCTGCCAGTGCGGGGGACATGGGTTCGTGCCCCAGTCCGGGAGGATCCCACGTGCTGCGGAGCGGCTGGGCCCATGGGCCGTGGCCGCTGGGCCTGCGCGTCCGGAGCCTGTGCTCCACAACAGCAGGGGCCACAGCGGTGGGAGGCCCGCGTACTGCAAGGTAAAAAAAAAAAATTCTGGCACACACCCTTCTAGATTGTTTCTTATATTTAGGAGACAATTGTGTGCTGAGCCAGGGACGCATCTCTGAATTCCTCCCATAGCTCAAAACTTCATAAGTCAAGAGTGATCTTCCTATGGGAGTAAGTGCTGGGGGGCGATTCTACCTCCACTGTCATTAGCATAGACCCTGATCTTGATATCATGTTCCCAATACTTCTTCCATGGCTTCCCACTGTCTGTACTACTTTGCTTTGCTTTGCTTTGCTTTTTGACGCTTTTAATGTTAAACACTCCAAGACAGGTTTTATTCAAGACTATCGCAGTAGGGGAGGGAGACTGTCTCCCGATATCACAAGGGCCAGTGGGGATGTATAGCTGACAGGTAGGGTTAGGAAACAGATGGGACATTACTAAGAGCAGCTTGGCTGGGTGTCCAGGTGGAGGAAGGTGACCTGGACTGTATCCCAAGGGTAGAGGCTTCCTCGACAAACCAACTTCGCATGATTCTCTGTTACAGCTGGGCTCAACTCACTGAAGTGGGGACCTACTCAGGAAGAGGGTTCATTGGAGCCTGACTAGGTTTGACCAAGGAGGAAGTCTTCATCAAACGGAATCAGCTTGACAGTATGTCTCCTCTCTCAGAATTCTCTCCACTGTTCTTTGTCCAGATGTTCTCCATGAACAGCATGGAAGCCATCCCACGGAAGGTTCCAGGTTTCCTCAAGGTCAGTGACTGGACCAAACCCCCATTTCCATATTATTGTTTGGGGGTAGTGAATGCCCCGGCGACAGGGACTGGATACAATTCAAAATCATAGCAACAGCAAATGCTAAAATAACAGCATGAGAAAAACCAAAGTGAGTCTTTGAGTTTCCATTGCACCTTTGTGTTTCATAAACTGCAGGCCAAGGAAGCTTATCATTCAAAACATCACGCCCAGATTTTCCAAAGGCTCTTAATGCAAAGCTATGAAGCTTTATACATATAGCTTCAGGTTTATAATTCCGTGGGTCTGCAGGCTTCAAAATGAATTTTTCATTTGGAATGACTCTGATTATGTCAAACGTCGCACATAGAGTGCAACTGGGTCTTACCTCAAATTGAAGTATTTTTAGTTGACTTGATTCAAATTCAACCAAAATTGCATCAAATGGCAGATCTTTTTGCTAGCTTGTTTTTTTCACAAAGCAATTACGAGTACGTTTCCCACGTTGATAAACACTTTTCTGTTGCATGATTTTTCCCGATTGCATGGTGTTTCACAGTGCGAATGTGCTATATTCAGGATGTGCATCACTACTGTTGAACATTTACATCATTTCCGGTTCTCACCTATGTTAGTGGGAAGAGTTGGTGTAGCCCAATGGCCAACGCTTCACGATCAAGAACTGAAAGGCTCTGCACAGCCTGACAGGGATGCCACTGCAGTAAAAACCTCATTTTCCTCAACTGAAAACAAACACCGTAATAAAGTTCTACCTCAAATAATTTTTTTGGTGATAATTAGGTAAGTACGTGGGAATGGCTAAGGAGTAGAGGCACAAAATAAGCATTCAACACATGTTAGTTGTCAGATTTTCTATAAAGCACTGAAATATACAACCTCATACTTTTATTTTTGCACACTTTATTTTGTGTTAAAATTTTCTTTAAAAAGCATTTATCTTATAATTTCTTTAGAACAAATTATTATAGAGATATGTATTTTAGCGTGTTAAGATTATATGGCCAAACTTGTCCCCAGAACATATTTTTACCAAATTACTCTTCCACAGGGAGTGTGAGAGAACCCTAGTTTTATACTAGGGTTCGAGATACATATTAAGATTTGCCAGTCTGGCAGGCATTCATGATTTCATTTTACTTTGATTAATGAAGTTAAATAGTTTTCTCACACTTCTTTGTATTTCTTTTTTTATGAATTGCTTGTTAATTGCCTTCTTTTCTGCTAGGGTGTTAGATGTTTTCTTATTTAACTGAAAGAGCTCTAATATAATAAATACTTGCACCCTAAGTGTGTGATATATTTTGCAGACATTTTCCTTATCTTTATTTGACCTAGTTTTGCTTTTAATTTTATTTCGACCTATAAGAATTTTAATTTTTATGCAGTCACATCTCAGGATCTGTTTCTTTGTGATTTGTTCCTTGTGTATGACTATTTAAAATGCCTTTTAGAGCAAGTATTCGCGCGACCTCTGTTTGCCCTATTAAAGGGTAGCACCTGCACCGCACAGGCTGAAGCCTCAGGGGAGGAGCCGTGCAAAAATTAAGAAAGTTGCTTGGGTTCCTGGAGTATCAGCTGCTTCCTTCTAATGGGAATGCAAGAGTACGATGGCCAAAACGGGCTGCCTCGTGAAAAAAATAAACTGACAGACACACCAACTTGCTCCCCAAAAGAAATACTACCAAATTGTAAGATAAGACCTAATTATTATTTTCGAATCATTCTGTCATTTATTTGTCAATTCTTTCCCACAAAGACCTTTCCAGAAGGCTTTTGGTGCAAAGCCACAGAGAATCTTGTGTTCATTTTGGAGCTGTCTGATATTTCATGCCTCCAGGCTGGGCAAATATTGGCTGAAAGATGTAGATGATGATAAAGGTTATGACTGATATCTTTCCAGGCCTTGAAACGGCGCCTGTTGACATAATCTGATCGTAGCCCCCGCCAGCAGCTACAGCCACGGTACTTTACGTGCAGCCCCTGTGGGACACGCAAGTGCCTGGCGAACCCCACCTGCTCGGGGAGGTATGAACCGCACTGTAGGCCCTTGGACCTCCTGGCTGACCTGGGGGTCATTCATTTTTGTACTTTATCATTCCACTGACATCCTTTGCTAGGTGCTGGCTTCTCCAAGCAGAGTCCTCAACTCTTTATTTTGCTTTCTCGGGACCAATCAGACCCTGGGCCACAGTTAGCACTATGAATGTTTGCTGAATGAGGAATGAATAGATGAATGAGCGCATGAACCAGCGAAGGAACGGAAAATCTTTTTGTCCTCGGAACGTTTTGTTTCTGACATATGGTATATTAGATCCTACTCTCTACCTTTAAGCCAACAGCCCATCACATACCTGCCACAAAAAAGCCACAGGGGACAATCACGGCTCAAGAACAATGGGCCCCTTCCTCAGGGAATCCTGACCCGGTCCCCGCCACCCTGGGCCTCTGGTGTTCAGTTCATGCTGAGCCTCTAACCCTGCAGGCTCAGAACTGACTCGGTTTCCCCAGTCTTGGCCCCGGAAGTTCATCTTGGATCTGGGCTTCCCTCTGCTCTGGCCCCAGCAGTCCCTGTGGTCCTGGATGGAAATATCCCCCTCTCTGGACCCCTGGAACCCTACCTTTGACACAAGTGTTTGGCAAGAACCCAGCCCAGGCTCTAGCTGATGCTTCCCTGGCAGTGGAGGTGGTGGGACTGGTGCCCATGGCCTCAGTGCAGAGCTTGTGTGGTGACTGCACATCAGCACTGTCAGCACAGGGCCAGCCATGCCCAATGTATGAGGGTCTGAGTGAGGCCACCCCTCTGGGGGCACAGAGGACCAGAATCAAGATGCTTTGTGCCTGCCCATGGTCCTGCCTATCGGTACAGACAAGCGCTGCTCCTGTTTCAAACCCTGGGACATTGGGCCCTTCACTCAACATTTCCTGCTTTTCCTTCTCTATCTGGATAAAAAGAAGTGTTTACATTTTCTTTTTACGCTATTCCAGGAAAAATAAACTGTAATTTACGTTTCAAAAAACACTTCTTGCTCTGGGACTGTGAGGCCTTGTCTCTTGTTTTTAACCTCAGGCACGTAAGTATCAATCCAGGCGCAAAACGAAATTGGCTGATTTTCCCCTGAATCGACTGGTTTCTTGATGAACATCTTCTCTGTGGGCACAAAGAGCATAAATAAACCCAACGGGAGAAACGTTTCTAACAGGGACGGTCAAGAAGGGTCTAACAATGAGAGCTTTCTAACAATAAGGATGGCAGTCTGGGGCTTCCCTGGTGGCGCAGTGGTTGGGAGTCGGCCTGCTGATGCAGGGGACACGGGTTCGTGCCCCAGTCCGGGAAGATCCCACATGCCGCGGAGCAGCTGGGCCGGTGAGCCATGGCTGCTGAGCCTGTGCATCCGGAGCCTGTGCTCCGCAACGGGAGAGGCCACAACAGTGAGAGGCCCGCGTACCACAAAAAAACAAAACAAAACAAAACAAAAACAGTCTGTTAACTTGCCTCAAAACAAAAACAAACAAACAAACAAAAACCCCACCCCTCTAAGACCTTTTGTCCCTCTTAAGACTCTAGTTAACAGCGATATATTTAGGAGCCTTAGGGACAGGGGTACCCGGGTCATTTGTGCAAAGCTGCAACTTGGTCAGCCTTGCCCAGAAGGAGCTGGCACCGCAGAGGAGACAGCCAGCGTCACAAAGGAGGTGGATACCTCTGCCCCTCAACCTCCCACCAGAGCCTCCTGTTGGCAAAAGGCTACCAGGATCCAGGTGTCCTGGGAGCCGGGGAAACACAGCCTGTGGGGGTCTGAGGGTGGGGCAGGGAGAGATAGGAATAGAGACCCAAACGGGGTACCCTAACTCACTGCATGCGTTATTACGTCTGTGCTATTACTGCCCTCATTTTACAGGAGGAAGAGGTGTTTAGGCTCTTCCCAGGTGTGAAGCCAGTGGTGGCAGAGCTGAGGCAGAGCTCATGTGTCCTGCCAAGCAGTCTGTTCCTTAAGCCAAAGTGCTGCCACTTGTCACTGCAATCGTTAGCCCCGTACCTTGTAGAACACATGTGCATGCACACGCACACGCACACTTACCACTTTCTTCCACTCATACAATTGCTTTACCTAAACTGGGGTGTTCTCGTTGAAATACAGGCTATCTCACTGGTTTAAAAAACGGTCAGCATTACGAGTAATAAGTGCTGGAGAGGGTGTGGAGAAAAGGGAGCCCTCCTATACTGTTGGTGGGAATGTAAATTGCTGCAGCCACTATGGAGAACAATACGGAGGTTCCTCAGAAAACTAAAAATAGAACTTCCATATGATCCAGCAATTCCACTCCTGGACATATATCCAGACAAATCTCTAATTCAAAAAGATACATGCACCCCTATGTTCATAGCAGCACTATTTACAATAACCAAGACATGGAAACAACCTAAATGTCCACCAACAGATGAATGGATAAAGAAGATGTGGTACATAGATACAGTGGAATACTACTCAGCCATGAAAAAGAATGAAATAATGTCATTTGCAGCATCATGGGTGGACCTAGATATTATCATACTAAGTGAAGTAAGTCACACAGAGAAAGACAAATATCACATGATATTGTAACCGAAAGTGGGGTCCAGCTGCTCACCACTCAAAAGCCAATAAAGAGGCCAGGTTGGTGGAAAGCAAAGTTTGCTTTATTTTGCATTCCAGCAACCGGGGGGCTGGGGTGGGGGGAAAGCCAGCTGTCCAAAGGCTGACTCCCTCCCTCCTACAACCAGTGGGCAAGAGCTTTTATAGGTTGAGGGAGCGGGCTACGTGCAGAAAGAGCACAGGCAGCTCTGACAGGCATCTTGAAATTGGTCATCAGTGGTCTGACCAGCATCATCGTGACTGTTTTAGGTACAGTTAATCTTCATTTCCAGGGTCGGTTTGTTTTCATTTCTTTGAGACCAGTTCTCGGAATTGTGGCAGCTTATGTCATGGCTACAGCCTGGTCATCACGTAGTTAACTTCTTCCACCTGGTGGAGGTTTCAGTATCTATAAGACAGCTCGCAGGACATGGCTCAGAATTGTATATAGCCCTTTTGGCCCTTAAGGAGGAACCAAAAGTCCTTGACTATGCTTAATGACTAAACTATTATGATTTGGTCTCCTTTGTTTTCCTCTGTTTCTGCATTTTCTCACTTCTCTGATTAAACTTACTCTTTGGCTAAAGTTTCTCCCCAGATGAAAGTCAGGCTGAGGACATGGGGCAAGGACCGTAGGGTCCTGTCCCATTTCAATATCACTTGTATGTGGAACCTTAAAAAACGATACAAGTAAACTTATCTATGAAACAGAAACAGACTCACAGACATAGAGAGCAGACTTGTGGTTGCCAAGGGGGAGGGGGGTGGGAGGGGTGGATTGGGAGTTTGGGATTAGCAGATGCAAACTATTATATACAGAATGGATAAACACCAGGGCCTACTGCACGGCATAGGGAACTATATTCCATATCCTGTAATAAACCATAATGGAAAAGAATATTTTTTAAAAGAATGTATATATGTGTATAACTGACTCACTTTGCTGTACAGCAGAAATTAATACAACATGGTAAGTCAACTGTAGCTCAGTACATTTTTTTTAATGGTCAGCATTTATATTAGCTTACATGCACCAAGTGCTACGTCAACTCTTTCAATATGCTCTAATTAATCTTCATAACAACCTTCTTGGGACTATTATCACCCCCTGAACAAATGATAAAGGCTGGGGCTCAGAGAAGCAGGACCCAGCGCTCTGACCTCCGACCTGCCACGTCCTGAACGCACTGGACTCAAACACAGGCGCAGTGCATCTCCAACAGCTTTGGGGTTTCCCGAAAAAAAAGTACGACGAACCCTCCAGATGAGAAACTTGAAAAACAGGTTTCTCCCTGAGCTTCCAGGAATGATTGCCCAGATGCTCCCTAGAGGCCACCTCCACAGGCGAGGCAATGTCCACGGGCGCCTCCCTTGCTCCTGACAAATGATAACTAGGAAGAAAAGGGGCTCGCAACATTTTGTGAGGTGTGTACCCGTGGCCGGGCCAGCTGACTTCCGAGCCTCCATCTTCTATTGGTAAAATGACCATAACACTAAGTACTACAGAGAATTCTAAATAGGGTACAAAATCACTTATATGGTTGGCGGTCCATGCCATGGCAGCATCTCTAGGGAGTCTGCTGTCAGAGGGGAAATCTCACAGAAGCCTGAGCAGACAGGCAGTGGGTTTTCCCCAGTCAGGGCCGGAAGCACCTCCTCTCTGGCCAGCTGGGTCTGGATTACAGAGGTTCCCTGCTACACTGTCAAAACAAGATTCTTCCCCGCTGCAATCCTCAGCTAGTGATCTTCCTCCCAGCAGCCTAGAAAGAACACGGGTTAAGGTCAGAGAGAACAGGCTCGAGCCCTGGCTCTGCTGCAAGAGGCTGGGCTGCTGTCGGCTGCCTCCGTGGCCTCTGGAGTCTCAGTTCAGCCCCTTGTAACGGGGCAGCAGATGCTGCAGGCAGGAGCCACTCAGGACTGTAAAGCTGTCTGTGTCTGGCATCTGCGGATCCTGATGTTAGGAAAGAAGCAGGTCGGATCATCATGAGGTCAGACAGAGCACCAGGGCATCAGGAGAGAATCGGGGGATGGGGAGGGTGGAGGCCCACCCTGGACCCAGATCAGACTTCAAGGGGAAAGCCTTGCTCCTCTGATATGCGAGGAACTTTGCGTCTGTTTCCGATCCGGTCCCTGATTAATAGACAGTCGCCATCTCAGTATTTTCCTGGCCAACAGCTCTCCATGGGGTGGAGGCATGAAGAAATTTATACCATGATTTTCAATTTTACTCTCGTGGGAAGATACTACTATTTCCACTCACATCCCTGCAAACGGATTGTGATGGATTATAAAGCTGGCTGAAAATTTCACAACTTAAGCAATTTCAAAAGTTGATAAATAACAGTGACATTAAACTAGTTGATATCATTCCAATTTACCCCTGAGCTCAGACCATTCCAACAGCTGGCATCAGGCTCTGTGTATCATCCGGTAGCCTCTTTTCACTTATTTTCCCCATAACCCTAATTACACTGTGCATAATTACGTTAATATCGTGCACATATGTACCCTTATCGATACCTGCCGGTTTCGCAGGGTCGCCTCCCGCGTGGATTGAGGGCCATTGGCTGTTGCGAACAGCACTGCCGAGGGGAACGTGGCCGTGTGCTACCCGTCACGGCGCTTGTCACTTTATCCCCCTGTTGACTTCGTCCCTCAAATATACTAAGTCCCCAGTGGAATCCAGAGGTGCGAGTTTCACGGTTCTTTTGCGTGTTGCCAAATTTCTTTCCAGAAAAACCAGAATGATACAGAAATGTCACCCACCGTCAGGCTGGGTAGGCATGACAAACACCCGCTCTCTGCTAGCTTTTATCATTCGCTCACAGTTTCAATTTAAGCTTAAAATTTTATCACTTTTATCATTTTCACTCATGTTTGCTCTCCTGCAACATTTACATAAGAATGCTCAGTAATTTTAATTTGAACTTTCCTCCTGTTTCCATTTTAATTGGGTGTCAGACTAGACCTCCTCCCCCTTACTTTATTTCCTCTTTCTTTTCCTCAATCTTTTCCCCCCTTTCTCTCATTGAAGTCACATTAATCGTTGATAAAAGGTCACAACCCTCTGCCTTTTCTATAGACTTGAGACTATTAATTGATGTCCTAGTTGGCTGCTTCTTTCCACGACAGCCGGGATGCCCCGTGACCACGACACATACGACACAGCGAGAGTAAACACAGGACACCTGCCGCTGTGCATCTAGGCAACATCTCTAGCACATGCTTTGGGGAGTCTCCGCTTTTCTTCACCAGTCAGCTCAGCAGTAAATACTGACTCCAGGATTCACTGTGAACACGTACCCCTTGGGCATGGCTGCAGGCCTGTCACCCGCATGGCTAAGAAGCCTGCATCTGAGGCTTCCCCCAGGCCAAATCCTGAGAACACTTGGACCTTGGTGGCCACATCCGATGGTCCAAGAAACCAAATGAATCAGTGTCGCCTGACCTTCTGCTAAGCTTACCGTATGCCTTATGCCCTTAACACTCTCATCACCCCTGCCAGTATTATTACTGCTGTTTCACCAAGGCTCTGAGGGGCTGGTGCCCCGACGGAGGCCAGAGAACCAGTAATGCGAACAGTGGTGCTGGCATTTCTGACTCTGAAGCCAGCCTCCTCCTAACCCCCGTGGCCGAGAATCCGGGGCACACCCGGGGTGCCTGCCATCTGTGCCCTCACACAGCCCAAGGGGTCAGAGCCCACAGACCCCAGGGCCCCCACTTGGGCTGGGGAGGCAGTGCCTGGCACCCAGAGTGTGGTCGGGGTCCCACCTGATCACCACACCCAGAAGAGGACGCTCCAGGCACGGGCACCAGGCCCCCGCCTGGGCTGGTCCCCACACAAACGGAAACAGGCAGAAGCTGAACAACCCAGGAGCAGCGCTGCTGCCCCGGTTCCTCCAAACCCTGACAAATGCCGGATGGTGACCGTCCACAGGGCCTGGGGGTAACCCTTCATCTCTGTTCTCTCTGTCTTCACAGCCGCTCTGCAGAGAAGCAAAATTATCCCCACTCTAGAGATGAGGAAACAGGCTCAGGGAAGCAGGGGCTGGACCAAGCCACACAGCTCAGGAACAGTTTCACACGTGGGTCTGTGCACTCAGAAGATCAGACCACTTCCCCTTGGCGTGGGGTCCCCCACGACTCTCGCTTACAGGGAGCCTAGCCACTCAGAGAATGCACGGGGATTTGAGCTTTCCTCGGAGGTCGTGTGCCAATTCGCTGCCCCTGTAGGCCCCCAGCATCCTCCTGCAGAAATGCCGATGAGACCCAGAGAAACCTTGGGACCGCTCCTTTAAAATATCGAGGGAGTCTAATTTTCCTGGGGTCTCTCCCCAAACTTACTTTAAGCAAACTGGCGTTGTGCAGCAGCCCACCTGCCATGGGCCCAGGAGAGACAGAAAAGCCTGCTGTGAACGTCATGATTTTTTTCTCCTTCAGATACACTCAGATGCCCCTCATCTTGCCTGTGTGTTCACTGTTCCAGGGTGACCACTGCCCTGGCCACTTTGTATGCCGTGATTGTCCCCTTTGTTTTGGTTCTTCCTCAGAAGGAAAATACTGCTGATTTAAATGAGAAACCAACTGTAAAGACCCAAGTCTTGGAACCCTTCAGAGAAATACGATGAAGGGGAAAACCCAAGCCACCTGCTTGAATTTCCCTTGGAAACTGGAGGAAACAACATACTCAGGGCAGATGGACCCCTCTCCCACTTTCCCACCTGCAGTTTACTTGCTTATTAATAACGTAGGTCCCATTAGTGGCCACCTACTGTGTGCTCTGCCTTCGTAAACATCAGACCCAATTGATTTTTACAAGCATCGTGCAGGAGGATGTCCTTCACGGCAGAGGACCAGAGGGGTCCATCTTCTCCCCCCACCCCCCGCCATCTCCCGGCCTCTGTGGGCTCCAGATGCACCATGAACCAGCCTGGAAAAGAATTTCCACTCGCTCTGTTATGTTGTTATTATGGCTCAGAGATCATGGGCTAAAAAACCCTCGGAAGTTTCTGATTCTTTATCTGACTTGTCACTTGGACATGACACACACAAAAGCAGGGGATTTAGGTTGACACCTCTTTTCTCAGAAAGTCCCTCCAGTATGCCATACCTGCACAGCGCTGGACGCTCACCCCTCCCAGCTGGCCTGAGGAGACCCACCCGGCTGCGATCAACAGGTGAACCTCCTGTCCCCAAAGTCCCCACACCGGAGGGGCGCTGCCATCAGGAGCTGGCTTCCCCCACGAGTCTGGTCCCCCAGGCTCTGAGGACAAAAGAGCGGTACTCACAGGCAGCCCGAGGTGCTCGTTCTCTGTCTGTCTCTCTCTCTCCTCCTCGGTGACAGTTAAAAGGCACAGAGGCTGCGATTGCCATTTATGTAGACAGAGTGTCCGCCTCCCCGAAGCCAATCAGAGCGGCCTGCTCGGCTTATTTACCCGGCAGCACGTCCCACCCCCACCCTCCTGCTTCCCATCCTCCACAGGACGTGAGGGTCGGGCCGGGCAGAGCAGGGCCCAGAGACCGTGGATCCTGCAGGGGCTGCGGGCCTAGAAGACAAGGGAAAGGGGCTCTGTGTCCCAGTGCCCTGTGCCACACCCAGCCTGGGGCCAGTTCTCCTGGGGTCTCTGCAGGTAACCTCTGAGCAGCGGAAGGCTCCAGGCTCTTTAATGGGCTGAAGAAGGGCTGGCCTGGGCAAGGCAAGCGAGGAGACTCGCTCTGTGCCAGCGCTGGGCCACGAACGTTGTACCCGTACCCGCTCGGGGCTACTGGGACCTGCTGTGCCGTGCAGGAGGCTGACCTGACCGCAGGAGGCTCCGAGTGCCAAGCCCATGAGCCCAGGCAGAGAGAGAAGTAGAGGCGGGCAAGGATTTGAAACCAGGTTCACTGGATTCAGAGACCCTGTTCCCTGAAGCCGACCAGCATTCAAAACACAGATTTCCTCAAACCTGCACTTGGGCTTCCCTTCTCACCCACCTGGCCGTGCAGGCTGACCCGGGGCTCAGAGCCTGGAAAGGGGACCTGCAGGGAGCCCCCCCAGGCCAGCAGGGCACGCAGATTCCCCTGCTTCCAACACTTACACTCACCATGGACACACACACACACATACACACACCACAGGGCACATACACACATGCCATACACACGTGCACACGCACACAGCCATGTGCACATGCACAGGTGCACACACCATCGTAAACGTACACGTACACACAAGGCACACACAGACACACAACACAGTTTCAGGGCCTGCGGCACAGCCACGAGCTGGGAACTTCCCACGGAAAGCCACGTGAACTTTCCCACGGAAAGCCAGGAACTTCCCACGTTAAAGCCTGGCTTTAACGAAGCAGCATCTCTTCAAAGGAGCATCTGCCCTTTGAAACATCTGTCGAGCTGGCAGGGGCTGAGGCCCCCGCGACGGGTGGGCGGGGCCGGTGGGGCGGGTGGGCGGGGTCTGCGGGGACCCAGGCGCGCCCCGCGCAGCTCTTCCCTCCCTCCACCCAGCGAGGACCGCAGGCTGGTGCGGGGATCAGGCCCTTCCGTGCGGGGCCGACCAAGCTCCAAACCACGTCGCCGGGGGCCGCAGAGGACCGCTCACCCCCCAGCACCGCTCTGCTGGACGAGAGGCCGGGGAGGGAGGGGGCGAGGTTGCAGGGATGGCCAGAGCTGGGCCGGGCGCTGTGCCTGTGCAGGGCTCCAGCGGGCTCTGGACGCGGTGCCCGAGGCGCGGGGCCCCTGACCCAGCACAGCGCCTGGCCCAGCGCAGACCCTAGGTGAACCCTGCATCTTTCGTGGAGGCTGTGCAGAGGGGGTAGAGGTGTGATGATGGAACTCTGAGAGAGGGGCTGTGAGAGAAGAACGGAACTTTCCGTTTTGTAAAGAGTGACAGTGATAATAATTAGCACGTATAAAGGTTCTTTTTCAGGCATTCCTACCACAGGATCACTCAGGCCCTCACAACTCTCATCACAAGGTAGATTATCATCATCTGCAGTTTACAGATGAGGAAACGCAAGCCCAGAGAGGTTTGCCCAAGGTCACACAGCTAGCACGTGGCTGAGCAGCGAGTCCCTCACCAGGCCAGCGGGCCCCCATGCCGGCACTGCCAGGTGAGCTTGCTGTGTGGCATCCAGGGTCGGAGGCAGATGGTGAAAGAATAAGCAGAGAGAAAGCCACAGTGGCCAGCTGTGACGAGGGCTGCAGAGCCAAGCCTGTGAAGAGGGAGCAGCCTAGAGGGGAGCCCGCAGCTCAGGGCCCGACTGCCCTTGGGGGGACATCCAGTCCTTGAAGGGTCTGGGGCAGAGCACTGACGTGCCTGAGGGCTTAAAAGTCACGCCAGCTGTTGCTTGGAGAGCAAATTGCAGGGGAGAGAACAGATAGATTTGAGATTTATCTGGAAGTAGAAACAAGGAGATGTGAAGTGGTCTGAAGATGCGGCACAGGGCTGAGACATCAGCCTGCAGATTCCAGCTTGGACCTCCCTCCCGGACCTGCTGTGTGACTGTGGACAGCTGCTTCCCCATCCCAGGGACAGTGACAAGCTCTGACTTAGGAACAGGACACCAGGAGTGGACCTAACAAAACCTTACAAAAGGTCTGCAAGACTTGTATGAAGAGACTTACAAAAGCCCATGGGAGGACCTTAAAGAAGAGCTGAATAAATGGAAATAAATGCCCAGTCATGGATAAAGAACCCAGTACCATAAACATTTCCATTTCCCTCAAACTGATGAACAGATTCAGTAGTATTTTAATCAAAATCCCACATAGATATTTGACTCTAAAATATGAACGGAGAAGCCAAAGTCTGAGAACGAACAGCATGCACTTGAGAAAGAAGAATATTGCAGTCTCGCTCTATACTTATGAGACAGATGAAGCTGTGAAAATGTAACAGTTTTGATGCAAGGATAGACATCTGGCCAATCCAACAGAACAGATAGCCTAGAAAAAAATCCCACAAAAGATTTGGAAAATGGACATATGTGGAATCACAGAACCAGTGAGGAAGAATAAACTATTAAATGGTGCTAGAACAACTGGCTGGCTACTTGGAAAAAACATGATCTTGAATCTGTTTCTCACCCCATGTACAAAAATAAATTCCTGATAGATTAAATCCTTAACTGTGAAAGGCAAACTTCTTAGGACAACAGAGAAGTATATTTTTATTACTGTGGAGAGGAAGGATTTCTTAAATGATTCACTTAATCAGCTAACCATAAGAGACTGACAAATCTGACTACATTATTGTTAAGAATATCTGTTCTTCCAACTGTGGAAACTAGAAAGACAACTTCTAGGGTAGAGGAAGGGATTTGAAATGCATATCGCTAATTATGAGTTAGGGTCTATAATATAAAAAGACCTTTTCAATAAGAAAAAGATAATTCAGTAGAAATACAAGCATTTATCAGAAATGGAAAGGAGTCTCATAAATATGTGAAAAAGTGATTTTTCTTGTTAGCAATCAAAGAAGATAACTGTTTATTGCCAACATATGAAATTGCAATGGATTCTGTAGGTTTGATCTTTTTTTCTGGCCACCTAGCTACATTCTCTTAGAACTTTTAATAACTTATCTGTTAATTCAGGTGGGTTTCAGCGTAAACAGTAAGTATCCTTAGTGAATTGTGAAAATGTTGTTCTTTCTAGTCCCTTTACTTTATTTTTCTTGCCTTATTACACTGTCTAGGACTGTGCTGTCCAGCGTCAGAGCCATGAACCACATCTGACTATTGAGCCCTTGAGATGCAGCCAGTGCTACTGAGGAAATGAATATGTCAGTTAATGTTATGTAATAATTTAAATTTAAATCTAAAAACTGAAGCAGTGTGGAAATTTTCCCCATTACATAATTTGAGTGCAGGACTACATTTTACTTTGTTGTATTACATAATATAGGCTATTGTAGTGCACATGTATTTTTGACTTTGTTAACGTGGCTGCTAGAAAACTTAGCATTTCAAATTCTGTGCGTGCCCAGCACTGTTCTAGGGCCTCTGGGACAGTGGTGATGGAGGTAGTGAAAGTCTCATCTCATTGACTGTAGAAGGGATCTTCCAACACTCACTATTGACAACAGGGTTTTATTGGGTACTCTTTATTAAAAAGTTTCTTCTATTCCTATTTGTATAATAAATAGATGTTCAATTTTGTCGAAAGATTTTCTTCATCAAAGGAGAAAATCTTATGGTTTTCCTCCTCTGCACTGTTAATGTGATGAATCACATTAAATTTTCTAATTTTCAAGTATCCTTTCATTCTTGGAATAAAACTATGGTGTATTAACATTTTGAATAGAATTTTTTCTCTGGTTTTAGTGTCAGATTCTATGGTATCATAGACTGCTCTGAGGGTAATTTCTTCTTTTTTGATTCTCTGAAACAGTCACATAATTTTGAAATTTGGAATTGTCCAGTCACTAAAAGAGTATAAGAAATCCTACATAAAATCATTTGTCCCTTCCTATCATTTTTGAGGGAATATTTGATACTAACAAATCCATTTTTTAATTACTATAGGACTATTTAAGATTTCTATTTCTCCTGGAACCCAATTTGATATTATTTCATCAATTTTTTTAGATTTAATGACAAGAATGTTTTTTATGATATACTCATTACCTTTTTAGTTTGTTGGATCTATAATTATATCCCCTTTTATTATCATATTTTTTTACCTGTTCCGCTCTCTTTTTGCCTTTAGTTAATATTGCCAGAACTGTGTCTATTTTATTAGTCTTAAAAAAAAAATAGCCCTTGGGCTTCGTTGATCCTCCCTCATCTACCTTTATTTTCTTTTTCCCTAATTTATCCTCTTTGTCTTTATTATTGACTGCATTCAGTGATCTTTATCCTGTTGTTCTTTTCCTAACATCTTTAGTTGAGTGATTGTCTCATTACTTTTTGGCCTTTTTTACTTTCTAATATAAGCATTTAAAACTATTTTCTTTCTTCTATATACTTCTTTCAACACATAGCTCAAGTTTTTAAATGAGCATATTTCATTATCATTTTTTCTAAGTATTATTTAACTTCTATCACATTTTTAAATTGATTCATGAGCTGTGTAGTACCTTTCCAAAAATTTCCAGACACATATAGCAATTTTTACTTATCTTTTTCTTGAATTATAATTTCATTAATTGAATTGACTTGTGGTCAGAGAGCAGCTAGTATTATAGCAGTTCTCTGATCGACATTGAGACGTGCATTACAGCCTGCTACATCCTGAATTTTTATAAACATTCCATGTGCTCTTGAGAAGGAAGTGTATTTTCTAATTACTAGGTGGAGCGTTCCATATACGTCCAATAAACCGAGATTGTCGCTTATTGAAATGCTTTAAGTCTTCACTACTGTTTCTGTTCGCTTGCTCTACCGCCCATCTTGCTGCCATTGCTGGAGACGTGCTGAAGTCTCTTATTATGCTGGTGAATTTGGCAATTTCTCCCCATAGCCGTACCGAGGTTTGCTTTATACGTTTAAGGCTTTTCTGTTAGGTCTGTATGTGTTTAGAACTGCATTGCTTCTTGGTGGACTGAACCTTTTATCATTTTATAAAGTAATGTTACGTAACAGATTACTTGTTCGTTCCCTTGTTGCAGTGTGAATCACCCCTGTTCTCCCTCAGCTGTCGGAGGCTGGGGGCGCAGTGAAGCTCAGGGCTCTATTTCTTCGCACATTATTTAGGAATTTTTAAGTCTGGAAGTCATGATTTAAATTTTCAGCAGCACCAACATTTTCCTGGTTTCAAATGTCATAAATCCACGCTGAGGACACACGGAGTGACAGCTCTCTGGGGCATCTCTGTCCCACACCTTCATCCAAGGATGAACTCTTCCAGACCTGTCATCTGGCCCCATGACACTGTGTCGCTCGGCTGACCCGGAGCCATCCGAGGTCCTCAGGGCAGAAGGCCATCAGGGGCTTGCCTGCTCAGGCTTCCCTAGAAGACCACCCCCTCTGAGCCCTCACCCACTGCGGGAGCCCAGAGCCCCCTTCCCTGTGTGCAGCCCTGCACTTTCCACCTCCCACCCTCTCCATCCCCCCATCGACCCCATCAGCTGCCCTGCATCTCCTGTCTGCTCCCTCCACAGCCTGCTCCCTGATCTCCAAGGGGCTCAGCTTAACCCTTCCTGTGGTGCTCACTACAGGGCGAGGGACAGGGTAGGTGCTTGAAATAGGCACCACTTTCCCAGAATGGCAGGGCGGAAAGCGCCAGGTGGTACAGCAGGAACGATCCAAGTTCTACCTCCGTGGTCACGAGCTGTGAGGTCTTGGACCACCTTCCTCACCTCCTCTGTCCCAGTTTTCTCCCTTGTGAGATGAGGATACAATAGAGGCCAAGCATGTGAATCCCAGCACATAGCAAACAACCACAAGTTATTGCTTTAACTCCAGCCTGATGGAGAAGCAAAGGTTCCTTCTCAAGAATTGTATCTTCTGATGGGATTGTAGTGAGCCTGCTAGACTGGCAGGAGAGATCCTTTAATTCTCTCAAATCCCACTGCACAGGTAGACTCTGAATTTACCTGTGGGGAGACTACACGTGTCACGAAGGGAGAGCATTTGCAGAGTCACAGATGTTAAGAAGGGAAGGGAAGGGTTGATATTTATTCAGCGTCTCCCATGTGCCGGGCATTTTCCATATGTTATGAGAGTCGGGGCTCACCAGAACCTGACAAGGTGGGTACTATTAAAATCCCCATTTTAGAGAGGAAGAAGTAGCGGCTCAGAGGCCCCCACCACGCGGGTGGCAAGCGGTAGAGAGCAGAGGAATCCACACGTGTGTCCTGTGTTTGCTGTGTTGGCGGTGGCCCCGAGATGGTCCCCCGCCCCCGCCTTATCACACATGGGTAAGTGTGAGCACCTGTGAGCGCCAGCATCCCTCCCCACAGTGTGGTGCCTGTAGCCCCACAGACAGCATGTACATAGACCCTGTTTTCTCCAGTCTCCAAGCGAGTTGGCCTTCACGCCAACACCCGGCACTGGGGCAGCAGAGTCAAGGTCCAGACGGTGCCGTTTCCAACAGTCATAATCGATTAAGTAGAAAGCCAGGACTTACCTGCTAGGAACTCGGGCCCCGCTGGGTCTCGGCTCCTTGCTGAGATTTGCCAGCTCTGGGGATTGAGGAGAACGTGAGAGAGCAGCTGAGGAGGTGGGCTTAGCCCTGCAGTCTTCTTGCCACTTCAGATCCACAAGGCCTAGCTTGTTCAGCCACATATGCTGGTTAAATATTAATTTCTAATGGTGATAAAGGTCGAGGATATCTTGAGAAACCTACAGAGAACAGATCGTCTCAGGGAATTTAGGAAACTATCCTCTACTCAAAATGTATACACATTTACTTCTATTTGCTTTTAGCATTTTATACTTTGAGATATTTACCTTTAGAGCTTTCCTCCATCTGAAATTTATTTTAGGGTAAAGTTCTAAGTTTTTGCCCATAGAGTAAGCTAATTCTTCCAACAGTATCTTTGAAAAATATGTCTGTTTCTTGAGCTTGTTGTGGTCCTGTGGAATTGTTCTTTCATTTCTGTGCCAGGGCTACAGCTTTTAAACTTTATCTCTTTCCTTTTTTGTAAAAAAAAATTTTCGTTATTTTTTATTTTCTTATTGAAGTAAAATTGATTTACAATGTTGTGTTAGTTTCAGGTGTACAGCAAACTGTAAACTTTGATCACTTTCTAATGCATTGGGGTGCTTGGAAGGGCAAGGGTTCCCTTATCAGTTTTCTTTTAATAAAAATCCTTGCTGCTTTCACGTTTCTCTTTCAAGAGCAACTTTAAAATCATTTGTTCCTACATTCAAAAATTCTGCTGAGGTCTGGGTTGCAAGCACACTGATGCGGAGGTAAGCTGTGGGGAGCTGACCTCTTAGGAAGTGAGTTTTCCCGTCTACAACCCCACCGTTTAACTCTGGTCATGTCCTCGTCTTAGTCTGGGTTCCCCCAGAGCTTCCCCTGAGACAAAGACTCACGTGCCAGTTGCTTGTTTTGTTAGTTTTTTTTTTAAATTAATTAATTAATTTATTTTTTATTTTTGGCTGTGTTGGGTCTTCGTTTCTGTGCGAGGGCTTTCTCTAGTTGCGGCAAGCGGGGGCCACTCTTCATCACGGTGCGCGGGCCTCTCACTATCATGGCCTCTCTTGTTGCAGAGCACAGGCTCCAGAAGCGCAGGCTCAGCAGTTGTGGCTCACGGGCCTAGTTGCTCCGCGGCACGTGGGATCTTCCCAGACCTGGGCTCGAACCTGTGTCCCCTGCATTAGCAGGCAGATTCTCAACCACTGTGCCACCAGGGAAGCCCTGTTAGTTGTTATTTTGTTAGGCAGTACCAGGCCTTTTTCCAAGCCAGTTACCCCCCTGGTGGCCTGGTGGGCAGGGACCCTGCGGCAGGACTTTGGGAGCTGGGATGGGTGGTGGGGGGGTCCACCTGAGAGGGCTGGTAATTCCCCCTCATACCCCTCACTCGGACACAGCAAGCTCTGGTGCCCGGGGACAGCTGTGGGCAGAGTCACCAGACCTCGCGGCTGGTGCACAGAAGTGATGGATCGTGGATGGCGTTGGCCGAGGCCACTTAACCAAGTCCTGCGTCTGCAGGTCTGCGTTGGAGGCTTGTTGACGCAAGAGTGGAAGTTCTCAGTACTTTTCACTATACCATGTGGACTCGGGCTTTTCAACAGAACACATTTTCAACTGAATGCAGCTTGGAGTTAAATAACCCCTTCTAGCGATGTCACATGTGGACACCCAGGCGTCCCCGGGAGGAGGATCTGGGTCTGTCTGGTGGGCAGAGCCAGTGAAGCTGCCCCACCGCACGGGTCTTAGGAAGCCTCTTCCTCCACCAAGTGAGTTGTGCGTCTCGGTTACACTGAGCAGCTCTCTACAGTGTCAAAGCCACATCATCTGGTCTGGAGGCAGGTGTAGGGACTTCAGTATTCCCACTTTGTGGAGACTGGAGCAAAGCGGGGCCCCGCAGACTCCGGTGAAGCCGGGGGTGAAAAGCCATGAGTCCCACACCTGCTTAGGCCTGCCTTGTGACCGATCTGCGAGGAGAAATGTCCTCGGAGTCCCATCTTCTTGGAAAAGCCGCTGTGCTTAGGAGCAGATGAGAATGTCAATTCCGTACTACTTGCAGAGCAGTGTTTTGAGATTTTAATGACGTCCAGCTTAGTTTTTCTTCTGTGGATCGTGCCTTTGGTGTTGTAGCTAAGAAGGCATCACCAAACCCTCTATTCATCTAGACTGTCTCCTGTGTCATATTCCGGGGGTTTTATAGTTTTGCATTCACGTTCAGGTCTGGGATCCATTTTGAGTTAGTTTTTGTGCAGGTGTGAGGTCTGTGTCTAGATTTGTCTTTTGCAAGGGGATGTCAGTTGTTCCAGCACCGTTTGTTGGAAAGACTGTCTCTGCTCCGTTGTCTTGCGTTTGCTCCTTTGTCGGAGAGACTTGACTATTCGTGTGGGTCTGTTTCTGGCCTCTCCACTCTGTTCCGCGGATCCATTTCTCTCTGCTTTCATCAACGGCACTCGGCCTTGGCTACCGCAGCTTCAGAGGAGTTCTGAAATCGGGGGTGTCATACCTCCAACCCAGTTCTTCTCCAATTCATATGTTTTTCAAATCACTGGGATCAACCTGTCGCTGGGTCATGAAACCGGTTTAGAGATCTCGTGACCAGCATCTTTAAAAAGGAAAGCAAACAGAACAGAACAGAATAGACTAGGAAAGAGGGGCCATCGCACCTAACAAGAGAAATCGTGTTTCCTGAAATTTCTGTTTCGATGATGTATGGGCGTATGTGCGCTGGGCCGCAAGATGACAGCGTTTCTTACCGTAGGTTACGATCAAAGACGGCAGACGCCACTAAGGATCATACGCCCTCTCTAGAGACATAAAGGAGACGAGATTTGTAAAATACGTGCGGGTGAGGATTCAACAGTGGCCACACAAGCTGGAGGAAGCAGCTATTCCTGTAACTGTTCATTTCACTTAAAAATTGATGCTCTTATGTGCCTTAGCTATTTGCAGTCTTCTTCTGTGAACTCTGGGCTTCCGTTTACTGTATTATTTGTAGCTCGGGAGTGACCAGGACTGGGGCTGGGAGGGGGCCAGGGCTGGCGTGCCGGTGGGACCCGAGGGCCGTGGCGGAGCCCTCTGTGGGGGCCAGTCAGCTCGGCTGATCAGAGACAAAGCCACCAGTTCAGCTGCTCTAATTATAATTAAGCCAATGCGGTCCAGTGGGTTTCATCGCGTTGTCTTTTTTTTTTTTTTTTTTTTTTGGCTGAGCTGTGCGGCTTGCAGGATCTTAGTTCCCAGATCAGGGATCGAGCCTGGGCCCGGCAGTGACAGCGCTGAGTCCTAACCACTAGACCGCCAGGGAATTCCCTACTGCGTTTTGTTTTTTTTTTAATTTGTTATTTTGGGCTGTGTTGGATCTTTGTTACTGTGCGCGACCTTTCTCTAGTTGCGGCGAGCAGGGGCTACTCTTTGTTGCAGTGCACAGGCTTCTCGTTGTGGTGGCTTCTCTTGTTGCAGAGCACGGACTCTAGGCGTGTGGGCTTCAGTAGTTGTGGCACGTGGGCTTCAGTAGTTGTGGCACGTGGGCTTCAGTAGCTGTGGCACGTGGGCTCTAGAGAGCAGGCTCAGTAGCTGCGGCACACGGGCTTAGTTGCTCTGCGGCATGTGGGATCTTCCCGGACCGGGGCTTGAACCCATGTCCCCTGCATCGGCAGGCGGATTCTTAACCACTCGCGTTGTCTTTTTGAGCCTCACCTAGGAGGAGGGCAGACGTGGTGTTTGTGGACTGGTTTGGCAAAGGAGGAGAGGGGTGGGTAGAGGCCAGAAGAGGTTCCTGCTGGGTACACAGGTGGGCAGGTGGGAGAGAGCACAGTTCAGTCTTTCGAGAAGCCCTGTCTTTGCCCAGTTACCTGACCACAGACCCAGCCGTGGATTCCGTGCAATGTAATGAAGGCCACCGTCAGGCTCTGGAGTGACTCAATACAAAGAGAGTGGCCGGAGGGCGCCGGAGGAACCCCAGTCAGAGAATCAAGAGATGAGAGGCCAGGCCTGGCCGTGCGGGGACCGGCCGTGTACACCTGAACAAGCCCACCTGGGCGGCGATCGGGCTGGCATGTGGGGTGCAGGGAAAGGGCACAGCGGGGGCTGCATCACCTCCACCACGTGAGGCCAAACAGAGCCTGTCAGCAGGCAGTGAGGGGCCAGAGGCACCTGAGTCCTCCCAGGGCCAGAGTCCGCCACAACCTTCCCGGGTACGCTGGCCGTGTGCTCACTGGGTGCTCCACGGGACAGCTCAGGCCTTTTTGAATGTACTCCCCAGCCTTTCCCGCCACATTCTACCAAGACCACTACCTTAGAAGCTTAAAAGTCCCTGGTGGCTTGGGAGGGATGAAAACGCAGCAGGTGCACGGACCCTAAATTCCCGGGCTCATGGTAAGTTGGGGACTGTCTCGTCCACCTGTGCTGGTCTACAGGCAAATGTTTTTATTGCCAAGTCGGAGATCTTAATTCTGTAGGGTTACGAGGGGCCTGAAGATATGCAGGTTCAAAGCCCCACAGGGGACTCTGATGAATGGCTCTGAGCCAGTAGTGTCCTTTCACAGGTGTGTTAAGTGATTCCCCCGGACACGTTGCTAAGAGCAGGCAGAAGGCACACCTGGTTCTCTGGGCAGCTTCTGGAATTCTCCTTCCTGGTGGGAGCTGCATCGAATCATGCTGGGCCTGGTACAGAGGCACGTTTCTGTCTCCTACCCAATCTTCCGAGTCAGGACCCCCGGGAGTAAGGCCAGGAGGACGCCTGCCCCGCATCATCTTGAAGGTGTCCATTCTGGAGAGGAAGTGTCAGAAACACAGGTTTGGTACAGCCCGTGCGGTCCACCCTTACAGCAGGGCTCAGCTGTCAACTCGGCACTGCAGCAGAAAACTGTCAATGTTCCAAATGACCCTAGAAAATACCTCGATCATCCCAGAAAGTGCAGTGCAGTCCTGCACTTTGTGTCCAATAGAAATAGCGCAATAATAAAATATTAATATCATTTCACTTTTTGTACAACATAAAAAATAATGTAAGTCTCCTCCCCCCAATTAAAAACTACGCCAAGAATTGTGTATGTTTGGAGCTGGTTGGCTGGATGAACCCTGCACTGTGCCTTGGTGCACCCACAGAAACTCCAGCACTCTTCGTCCAGGTTGGCTGTGAATTCGGTCAGAGCGTCAAGAACCAGCCCTGTCTCCCGTGTAATTGCATCTGGACCAAAGTACCTCCCAAGACGTCCCACCCAGCTTGTTCCTGCTCTTGCAGAGACAGAGGTGACTGTTTCTTCAATGCATAGCAATACAGTCCTGCTTACATTTAGGGTCCGTGTGCGAACACACACGCTTTAGACACTAAAACTACGTTCAGTCCGGGGAGATGCTCACAGTAATGGTGACTAATCTGGGAAAGAGAGGAGGTGCATTTCCTACCTCTGGCTCACTCCAGGAAATCTGCTCATGGAATAGGTTGATATCAAATTGGGAAGTGTGTTTTTTCCCAGGGGAGCTGTGTGGGGGAGGGCTAAGCCGACATCCTTGAGTCTTGTATACAGTGTATGTGTATGATGTGAAACCACTGCCGTTCAGTTATAACCGGAAAGCAAAGCGGACCCAAGCAAACTGGAGACAGCGGATGGTGTTGCCTTGTTGTAGCAAACGTGAAGTTAGTGTGTCTTACCTGTGGGGTGGGGCAGAGTGTCCCTTACGGGAAGGTACCCTTAGCCTTGGATCTGGAGGCGTGCTTTGCTAATTCAGAACATCACCCAGGCACAGCGAGGCTGACTCAAGGCAACCCTCCTCCTTCCAGCTGTACGGTTCCCACTTCTGTAACTTAGCCTCTCATTATGGGTCACCCAGCCCAACCCTGTCCAGTAAGACTTCCTGTGATGGTGGGGATGTCCTATCACTGCACTGTCCAGTACAGTAGCCACTACCGCACGTGGCTATCGAGGACTTCAAACGTGGATAGTACAACCAAGGAGCTGAATTTTTCATTTTATTTTTTATTACAACTTAAGTAATAGTCACGTGTGCCTGGTGGTATCATATTGGACACCACACACCTGGATAAGGGCATACTCTCTGTTCACCTGTGCTCAGACCCGCCTTCACCTTCATCCTTCACACACCTTCCAGACAAATCCCCAGCTGGGCTCAGTGCTTCCCTGGGAATCTTATGCTACAGCCATCGTAGACATCTATGCGTGCATGCATGTGTGTGCACGTGTGTGTGTGTGTGTGTGAGTGTAGAATTACAATGGAATGTTTTATGTTCTAAGAGACTTTGTCATGATTTTTATTTCAAATAACAAAACTCCATAGTTATAAAAATGACATTGCATAACTTGCCATAGAACAACTGAGGGAAAAAAGTTGTTCTACTGCAAATTAATACGCAATCGTTTGGGGAGATTTGTCTGGAAGGTGTGGGAGGCTGAATGCGAACAGGAGCTGGTTGGAAGTTTTTGCGGTACGCGGGCCTCTCACTGTTGTGGCCTCTCCCGTTGCAGAACACAGGCTCCGGACGCGCAGGCTCAGCGGCCATGGCTCACAGGCCCAGCTGCTCCGCAGCATGTGGGATCTTCCCGGACCGGGGCACGAACCCGTGTCCCCTGCATCGGCAGGCGGACTCCCAACCACTGCGCCACCAGGGAAGCCCAATCTTGATGGCTTATGCTGTCAAGGTCTTGGAGTTCACATCCGTGACCCTTTGTGCTTATATATAAATAAATAGCATTTATTTATTTCTGTCCTGCTAGCATCAGACACGATCCCTGTCTTCTTTCCCACACAAGCTTCCTATAAATGACTCGGCCAAGAAGAACTCACCTTCCTCAAGGAACCAGCACTGATCTTCTGTGAAGCTGCCCAAGACAAAAGGAGAAAAGAGTAGGAAAACAAATGGTAAAGAGCGTTCAGTAGAAATATATTGCCATGGAATAGATTAAAACGGCAACCAAACCTAGTATCATGAATTAAAAAACAACAATCAGTTCACCAAAGCTCAAAGCAGTGATACAGGACATGAAGGAATATATGCAAGGAAAGCCAGCACGGCTCTGAGGAGAAATGGGAGAGAGAAAGAAACACCCTGGTAGTGGGTCCATGCTGGAAGCAGCTCAGGGAGGAACCCTCCTGCCTGGACACTGTGAGTGACCTGGACGACGGGACAGATGGACATGCACACCAAACGGAAATGAGAAGTTTCTTTTTTTTTTTTTAGAAGATGTTGGGGGTAGTTAATTAATTAATGTATTTATTTTTGCTGTGTTGGGTCTTCGTTTCTGTGCGAGGGCCTTCTCTAGTTGTGGCAAGCGGGGGCCACTCTTCATCGCGGTGCGCGGGCCTCTCAGTATCGCGGCCTCTCTTGTTGCGGAGCACAGGCTCAGTAGCTGTGGCTCACAGGCCCAGTTGCTCCGCGGCATGTGGGATCTTCCCAGACCAGGGCTCGAATCCGAGTCCCCTGCACTAGCAGGCAGATTCTCAACCACTGCGCCACCAGGGAAGCCCGAATTAGAAGTTTTGAGAAAAGGGAAAGCTTATGAAAGGCAGATGAGAGAGACCTAACACACATATAATTGCTGTCTTAAAAAAAAAAAGACCTGCAGTGATGTAACACAAATATATTGAGATGTAATTCAAGAAACCTTTCAGAGATCAAACAGGACTTGGATCTATTTATAGACTGAAAGTACACACAGCATCCCCGGGGTGGTGGAGGGGGGAACGTCACCAGTAACTCAGCATGGACCCCATGCCTGTCTCGCTGTTTCCCAAAAAGGTCTGTAGTGCCCCTTCCAGGTGTGTCTTTCATCCTGGAGTGCCCCCTGCAGGCCTGGCTGAGCTCTGCAGTCACAGATTTTCCACCAGCATCTCCTGCCCTTGGGTTGGTCTCAACCCGCCTTGGTGAGTAGCCCCTCTTCCATGTTCCCAGTTCTGCCAAGGATGGATTTCCCACTTGTTTCCTGTCCTTGTTAATGCTGTAGAATTCCCAAGATGAGAAGGGTGGCTATGAGTTCACCGTTCTAAAACCCAAGGCGGTAGGACATTTTCCTGTTTACATTTCCCAAGTGAACGCTTTTATCATAAAAAATTCTTCTTATAATTTTACAAATCACTCAAAATGGGTTCTAAAAAACCGATAAAAAATGTGATCAAGGCAGCGAGATCAAGTTTAAAGTCGTACCTTTGCTACGTTTTGGACCCTGGCCCAGCGTTTCCTCCCCGGGGAGGACGGAAACGGCGGGTTCTTCCTTGTCACTCATCTCTGTACACTGCACATCCCATCACCGTGCACTCTCTCGCCACACAGACTCTCACAGGCCTCTGCACCTGCCCTGCCCACGTCCAGCCTTCCTCATGCCCCTTCATCTGCGCCCCACACGGCACGCTGGCTTCTCCTCTCCCACGCCGCGGACACACACAGCCCTTGCCACACACCCTACACACGTTCACACACCAGCCCCCCCCCGCCACCTCTCACGAGGAGGGAGTTACGAATTATTGTTCTCGCTCTAAGGGCAGCCTGCCCTAGAGGGATGAGCTCCCCGAAACTGAGGACCCACATTCTGAAAACAAGTGATGGGAGAGTTCAAAATGCCATAGGCTGGCTCACGACAAGAGACTCTCTGCCTCGGGTGGGGTGCAAGGAGGCGAGTCAGGCCCAAGGATGGCTTACGCGACGATGCCCTCGGACCCCCAGGTGAGGCCCTGTGGGAGCAGAGACGCAGGGCATCCACTCTCTTACTCTCTCTGCCCATTTCCTGTGTGACTGAAATCCAGGTTCTCGCACCGTCACTGTCTCGCTGCGGTGGGAAACGTGCCATTGGAGCAAACAAATATAAGCTTTTACGAGTTTCTTGAGGTGTTTGCTACACCTGAATGGGGAGCTGGTTCCTCCTGGAGCGTTCAGCAGGCTCTGTTCTCGCAGAGGAGATGCGAGGAGGGGCCCACCCAGCAGGGCCACGCCAGCCTGCACATCCCATCCGTTCCTCTGTAACTAGTTTTCGGCCAGGTTAGAGGCACGCTGTTAACATATCCTAAATCACTTCCCAAGATTTTCGTTGGCTGACCAGACCGAGGGCTTTTAAGTACAGAAACAGACGTTACAAGCAATAGAAAATGAAGAACACTGTATTTATGTTTATTTCTAATGACAAGAAACAGAACATCAGTCCCTTATTTGTACAAAAATACCTGAACGTTTACAATTAGGTTCATGAGGCGAACAGCTATGTACAGAAAGGAGCAAAGCACATGGAATAAAGGTTTTGTCTCTTCAGTTCATCCCTTCTGCAATCCCTGAAAACGCCTACACGTCAGGCCATCCTACGGTCACTGCAGGTGGCACTGTGACATCACAGCCCCCACGAGCCAGCCCCACTCCCTCAAAGGTGTGCCCATGGGTCAAACCCTCAGGTATTAAGTGCAGAAAAGAGAAGACAAAACATCTAGACTGAGGCACATACTTCTTCAAGGTTTAGCAGACGGAAGAACGTTCTGGAACTCTAACGCATAAGGTCACAGAGCTCTCCTACTTAGCGCGAATCCCCAAAGCATTTGGCGTTTTCCTTCTCCATTCAGACCAGGTTGCTACACGGAGTTTCCATTTAGAACAGAAAATCACAGGCAGAGATTAAAAAGTCAACAGGCTCCAAAACGACCCTGAGCTGTCCCGTTTACATTCATGTCATTTAAATACAAAAATAATAGTCGAATGTCCTTCAGCCCCTGGCTGGCCTGGCTGGACGCCTGCTTCTTGCAGGGGCTGCCTGTTTGCAGGTGGATCCCCAGCTGCCCGGTACCAGGGAGGTGGCTGGGGCCCCGGGAGGGTCACTCTCTGTGACAGTTCACCGCGGCCAGGAAGTACACACAGAACTGTGCGTCAGAGTCAAGCTTTAGTTCTGCTTTTAAATAAAACGTATATTTATAAATATGCAATACTGCCGATACTAGCTGTCTATTGGAGGGGGGAGTGAGTCATCTCACTGGTGGAGACTGGTCTATGTAAACAGAAAAAATAAATTGGAGAGGTGTTTTTTTTTGTTTTTGTTTTTTGTGCTTGATTTTTGTTTTTTTACAGGTTTTCCCTCCAACCGGTGAAGAGAAAAATGTCTAATGGTGTAACTGGAGCATCAGTCCCTCCAACGGAAGCAGGCTGCCAGGTATGACTTGGAGAATGACCTAATTGTCAACGGTTGGAAAGATTAACAGGCTACAGAAAAACCAAAAAAAGTGAAAAACCAAAAAAAACAACGCAACTGAGCGTTCATGGTTAAAAACATGTTTTACTAAAAATGCTTCATTTGTCTAAGTAGACACTTCATGGAAAACAAGTAGAGTGTGGCTAGTCAACTAACATACAGTGTCTATACCACAGACTGAGGTACAGCGGGTATGTGTCACTGTGTCCTAAGCCATGTGTGTCCCTTGGGAAGTGCTGCACTGGGCGGGGTCCAGGGGATCCAGTGGCCAGCAGGCCAGAGGGGCCATGGAAGCGTGGCAACCGTGATCTGGGGAAAAGAAACCGTCCTTCACCAAGTAGTCTGCCTGCCTGTCAGGGGAGCCTTTCCTGCTCTGCAGAGACAAGGCTACCCTCACATCGGAAGACTCGGCTAAGGGGACAGGGCGGAGACGGGGACAACGCAAGCCACCGTCTGACTCAGCTCCTGGAGCGGGATGCAGAGTTGTCTTTGTAACCTGTCCTCAGCTGATACTGCTGTGAGGGATTCCTGACCTGGGCCAGCCGACGGGCCACCCACAGCCTTGCACGGGCTGGCTCGGGGCCGTCGGCAGGATGGAGGCCACCAAGCAAGACCTTCCCCTACTGGGCTGCGGGGCTGCCCTCTCCAATGTCTCCATCTCTGTCACCATGGAAACCCACTTGACAAGGAAGCAGACCAATCAGGTGCCACTTCCTCTTAGGTCCTCTGATCCACTGGAGGAGGGAGGGCAGCCCTGCCAGGCCAGCACCACTGCAGAGGGGGTAAGGCAGTGATGGTCCTAGAACAGGCTGGAAGGGCTGCAGCTGGGCCAGGCGGCCTGGTGTCCACCATGGGTGGGTGGTGGGTACCCACTGTGTCTCAGGCAGGCGGGCCTGCGGCCAACTACGGGCAACCACTCAGCCCTGCGTGGTGTTTTCCAAGGAACAAGCCACCTGCAGTGTGCAGGGCACAGCACGTGGAGTCAGGTGACAGCGTGAGAAGGGGCACGTGCTCAGTGCAGGGGCTGGCTGACCATGCCGCCTGCCTGGCCACAGATCATGCCACGTGCCTACCACAGGAACACCTTTTGTATCAAAAAAGCTTCCAAGGAAACTGGGGAGGGCTAGGGTGCCGGTTGCCTGGGAGTGACCTGCAGAAGGTGGGCACCACCCTCTGCAAACAGCCTCTGGGGCTACCCCTGCGCAACTGTCTTTGCATCTCGCACAGACTGAAAAGCCACGGCCCCTCTTGCCATAAGCTGAATACAACGTTGAAAACAAGGAGTGCAAAAAAGGGATCAATACAAAAAAGTAAACATATCAGTTTTAATTGTCAAGATTATTCCAGGGCGAGAGTTCATTTCCCATCACTTCTCTCCAGCTCGTGTGCCTCCACGGCCCAGCCAAGACCATCATTCCAGTTTATTCTCGAGTCTGCTGTCTTCCGACCTCCCCGATGAGGCCAGCGAGAGGGGCGCGGCCCTGCTGGATCTGCAGCAGCACATCATCGTCAAGTCCAACAAACCACTCGATCGTGGTCGGTCAGCGCCGAACGCACCCAACTTGCTCCGAGCCCCGAGGTGCAGACAGACGTGTGTTCTGAACGATGCGCAGACCTCTTCACTCCAGTGTCAGTGTCCTCCAGCCTGCAGCCAGGGTAGACCTGAGGTCATAAGGCTACGCGGATGCAGTGGTGCTTCAGTCTGCAAGGCAGGACCCCTTTGTTCAGCTGGTAAAAGTCAACAAGCTGGATCAGGTCAGAGAATTTGGTGTTCCCGTCGTCAAGGCTGAAGAAGGTCTGCCCGTCATCCTCGCACTAGAGAGACACAAGAAGACCTGCCAAGTCAGAGGCCACAGCTCTGGGACAAAACAGGCCCCAGAGTCAGGATCAGTGCTGTCCACCCGTAGTGAGGCTCTAAGGGACACACGTGGAGCTGGTGAGGTGAGCTAGAAAACGTCAGGGCGGGAGGTGAGGGGGCGAGGGGTTTGTGCTGGGTGCTGCCAGGTCCCTCAGCTGCCGGGCAGAGAAGGTCCCCTGCTCCTGAGCTGGTCATGGGCAAGAACTCCAAGCTCCTCCTGGCTCACGTGCTCATGAGGGTGAGGTTGACCAGTTAACCTGTGAGTGTCCATGCACTCAGCACACCCCACAGAGGAGGGTGAGGTTGACCAGTTAACCTGTGAGTGTCCGAGCACTCAGCACAGCCCACGGAGGAGGGTGAGGTTGACCAGTTAACCTGTGAGTGTCCATGCACTCGGCACACCCCACAGAGGAGGGTGAGGTTGACCAGTTAACCTGTGAGTGTCCGTGCACTCAGCACAGCCCACGGAGGAGGGTGAGGTTGACCAGTTAACCTGTGAGTCTCCGTGCACTCAGCACACCCCACGGAGGAGGGTGAGGTTGACCAGTTAACCTGTGAGCGTCCATGCACTCAGCACACCCCACGGAGGAGGGTGAGGTTGACCAGTTAACCTGTGAGTGTCCGAGCACTCAGCACACCCCACGGAGGAGGGTGAGGTTGACCAGTTAACCTGTGAGTGTCCGTGCACTCAGCACACCCCACGGAGGAGGGTGAGGTTGACCAGTTAACCTGTGAGTGTCCGTGCACTCAGCACACCCCACGGAGGAGGGTGAGGTTGACCAGTTAACCTGTGAGTGTCCACGCATACAGCATGCTCGTGTAAGAGTACACAGCCCTGGGCTCTCACAGTAGGACCCCAGGCAACCTCCTTCACCCCTCTGACGTTCACTTTGCTCTATTACAAAGCAAATGTTGGATTACTCTAAGGGATTAATGAGATCATGTAGGAGAAGAACCTGGCCCAGGTCATGGAATATCTGGTAGCTATTTTTCTTAAAATGGAGGACATCTACAATATCGCCCAGAAATGAATTCACATCGATTTTAACTGAAGGAATTTTGAGATCAATGACTGCAATACACTGCGGTCGGGAAAGTTGCCCTGCACTGTTCACACAGAGGAAGTTAGCCTTAAACCTGTGTCGACGCATAAACTGAGAACCACTTCTCAATCCACAGACTCTGGAGCCCCAAGCACACCCACAGCCTGTGTTTAAGCCCTGAGGTTGCATTCTCGTTGCTACACTTCTCAAGTTCCTGTCTGTCTGATAATTCTAGGATTTGGGGTTATTTGGGACAATGGTATTACATATTCTGCTGGCCAGTACTTTTTCATTTTATTTCATATTTGAGGCTAAGAGAATAACATCTGGTCAATAATATAACGCAGCAGGAAAACAAAAAGGACTGTGGATGGGGCACTCTCCCGTGAACAACAGTCCCCAGGTTTGCTTATTACCATGTTTTGTGGAATCTGTGAAGCCTGGGCTGTAACCCACAGTCTGTCCCTCCCGGTGGTCCAGGACAGGCCACTGAGAGCTGGGAGGGTCTCATTTTCCCCGTTTATACAGTGAGGGCATCGGGCACAGCAGGGAGCGACTTCAACAGACAGTGCCAGGCAGGCTGCTTGCCCCCAGGTCACCAAAGCCAGCCCTGCCTGCCCTTCCCGCTCCCGTTCATGCCTCCTGTGCCTGCATGACTCTCCAGACAGGCAGTATGAAGTCCTGGGCTCAAGCACCCTTGAAAAACGCCAGGTCCCACTATGTGAAACGGATGCATTTGGTTCAAGCCTTCTCAGGCCTTCACTCTGTAAAGGACAGACTTATATCTGGCCACCCTCGTTCAGCAGCATATTTCCCAGGTCCGGGTTCCAGAGGAAACATTTCACGAGAGCTGTTATTACCTGCAGAATTGACCACTTCTCTACAACCACATCTATACGTACAGTGTACATAAGACACTTGGTATTCAATTTGTGCATCTCAGCCCCAACGGGACTACACATTCTCGGAGGTGCTGACAACTGTCTCCCACACAACACCCAAATCGTGAACTAGAATCTGAACTTGGGCACATGGAAGAGGTCAGTTACATTTGGCAAATCGAACCATCATTCTTAAAGAGAGTGGTGTTGACAAATACATTATATTCAATAATGAGGAGAATCTGTTTTCTGATCCAAGGACCCAGTGGAAGGATTAACACTTCTCTCTGGGGGCCACGGGTCAGTTTTCTACAGGCTTCCTGAGTCCCCCTGGTCCACACCAGCACAAGTCAGACAAATCCTGAGATTAAGTGGCCAACAGCGCGCGTCTGCACAGCCACACGTGATCCTTCCCGCGCCAGGTCCTGGGCTAACAGCTCTGCTCTGTGTCTGCCCATCACCTGACCTTGCTCTTCCCATCGGGTGCTGTCTCGGGGGCACCTATGAGCTACACAGGCGTGTCGGGGCCACAGTACAACGCCACCATTTTCAGCGTTCTTCTAGGGAAACACCGTTCCCAAGCTCAAAGAACCAACCTTTCAAGAAACTCCTGAAAGGATCTCACCGGTGAGCTTGAAACTGTCTGATGTTTACTGTTTCATAGTCTGCTTAGTTGAGACCTTGAAAATTGCACTAAGAACAAAACCGGCACACAGAAGAATAAGAATTAGTGTGAAAAACATCAATACTTACAGGTAAGATCTGGAAATTTTTAATTTTCTGATGATGACACAACGTGAGGACAAATGCCTTTGGATTACTCTGGCTGTCACGGAGGAGAAAAAGCCTGGGAATGGAAAGAGTCAATTGACTGTTAATTCAGAAAAGTCCAGACTGAATATATATATAAATCTGTATGTATATATGATGCTTCAGGAGGTTCGGGGAGCTGAGTGAGCTGTAGAGCTAGACCACCCTCCTCATCCAGACTGTGCTTTCTGTCACTCTCCACTGAAAGGAACCAGGGCTCCTTGGGGACGTCGCACCTCTAGGGCTGAGGCAGGGAAGGTACAAGGTGACACTGGTATACTTTGTGCCAGAAAATCAGGAAGCTGGCCCCAGAGGCAATGTGGCCCAATCGGGGCGCCCAAGTACCTTAACAGAACGGATGGGTTATAACCCACAGACCAAAACAAGAGTCCATGAGTCCGCACTGGTGTGATAAATGAATCATAGGGGAGGAATAAAAGCTCTTCCTAAGAGCAGAAAGCCAGCTAAATAAACAGAGGAGGATGATGAATTAGAAAACCACTATTTGGCCACTTGATTAAGGAGATCTTTAATAGATGCTGAAACCAGCATCTAAGTTTGATGAGAAACAGAATATTTTCCTAGTCTCAGCATCTACCACCTAACGTTTATGACAGAGGGACACACAGTAACCTTCCAATAGAGAAACCTGGCGGATACCACCTTCAGGTATTCGAGTTACCACCACCAGGAATGAGACAATCCACCCCAGCACCTCCTGACGGGATGCAGTAAAGGTGACCCAGCGTCACCTCCAGGGAGTGAGCAGACGGCCAAACCCGGCACGTTCTGTCCTCACTGGCTCCTCCAAGTGTCAAGACACAAAGGAAGACAGGACACGTGCTGGTCCAGGGCGGTGCTGAGGCCAAGAAGTTCTTTTCCTTGGTGATGAAGGACGCAGCAAGGACCCCTGGTAAAATCTAAGTGGATGTCAGGTGACCGAACCGCATTCACGTTAATTTCCTACATTTTATAATGATACTGTGGCTGCCTAAGAGAAGTCCTTGTTTTTAGAAATTTTATATTGAAATAATTACAACTGACTCCTAAACGGTTCTGATAAAAAAATGAGAGAGAGAACACGACAAAGCAAAGGTGCTACAAGGTTCACGACTCAGGTGCCTAGGTGACACGTATACAGGAGAATCCATTATATGATTCTTGCAAATGTTCTACATTTTGAAATTACATCAGAAAGTCTACAAATAATAAGTGATGGCCAGGCTGTGGAGAGAAGGGAAGCCTCCTGCACCGTTGGTGGGAATGTAAATTGGTGCAGCCACTGTGCGGAACAGGATGGAGGTTCCTTAAATACTAAAAATAGAGCTACCCTGTGCTCTAGCAATTCTACTCCTGGACACATATAAATGGAAAAAATGAAAACACTGATTTGAAAAGATACATGCACCCCAACGTTCACTGCAGCAGTATTTACAACAGCCAAGATATGGAAGCAGCCCAAGTACCCACCCACAGATGACTGGATTAAGAAGCTGTGGCACATATACACATATATACAATGCAGTGTTACTCGGCCATAATAAAGGATGAAATGCTGCCATTTGCAGAAACGTGGATGGACTACAGAGTATTATGCTCAGTGAAATACATCAGACAGAGAAAGACAAGTGCTGTATGGTATCACTTGTATGTGGAATCTAAAAACTAATCCAGATGAATATATATGCAAAGCAGAAACAGACTCAGAGAACAAACTCGTGGTTACCAAAAGGGGAGGGGGAAGGAGGAGGGACAAATTAGGGGTATGGGATTAGCAGATACAAACTACTATGTATAAAATAGATAAGTGACAGGGATGCACTGTGGAACACAGGGAATTATACCCAGTATCTTGTAATAGCCTACAATGGAGTACAATCTGCAAAAAGACTGAATTGCTATGCTGGACAGCTGAACCCGACACAATATTGTAAATCAATTATACTCTAACTAAAAAATTACTTTAAAACTTAGAATAGCACCAAGAAGCATCAGTCATTGCTTTTACAATGATTCCAGAACAAATCTGGAATCAGATGGGAAGACCAAGTTATTCTTTAGAAAGGAAGAGGCCCTGATCCCAGAGACAAAGTAGAAATGGCCTGAGAGGAAACATACTTTAAAGGTATTAGACACCAAATGGTGGTAAACAGCTAAACCGTCAGTTTCTAGATTGTAATGTCAGAGGGAAGGCAGTTACATAAGCCTGGGAAATCCCATGTTATAAAAGGTAAAAACGGTTTATTTCACTACAGGACGGCTTGGAGGCTTTAGAATGTAGATATTCATCCTGACACCCTTAGGGCCCCAGCATGAGTTTTCCTATCTTACCTGACTCTTTACAGCATCTTTTATTACATACCAGCCCCTCTTTGATAGCATTTTGCAGGACACACCTTGGAGGTGTGAACCGGGATGCAACTGCACCGTTGGGCCAGGCGGGCGGGAGACATGGGGCCTCGGAGCTGGAGCCGGGCCCCTGTGTGATCCGCTCGGCGTCGGCGGAGCCCGAGGGCAGGAAGACGAGAGGGCCAGCTCCTCTCCTGGGCAGGGCTGCGCGTCTGCGCCTCCCAGTCTGCGCCCTTTTCTCTGAGTGTTTCACTAGCAGAAACCTGGGGATGGGCAGGGTTCAATCTTCCTGGAGGAGAAGCTGGGGCTGTGCTTCCTCACCTGAGCCCTCAGTGAATCCCCTGATGCTTCCTTCTGAGCCCCAAGGAGGACGCTGCCCACCTGCCTTCCAGTTTGGGGTGTGACCCGGGAGATCCTGAGGCTGCCCCGCCGGCTTGGGTTTACAGGTCCTGCCTAATGGTCGTCCACACGGAGGAAAGGGGGTAGGGCCTAGGAGTCAGCGAGATTCCTGGATCTGACACTCAGGAGCTTCAGATCACAGGCTGCTGCCCTGCTGGCCTCTCCTGCACGACCATCTACACGCTCAGGGCTGTTGTGTAGTCAGTGTGGACACTGGAGACATTGGTGATCGCCACCAGCAAACCACAGGCGCAGGGATTTCGGGGCAGGCCGGGGGATGGCTACTGCAGAGACCAGGCTGGGGGCTAACATGCCACGGATGCCTCTGCTTAGGTCATCAGAATGGAGCATGGAATGAAAGTGCTGAGGAATGTGAGGACTGGAGCCAAGGCTCACGTGTCCATTCATGAAAGCACAAAGGGGCCGGGGGAGATCAGAGCGATAGCACAGCTCAGGTGTGTGGCAGTCCTGGCACTGCACACACTGCCTCGCTCAGGACTCACAGTGGCCCTGTCACTGTCCCCATTTTACAGTGAGGGCAGCAGGGCCCAGAGAAGTCAGGCAACTTCTCCAAGGTCACACAGCAGCAGAAACCAGGGAGGAGCTCCGGCACAGCAGTAGCAAGCGTGCAGGTGGTTCCTCCGTGGCCGGTGAGCACCCTACGCTTTTCTGAGCTGGCTGCGTTAGCCCTGGGACGGCACCCCGCTCTGCCCCAGGGGAGGGAGAGCTGCAAAGAAGTCAAGTCTTGACAAAGACGTTGCCTTCCACCCAGCGGAGGGGCCTGGGGCACGGACAGAGGGACCAGCTCATGACAGACAGGCACAGGGGACAAGAAGGGGGTGGCGGGGCTTGACCCTGAGTGTGAATGAGGCAGGGGCGGGACGGGGGGCACAGAGCCTTAAACGCCACAGGTCCCAACAGGAGCCCTGGGGGAAGATCCGCAGGGGGGCCCACAGCGCGGGACTGGCCCCTTGAAGAGCTCCTTCCGTCCCAGGCTCTAGGATGGTCTGTCAGCGGAAAGAGGGGAAGGGAGGGGGCAGCCAGCGAGTGCCGGCCCCGCGGCAGGCCCTGCAGGCCTGGGGGCGTGAGCGCAACACGCACACACGTACACGTGTGCACAGACCCGTGCTTGCACGCGCGCACAGGTCACCTGCGGGGGGTGCCCGGACCCAGCGGACTTCAGAGCCGCCTCACGGGTTGACTGCAGGCTCTGCTGTCTCTTTCCGGCCCCCCTCACCCCAACTCCATCAGTGACTTGAGGCTGAAGGTCTAGGAAGCGGGGTTTTGTAACGGTTGTCCTGGCCTGCCTTCCAGCCCCGTTTTCTGCTTGTTGTCTGACTCTCTACGTCGGCTTCCCTCCATTACCTCTGCAGGGAGGGGTAATGACTAGGAATTGATGATTTAATTTACCTTGTTTCCCCAGCACATTTCCGCCCTGAACAAGGGGATGAACGGACGATGTGGCATCACTGCAATGACACCTCAGGCGATGTCCCGTCACCCTGCCTTTTGGTTTGCTAGAGCGCCAGCAGCCGGATGTTGGGATTGAAAATGATAACCTTAGACGCAACTCAGACCCCAGGGAGGACAGACAGAAACAAGGCAGGCGGGGGAGGAAAGGTGGCAGAGGGATGCCCGCACTTCTCAGCAAGGCTGGACAGAGGCAACCGCACCAACTGGCGCTAGACTCCAGGAAAAGTTGAAAGACAGACACGGTTTGTCCGCCCCAGGCTCCCCTGCCCGAGGACAGCTCCTTTTAACGCAAAGTGGGCCGGCTGGGCCTGAGCTCACAACCACTGGGGAAGCTTCTTCAAAACACACTGGTCCCCCGCGTCCCCTTCCTGAGCCTGGATGTGTCAGCCCCTCAGGGATGTAGGTGCCACCGCCCTGGGCCCCAGGAGGGATGCTGTGGCCACGGCACCAAGTGACATGTCCTGTGGAACCTTCACTTCTCTGGCATTGTCAAAAGCAGCTCTTTTGCCCCTTTCCTGTTGGCCCATTTCTGTCCCCCTCTAATGTTAAAAGAACCTAATTACAGGAATGAATCACTAGGCAATTGAAACTAACTCCTGACCTATGCTCTCCTGAACACACACCGTGCCTTGTCTAACCTGCTGATTCTTTTCCTGGATAAAAAGAGGTAAGAATGAAGAATGAAGCAGTTAAAAAATGACTGGCTCTCTACCCTCAACAGCCCCCTTAGCAATACTGCAGGCAGATCACTTGGCAAGATAACATCTGAAGAATCAGTCAGTCTGCATGCAATGGAGAAGGATGCAGAACCCAACCTCCTGCCTCGATGACTCACTGGGATTCTTCCTCTCCACCTGTCACCGTTTTTCCCTTTAAAAACTGTCATGGCTGAGCAGAATCTTCAGAGTTGGTCTTAGGACATGAGTCCACCTTCTCCCCAGATTGCTGGCTTTTCTTTTGATTAAAGCACCTTTCCTTTCTACTCACACTTGCCTCTTGAATTACTGGCTTATGACTTACGTCACCTGGTAAGCAAACCCACTTGGCTTCCTTGGAACGAATCTCACAGGTGATACGGTAAATGGGACACCGCGAGAACATCTGAGGGCTCACTTCAGATAGGATTTAGGGCTGTAATGGGTAAGCATCTTGTCCTTGAAGCCCTGGAGACACACACAAACCTACAGGCAAAGAACATCACTAAGAGAGGAATTTCGGAGGGTAGGCTTTTCTCTCTTAGGCAGAAAGTTCAGAGGAGAAGCATCTTGTTTGTAGTCAGGGGGGGTCATCTCTAAGGCTCTAAAAGGGACTGTTCTATGATCAAGTGACATTTCAAATAAGTCGTTTGGAACAACTGTACAGCCACATGGGAAAAAAAATCAGACCCATCCTTAAACAGTGCACCGGGATAAATAAATTCTGAACTGTACCTGGGATCTAAACGCACAAAAATGGACAAGCAAAAAAGGAGGAAGTAATCATGAAAAAAAAGGAAGGAAGGAAGGGAGCAGAGAAACAATACAAGCTCTAGAGGATAACATGAGCAAACTCCTTTGTGACTGAGTTATATGACTATGACTCAAAAATCCAGAAAGATACAGGCTAAAGGACAGAAAAGATAAACTTGACCATACTTAGAAAAATTGTATAACCAAAACCCAAACCCCCATCAGCTAAGTCAAAAAGACAAATGACAACCTGGGAAAAAAATGTTTGCAAAAAATGGATGTAGGGGCTTCCCTGGTGGCGCAGTAGTTAAGAATCCGCCTGCCAATGCAGGGGACACGGGTTGGATCCCTGGTCTGGGAAGATCCCACATGCCGCGGAGCAACTAAGCCCATGCGCCACAACTACTGAGCCTGCGTGCTAGAGCCCGCAAGCCACAACTACACCGCAATGAAGAGCAGCCCCCGCTCGCTGCAACTAGAGGAAGCCTGCGTGTAGCAACGAAGACCCAAAGCAGACAAAATTTAAAATAAACAAAATTAATTAAAAAGAACAGTATATACAAGAAAAGTGGATGTAGAAAACTGGGCAGGTATGTACCAACAGTTCAGCAACACAAAAAGGATTGGAAATGAAACTGGCCCTTAATCATATGCTAGAGACCCAGCCTCCATTCAACACTCCCACTTCTTCGAACTCACCGGCAAAGAGACACTAGCAAAAACATGAAGATGGGGCACAGTGTGCCATAACAGAAGCCTGGAAACAATGAAGCTCTATCGTGTGAAAGAGAACCCAGCAGGGGACAAGGAAGGGGGCAGCCCTCCTGGCCATCCCACCCCAGCACCCTCAGGCTGCAGCTACGCTCAGGGTTGGACCTCTGTGGCCAGTACATGCCCTCGTTAAGATGAGGCAGACTACAGAAACAAATGGGTTTTGCTTATATTTTTAAAAGGAAACAACAGAAGGATAAACAAACAAACACTGATGAAAATGTTTACCCATTGTGGAGTTGGGGGCAGAGGAGAGTCACCAGGCAAAGTACCTGGTTTTATACCTTTTGACTTTGGAACCAAGGCAATGTTTTACATAGTTTTAAAAGCAGCATTAAACTGAAGAGGAAATAAATCAGATCCACTTAACAAAAATCAGAAACAGAGGAATGAACCTGAAGACGTGGCAGTTTGGTGGTGGAACCACGGAGAAGAATTACCCTAAGGTTGGTACTTTAACATGACCTGCCTGGACTATTCCTTAAGGATCAAAAGGGCTGCAAAGAAGTGTGAATTCTGTAGTACTGAAGTAATATTATCAATATTTTCATGATGTGATATGGGGTACAGCAGACAAGTACAGAGTGAGGTAAAACAAGTAAGCGACTGTCATTAGTAAGATTTTTCAGAGGAAGAGAAGAGAGAGACAATAAAATCAAAGGCGTACACACCCTGTAATTTTCCATTTGAATTGGCAATATCAATGTGAACCTGTAATCTGTTTTTCAGTTTAAAAAGCCTATGTCCTAGTTCTGTCCATGGAAAAGACCTACCGATTTGGTTTCCAGACGCCATTTTCCGCGACAAAGAATTAGGGCCCTTAAGAGAATGTGTCACACCAGAAAGCAAACGCTATTAGTGTTGGGTCAAAAGAACTCAGGAACCAACTTGAAAGAGGCCTGCCCCGTGGGACAAAAAGAGGGCATAGGGAACATGAAGAACTTTAAGCTTGGATTGAAACAAATTAAACACATAGTATCTAAGTTCATCATGAGAGTTAAAAACCAAAACGGAACACCTCATTTGTAGGCACCGGAAGATGGCAGAACACCAAACCGTGATCCTGAAAACTGACAAAGAGAAAAACCAAGCACTTAGCTACCTTTCCCAGAAAAACAAATCTGTGACAAGGAAAAGGATTTTAGCTAAGGAATGATGAAGGAAAAATAGAATTAGAAAACAATGACTCTGGGACCTCTAATGAAACAATAAACCTGGGCGGGTTCAGTGGCTCAGACCCTTCGGTGTAGGGGGCTGGGAGCTGGACTGGGGGCCCGGCTGACAACGCAAGACCCCCGCCCAGCCCGGGATGAGGAAGTGGGCAGTACAGACATGCAGCCCCGAAGCTCTGCAGAAGGCTTCTCGGAAGAAGGCTCTGAGTCTAACCAAGCCTCTGCCCACACTTTACAGGAAACGAGGGAGACAGAGGAACACAGTCAAAGAAACCACAGGTACACAATTAGCAAATGACCTACTTCTTCAACAAAGGAAAGATATAAAAAAAAAAAAAAAAAAAAGGAAAGAAAATGGAGTGGTGGGGAGACTACTATTATATTAAGGGAGACAGAGACACTTCAACCAGACGCCACGGGGAGATCCTGCTTTAGACCAACTACATTTAAAGGACTTCCGTGTGTGTGAACGTGATGGGACTTCTGAGGACACTAAGCAACTCTTGTTTATTTTAGATGCAACGACGATAGTGCGGTTGTCTCAGAAGAAAAGGGTCCTTATTTTTCAGACACTCACTGAAATACAGTTACTGGTAAAAATTCCGAACGTCGGGGGTTTCCTTTAAAACAGCTCAGAAGAAGGAAAAGTAGAGGAAGAAAAGTGGGAAAAGTTAGAAGGAAGGAGAGGAAGGCAAAGAGGAGAAGAGGAGAAAAAAATAATAAAAATGTAGGAAGGGGAAGAGACCAGCTCAGGTGAGCAAATTCTGAAGCTGGGCAAGAGGTAGACAGGGTTCCTCACCCTCTCCTCCCTCATGTGAAGTTTTAGAGTTCCATGATAAAACTTTTTAAAGATGAAGGATGTGAAGAACAAAAGGACTGCTGTGAGCTGAGCAGCTCCCGAGAGCCTGTCTTTTGAGTAGACCCAGGGAGAGGCAGCCACGACAAGGATGGACCAGGGCATCCAACTAACTCGTCTGGGCCTCTTTATGTGGGGGTGGGGGGTGGGGGTGGAGGCACGACTCGGGCTGAGCTCGGGAGGGACCATGCCGCGGTCACGGCCACTCACATGTCTGCAGCCACACCCGGGGCAGCTTCCTCTCATTCACAGGGATGCTGAGCCTGGCTGCCGGGTTTGCCTTGACCATGGGAGTGTCACCTTGAGAAGTGCTTGTGCACTGGGGTTGACCTCTTACCCTTGGGATCCCCGTGATGGCCACGATGGACCCAAGCTAACCTGCCAGAGGCCTGTGCCCAGGCACCTCGGCACCCAGCCACGGCCGGCACTGGCCACCAGGCACGTGAGTCCTGCTGGCCCCGGTGGGAAGAGCCACCCAAGCAGCCCTAACTGTGAGGAATGATACAGCTTTGCTGCTCTGCGTACTAAGATCTGGGGTGGCTGGGGCAAAGGCCAACGATATAAGGCATAAAGCAAAAGGTGTGGGCAAGAAGATACGGCTTTCCACTGGCCCACTGCCTTACTGATCCAAAAGAAGCAACGTACGTTCTTCATCTGTTCGAATTCCATCACGGAGGCAGAGAATGATTTTAGCGTGTGGACAGAAATGGACTGCAATCCCTCTCTCCACTCCGTAGCTGTGCAAACCCTGCAGCATCCTCGTTTCCCTGAGCACACTGCTCCTCCTTAGAACGAGGCTGCAACCGCTGCCCAGCCCCGCACCCCACTTCAGGATGCTCTGAGGAGCTGAGCCCAGCAGACCCTCAGCAGACGCCCACCCTGTCCGTCGTGTCCCTTACCCATCCACGAGCCCCTGCTGCTTAATGATCCGGTGTGACTCCTCCCTGGAGATCCTGCCGTGAAACCAGTGCTGTGTCCTGTGAATCACTGCGGGAAACAGAGAAAGGTGGGTAGCCTGGGGCCCACGCACAGCGGCTGCCCTGCGAGCTCACTCAGGTCCACACGGGGCCCGGATTTCCGTGGCCGCAGCTTTCGTGCTGCGCTCTGGGCCTGGACAACGTTGGGAAGCTCGGGGAGGGTTGGGAGCTCTTTTATTTTATTTATGTACAAAAATATCAGGCTAAGATGCCAGCGTTTACCTGTACTTAGGGTGGAAGGGTGGAGGGGGCTCTGGCTCCCGAGGACGTTCATCCGCGTGCTTCGCTTCTGCAAAAGAAATCCCGCGTTAGCGCTAAGACAGCAGAGTGACACAAACAGCACGCCACCCGGGACACAGCTGGGGCGGGGAGCTGGCCAGGTGACAGGGCCCTCGACCACGGAATGACAGACACCTCAGTCCCATGTGACCACAAGGACAGACAGCTTACAGGCGGCAGTTGTTAAAAACAAAACCAGAAGCATCCCCATCCTAGTATATTTCTAAGGATTCCAGTATGGAAGCAGAGACGTGTTTGTCACACACAAGACATGGAGTGAAGTTCCCAATACATCTTAGGAGAAAAGCACGAGATTTTCCAGGGAACTCAGGCAGGTCTGAACGCTGGTCGTGGCTTTGGGTGCATTCTCCTTTTCTGCGCACTCTGAGGCTGAAGGGGGGGAGGCTTTCGGAGCCAGAGCTGTGGGCTTGTGTTTTGTACACTGTCTTTAAAGCTCAGAAAAGCTTGCAAGTTGGGAGATATTCATCCATCTGGAGATTAGGAACTTGGGCCTCAGAGTAAAAAGACTGTCCAAGGCTGTGAAGCTAGTTAGAGGTCGAGCCACACTCGGAATACCTGGCCTCACGCTCTGTCCGCCCGGAAGACTCCAGCAGGAACGGGGCTGCGAGCCGGGGGAACCCAGGGCTCTGCTCCTTGCCCCTCCCCCCACGGGAGCCCAGGGACGAGGGTGGTGGGGTGGCAGGGTGCTGGGCACGTGGAGGAGCCCAGGAGGGCCAAGGCTTCCTGCAGCTGAGAACTCACAGCCACCCACCCTCCCAGCCTCTCACCCCCTGACGCCAGCACACAGCCCTTCTTCGGGGGGCAGACCAGGCGTGGAGTGGCCACCGCGAGGGAGCCCGTCCTGGCGGGACAGGGCCATGGCCTTACCCTCCAGGCGTGGCCTTCTTCCAGGGCTGCACTCTGAGCCTCAGCTGGGTTCTCGATCACTCTTCCTGTTTGTCCAGAAAAATCCATGGCCACAAGGGAGTTCTCAGAGACACTGCGCTGGAAACGAGAGGCCGTGAGTTCTTAAGATGCAGGGAAGCAGCCAGGGAGCAGGTGGGAACCCTGGCACAGAACAGCTGTGCCTGGGGAGGGGCAGGAGAGGACGGGCAAGTCCCTCCACCACCCCAACTCTCTAAGGATCAGATGGAACGTTCAGTGCCGCAAGCACCCCTGGACTAAAAATGGCTTGGGTTTTTCTCAAGAAGAACAAAGAAACGTTCCAGTCCTCTCGAGGTACTCGAAGGCCACTGGTGAGGCTGCTGGTACCCACAGGATTGGGACTGTGTGGCGTTTCACGGGGTCCCGAACGTGCACTAAAACTCATCAAAGAAATGGAAACGTCAAGTGCAAGCCAGCCCTCACCACAGCCGAGTCGGGTAAGTTAGTTCAGGGAAACCCAGGGACTCGTTCTGTGGGATAGTTTGACATCTAGGAATGGACATCGAGGGGCTGTTAAGATCATAGTTGGAGAGGATGAAGCATTTCTGCACCTCTGGGAACTAAAGTCCATCCTGAGAACACAAGATGACTCACTACAGTCTCAATTCTCACAGAGAAAGACTTAAGTGTCATGGTCAACAGCACCGCGGGTCCCACAGCTGAAATGGACAAAAGCGAAGGCGGGAAGGCGGCTCCTCAGCAGAGCTGAGAGTTGCTGTCGACATTTCTGAGCACGTGACTAGAGAGCCCTTAAATGGAGCCATCTACTGAGGCCACCCTGCGGGGAGACGCGGGGACAGGGTGAGGGTGGCAGAGGAATCTGCTCCCGGCAGGCACGCTGTTGGGACGACCAGGTCCACCTTCTGGGAAACGCAAGGTGGAGAGATATTCTGGCTTCTCTGAAACGCACAAGCTCGTTCTGCAGCTTCTCTGGTCAGCCTCGTCGGAAACGAGATGTCCACAGCACACGCTGACGCGGCAGCTGAGAAGGAACTTGGTTTTGGGGCCGGCAGCTTTACTTACCACTGGAGTTGAGAAGGGGGACAGCATGGCCTTCCTCTGCTGAGGGATTCTGTAGTTCTGGTAAAGGAGCATTCCATACTGAAGGGGAAAGGAAGGCCAGAGTCAGCCACTGGGTACGGGGGGCCTCGGGAGCCCCCAAAGCCCCAGATGTGGCAAACCCACGGCCGTGGGGGGCAACAGTCATACAGAACAATGAGCAATCCCTGCCAACAGGCTGGTGAACTCAAGCACAAACACCCAACAGAGCACTGTCTCTGGGGCCTGCCACCGCCAACCCTCCATAGACAGTTACCGCCGACCGTCCTGGGATCCTGGGTGGGCAGGAAGTAAGCAGGGCAGTAACAGTGTAATAATGATGAGAGAAGAACAACAACCTTACTGAATGCTGCTACAGGCAAAGCTCTCTTCTAAGTGCTTTATGCTGCTCTTTTATTTAATCTTCCCCATTTTACGAAATATGTACTCTATCCCCATTTTACAAATAATAGAACACAAAGAAGTGAAGCAAGTTGCTCAAGGTCATGGTAAAGCAGGGATTCAGGATCTGAATGTACGAGCCTGTTCCCAAACCAGCGCTCTTCCTACCCACCAGGCTCCCTGCCCAAGCAGCTCGGTGGCTCCTGCTTTATTTCCCCAGGAAATAAGCACTACGGGCCCTGCAAAGTCTCGTACACTCCCAACATCCCAACCTACGCTCCCCAATTACCCACTCAAACCACACAGAAAAGAAACAAGGTCAGGAAGAGAAAACTCAGGTGTCAAGTGGGCTGCATCTTCCTCCTCACTGTCCTTTATGGATGTAAGCTCATTTCCAGCTTGAGGCCCTGCGGTACTCGTTTCTAAAGTTAACATATTTGGGACATGATGAAAAGGTCTAACACAGGTACAACTGCACTCCCATGAGAGGGGAAGAGAGAGAACGGCTTAGAAGAAATGTTTGAGATAAGGGCCAAGAATTTTCCAAAACTAAAAAAACCCCACCAAGCTACAGAATCTAGGAGTGGGATAAAAACAAAACAAAAACGAACAAACAAACAAAACCACCCAGGAACATCATGGAAAACAGAGACAAAGAGAAAACGTTGAAAGCAACCGGAGGAAGACACACTTTACTTTCACAGAAGCTATGAGAGGAGGAACAGCTAACTTTTTAACTTGAATGATGGGAGTTAGAAGACAATGGGATGGGTGAAAGGCAGGAGAAAATAACCTCTAACCAAGGATGTGACCATCAGTGAAAAGTTCCTTCAATAATGAAAATAAGATAAAAATATACCAAACAAAAACGGAGAGATTTTTGTTGCCAACAGGCCCATACTCAAACAGCTGCTGAGTGGAATTCTGGTCCCGGAGACAAGAACATAGACTCAGTGAACAACAAACTGCAGGGGAGACCTTCAAGATGGCGGAGCAGTGAAATGTGGAGATCGCCTTCCTCCCCACAAATACATCAGAAATACATCTACACGTGGAACAACTCCTACAGAACACATACTGAACGCTGGCAGAAGAACTCAGACTTCCCAAAAGGCAAGAAAGTCCCCATGTATCTGGGGAGGGCAAAAGAAAAAAAAAGCACAGAGACAAAAGTATAGGGATGGGACCTGCACCAGTGGGAGGGAGCTGTGAAGGAGGAAAGGTTTCCACACACTAGGAAGCCCCTTCACTGGCGGAGACGGAGGGTGGCGGGGGGAATCTTTGGAGCCACGGAGGAGAGCGCAGCAACAGGGGTGCGGAGGGCAAAACGGAGAGATTCCCGCACAGAGGATCGGTGCCAACCAGCACTCACCTGCCCGAGGCTTGTCTGCTCACCCGCCGGGGCGGGCGGGGCTGCGAGCTGAGGCTCGGGCTTAGGACAGAGCGCAGGGAGAGGACTGGGGTTGGCGGCGTGAGCACAGCCTGCAGGGGGTTAGTGAACAACAGCTAGCCGGGAGGGAGTCTGGGAAAAAGTCTGGAACTGCCGAAGAGTCAAGAGACCACTTTTTCAGGGTGCGTGAGGAGAGGGGATTCAGAGCACCGCCTAAACGAGCTCCAGAGACGGGCGCGAGCCACAGCTATCAGCATGACAACGGAGATGGGCATTAAACGCTAAGGCTGCTGCTGCAGCCACGAAGAAGCCTGTGTGCGAGCACAGGTCACTATCCACACCTCCCCTCCTGGGAGACTGTGCAGCCCACCACTGCCAGGGTCCCATGATCGGGGACAACTTCCCCAGGAGAACACACAGTGTGCCTCAGGCTGCCGCAGGCTCGCCCTGCATTCCATACACTCTCTCCCACGCCCACCCCCCCACCCCCCCCAGGTGAGTGAGCCAGAGCTCTCCAATCAGCTGCTACTTTAACCCGGTCCTGTTTGAGCAAAGAACAGATGCCCTCAGGCGACCTACAGGCAGAGGCGGGACCAAATCCAAAGCTGAACCCCAGGAGCTGTGTGAACAAAGAAGAGAAAGGGAAATCTCTCCCTGCAGCCTCAGGAACAGCAGATTAAATCTCCACAATCAACTTGATGTACCTGCATCTGTGGAATACTCAAATAGACAACGAATTATCCCAAAATTGAGATGGTGGACTTTGGGAGCAACGATATATATATATATATATATTTTTTCCTTTTTCTCTTTTTATGAGTGTGTATGTGTATGCTTTGTGTGATTTTGTCTATATAGATTTGCCTTTACCATTTATCCTAGGGTTCTCTCTTTTTTTTTTTTCATAGTATAGTTTTTAGTGCTTGTTATCATTGGTGGATTTGTTTTTTGGTTTGGTTGCTCTCTTCTTTCTTCCTTTCTTTTTTTAATTACTTAAAAAAACTTTTTGTTTTTAATAATTATTTTTTATTTTAATAACTCTATTTTATTTTATTTATTTATTTATTTATTTATTTTCTTCTCCCTTTTCTTCTGAGTTGTGTGGCTGACAGGGTCTTGGTGCTCTGGTCGGGTATCAGGCCTCAGCCTCTGAGGTGGGAGAGCTGAGTTCAGGATATTCGTCCACCAGAGACCTCCTGGCTCCACGTAATATCAAACAGTGAAAGCTCTCCCAGAGATCTCCATCTCAGGGCTACGACCCAGATCCACTCAACAACCAGCAAGCTACAGTGCTGGACACCCTATGCCAAACAACTAGCAAGACAGGAACACAACCCCACCCATTAGCAGAGAGGCTGCCTAAAATCATAATAACTCCACAGACACCCCAAAACACACCACCAGACGTGGACCTGCCCACCAGAAAGACAAGATCCAGCCTCATCCACCAGAACACAGGCACTGGTCCCTTCCACCAGGAAGCCTACACAACCCACTGAATCAATCTCACCCACTGGGGGCATACACTAAAAACAACAAGAACTACGAACCTGCAGCCTGCGAAAAGGAGACACTAAACACAGTAAGTTAAGCAAAATGAGAAGACAGAGAAACGCACAGCAGATGAAGGAGCAAGGTAAAAACCCACCAGACGAAACAAATGAAGAGGAAATAGGCAGTCTACCTGAAAAAGAATTCAGAGTAATGATAGAAAAGATGATCCAAAATCTTGGAAACAGAATGGAGAAAACACAAGAAACGTTTAATAAGCACCTAGAAGAGCTAAAGAGCAAACAAACAATGATGAACAACACAATAAATGAAATTAAAAATTCTCTAGAAAGAATCAATAGCAGAATTACTGAGGCAGAAGGACAGATAAGTGACCTGGAAGATAAAATAGTGGAAATAACTACTGCAGAGCAGAATAAAGAAAAAAGAATGAAAAGAATTGAGGACAGTCTCAGAGACCTCTGGGGCAACATTAAATGCACCAACATTCGAATTATAGGCATCCCAGAAGTAGAAGAGAAAAAAAAGGGGACTGAGAAAATATTTGAAGAGATTATAGTTGAAAACTTCCCTAATATGGGAAAGGGGGCTTCCCTGGTGGTGCAGTGGCTGAGAGTCCGCCTGCCGATACAGGGGACACGGGTTCCTGGCCTGATCTGGGAAGATCCCACATGCCACGGAGCGGCTGGGCCCGTGAGCCATGGCCGCTGAGCCTGCGCGTCCGGAGCCTGTGCTCCACAACGGGAGAGGCCACAACAGTGAGAGGCCCGAGTACCGCAAAAAAAAAAAAAAAACAAAAAGGTAATATGGGAAAGGAAACAGTTAATCAAGTCTAGGAAGTACAGAGAGTCCCACACAAGATAAATCCAAGGATAAACACACCAAGAACATATTAATCAACCTACCAAAAATTAAACAGAGAAAAAATATTAAAAGCAGCAAAGGAAAAACAACAAATAACATACAAGGGAATCTCCATAAGGTTAACAGCTGACCTTTCAGCAGAAACTCTGCAAGCCAGAAGGGAGTGGCAGGACATATTTAAAGTGATGAAGGAGAAAAACCTACAACCAAGATTACTCTACCCAGAAAGTATCTCATTCAGATTTGACAGAGAAATCAAAAGCTTTACAGACAAGCAAAAGCTAAGAGGATTCAGCACCACCAAACCAGCTTTACAGTAAATGCTATAGGCAGGAAACACAAGAGAAGGAAAACAACTATACTAACTAACCCAAAACAATTAAGAAAATGGTAATAGGAACATATGTATTGATAATTACCTTAAATGTAAATGGATTAAATGCTCCAACCAAAAGACATAGACTGGCTGAATGGATACAAAAACAAGACACCTATATATGCACACCTATGTACAAGAGACCCACTTCAGACCTAGGGACACATACAGACCGAAAGTGAGGGGATGGAAAAAGATATGCCATGCAAATGGAAACCAGAAGAAAGCTGGAGTAGCAATTCCCATATCAGACAAAACAGGCTTTAAAATAAAGACTATTACAAGAGACAAAGAAGGACACTACATAATGATCAAGAGATCAATCCAAGAGGAAGATATAACAATTGTAAATATTTATGCACCCAACATAGGTGCACCTCAATACATAAGGCAAATACTAACAGCCATAAGAGGGGAAATCGACAGTAACACAATCATAGTAGGGGACTTTAACACCCCACTTTCACCAATGGACAGATGATCCAAAATGAAAATAAATAAGGAAACACAAGCTTTAAATGATACATTAAACAAGATGGAATTAATGATAATTATAGGACACTGCATCCAAAAACAGCAGAATACACTTTCTTCTCAAGTGCTCATGGAACATTCTCCAGGAGAGATCATATCTTGGGTCACAAATCAAGCTTTGGTAAATTTAAGAAAATTGAAATTGTATCAAGTATCTTTTCTGACCACAACGTTGTGACACTAGATATCAATTACAGGAAAAAATCTGTAAAAAATACAAATACATGGAGGCTACACAATATACTACTTGATAACAAAGAGATCACTGAAGAAATCAAAGAGGAAATCAAAAAAATACCTAGAAACACATGACAAAGAAAACATGATGACCCAAAACCTATGGCATGCAGCAAAGGCAGTTCTAAGAGGGAAGTTTATAGCAATACAATCCTACCCCAAGAAACAAGAAAAATCTCAAATAAACAACCTAACCTTACACCTAAAGCAATTAGAGAAAGAAGAACCCCAAAACCCCAAAGTTAGCAGAAGGAAAGAAATCATAAAAATCAGATCAGAAATAAATGAAAAAGAAATGAAGGAAACAATAGCAAAGATCAATAAAAGTAAAAGCTGGTTCTTTGAGAAGATAAACAAAACTGGTAAACAATTAGCCAGACTCATCAAGAAAAAAAGAGAGAAGACTCAAATCAATAGAAGTATAAATGAAAAGGGAGAAGTAATAACTGACACTGCAGAAGTACAGGGATCATGAGAGATTACTACAAGCAACTCTATGCCAATAAAATGGACAACCTGGAAGAAATGGACAAATTCTTAGAAAAGCACAACCTTCCGAGACTGAACCAGGAAGAAACAGAAAATATGAACAGACCAATCATAAGCACTGAAATTGAGACTGTGATTAAAAATCTTCCAACAAAAAGCCCAGGAGCAGATGGCTTCACAGGCGAATTCTATCAAACATTTAGAGAAGAGCTAACACCTACCCTTCTCAAACTCTTCCAAAATATAGCAGAGGGAGGAACACTCCCAAACTCATTCTACGAGGCCACCATCACCCTGATATCAAATCCCGACAAAGATGTCACAAAGAAAGAAAACTACAGGCAAATATCACTGATGAACATAGATGCAAAAATCCTGAACAAAATACTAGCAAACAGAATCCAACAGCCCATTAAAAGGATCATACACCATGATCAAGTAGGGTTTATTCCAGGAATGCAAGGATTCTTCAATATATGAAAATCAATCAATGTGATACACCATATTAACAAAATGAAGGGCAAAAACCATATGATCATCTCAATAGATGCAGAAAAAGCTTTCGACAAAATTCAACACCCATTTATGATAAAAACCCTCCAGAAAGTAGGCATAGAGGGAAGCTTACCTCAACATAATAAAGGCGATATATGACAAACCCACAGCCAACATTGTTCTCAATGGTGAAAAACTGAAAACATTTCCACTAAGATCAGGAACAAGACAAGGTTGCCCACTCTCACCACTATTATTCAACATAGCTTTGGAAGTTTCAGCCACAGCCATCAGAGAAGAAAAAGAAATAAAAGGAATCCAAATCAGAAAAGAAGAAGTAAAGCTGTCACTGTTTGCAGATGACATGATACCATATATAGAGAATCCTAAAGACGCTACCAGAAAACTACTAGAGCTAATCAATGAATTTGGTAAAGTAGCAGGATACAAAATTAATGCACAGAAATCTTTTGCATTCCTTTACACTAATGATGAAAAATCTGAAAGAGAAATTAAGGAAACACTCCCATTTACCACTGCAACAAAAAGAATAAAATACCTAGGAATAAACCTACCTAAGGAGACAAAAGACCTGTATGCAGAAAACTATAAGACACTGATGAAAGAAATTAAAGATGATACAAACAGATGGAGAGATATACCATGTTCTTGGATTGGAAGAATCAACATTGTGAAAATGACTATACTACCCAAAGCAATCTACAGATTCAATGCAATCCCTATCAAACTACCAATGGCACTTTTCATAGAACTAGAACAAAAAATTTCACAATTTGTATGGAAACACAAAAGACACCAAGGAGCCAAAGCAATCTTGAGAAAGAAAAAAGGAGCTGGATGAATCAGGCTCCCTGAATTCAGACTATACTACAAAGCTACAGTAATCAAGATAGTATGGTACTGGCACAAAACCAGAAACATAGATCAATGGAACAGGGTAGAACACCCAGAGGTAAACCCATGCACATATGGTCACCTTACCTTTGATAAAGGAGGCAAGAATATACAATGGAGAAAAGACAGCCTCTTCAATAAGTAGTGCTGGGAAAACTGGACAGCTACATGTAAAGGAATGAAATTAGAACACTCCCTCCTAACACCATACACAAAAATAAACTCAAAATGGATTAAAGACCTAAAGGTAAGGCCAGACACTATAAAACTCTTAGAGGAAAACATAGGCAGAACACTCTATGACATAAGTCACAGCAAGATCCTTTTGACCCACCGCCTAGAGAAATGGAAATATAAACAAATGGGACCTAGTGAAACTTAAAAGCTTTTGCACAGCAAAGGAAACCATAAACAAGATGAAAAGACAATCCTCTGAATGGGAGGAAGTATTTGCAAATGAAGCAACTGACAAAGGATTAATCTCCAAAATTTACAAGCAGCTCATAAAGCTCAACATCAAAACAACAAACAACCCAATCCAAAAATAGGCAGAAGACCTAAACAGACATTTCTCCAAAGAAGATATACAGATTGCCAACAAACACATGAAAGAATGCTCAACATCACTAATCATTAGAGAAATGCAAATCAAAACTACAATGAGGTATCACCTCACACCAGTCAGAATGGCCATCATCAAAACGTCTACAAACAATAAAGGCTGGAGAGGGTGTGCAGAAAAGGGAACCCTCTTGCACTGCTGGTGGGAATGTAAATTGATACAGCCACTATGGAGAACAGTATGGACGTTCCTTAAAAAGCTAAAATAGAACTACCATAGGACCCAGCAATCTCACTACTGGGCATATACCCTGAGGATACCATAATTCAAAAAGAGTCATGTACCACAATGTTCACTGCAGCTCTACTGACAGTAGCCAGGACATGGAAGCAACGTAAATGTCCATCGACAGATGAATGGATAAAAAAGATGTGGCACATATATACAGTAGAATATTACTCAGCCATAAAAAGAAAAAAAATTGAGTTGTTTTTAGTGAGGTGGATGGACCTAGAGTCTCTCATAGAGTGAAGTAAGTCAGAAAGAGAAAAAACAAATACCATGTGCTAACACATACATATGGAATCTAAAAAAAAAAAAAAAAAAAAAAAAAGGTTATGAAGAACCTAGGGGCAAGATGGAATAAACACGCAGACATAGAGAATGGACTTGAGGACGTGGGGAGGGGGAAGTGTAAGCTGGGACGAAGCAAGAGAGTGGCATGGACGTATGTAAAGTAGATAGCTAGTGGGAAGCAGCCACATAGCACAGGGAGATCAGCTCGGTGCTTTGTGACCACCTAGAGGGGTGGGATAGGGAGGGTGGGAGGGAGATGCAAGAGGGAGGGGATATGGGAACATATGTGTATGTATAGCTGATTCACTTTGTTATACAGCAGAAACAAACACACCATTGTAAAGCAATTATACTCTAATAAAGATGTTAAAAAAAAAAAGAACAAATTGCAGTGTCTACTTAAGAAACCACGTCCGACCAGGATTTGAAAGGACAGCACAACCCCGAAGTGTGAAGGTGACCAAAACCTCAGCATATGGTGTTAGTCCTGGTTCTGTGACAGTTTACACAAGCACTGAGCTTGAATATTGCTCAAAGCGTAGAGAAACTCATTTTTTTAAAAAAATGTAGCTCAATTTCTCCTTCTGCGTTTTTCAGTCAATTTTAAGGTTTTTCTGTTTTTGCAAAGAATGTCCATTTCATCTTGATTTAAAGTACAATAGTAGGTGGATATGCATAGCATGTCTTCAGTTTTCCCATTTTAAAAATGACTGGGTTTTACGTGTCTTCCTTCATTTCTACTCCCCACGTACTTCGATTCCCCCTTGTTTCTGTCTGTGTAGAAAAGACAGGTGTCTGTGTTTGCAGTTCACACAGGGTGGCCGGGGGTTACTCACACACCACGTGGCACAGCGTGTGGGTGGGAGACAGAAAGGGATGGGGCAGGTGGGTTTCCAAAGGGCTTCAGGGTGAGATGCGCTTCGGGGATGCTGAGAGCGGCCGCTGTTTCTGAACAAACATCGAAACTGCACCTGTGTGCTAGTAACTGGCCTGCCTGCCAGGAGTTTCTGACTCTGCTTTTGAGTCAAACGGTGGGCTTACTCTCCCTGGGCCCTGCGGCTGGGGCAGACCAGGAAAGCAGTATGGACCTGAGCCTGTGAGTGGGAGTGACATGTGTCACTTCTGTGGATGGGAGACGCCCTGGCTCTGCCTTCCCTTCCCCGGCTGAGGTCATGACGGGGCCACGCCACCTGCCATGTCTGAGCTGGATCCGTCTTTGCTGTTACAGCTGCTGAGATTGGATTTTTTTTTGCCATTTACCAATAACCTGAGATGCCATGTAATTCAGTCTTTTTGTCTATTTCACATATTGAGGAATTATCCAAAATTTTGCCTGAAGGGGGAAAGGGTTCTGCTACATAAAAATAAAATCTGGGAACCACTAGACTTGAGAGATCACCTTGCAGGGAAGAAGATGAGAGAGAAGGTCTATATCAGGGCCTTTCATTCTTTCAGATTTCACAAAGCAATCAAATTTGGGGGAAAAAATCTGTGACTGTCTTAAGGCTTGGCAACGAATTTGCCAAATAAGACAGCACACACACACACCAAAAATTAACCACTCATCTACCACCATATCAACAATAGTTTATAAAATATTGTTGATAGAATGGTAGATCAGACCATCAGACTTTTGTAAAGTCTATTTTAAGGTTAACTAAGTAAAAAGGACACAGTCTCAGATTAAAGAATAAACCTGTTACCATGAGCACAATTAGCTTCATGTGAAGCTGACCACACTGTCCGTATTTGTTTCATTTTGCTATGCACTAGAGAAGATGTCTCCCCAACTTCTCAGTAGTCAGAGGACTGGCTTTTAGGGACCACAGGTCTGGACTCTGGGATCCAGAGAGGCCATGAGTTTGGCTGTGAGCGTGAAGGCAGGTGGCACCGTCAGACGGGAGGGCGAAACACACCTGAGCCATTTCCCAAGCTCTACCTGGGCTTCCTAAGAAGCCCCCCACTGTGGGGGGGGGGCATGGAGTCTCAGCTGGCCCATCTCCAGGCGCTCTCTCCTCACCTGTACTGCGAGGGCCCCCCCTTCCCCTAGGTTCTCATGATGATTAAACGGGGTGACGTGAAGCTCCCTCCGGGCAGGTGCGAGCAGGCAGCAAACATCACGGTGTTATCACCAGAGCCGGGATGCTTTGCCTCTGCTCTGTACAGCTGGTCAGCACGCCCCCGCGCCCCCCAGCGAACCGTTCCGTGTTTGCGCTGCTTCTGGGCGCTGGACGCCTCCTCTTGGCCCCAGGCTCCACAACGCCTGTGTGCCAGGGCTGAGGCTCCCTGGCTGCTGTCATGCCCAACATCCACTGTAACTGTCTTCTCCATGTCAAGTAGTTCATTTCAGAATCCTGTGTGCTTTTTTTTTTTAGCTTCTTTAAGAGGTTTAGACTTTTAAAAAAAATTTATTTATTTTTTTGGGCTGTGCTTGGGCGGGTTGCAGGATCTTAGCTCCTCAACCAGGAGTTGAACCAGGGCCCCGGCAGTGACAGCGCTGAGTTCTAACCACTGGACCACCAGGGAGTTCCCTACAGAAACCTGTATTGATGAAGCAAGACCTCGCTCTTGGGGAAGAATCTCTAGGGCAGCTTAAGAATCATCTAGAAGGTGGAGGGGGTGGGAAGGAGCCGGTAGGTAACTAACACCGTTTTCGTACTCCTTGTGCTGTCCCTGTAGTCTTTACGAAATCATTTAGGAAACAATGGAATAGCAGGTAGAGGAACAAGAGCAGGTATTAGCCAGTTTTCTCCTCTGGAGGCTCGAGCTATCATTTTTTTTAAAGAAAGTGTACCAGTGTTGGTACTTAAAGGCACAGGAAAGTCTAGGTTAATTCAAAAGCAGGCCTTCCTCTCAAAAAAGCCCTGGGATTTCAATACCGTCCAAATTGCCCAATATCAGCCACCACAGACCTGCTTCCTGGTCAGAGTTGGAGACACTGGGAGGGCAGAGCTTTACACATCAGCTTCAGGCCCGAGGTCTCCGACGTGCGTCCTCCACACAGGGACATGGCACGTCCGACCCACTATTAGGGGGCAAGGGTGTCGGAGGGTTAAAGCTTGGGGAGGGACCTCTCAGCACTGACTACAGACCACGAAAAGAGGCAACCCAACGTTTCCTTGGTCTGTGGCAGCAAGACCCCCCTCGGAGGCCGAAGAACCGGCCTCTGGAGATGGTGCAGGTCCCTAGTCCAAAGCCCCCCTCTGCGCCGTCTCGGGCCGACTCCGGCGCTGCCCATGACATCCGGCAGGCAAGGGGGAGAAACGGTTTCAAAAGAGGGGGGAGGGGCTTCCCTGGTGGCGCAGTGGTTGAGAGCCTGCCTGCCGATGCAGGGTACGCAGGTTCGTGCCCCGGTCCGGGAAGATCTCACATGCCGCGGAGCGGCTGGGCCCGCGAGCCATGGCCGCTGAGCCTGCACGTCCGGAGCCTGTGCTCCGCAACGGGAGAGGCCACAACAGTGAGAGGCCCGCGTACCGCAAAAAAAAAAAAAAAAAAAGAGGGGGGAGGCCAACGCAGATACGGGAGTTTGGGTCGGTTGCCACTTTCATTCAATTCAACTTTTCTGAGCGTCTCTTCTGTTCCGAGCGCTAGGCCGTCCCAGCTCTGGGGATCTGAGGTTGACGCCCAGGCACGAGAACACGTAGAGGGCAAGAACTGGGAGGTGCGGAGAGGCGGCCAGGTCCCTGCAGCCTGCAGACCGGTCTCCCCGTGGAGGAGAGACAGGCTGCGGACTGAGCCAGCGCTCACCATCCAAGAAGCTCGCGACGCAGCAGAGCCAGGGAAACAGGAGGCTTTTGAGAAGGTTCCCCACCGCTTCAAAGGGCGTTAAGTCCCCGGAGCAAAGCACACGCCGTTCTGGAGGCAACGTGTGGGTGCAGGGCAGGGGCCATCACACAGAAGCTGGTCTTCTAACTACGCTTCCCCCCAGAGCAAGGTGACTGGAGCCAGGGGCGGCTGCGGGGTCAGGGAGGGAGGAGACCTCGATGTTTGTAAGGGTTCCTCATTTCAGATGCTGGTGCTGGCCCCTTGGTAGAGGCAGGAAGCCCCAGGGCGTGGCCAGCCAGGCCCCGCCCTCATACAGGATGGCGCTGTGGGATGTGCAGTCAGCTGCTCGCTCAGGGACAACGGGGCCATGGCTGGAACTGGATGGACCGTCAGCTTTCCCGGAGGCTCTCGCGGGGGCAGCAAGCGTGCTGGTTAGCGATGGAGTTCTGGGGCCAAAACATCGGGGTCCTAGGGCTGACTCTGCCACACGCCAGTGGCCACGTGGAGCACAGCGCCATGGGCTGCAGGACTGTCACCTGTACCGGTCGTACGTGTATGTACAGAGCTGCCGTGAGTAGCAAATGAGGTCAGAGATGGGAGGCGCTGCCTGGCCCACAGCGGATGCTCCAAAACGGCCATCACATTGTGTCAACATATACGGGGCTCGCACCGTTAGCACTAATAACAGCCAGGCGGCGCTGCCACTGTGAGCGCGGCCCAGTCACCTCGTCACATCACGATGGCGCCAAAGAGGCCCCCGCCCTCCGCCCTTGTGAGACGGCATCAGAGGTGCTGCCACATCGCCTCGTGTCACCCACGGAACACGACGCATTAGTACCAGTCCCTTTTTCATCTCCTTTTTGTTTTTTCCAAAACAGATAATATTTTTGCAGAGCAACAGAAAAAACGAAAAGAAAGCACTCAAATATATAAAACCTTGAAGGTCTCCCTCCACGTCTGCCCCATCTACACCGCAGCCTCCAGGCTCCCGTGAGCGGCCTCTGTGTTCCCCTGCAGTTTCGTGTTTGCATACGTGCCAGTGAAGCTAAACACGCATTTCCATTCTCGCCCCACCAATGCGGTGACCTCTTTACACAACATTCTGCACTTTGCTTGTGAATTGCTAATAATACATCCTGGAAAATTTCCCACAACGGGACCCAGAGAGGAGCTGTTCCTTTCCAGCCACAGGGGGCTCCTCTGTGTGCACGTCCCTCAAGGCAGGGAACCAGCCCCCTGTTGAGGGGCACTTGGATTTAACACCAGCTTGTCAGGGCGCAGCCGACGACACACGGTGTCTTACAGTAACAGGGCATTTCTTCTTCTGTTACAGAGCAGTAACATTTCAATGTACACCATTTTTAGTTAATTAAGTAATTAATTTGGCTGTGTTAGGTCTTCGTTGATTCATGCGGGCTTTTCTCTAGTTGCGGCGAGTGTCGTTGCGGTGCGTGGGCTTCTCACTGGGGTGGCTTCTCTTGTTGCGGAGCACAGGCTCTAGGCACGCGGGCTTCAGTAGTTGTGGCTTGTGGGCTCAGCAGTTGTGGCTCACGGGCTCTAGAGCACAGGCTCAGTAGTTGTGGCGCACGGGCTTAGTTGCTCCGCGGCATGTGGGATCTTCCCGGACCAGGGCTCGAACCCATGTCCCCTGCATGGGCAGGCGGATTCTTAACCACTACGCCACCAGGAAAGTCCCGTGTACACCTTTTTTTGTTTTACCAGTGACAAGACAAAAAAGACAAAGGAAGATTCTGGGAGAGAGGAACATGGGTTGTCTCTCCAGGGAGCCCGTGGCATCTCCAAGGAGTTTTCCGAGCTCAGCCTCCCACTGTCTCTTGATCTAAGTGACTCTGCCGAGAATCTTGGACCAGCTGGACCCTCGTTGAGGGTTGGGGATTTTTGTAAAGAGACACCCAGACCACTGCATGTGGTGGCCACAGCTGAGCAAACACACTTCCCCCACAGGCCCCTTGACTTTGGCCAAGTTCGTCTTGTCAACTAACCTGTAACCCACGAGGACTTTATGTACCTAAGGAATTCCAGACACGTGATGTGTGTACGTGCAAAGGAACATTTTGTGGGACATCCAAGTGAGCTGCGCCTGCTGTGCACTGAGCTTGTGCTAAAGGGCGTGTGAAGTCATCTTGGCAATTTCTATGAAATCACTGTCGGGTGCGATCCCACGTGAGGGTCCGTGCAAGACATTTCTTTTAGAATTATTGTCAGGAGACACCATTTCCCTTGAGACTCTACGGTGAGCCACTTGATTCGTTATGTTTCCCTCATGGCCTTGGCTTTCTGAGAATTCGGGAGTCTGACGCTCCGTCAGGAAAACCATTAACCTCCTGATGACCTACGTGCACCCTCCCTGACCCGACTCCCCGGTCTCGACCTTTTTCTTCCTATTGGTTCTCAACCCCCGCCCCACACCCAGGGTACACTTGGTAACATCTGGAGACATTTGGGGTTGTCTCAGCTGCTTGGGGTGCTACTGGCATCTCGGGGAGAGACCAGGGGGTTGCTAAATGTCCTGCAAAGCACAGGACGGCCCATTGCCTGGCCCCAAATGCCAACAGTGCCGAGGCTGGGGACTGGCTCTGGTTCCTCTAACGTTAAGGCTCTGTGGGGAGCTTCTGAGACTCTGGAAAAATGTGTGAGGACCCTTGATTCCTGGAGCTGGTGACGGAACGTGGGAGGGTGACAGGCACTGTCCATGGAGGGGGTGCGCTGACGCAGGCAGTGACCGCAGGGGACCCACCTTGAGGAGCCTGAAGGCCGTCATCCAGCACGTCCGGCTCTGCTCGTCCTCGGCACACAGCAACCGCAGCTCCTTGGCCTCGTTCCTGACTCTGTTTGGCTAAAGGAGATGAAGGAAGACCCCGTGAGCATCACAGGGAATCGGACACACACCTTCCGTCAGGCAGGGCTGAGCCCACACACGGCAGGACGTGCCGAGCATCACTCATGCTCTGCCGGGCACGGACCGGCCCCGGGCGGCTGCGGCCACTTAGTACTTAGCTGAGTGGTCAGCCGTCCTCCCACGGGAGGTCCTGGGGGAGACAAACAGGAAAGAAACCACAAGGTGGGGGCGGCTGACGGGGCATCTAGCTCCCTGCAGAGAATGCTGATTCCTGGGTCGGGGACCTGCTCTGGGGTCTCAGAAGGAGGCGTCTTCACTTGCTTCTCAGGAAGACCGAGGACACAGCCGTGGGGAGGGCCTGCTGGGTGAGCCGCCGTGGGGAGAAGCCCCCGGGGCTCAGGGCTTCTGGGGCATCTGAGGACCCGTGGAAAGGCCCAGGGGGTGAGACCAATGTCACCCCAGAGCAGGGGACCAGAGCAGGGCAAGCAGCGGAGGCAGGTGGTCCCACCCAGAGGCAGGGCCAGGCTGCGACGGAGGAAAGCCTGCAGGCATAAGCTTGGCGGGTGTCCACAGGAACCCTCTGACCGCAGGCCCGAGGGTCAGTGCTGGGGGGGACACCGGCCCAGCTCTCCACCTCGGGAATCTGGAGGGGGAGCAGGGCCGGAACGACAGCCCGAGTCCGCTGACGCTGCGGGCGAAGCAGAGGCCGCGACACCCAGCACGTGGGCCGGGGGAAGGAAGCACCGGCCGCCTGGGCCCCGACGGCTCCAGCCCCTCCCGAGGCCACTTCCCACCAGCCTCCCGTGCACCTGCGCCTTTAGCTGGTTTGAAGTCAGTTCGTATTACTTGTAACCAAAGAAGCTTCACCAAGTGAAGCAGAAGACAGCATTTTCGGATGGGACAGGCTCCTTGTGCCCTGTCTCCTCCGCAGGCTCAGGAGGCAGCCTGGCTGGGGGACTCGGGCTCGCTCACTGGCTACCCGATGTGGGCAATGGGGCCGGGTCAGTTCCCACCCTGTGAGCACCTGCAAAGACCCAGGAAGACGACGGAGGTAGAAGCCTCAGTAGAGGGTCTCGTGCACAGTGGGTATTCAGTAAATATCTACTAGTGCGATGCCCAGCATCACCACAGCTTCGCCGAGGGGGGAGAAGCGGGCCCCCCCAAAGTGTGGAGAGAAGCCCCCTGTGTGTGCCCGTGCACGCACACACAGGCATGCACACGTATGTCTACATGTGTGCATGTGTTCGTTCACATAGGTGTGTGCAGGTGTGTACATGCACATGCACGAGTGCACATGGGAGCATATGTGTGAGTTTGTGTCCTCATGCACGTGCACAGAGAGAGGGCAGAGCTGTGGTCACCCCTAGTCTAATGTCCTGGGGACAACAAGCCCACACAGAAGGTGTCAGCTCACTCAGTACGCTGGAGGCCACCCAGTGACAGGCTGGCGGTCCCTAAGCCACTGGGCCCGTCGACGGGCATTGTCCATCACGGACTCTGCTTCTCTCTGAGCATCTGAGCTACTCAAGGACGGACACGTCATAAGCACACAAGAAATATTTTTATATGAATGAATAAATCTAGTGTGAAACTACGTTTCTGTTAAAAACAAACAAACAAAAAAAAGCAGCACCCAAGAAAGGAGGTCCCTGGTTTAATTCCAAAGTGCCTAGTGGGATGCTGTCTGGGCATCTCGGAAGGGCTGCGGATGGGGTACCTTTATGCAGAAGCCATAGTCTGTGGGGGCACCGTACTGCTTCCTGCCAGCCATCAGGGAGAAGATGCGGCTGTCCTCCAGGTCGGCCAGCAGCTGCAAGTGTCTGGGCTCCTGCAGGAAGGTGGTCAGACTTAACGGGGGAGAACTTCTCAGCACAGCCAAGAGCCAGTGTTTCACGCCCCCGTCAACAGAGGGCAGTCTGTGCGTGCTCTCAACACCTCTCCCCTCTGACAGTCTACAGATTATACCCATCGTGTAGAATAAGTGCTAAATTAAAACCACATCCCGCAGCCCCCGCCCAAAAACACCCACCCTCCCAGTTCCCAGACAGAAAACGGTTACAATGTTATTTGACACTGCCAAATCAAAGCCCCATAGAGTGAAAACCAGAAGATCTGGAAGCTAAGGTCAAGGTTCGGAGCACACACTCAAATGCAGGACCCACAGCACCTTTGCTATGCTGCGTGGTCAGAGTCCAGCTGCGTCCGCAACCGTCCCACCTCCTCCTGAACTCCCCATCCCGCATCTGTTGCCTGCTCTAGGCTACACGCATCCCTGGGCTCAGCACCGATGACGATGATGCATAAGCCACACATCAGAGCTGGGAAGTCAGGAAGTTACCCTCCCCACTGCATCTGATGAAGACCCCATCTGCAGAAGGAAGGGCGGCCGGCCACGCCCCTTCTCTCCTGCGGCCACGCCCCTCCCTGGTGACCACGCCCCTTCTCCCAGAGGCCACGCCCCCTCGCCTAAGGCTGCCCGCTGCTCTCCTGACCTCCCAGAGCAGTAGGACTGTGGCCTGATGCTGGGTCAGCACTTTCCCCTGGGGTCCCCAGCTCCTCCCCGCCTCTTTCCTTCGAGAACAGAAGAGACCGCAGCTCTCGGGTGTAAAAGCAAGGCCAAGGTCAGCTGGGTACGTTCCCACGGCAGGCGTCCTCAGACGTTACAGGAAAGAGTAGGTCAGAGGTGCAAAGACACCAAAGGAGACCCTGGCAAGGCCAGCCCACAACACCCCAACTGTCCTCGGAGGCGGGCAGCCGTCTTCCACCCCTCGCCTCCTCTTCCCACTGGGGGTGCGCACAAAACCCCAATTTATTCCACGCAATACCTACAATAACATGTATTAGATTGCCATTAGGGTGGCAATAATCAATCGTATATCCTGCGGCTAGCTTGGATGCCAACTTCCGAATTATAGAAACTAAGTTAGCATCTTTCAAGGGACTCAGGCAGGCAGGAGGCTCTGCTCCCAGCCCACAGAAGGGGCCCGGGCTGGCCAGCTTGGGGGTGGGGCAGTGACACAGCCCCGGGATCCCTAGGTCTGTGTCATCACCTGGTTTCCCAGGTGGGGCTGTGCACCAGGAAATCAGAGTTTAGCTGCTACACAATCAGCTTAATAAGTCACGAGCTGGGCGGAGCCCAGGGTGCAATTTAAAATGAAGCCCACGTTTACTCGGAACCCTCCCAGCCTGGTGCGACCGGCGGTCACGGCTTTAAGACTCACCTTTGAAGCCCCCTTTGTGGAGCAATAGAGGCCGGATCGCCGCAAACACACGTACAGCTTCTTCCACGACTTCCTTCCCAGCTCCTTCACGTGCAAAAAGCCTTGAATCTCAGGACAACTACTGGAGTTTAAAAAATTCTGTTGAAGAGCAAATTTTAAAAGTTAGATAATGCTGACATGAAAATATGGAAGCAGACATATCAGCAACGCTGACACTGGAACATTTTACGAATTAGTAAAACACTGTTTTGGGGTTAAACTGAGTGTTCTCAAGTGATATTTTTCCTTTCAAAAGTCTTAAAATTTCCATCTAAATTGGGGTTCTAAAACATAATTAAGTGTTTAAACATACACAAGCAAATGGACTTCTCTAACTCTGACAGAAAACACAAAGTCATAAATCTCCTAATGGACAGTGTGTTTAAGCATCCTGCCTTTTATTCTGGTTTCCCATAAAAATCCCAGTCTGGTCCTCAGAGCTGGGGCAACAGCAGCGCCAGGAGCACCGATTACGAGCAGGTGGGCTGGGAGTAAGCATCCGGCCGTCACTTTGACCGCGTGCCCTCCAGCGAAAGCTGTGTGTCCAGTGTCTGTCCAGCTCCTGGAACGGACACCCTGGCGACAGCCTGCTCCCCCGCTAAGTCCCCCCACCAGCCACACCTCTTTCTTCAGGGAAGGTAGGTGAGGAACCAGATCTGGGGTGACCCTCGTGGGTCCCCTACACTGACTGAGAGGGACACAGTTCCTCCTGCAGACGGTATGGGCCAACGGGGCAGGTCCCGGTGCCCCCGGGCAGTGCTTCCGGCACCTCAAGACATCACCGTGCACGTTCACCAAGCATCAAGCCGTCTCGGATCAGGCAACTAAAAAGCAGGAAACCACTTTACCCTCCTTGTGCACGGGCCACGATAACTTAGTATGACAACTCTCACCCAGGGCAGGCAGATGCCCTGCGTGGAGGGCCCAGGACACAGCACAGCGGCTTTCAGCTTCCAGAGGCAGAAACACAGCAGGAAAAGGAGGGCTCAGGGCAGACTTCTGCAGGAACTACATTCGAGTACTTTCTCTTACATTCAGTGCCACCTGGAGAGTGCTGGCTGCCTTAGGGAATGGTTTATTCCCTTACTACTTAACGTGCCGTTAAGAGACACGTCTTTAGGGGTGCAGAGGAATATCCTGACTTCCCAGGACAGCATGAGGCAGCAGAAAGCGTGGAGAGGCACCCGATGGCCTCTAGGTCAGTGTATCCTGTTTCTAAGTGCTTGTTTTGCTTTGAAGGAGCCTGGCTACATGCAGCTTTCCCAGGGAAACACTCATTTCTGGTGACTCTAAATTCCACGAGGGGCCAAGGCTCGTACATGAGTAACAACGCAACCGCTCCAGGCTCCTACCAGGCCCCCAGGACAGCCTGAGAGCTTCTACGCAGAGACTCCAGCAGAAGCCTCTTCTTGCCCAGTACCTGCAGAAGCTGGGTCTGACTGCCGTTTGACTGCTGGCACCAGGCAACCATCTGTTCTGGGAAGAAATTCTAGGCCATGGAAAAACAAAGATGTCAGAGGTTAGCTTAAGAGTGGGGAAAAGCATACTTACAGGTATGCCAGTACCGAAAACTTTCCTCCAGGTAAAATTATGTACAATTTGTATTTAAAATGACAGTGCTTTCTGTTCCTTTATCACACCATGGAAACACTGACTTCAACGGGCTGCATTTTCCCTTCAACGCTGCACCAAGTTTGGAGTGTCTGTGATGCCCACTATGACCCACGTCTGGCACTGCACCAAGGCAGAGGGCTGCCGCGTGTCCTAACTCAGGGACACAGACGCGTGGCATGAGATAAAGAACCCCTGAAACTAGGAGATGCGCACAGAGATGTGAAGAGGCCTTTTCTGGTGCATCGCCCAAAAGTAGCTACCAAATTTCTTCCTTTCAATGAAAAAGCAGCTAAACTATCAGAACCAGAAGTTGATGCTGGGACCCCCCCCCCCACCCAGTTGCTGCTGCTGTAACTCAGAATTAGGACTGGCGCTCACACCACGGCAGGTACGAGCTCCATCCTGATATCCCACAAGGCAAGGGCCCCACCCCGCAAAAAGCAGAAAAGAAAAGAAAAATCAAGGAGAGTAGCTCAACCCACCTGGATTTTGATTTCTCTACTGATTCTTCCCCCAATAATCCCAAAGTAATACTTGCTATTTGCAGAGAATAATGAGTTTTTATTTTGCTGAGTATTTGACTAAGTTACTCCTAGAGACTAAGCCCCTCTCCCACTCCAGCTATTGGGAGAAGGTGATGGTTAGCTCCGGCCAGAACAGAGGCACTTAGTTAAGCATCAGAGAGAGAGTTTCAAGCCAGGATTGCTTAGTTAACTAGCCACTCAGATTCTCAAACCCAACTGCCACCCGTTACATCTCAGTTATTTTGTGACCTGCTACTACGAAACTCAAGTATAAACTGCAAGATTTCAAGAGTGCCAAACCCCAGACTCAAAGATAAAAGACTCACCGTGGGATTTTTGAAAAACTCGTATTTTGCATAATTCTTCCTGAATAAAAATTGACTTTCACTTGCCATGGTGCTCTCTACCTGGGCCACCAGCTCATGGTCTTCCAAGCACCTTTCTGCAGAGGAAAAGTACTGTGTGAGATAAACAGGCAGAACCTTCAAGGCAGCCTCACAACCAATTACAAAATCTGCTTGACTTTTCTGTTCCTCTTCAAACTTCGTGAGCAAAGACGAGGTCAAGAACCAAAAGTAAACCGAAACCTCTAATGTGTTATCTCAAATGCATAGGAGGTCTTAGGACACAGAGTATGAGGAACTCAGGTCAGTCTTAACTTTCATATACTTCTTCTCAATTTGGCATCAAAAAAAGACTCTGCGCAGGTGATTCTGCCTTTAAATTAAGAAATGTCAACTCTTGGAAAGAACAGGGACTCTAATGACTGGGAAAATGTCCCAAGACACAGGACAGTGGGAAGGCTCTGAGCAAGGAGGACGCACGGGCGGGTGGGTAGAGGTGGGGGGCAGAAGCAGGACGGCTTTGATTTCGTGAAACTCAGCTGCCTAGGAGGGTGTTAGGGCGTAACACGGGAGGGAGTGGGCTACCAGCAGGCAGCCCGTCCCCACGCCCGGCTGTCCGCTGGAGCCCACGCTAATCACGCACACCCCGGAGCTGTTCTCACGGCGGGACTGTGCCGCTGGGAAGGACACACACGTGGCACAGCACTCGGGGGAGCGTGCACGGACACACGCTTCGGTGCCTGACTCAGCAGCGGCATCATCTGGGGCGGTGTTTCCCTCACAGTCCGACACTCTGGCTCCACGTGGAACATGAGAGGCACGTGGCCTGACGCCCTCACGTGTCCCTGCACAGCCTGCTGACCGGGCGGCAGGGAACCAACCACGTTCAATAACGGGATACGCGACAGGAGCAAACGAGCCCAGGGCGGTTTCGACGTGTGAACTGAGGCCCAAACGGCGGAGCAGGAGATGCCACGAAACTGACACGAACGCTCTGTCGGCCCTTCCCAGCTCCCGCTTCCTTGCACACAGCCAGCGCGGAATCCCCAGGAAGGACGAGGTGCAGGGTGAAAGCGTTCCTGAGTCAAAGCCATCTGCGAACGTGGGAGAACTCCTGTCCACGAAGGACAGTCACCAGGCCAGGGGTCTGAGCCGGGCCCCGCGGGCACACAGGGCACACGAGGACGGGCTGTCCTCGGTAGAGACATAGTTAAAGCCTGAAGTTCCTCCCCACGATGAACAGAAAGCTCAGGCACCTCAGGAAGGGCCAGACCTGGCACCACCAGTGAGCCACAGACAGGCCCACTGGTCCCCGGATGAAGCGGGCACTGGCAAGCGATTCAGGAACCGCACACCCTGCCTGAGGACGCCCCCAGGACAGAGGGGAAGAACCAGGGGCAGCCTGAGCATGGTTACAACAGCTATGTCTGCTGCCAAGATAGGGGTTAGCACAATGTCATTCATTTAAGACAAACCCATGACTTTCCTTGAGATTTTTGTTCAGAGAAAACATTTCTGTGGTTATGGGGAAAAAAACAACTATGACCCAATAACCTGCTGATGGCTGGTTTATAGAATTAAAATTTTTTACCAGGTAAAATAAGGAGAAAGAAAAGAGCGGGGTGGACCTAAGGGAGGACAAGGCAGATGTCGAGTTTCAGGGGCACAGGGCCCTCCCAGCGGGAGCCACTGGCTCGATAGGGCCCCAGGATGCTGCAACCCAGGCAGGATCCTCTCTTCCCAGGCCTAGCTACCCTGGTACAGCCGCATACGGCAGCGTGAATAGACTGTCAGCAGTCCCGACAGGAGGTGCTTCTCTGCCCCAGGCCACTCCGCTGACCCCACGAGGCCTGGGAGACCTACAGGTGGAAACCAAGGCCGCTGCACCCTCTGCGGCCAGTGGTGGGACCAGGACTGAGCTCCTCAGAGATGCCAGAGCTGTCGGCCTGGCCTCCCACTGAAGGCCCAGGACCTGTGCTCACAGCTTTTGAAAGGCCACTGGGACAACCTCAGTTCAAAGCTCTTTTTGTCCAGGTCTGATTTTCTCTCTGATTCTAAAGACACATATTTTCAGATGACCTCAGGCAATAGTATTAAACGCTCACATCACCAGCTACAGATGTCATATGATCACAATGGCCTTAAGTAAAACTGCCATGTGACTTTTCATCCAAAAGGACTTTTTGTACAAATGGAAGAGGAAGACGTCCCTCAAAGGGTATCTGTAGTTTTCTGATTTCCGGAACTAAGGCCAGCATCTATGCCGCCACCATACTCTACATGAAAGACATTTAAAACTCAGACAACTCAAAAAAAAAAAGCATATTTTGTAGACTTCTCAATGATGGCCATCCGACTCCTGGGCATATACCTGTACAAAACTCTAATTCAAAAAGATACATGCACCCCTATGTTCACAGCAGCACTATTCACAACAGCCAAGACAGGGAAGCAACCGAAATGTCCATCAGCAGAGGAATGGATAAAGAAGACGTGGTACACAGATATGCATACAACGGAATATTACTCACCCATAAAAAGAATAAAATAATGAACATGGATGCAACCAGAGATTATCATACTGAGTGAAATACCATATGATATCGCTTATGTGTGGAATCTAAGGTATGGCACAGATGAACCTACCTATGAAACAGAAACAGACTCACAGAGATCAGACTTGTGGTGCCGAAGGGGGAGTGGGGGAGAGAGAGGGAAGGATCGGGAGTATGGGGTCAGTAGATGCAAACTAGCATATACAGGATGGATGAACAACAAGGTCCTACTGTATAGCACAGGGAACTATACTCAACATCCTGTGATAAACCATAATGGAAAAGAATATAAAAAATGATGTATATACGTGGATAACTGAGTTGCTCTGCTGTACAGCAGAAATGAACACAACACTGTACATCAACTACACTTCAACTAAAAAAAGCAGCGTATCTTACTTCTGGGGCCGTGCAGCAGACACAAGAGTCCTCGGCAGAAACCTGGGCGGTCCCGAGGGGTGAGGTGGGGCTGGCAGACCCAGCACCCAGCCGAGGGCACTGGGAGGCATCAGCATCCCACCTCACTGCCCCCTGAAGCCCCTCACCGCCTGGCGCAGCCCACGTCACAGAGACGGGAGCGCTGAACAGCTGCCCCAGGCTTCCCGGGCTGTGCGGAGCTGTGTGCAGCAGAACACGCCCACAGCAAACATCCTGACGTCTGGATCTGCCCCGTAAGCAGCCTCCCCGCTAGGTGTGTATTTTAGTGGGGAAAGGGTGTCATTTGGTGCCTTTCAGAGGTAACAGACACAGAGACAGAGATAGAAAAGGATCAGCCTGCAGAGGCCGCTCTGAGCCCCAAGGCTGAAGGCAAGGCGGCCGCTCCTCCCCGGCCGGTCTGTGCAGATGTCAGCATCTGGAGGCACCGGTCACGCCACAGGGCGGCCGTCACGCCCTTCTCATCTGACCAGGAACAAACCCAGAGCAGCGAACAGCCCGAGGAAGGGTTCCTGCTTCTTCCTGAGGTGTTTCGTCCTGATTCACACGACAACAGAACCCCCCAAATCCTTGAGGTGCACAGGACCCGGCTGTGACCCTCCTCGGTGACGGTGCCCCAGGCTTAAAATTAAGTCCCAGCCTCTCCCGCTGACCCACTCTGACGCCCGTGGTCACTCAGGGCCCGCCTGTGGGAGCCGCTGCACTCCCAGGGGGATGGAGCTTACAGGTGGGCCCATCTTCAAGTTCACGGGGGGCACCAAGATGCTATTTTTCATGCCAAAGTTCCTGTTTTTCGAGATTCCTTTAAAATACAGTTTGTGTACTTGATACAGCTGCAGGCTGGCTGTGTAACATCCCTATGCCCTCTACCTATTAAGGTGTCCTGGCTGAAGTGAGCCTGGCTGCTCACCTGCAGACAGGAGGGCAACGGCCCCATCCCAGCCCCTGCTGGCTGGACTCGGGGGCTGTCCGGTGGCACTGGCTGGGGACAGTGGTTCCACGTCTGAGCTCTACCCAAAATACTGGAGCCGAAACATCCCATCCAGGCTGGACTTTTGGGGCCAGTAATGGTTGGAGAGATCAGGAAAGGTATGAGTTCCCGGGAAATCAGGAAACACAGGACACGGTCACCTAAGACCACTATGCACTCAGGGCTCTGCCCCAACTCTTCAAACCAGCAAGTGGTGCAGGAGCCCACACTGGGGACCAGGAAGGGCCCTTGGACCTGGCTCTGGCAACAAGCCCAGTTCAGAGAGATGGCAGAGAGGGTCCTTCCAGCAAGAGATGCTGCCCGCGCCGGCAGCTGCCGCGGTTCCTGCCCCTCCGTGAGCCTGATGCTCTGGCCCCGCGGGTACCCTAGGGGGCTGTGGACCTCACACACGCACGTGGTCTCCTGCTAGTGGAAAGGAAGCCGTCTCGAATGGCCATCCTGGAAACTGCCCCATGTCTCCTAAATCATCGCTCGTTTCTGAGCGCGAAAAGGTTTAATACTGTTAAGGATATGATATCTAGCTGCAAAGATCGGCATCGTAATTGTGCTTGGAAATCCTCAATTTCTAAGGCTATACATCAACTCAGTGCTGTAAGAGTGGGCTGCTCACCCCTCCATTACTGGGGACTGGTGGAACCACCGGCCTTAGGGATCTGCAAGCATCATCTCCCTTCGGCCTGAGCCGCCAGCCTCGTGTATGTGCAGGTCCCAGGAGCATCCCCGACGTACACCCCATGAGAAAGTGACCTTCTAAAGGGAGAATCAGTGACTGGGGAGGCAGGGCTGGTGGCTCTGCCCTGAGAATGGGGGCGGCGGACTCGTGTGCCAGGGGACTCAGGAACACGCCCAGGACGCTGTCAATCACAGAGAACGCTGCACACCCCACCCGAGGGGGTTTATGCTGAAACACCACAGGGAGCCGTGAAAGGCCCTCCCACAGCCCTGCCCCACGGGAGGCATCAAACAGGGAACTGGACCTTCCTCTTCCCACCACTGGGCATCTGACCATTACATGCTGGCGGATAATGGAAGGAAGAGGATTTTCACCTAAATAACAACTTAACGGATCAAAACCAATATTAAATCATAGGCTTGGATCACAAACAAGAACAGGCAGGGAAGACACAGGGCCGGGATGCAATAAGCTGTGTGTGGAGAGTGGGAGGTTTCCCTGGGCCCTGCCCTTGCAGGAGGGCATGACTGACTTGGTGGAACTAACACCTGCAGAACCCAGGCATCAGGACAATGCGTCCCCTCGCTGCTCCTGAGAAAGGAGCTCGTGGGAGAAGGGGAGGAAGACTCCTCTAAGGGGGCTTCGTGCATCTGAAGGTCAGCTCACTGATTTCTTTTTGTCAACCAGGATCTAAAATTTGATCCACATGTTCTTTTTTATTTGTTTCATCATTTTACTTGCCCCTCTCCTTTTTTTCTTTTCTTCCCTTTTTACTTGGTTTTATAATAAACTATTGTCCCCTAAAGGGGAGTATGTCAATCCATCTGTGAATAAGAGAAAGAATACAGAATAAAACGTATGGACATCACATCCCTGAGAGTGGTGTGTGCATGTGCATTTCGTATTTTACTCCCTCAGAATAAATTTTCAACTGATTGATCATTTTCCAAGTTTATCATCTACTATACGATGCTGCAGAAATCAAGTGCTACCACATAACAATGGAATCAGAATTTCTCAAGCAGTCCCTATGGGACAAAGTTCTGTGTATCTGCATCCATTCCGTTATGTTCTCTAGGTGTGGACAGTGATATTCACGTATTATAATGTCTACAGAAGTTTTTTCATAGTTCTTTTCAAATTAAAAGCACAGTCAGACTTTTGAATGGTCTTTCAACAATATTCGTTACTTATATTTGGCTCCAACTATGCAGATGCATTTTTAAAATTACAGTAAGTCCCCTACATACGAATGAGTTCCGTTCCGAGAGTGCATTCGTAAGTCCAGTCTGTTCATAAGTCCAGAAAATTAGCCTAGGTACCCAACTAACAGAGTCGGCTGTATAGTACTGTACTGTGATAGGTTTACAATACTTTTCACACAAATAATACATAAAAACAAACAAACACAAAAAATAAAGAAAACATTTTTAATCTTATAGCACAGTCCCTTGAAAAGTACAGTGGTACAGTACAACGGCTGGCACACAGGGGCTGGCATCGAGTGAACAGGAAGAAGAGTTACTGACTGGAGGAGGGAGAGGAGGTGGGAGATGGTAGAGCTGAAGGATCGACAGCAGTAGGAGAAGGAGGGCAAGCTGCAACTTCACTCACGCCTGATGTTGATGGAATGCACATTTGCATCTTTGAAAGTTCGCAACTTGAAGGTCTGTATGTAGGGGACTTACTGTAATTCTCTATGTGTGTGTGTATGCATGTATATGGGTATATATACACGTGTATGCATGCATGTGTGTATGTATCTGTATATACATGTGTGTGCACGTGTGTCCATAAAAACTGCAGGGTTCCGACTACTGTTTAGTTTCCAAATTACTTGTGTGTCAACAGATGCTTTTGGTGACCCTATCAGACCACTCGGGACCATTTATGGATGTCCCAAACTGGAGCTTGCCAGCCGGTCGCTGTGCTGTGGCACCACTGAATGTACCTGTCAGGAGAAGGCTGCTGGGGACGAAGGACAAAGCATCTGATGACACACAAGTGCACTGCAGATCCGTAGTGACGGGAAAGAAACAAGGTGGAGTTCTTAGCGTTCACTTTACAACGCACACTGTCTGATAGCACAGGGGAGCCAGAACACGTGACTTCCAGCAACGCCAACTCAAATGTACCTCGTGTCATGTAACCTTAGACTGTACGATATGAGTTGCCCAAATGCCATTTAGTGAAAGAATATTCCAGACCTAGAGGCTTAATTTCAATTTCTTTGTCATTCTTAAAGGTCAAGAGAAAAATGTTAAACTATGGGAAGAAGTTTGCAAGCGGTGTAGTTTTTCTCTCCTTCGAGACACAGAAGAAAATAGAGCTGTTGATTCAGAAAAAATTCTAGTTTTAAATATGTGCCTATGATTTGGAAGCACCGTACGTTATCCAAAAAGAATTTCAACGGAAGTCTGAAAAGCTTCTTTACCTGAAAATAAGCCGCCTAAACCAAACAAACCAACCAATCAAAGACCTCAGTGAGTTCTGTAAATAGCACCTATTTAAAAATAATCTCTTGCTCTCTCGAATCACTCAGAGACACTGTGTGAGACTCAAGCTTAGGTGACATTGCTTTATGGCAACCCTCGACTCCCGGGGGCCTCCCCGTGCCCTCCTACAGGCTGTCACCATGGCTCCCCGACCCCGTCAGGTAGAGAGCTGCTCTCTGCAGTGATGCCAGAATCTCCCCAGGGCGCCTCCGGCTGCACACCCAGACCACAGGTGTGCAGCGAGCCCCTGAGCCCCTCACAGCGACTCCTGCGGACAAGTCACAGGGACCCTTCCCTCCTCCTGTGGCTGAGCTCTTGGGACTTACTGCTTCAAACTGTGCAAGAGCGAGATTCTGAAAGCACCAGGGGAGAGAGGCCTGGGAGGGAGGAAGGTGAGATTTTAGGAAAAAGAGGCAGGAGCATGGAGGACGACACACAGACCGCCTGCTACGCTGGCTGGCAGGGGACACTGCAGTGACAGTCTGGCATCTGGCGGCAGAGGTCTTCACCTGAAGGCCCACCGAGCACCCCACTGCTCCCCCCCACCTGGAGCTGCTGCCCCCCACCGGAGCTGCTCCCCCCCACCTGGAGCTGCTCCCCCGCAACCGGAGCTGCTCCGCCCAACCTGGAGCTGCTGCCCCCCACCGGAGCTGCTCCCCCCCACCTGGAGCTGCTCCCCCCCGGAGCTGCTCCCCCCCTACCCGGAGCTGCTCCCCCCCACCCGGAGCTGCTCCCTACCTAATCCCAGGTGCGGGTGGTGCTCCACCAGCGTCCAGCTGTTGTCGTCCACACAGTGACTTCTGTAAACCAGCAACTGGCACAGGTCCCTGGCTGTCGTGTCCGCCAGTATCTCCACCACTTTGCTCGTCCCGTCTTCGCTAAAGACTTTAACATCCTGCAACACAAGGCGGTGACACTTACAGATGAACAACCTTGGGTTTTCAGAAATAAACACTGAAACAAAATAAACAGGAAATGTGTGGACAGCAGCGCTCCAACACATGTATAATTGTTCTTCCAGGCGGCAGGTGACCAGAGGCTGCGGGTCTGCAGGCCACGCCCATCGACACTCCCCTTCCCTTCTCCGCCCCCCCCCCCCCACCCGTGGATGCGCAGGGCACCGTGGGATCACAACACAGGCTCTTACAACACCCAAGACACCTCGGGGACACATGGCCAAACCAGAGTGTGTGAGCTACTTCTCTACCACCTGTCTTGGGAAGCAACAGAATTCCTTTAAAATACTGCTGGCGGTCTTGGAACTGGACATTTTACACTTGAACCAATTGTGAGAACAAACAAAGCAACAGAAGGCCCGCAGAAATCCTAACTTTCCGCGACTCCAGCTGTTCTCCGTTTCTAGGGTCCTCAGTGCAGCAGACAGCACCCAGTGCCTCCTCCTGTCACCGCCACTCACCTCGTGCTCATTGAGGTGTAGGGAGAAGATGAGAAGAAGTAATGTGAATATGCTGAAATTGAAAATACTAAAATGATGGGCATAGTAAGAGCAGTCACAAAACCCTCTGGCCCCACCCCCTACAAAATTACAAGCCACCTTAGTTTTCCCAGTGTTGTTCAAAGCCATGACCTACCAACAGCTGCCAGGCAAGGGGCTGGCCAAGCAGAAACCCAGAGGACCAAAAACCTACCCTGCGCCAGCTGCAGAGCTGACGGGGTGCCGCCTTTAGGGGAACCGTGAGATGCTTCAAGAAATCTTACCTCAACGGCATGGAAAAAGCAGTCCGAGGAACGAGACGGCATTTTAAATCGAGACTGTCCCTGCAGGGGAGTGTGTCCCGGCCTTCTCCCACTGTCCCTGGCAGGCAGGGACCCCTCTCCGGGCACCAATGGTGGGGACGGAGCCCCAGCGGGCAGGCTGTCTCTCGGCAGCAGGGAAGCGGCTATGAGGCTGCCTCGGGCTCGGTCCTCTAGCTCGTGAATCAAGCCACGAGGGGCAGACCAATCAGGTCCCTGGCCGGGCCTGATGCAATCGCCCCCCACTCCCACTCCGGTGCCCCCGCCCGAGGCGGAGGTGATGACAACCCAACGACAACACAAGGCTCAGACCAACACTCCAGAAAAACCCCTGCTCATTCTTTCCCATGGCAGTGAACTAACAGGCAGGACACTCGGCCTGAGCACGTGTGTCCTCTGAACTCAGGCCTGTCTGCCAAATCGCTCAGCAACCTTGATCCCTGCAACCCATGCTGTCACTTGCGAGTCTGGAGTTGGAGCTCTCTGTGTCCTGAGTGTTAGCTGGTCTTAAAGAACTGGCCGCAGCTCTCTGTCTGTCTGTCTCTCTCTCCGTCCTTTTTCCCGTGTTTTTGATCAAGTGCAGACTTTGAACGTTTATTTCCACAGCACGGAGTCTGGCAGGGCAGTGAGTTGCTGGGATGACGTCCCACGGGGATGGCACGTTCCCACAAGGACCGTCCCAGCCGCCGTAGGGCTCACTCAGCCGGAGGGGAGGCAGGACCAGCCCGGGGGACAGAGCCCTTCAGCAGGGCAGGGTCCCTGCCCCCGCTGTTCCTGCCACCTCCCTGCCAGCCCCCCAACCCGGGCTGGGTCAGGACTGAGGGGTCTGCTTACAGCTCACATTTATCTTTAAAGAAATCCACCCCCTGTCTTTTCTGGAATTGATGTTTCACTCAGTGACAGCTCTACTTCTCCAAAACCAATTAAATATGCAAACACAGCTGTCATGACTAAGTATATAAAAATAAAATTTAATTTCAACAGAGAAGATGTCTCTGGTCTATAGGTAAACACTTTGTGAGAACAAATGCATTAACATAAAAGAAAAACAAATTTAAAAAAAGCAATGAATTCATACAATTCCTTATATATATGCTAATTATATATAATTACATACATACATAACGTACGCTACAGCAGTGCGTGCATACAACCACCAATCAACTACCCTAATTCTCCTTCTTTCCTAAGTTTCTAAGTGAGCTTATCTGTGACTACAGTGAACACTATTTTCCCTAGGAAACTTAAAGTAGGTTGAAGTGTGTTTCCCATCTCTCTCTCCAAGTCTTTTCCTGCCCAAATCATCCACAGCACCAGCTTTTAAACCTTCTTTTCAGCCCTGCTGCACTTTTCTTTAAACTCTCTCCCTCACTTCTCTGTTGCTCCGAGGCCATGCCCCCGAAGGTCTATATATAGTCCGAGTATTAAAATCTAAGATGTGCTTTGTCATATGGCCACGTCCCCGGCTTTCAGATCCCCAGAGCCGGCTGGGGGAGGGCCAGGAGGGGAAGCTGGGTCCGGGCTGCAGGCCTGCGACAGGGACAGACACAGAGGGACACAGGCTCCAGGAAAGGACCTCGAATCCTGCACTGTCCATGCTGCTCCTGGTCGCGCTGTCCAGCTACCTCCCCCAACTCACCAGGGCCAGCTGACCACAGGCAAAACAGGCCCCAAGACAGACAGACAGACAAGCAAGCCACCACACACCCCTGCAGTCTCACACTGGGAGCACGTCTGGAGCTCCAGGTGACAGTATCTGTAACGAATACACACGCACAAAGGAAGCTGTCCCCACTGCGCCTCTAGAGCCGGCAGCTCTGGAAGCAGCATTCTGCATTGTGCCCACTGGCCCTGCAGCCGGCTCCTGGGCGGTGCTGGGGCTCATTCTGGAAGCAAACGAGGGTTTCCATCTCAACCTTCAGCGCGACGGGCCTGGGCCGAAGGACGCCAGGGAGCAGGCTGAGGCCCGCAGGTCAGACGCTCGCCCATCCTGTGAGGGCGGGATGCAGAAGCGTCTCCCCTGTGAGCCGGCCGAGGCCTCCGCCCCACCGCTTCACAGTTCAGCCAGGAGATCAATACCAAGGGCACATATGCATCTGGGGTAAAACTTCCAGGGAACACACGGGTGGATCTGGGTCCTGCCAGGATCGGGGAGAACTCTGAGCGATCCGCAGTGCCAGCCCGGCCCAGCCCCTCCCTGGCTGTGACCCCAGTGATGGAAGGTGAACCATCACTCATGGCCCCCTTGGCCCAGGCGGGGCTTCAGGGGAGATGTTCTAGGATCAGACCCGCTGCAGTCCGGCCTCGTCACCGACTAGCCGTGGGAACGTGGCTTACTGGCCCAGCCTGTCTGTGCCTCACCCTTCTCATCTGTAAAATGGGGAATCTGTCAGCAGCATCTGCCTTACAGGGTCAGCCTGCCTTGGGCCAACGGGAGCCTCTCCTGAAAAGCTCCCAGCCACCTGTGCCTGCCTCCGGGGTGCCCTCGGACGGACCAAGGACCTGGGGACAAGGCAGGTTCCCACCGAAGGCCTGAGACCCAGCAGCGGCGGGTGGGGATGGCGGGATCCTGACAGCCACGACCGACTCAGGTGTGCGGTTCTGAGAAAGCAAACCCATGACGGGTAAGATGCACCGGGAGCAACTCAATTGGAAAAACCAACCACTGAAACTTCAACTTCTGTTTCTGCACCACAAAGGAAATTAAGTAGCTAATTGCTTTTAAAAATAAAACAATAATTTATTAAGAGTAACCTATACGGGAAAAGAATCTGAAAAAGAATAGATGCGGTGAGTCCCCTACATACGAGAGTTCCGTTCCAAGAGCACGTTCGTAAGTCCAATTTGTTCGTAATCTGTCCAACAGATTAGCCTAGGTACCCAACTAACACAGTCGGCTGTATAGTACTGTACTGTGGGTTTACAATACTTTTCACACAAATAATACATTAAAAAACACACAAAAAATAAAGAAAACACTTTTAATCTTACAGTACAGTACCTTGAAAAGTACAGTGGTACAGTACAACAGCTGGCACACAGGGGCTGGCATCGAGTGAACAGGCAAGAAGAGTTACCGACTGTAATCGTTAGAGAAATGCAAATCAAAACTACAATGAGGTATCATCTCACACCAGTCAGAATGGCCATCATCAAAAAATCTAGAAACAATAAATGCTGGAGAGGGTGTGGAGAAAAGGGAACACTGTTGCACTGCTGGTGGGAATGTAAATTGATACAGCCACTATGGAGAACAGTATGGAGGTTCCTTAAAAAACTACAAATAGAATTACCATATGACCCAGCAATCCCACTACTGGGCATATACCCTGAGAAAAACATAATTCAAAAAGAGTCATGTACCAAAATGTTCATTGCAGCTCTATTCACAATAGCCCAGAGATGGAAACAACCTAAGTGTCCATCATCGGATGAATGGATAAAGAAGATGTGGCACATATATACAATGGAATATTTGTAATGAGGTGGATAGACCTAGAGTCTGTCATACAGAGTGAAGTAAGTCAGAAAGAGAAAAACAAATACCGTATGCTAACACATATATATGGAATTTAAGGGGAAAAAATGTCATGAAGAACCTAGGGGTAAGACAGGAATAAAGACACAGACCTACTAGAGAATGGACTTGAGGATATGGGGAGGGGGAAGGGTGAGCTGTGACAGGGCGAGAGAGAGGCATGGACATATACACACTAACAAACGTAAGGTAGATAGCTAGTGGGAAGCAGCCGCATAGCACAGGGAGATCAGCTCGGTGCTTTGTGACCGCCTGGAGGGGTGGGATAGGGAGGGTGGGAGGGAGGGAGACGCAAGAGGGAAGAGATATGGGGACATATGTATATGTATAACTGATTCACTTTGTTATAAAGCAGAAACTAACACACCATTATAAAGCAATTATACCCCAATAAAGATGTTTAAAAAAAAAAGAAAAGAGTTACTGACTGGAGGAGGGAAAAGAGGTGGGAGATGGTAGAGCTGAAGGGTCGTCAGCAACAGGGGACGGAGGGCGAGCTGCAACTTCTCTCATGCCTGAGGTTCTGGTTCCTTGCTGGATTCAATTCTATCTACCCTCTTCAAAGAACGATCCAGTGGTATCTGGGTAGTAGCTCTGTTTTTCTCGTCATAGATGACACGGTAGCACTGGATTACATGCTGAACGGCTGCAATCTTTGCGTACCGTTCCACGTTTGGGTTCTGTGCCTCAAAAACTAACAGTGCCTCCTCAGATAAAGAAAATCCCCTGCCACTTCCTGCATCGTGAATCTCTTCGGTTCTGCAGTTACTTCTTCTTCCTCTTGTACCTCTTCGTCCTTTCTCTGGGCCTCCAATTCCATCAGGTCTTCATTAGTAACCTCCTCGTGTTGCACGGCAAGGAGTTCAATGAAGTCGTCCTCTTGCAGATCTAGCTTGAAATAAAGACACTGTACTACTGTACTCTGTTATACAGTACTACTGTACAGTAAGTACACGAAAGCACAACCCCCTGTGGAGGATGCATGCACGTGACAATGTATACCAGACACGTGAACTAACTTACATGACTGGATATGCAAATGCACACTCGCGTCTTTGAAAGCTCACAACCTGAAGGTTTGTATGTAGGGGACTTATGGTATATGTATGTGTATAACTGAATCACTTTGTTAGTACACCTGAAACTAACACAACATTGTAAATCAACTATACTCTAATATAAAATAAAAATTAAAAAAGAAACAGAGAAAAGAGCAAATCAATTTCAAGGCAACAGCCACTTCAATACTTATAAAATATGAGAACGTATGCCATCTGCATGGCATAATTCTGATTCTGAAATTTGTAATAAATTCCTTGACCATACTGCTTTTGTGGTATAAATGATAAAAAGAAAGAAACTTTGAATTAAAAAAGGAAGTAATATTAAAGAGGGCATAATTATGCCACCAGCCTGAGATCCTTTCGTTTCAGGGTTAGCAGGGGGAGGCAGGCTACCTAGCCCTCTGACTGGCTTGGCACCAGGGCCCGTCTTAAAAGCCCCGAAGTGGTAATAGAAGGTTCTGTCCTTCCTGGAGCTCTGTTGATGCCTTTTATGCATTCATCGTATGGAGAGGGAAGTAAGAGCCTAAATCTTGGCAAACGTGCAGGAAGGAGTTTAGGAACAGTTAGGGTTGAAGGTACGTCGTATCCACGGTCGTGGTCTCCAGCAGGCAGAGAGAGGTTGGGGCCTCCTCCCTGCTGTCACCCGCACTCCTGCTTCGGGCCCCGGACACTCCCTGCTGGGCACGTGCAGGCTCAGGATCTTGTCTGAATTCCACAGACTCTTGACTTTGGCTGAGATCAACCCGTGAAAACAGCAAATGGAGGATTCTCAGCCCTTTGCCCCAGACCTGTCCCAGGTGCAGGACGTCCCGGGGGGGACAACAGCCTCCAGGTGCCTGGGCTGAGCAGAGCAGAGGGCCCCCAACCCTGCAGAGAAACCCAGAGAGTCTGCAGGGTCTGAGCTGGGGCGTTCGAGCGGCTTTGTCTCAGTTCTTCATCTTCCAACTTACTTCTTAGTTCAAAAGCTCCCTGGGTCCTGTTTCAATGCATTTTTCTAAGTGAGGATGTAAGCTGGGCTTTTCAGTAACTCCCGAAGCCTCCTGTAAATGCTAGGGGTAAACACTTAGGAAGAAGCCAGGCTGTATCCAAGGGCCACGAGGGGGCGTCCACGGTGGGAGGGTCAATATTGAAAGGGAGGCACATGAAAAGATGTTCCACATGGCTAATTATTAGAGAAATAATTAAAACTACCATGAGGTACCACCTTCTACCAGTCAGAATGGCCATCATCAAAAAGTCTACAAATCATAAATGCTAGAAAGGATGTGGAGAAAAGGAAACCCTCCTACACTGTTGGTGGGAATGTAAATTGGTACAGCCATTATGGAGAACAGTACAAAGGTTCCTTAAGAAACTAAAAACAGAACTACCATATGAACCTGCAATCCCATTCCCAGGCATATATCTGGAGAAAAATGTGGTCCGAAAGGATACATGCACCCCAATGTTCATAGCAGCACTATTTACAACAGTCAAGTCATGGAAGCAACCTAGATGTCCAACGACAGATGAATGGATGAAGAAGATGTGGTACATATATACCATGGAACATTACTCAGCTATAAAAAAGAATGAAATAATGCCATTTGCAGCAACATGGATGGACCTAGAGATTGTCATACTAAGTGAAGTAAGCCAGACAGAGAAATACAAACACCATGTGATATCACTTATATATATGTGGAATCTAAAATATGACACAAGTGAACTTATCTACGAATCAGAAACAGACTCACAGACACAGAGAACTTATGGCTATCAAAGGGGAGAGGGAGGGGTGGATTAATTAGGAGTTTGGGATTAGCAGATACAAAGTACTATATATAAAGTAAACAACAAGGTCCTATTATATAGCACAGGGAACTATATTCTATGTTGTAATAAACCATAATGGAAAAGGATCTGAAAAAGGATACAACACACACACACACACACACACACACACACACACACATATGTAGAAGTGAATCAGTTCGGTGTATACCTGACACAACACAACACTGTGAATTAACTATACTTCAATAAAGAAAAAATATCAAAAGGGACTTGAGGACACAGTGGGAAAGGGGAAGCTGGGACGAAGTGAGAGAGTGGCATGGACATATATACACTACTAAATGTAAAATCGATAGCTAGTGGGAAGCAGCCGCATAGCACAGGGAGATCAGCTTGGTGCTTTGTGACCACCTAGAAGGGTGGGATAGGGAGGGTGGGAGGGAGACGCAAGAGGGAGGAGACATGGGGATATATGTATACGTATAACTGATTCACTTTGTTAGAAAACAGAAACTAACACACCATTGTAAAGCAATTTTACTCCAATAAATATGTAAATATATATACATATCGAGAGGGAGGCAAGGCTGTGGAAGACAGGACGTGGGAAGGGCTGAGGGGCTCCTGGTCCTGCTGGGGTCATGGGGAGGGAAAGCAGGAAAGCCAGCTGAGCCCAGGCACGTGGCGGGTACACCTCTGAGAGCCCAGTGGCCACACCAGGGCCCCAAGTTCACGCCCTCCAAGGCTGATGGAACCGTCTCCTGACCAGGCGCGGGGTGGAAGCCTCGGGACAGCAGAACAGCTCGCCCAGATGGAGGCGATGGGCCCACGGGGGCCCAGGTGTGAACCAGGGCATCTGCTGTTCGCCTTTCTGTCAGCAAGACGCTTCCCAGGAGCTACACGAGGCTGTTGGTTCTGGGGGCCCTGAAGCCCCCAGATGGGGCAGGCCGAGCGAGTATGCGTGAAATTAGATGCACTTCAGGCGAGGGCAGAACCAGGGCCGGGATGGGTTCATGGTAGTGAAAAGAAGGTAATTCTACCAATTTTTTTTCAGTTCTGGTCTAAATCAATGATGTTCTTTTGAGCCACAGGGAATGATAATTGAAGCGGCTACACGTAAGTACGTGGTTCTATTCACCTTGGCTAAGAATATCACTATCTTCCTGTTTCATTACAGGGACCCGAAGTGACTTAAAAGAAATAAGCATCTGAGTTACAATCGATTTATTTCATGTTTCAGAAAGAATTACTGATAAAAATATTTTAAGTCCTTGCAATCCTTTCCAAAGGAGTTAAGGTTCTAGAAAGGACTCACAAAGTAGTTCTTTAAAGCCAACCGCAGATCCGGAGCCCCTCTGCGGACACCCTCACCGCCTGGCACTCACGGGCAAGATCCAGGGCACACAGCCCGAATCAAACCCGAGCTGCTCAAGGGTACACAGGTATATTCGTTTTTTCTTACAGGTTTTCACTGTAACACGTTTGGAAAATGCCTAAGGGACCGAGGAAAGCACTTGACAATCACTGACGACTCCCAGATTTGCTGTTACAGTCCTGGAGTGTGCCCTTCCAGCACTTTCTTGCACAGGTGTTTATAAACAGATGCACTGACATGACTGGGCTCAGACGGCAGACGCGGTTTTGCAATCGGGCCGTGCAGCTTCACGTTACACCATAAACATCCACCGGGTCTTCATGTCTCTTTGGTGCTTTAGTGCCTGCGAGGGATTTCTTCACATGTCATGTTGTATCAACATGAACGTCATGCTGCCCGTCCGGAGGCTTCTAGACTTTCATTCTCCTCAAGTGCTCCCTGGCACACCTTTGTACATGAGCCTTGGTGGCTCGTGTGTGGGTTGAATTATTTTCTCAGGATAAATGGCCGGATGTCAACTTTCTTAAAGTGCCACCTCTAATAAGGGAAACGTTTCCAAGAATGGGGATGCCGGGTGTTTGGCAGAATGCGTGCTATTCCTTAAAACAGGATTTAAGGGGCACGGTGGACCTGCGGGCATCCTCTGAGTATCCCCAAACCTCCAGCCTCCCACTTAGCAAGAACTCACCAAGCACACTCTCTGTGCTGGCCCCAATCTCCCGGATGTCCACGGGTCCCCCCGACCACTGTCCAAGTGCATCAATTACGGAGCCCGTGAACCTGCCAGCCCTGGGGTCAAGCTCCTGCTCGCCACTCGCTGCACGAGTTACCCGCTCTGACCTTGGACAACCCTCAATCCCCAGCCTATGTGACAGGGAGGGACTGTCACATAGGCTGACGGTGAGTGTCACTCAGAGAAACGCATGCAAGTCCCGTCCCACGGCAAACACTCCACAGATGATCATTCCAGACACACTCGTCTCCTCCTTCTGCGGGCATCACGTGCCTAAAAGAACCCCCTCCCCATGCACTGCAGGACCACGACCCCTGCGGCGTCACCCAGGAAGAGGGAGCATTTGGCAGGAAGCTTCTGCTCCAAGACTTCTACGGGGCTTTTAGCTGTTTCTGGTCTTAGCATGGAGTTGAAAAGCCAGGTATTAGGAGTCTGCTTTGTGTTTCAAGCAGCTGAAGCCCCCAACGAGAGGCAGTGCCGGTCCTCAGGAAAAGAGGCCCCATCACGGCCTGCCCATCCTGGTGGGGTGGGGGCCGTGGAGAGCTGTCCGCCCACAGCAGGGGTTGACCAGATGATCCCTAAGAGGCCTGATAACTTGGGTCCGTCTACGGCTCTGCCGGTGGCAGGTGGCAGCTTCTGGTGGGCAGGTACCCCTGCAACGTGAATTCAGGCTGAAGCCTGCAGGGCAGCCCGGGCTGGGTCTTTCCATCCAGATAGAGCCCTCAGTGGGAGCAAACTCCCAAAGCCAAGCCCTTCCTGGGTTAGGCTTTGTCTTTTGGGCAATGTCTTCCAGGGGAACTCATGGAACTAGGGCTGCAAACGTGCAGTGTAAATGCAATTCCTGTTTGAATATGGAATTTCTTTAATGAGATTAAGGAATTGGGGGTCTCAACGGTATTAATGGTCCTGTTAAAAAAAAAAGTCAATCTTTTACAGAAACATACTAAAAAATTTATAGGTAAATGACATGATGGCTGGAATCTGCGTCAACAGAGTATACGGGGGGCGTGGCTTCACAGCTGTGGGGTCTGGCTGGGGGGCACGTGGTGTTCACCCCCCTATTCGACTTTTGTGCAGGCTCTAAATTCTTCATCAACAAAACCTAAACATGCCTTCAGACCCTTTAGCCTTGTGCTGCCAGAGGAAATAAAGCATATTTGAACCCTTTTCCTACCTAATCGGTTTGAAGAATTGAGCCCAGTACCCCTGGGTAGAGAAAACAGCACCCCTTCACTCGCTCGGTGGTTCCTGATGGGGGGTTAGGGTAGGGGTGGATTTTGCCCCCCGAGGGACATTTGGCAACGCCCGAGACATTTCTGCTTGTCACATCTGTGTGTGTGTGTGTGTGTGTGTGTGTGTGTGTGTGTGTCAGGGCACAAGACGGCTTCACATCAAAGGACTCCCCAGGCCCACACGTCAAACATGCTGAGTGCACAGCAAGGGGAATCTCGTGCTAGGAAGCGAGGTAGTACTTTGACGAGGATGTGTCACAAGGAAATAGGAACCAGCCCCACTGGGACACCGTGAGCGTCAAAGCGATGGCTGTAATAAGATAATAATGTGTCCTTACTGACAAATAAAAAACACACAGGTAAATAGCTGGGAGAGAAGGGCTGCTCTTCCTCGGTGCCCAAGGCCAACTCACAAATGCAGAACGAGAGTCGGAATCGCCAGGCAGGATCACCCATAGGTGACAGAAGCAGCCAGTGGAGTCGGAGGGAGGAAGCGTATCAACCTGGTTTCAAGTCACCTTCCTTTACAGTACTTTTTAATTACCAAGGGAATAATGGCAACTTCACAATGGAGAAACTTAGCAGACGTGGGTAATAAACATCAACATCGGTGATAATGGAGAAACCAACATCACAGCATCCTGAACTCCTGCCCCGAGAAGGACGCAGCTGTCTGTGGCCTCTCTGCCACGTACAACCTGATGGGGCCCCAAGGCAACTCCCCACCAACAAAGAGGGGGTTCCGGTAACCGCTTACGTGACAAAGGACGCGGAGCGGCCAGGAAGTACCCCCGTGTGAAAGGGAATTAGAGACGTTAAAACCAGTGCAGAGGGTGGTCCTGTGTTGGCTCACGAGCCAGAAAAAAAGAAGCCATAAAACACATTAGCAGGACAACTAATGAACTGTGAATAAGGTCTGGATCCCTGCAGGTCCTGATTTCGGAAACGGCTGTGTGCTACGCTCCCTGTAATGCACTAGTTATACACATGTGCATACAGATGTGTGTGTACATACACGCATATGGGACCAGGGAAAACAATTTAAAGTGGGGCAGCACGTTAGCCACTAGGGAATCCGAACAAAGGATCTATGACAGGTCTTTGTATTATTACTGCAACTGCTCTTATAGGTCCGAAGTTATTTCAACGTAAAAGTTTAAAGGACACATTGTGCAAAAATAATGGCACGTGGGTCCCCTCTGTCACTCGGCGTCTCACCGGTGTCCTATCACCCACAGAGGCGAGGTCACAAAGATGACATGAGGGGACTCTTGCTTGGTTGCTCTCTTCATCAGGAGGCCCCTCCTCCTTCTCCATTAAGCCTCTGTCTTCACTGTGCAGGACTCCTAAGATCCCAAATCCGCAGGCACCAGGCAGTTCAATCACGGTCGGGGTCAGTAAAATGTCCGAAACGCAAAGACGGCGTTTGGGGAGGTCAGGCCCACACAGGTGTGCAGCTGCCCCTGCCCGGGGAGGGCCCACGTGCGCGCCTGCACGCTGCGAGGTGGCTGCATGACGGGACCACCAGACAGGGCTGTGACACGGCACCCGCCTGCCACTGCCTGTCCCTCTGTCGTGTAACGGCAGGACAGGCCACCCGTCAAAGCCCTTCCCCCAGACCGTCTGAACCCCATCGAGTATCATGGGTCTGCCCTCAGGCCAATGTACTATCTTTATCTCAAACTGCCTGATGTATTTACTGGCATCCAGTTTCAGCGAATGTCTGGCTTGAGAGACGGGGGCAGGGAAGGTCTTACGGTTCTTTGGGGGCAGAGGGGCCTCCAGCCAGTGCCCACCCAGCCAACACAGGTGTCCCACCTGCTAAAGCCCCACCATTGTGCTGACGCTGTCAGGAGGGGCGGGGGGGGGGGCACAGTGCTGGATGCCAAGAACACAGGAAACCTGGGAAGACTGGCAGATTTACTGGAAGTTTAGAAGACAGTGAAATTCGAGGAGCTGAGAGAGTCCTGAGTGGCTAGATTACAAAAGGACAAGAACCTCCAGAGCTTCCTTTGGTTCCGGACAACGCAGAGAGTGAGCGCCATCGTACAAATCTCAGACGGGGCTGCCACATCGGGTTACCTTTTATTCAATTACAAGAGTCAAGAACAGGTATCTGTAGATAAAGTCTTTCACTCTCAAAATCCCGATTTTCCAAGATACATCTGCTAGGAATGCAGTTTATACTAATAACCTTTGTACTACCCATAACACCTTCTTTTTGGGAAAGTAAGCTTATCTACCATTATGGTGAGACATTCAATATAATTACAAAAATACTGATCACGATCAAGAGTTAGTGACAGGAATTACTGAGAATTCTCTTAAAAAGCAGAACATGTTCACTGGTATCAGTGAGCATCTCCGTTTGGTACATTTTCAGAACTAAAATCTAGCAACGGAAGCAAAACCCCTTGCTGAGGGCGACAGCTGGACCCTGAGCCTGCAGCGCCGTCTGTCTGTCGGATAAGCAGGGCTTCTCAGTTCTGCTCACATTAGACCACGGATCCGGAGGGGAGAAATGTAGGCCAAACACCACAGTCAGGCACAACTCCTCAAAAACTAGGAAAGCACAAGGTTCTACTAAGTGCGAGCTCAGAAAGTCCAACACCAAAAAGAGTAAGTACCTGAACGTGACAGCGCGCACCTTACCCCGCCTTCCGGCCGCTGGAGTCTCCAACTCAGAGGTTTCCAGGGCGACTCGTGAGCAAACGCCCTCTGCAAACCTCCCTGCGCGTCTGACCCTCTGCTCCCAGACGGGCTCAGTAAATACCTTACAGAGTTTCTAGAAGCTGCAGATACAGCCAATGAAAATGAATCTGCTTCATCACTGGGGGAGTGACTTTGCTGGCACTCGGGGGCCAGGGGAATGAGACACAAGACACCCATCCCGGGTTGCTCTGTTCCTCAAACGGGGGGTCAGCCAGGCTCCAGTGCCTCTACACTGTACTATATGGGGTACACGGCCCTTTGACGACAGTTGTAAAAAGGAACTTCATACACACACATACACAGCCATAAACACACAAATCCTTTAACCAGCAATTACAATGCTGAGAATCTATCTATCTATCTATCTATCTATCTATCTATCTATCTATCTGGTCTGTCTCTATCTACCTATCACCTATCTATCATCTATTATCTATTTATCTAGTCTATCTACCTATCACCTGTCTATCTATCATCTATTATCAATCTATCTATCTAGTCTATCTACCTATCACCTATCTATCTATCATCTATTATCTATCTATCTAGTCTGTCTCTATCTGCCTATCACCTATCTATCTATCACCTATGTATCTCTGCACCCAGCTCTCACCATTAAGTGACCAGAGACCTACGTACAAGAATGTCCATTTCAGCTTTGTTTACAATAAGAAAGAACTGCACACAATAACAGTGCGTGTCAAAAGATGGTTTGGCTAAACCAACTATGGTCCCCATGCGATGCAACACCATGAAGCTTTTGGGGAAAATGCGGTAACGCAGGTAAATTCTGGACAAGATAAGACGACGTCCGTCCACACCGCTCACGTCTGTAGAATGAGACAAGAGTTGGGAACTGAGAGAAAGGGAACCTTACTTTTTATCATAAACTTTCTTGTACTATTTAAGTTTCACTTTTTGCTTTTACTACGAGCATGTATTACTTTTTTCTTTCATTTATTCCTTTTATAATTTAAAACTATTTACTTTTTGTTTGTTTGGTCCCTGGTTGGCCACAGATGATGTGGTAAGAAGTCACGTTACTGCAATCCCTACTCTTATTTCCGCTTTCAGTGCCTACACTTTGCCAACTGTCGGGTCTTCCTGGCCGGACCAGCTTCCCTGGAAGGATGGGGATGAGGGGGAGGGACCGCTCCGGCGTGAACGCCTGTAGGGGAGGGAAGCCAGCCTCCAGTCTCTCGCTTCGGTGCAGGTCTTATCCCCCACGGAGGCGGAGGGCTCTGGGATAAACCAGAATAAAGACCCAAAGTCCAATCCTGGGTCTCAAGCACAGGGAGCTGCCACCGGCAGCTGAATTTTTATTAACAGTTTACGCCACCTAGAATTTATTTCAGTCTACGTGTACACAAACGGGGTGGCTTAACCAACGGAAGTGCAATGTCCCGCGGTTCTGGATGTGTTCAGTTCTGGACACCGGACATCAGAGACGAGGTGTCTGTGATCCCAGGGCTAGTCCCTTTCGAGAGCTGTGAGGGGGACTCCATCCTACGCCTCTCTCCCAGCTCCTGGGGGTCTGCTGGCTGTCCCTGGTGTATAAACATCACCCTGACCGCTGCCTGCACCTCCAGGGTTTTCTCCCTGTGTGGGTCCGAATGTCCCCTCTTTATAAGGACACCAGTCCTACCAGGTTGGCCCACCTACTCCAGCATGACTACATCTAAACGTAACAAATGACACCTGCAACTACTCCATTTCCAAACAGAGTCACAGTCTGAGGTCCTGGGGGCTTTGGGACTTCAACATCTGAATTGTAGAAGGGGGTATACAATTCAATCCATAACAACATGCAATAAAGTGTAAGACCCTAAGTCAGCTCTTCCTCCAACTAGCTGATACCTTGCAGCACAATGAATTAAATCATGATGTCCTGTTTATGATGCTCTGATGCTCGTAGGTGCTGGGGTCTCTCTCTGGGTACCTGATCCAGAGCACACAAGTCTCTGCTCTTAAATCAGCACCACGTGGCTTTCATGACAGCAGCTTTATAAGGTCAAAACCACCCTTTTGCAGGAGGAAGCCAGTCACACCCAGAGACCAAATCCAGACGGCCTCTTCGAGGTTCACATAAAACTCAACCTCTCAGCAGCCTGGGACCCACGGACGGCCCCTGGCTGCCCAAGACCCCAGGCCCTCTGAGGCTGTCCTAGCTCTGACTGCTTCACCTCAGGCTTCCGCGTGAGTCACCCCTTAGAGGGCCCCTGCCTACTCTGGACTCCGAGGTAGGAGTTCGGATTTCCAATTTTGTGAATCTTACGTGCACTCCTAGTTGCAGATCGGGGTTCTGGCTGATTTGGTGGCTAAGACAATATAAAACTAAATTAAAACCAACGCTCCACCTATGAAAGTAGACTAGTATCTAGGACAGAGAAAACAAGAGCACACAGCTGGCTAGTTCTGTAGACCTCTTTTAGGTACCTGAGACCTGGCCCTCTGGGCAGCGGGTCCCCAGGATGCCACCAGGGCCTCGGTCACTGCAGGTGCGTAGCTGTTCTGGTCTCTGACAGAAACAGTCCACCTACGGTAACAACTTCAGTGTCTACAGAAGCCGTTTGCATCATTAGGGGAACACAGTTCAAGGATGGAAATCGGGAGATCACATCAATACCCTACCATGAGCTGATTCAGGATCCCATCTGGGCCCACAGGCCGCCCTCAGCTGCTGGCTCTCCTTGGTCTCCGGCAGCTAGACAGGTCCTCCGATTTGGCTGTCCCTGTGGTTCTGTACTCTGGGGTCTTCTATGACCTCCACGCCTTTGAGGAGTCCTGACATTTGGCGGAAGGTCCTCGGTCCTGCTGGCGCCACAGAAGTGGGTCGTGTCCTTCTCGGGATGCCCCATTCTGGTGACGTCATCTGGGGACCCTTGCCTGGTAAGGTGACCCCTGCCAGTCTCTCCACAAGCCTGAGTTACTCCCTTGCCTTTGCTCTTCGAGCGGCTCCTGGGTCCTGGTGACAGGCCCCCTCCACACTTCAAGTATCTCCTGGGCGGCCCTGCCTCCTCTGAGTAGAGAATGGAATTCAGGCACTGAGACCCGAGGACAGGACAACATATTTTTAAACGAGGGAAGCAGAGCTTCAAGTTATCATAGGGACACGGAAGCTACAGGAGGGCAAGAAATCACCAAGCGCTGCTGATCTGCTCGAATCCATCCAGCACCCACAACCCAACCATCTCAGCTTCTGCTGTGTCCACATCCTACCTGGCTGTCCCCACGCCTGCCTGTCTAGCCCATAAAAATGCAACCTGTAGACTTTTTAAGGATTCGGGGGTGGGGGGTGGTTGAGGGAGGGAAGGGCTGGGAGTTTGGGATGAGCAGATGCAAACTATTACATACAGGATGGATAAACAACAAGGTCCTACTGTACAGCACAGGGAACTCTATTCAATATCCTGTGATAAACCCTAATGGAAAAGAATATGAAAAAGAATATATATACGTATATAGCTGAATCACTTTGCTGTACACCAGTAATGAACACAAAATTCTAAATCAACTGTACTTCAATTAAAAAAAAAAAAAGCAAAGGTGCCTTGCCTTCCTGTAGCGACGCGTGGCACAGTTAGCTCTGCAGAGAGATGGGTCCTCGCCAGACCTCCAGGTCCTGACCCCGGGGTCCCCACTCCACCCCGTGTCCTTCCTGACTGGCTTCCCTCCCTCTTTCTGGAACACTCTCTGCTTCCAACCCAACTAACAGCTCGTCATCCTCCAGTCCCGGCTGGTTGGCTGGCTGGTGCCTTTCCCGCAGCCGGAATGTCCCACGTCTGACCTGCTGGCGACTCCATGCCCCCGAGGACTGGCCGGCACTTGTCTCTCCCACCAGTTCCTGGGCCCCCGAGGGCAGTGTCCACATGGGGAAGCCGCTCAAATCGCACTGGGCAGCGGGCCCGTGAGATGGACACAGGCGGCGGAGGCTTGATTTCCTTGCTGGCCCCGTGCCGGGTACAGGGCGGGCGGTAGCCAGCCTCCAGGTGCGGGGTTTGGAGATGGGTTCTCGGGGCCCTGCCGGTCATTGTCACTCAGATGCTCCCTCCTGGGGCCATCCTCCCAGACTGGAGACCACGTGGGGGAGGTAAGGCGGGCTGTGCTGCAGGGCTGAGGAGACGGGGTACACCCGAGCCCAGGGGCCTGAGTCAGGACGGGATCACCTGACCCCGCTCTCCACACCTAGGTCCACGCAGTGATCCGCCCCCACAGCACTGCATGGGGACCAGCACAGGGAGCCTTCCTCACAGCACATGGACCAGAAGCGCCTCCTCCCCACTTCTGTGGGTGCTGCAAGACCACACACTGCGATCTATACTCCTGGGAAGTGCTGCGGAACAGCCAGAGACGGGCTAAGGCTGCCGCAGGGTCTGAAGGCCCAAGACGCGGCGTGTTCAACCACTGGGACAGGACAGGACGGACGGGACGGGACAGGATAGGACAGGACGGACGGGGCAGGACAGGACCGATAGGACAGGACAGGACAGGACAGGACGGACGGGACGGGACAGGACAGGACGGACAGAACAGGCGGTGCCTTCTTGTCCCTACCACAACCCTAGCCCCTGCGGTCCCTGCAGCCAGCAGCTGCCCACCTGCGTAGGGAGGGCCACCCCAGCTGGGGGACAGCAGGTTTCCAAAGCCAGGGTGTGCTGCCACGGGGGCCCCCAGGCCACTCTCACAGAGAGAGTGTGCGAGGCCGCCGGTGAGGGATCAGCGCTCAGAAGTTCTGAAACTCACGCGCCCTGAACCTGGTGATGAGAATAAAGTGGCCTTCGTGCACACACAGTGACACGCACGGGCTTTGGCTGGAAACCTGGCTTCCAGGAAAGCACTGAAAACGTGACAAGACCTACCTACCTCACAGTGGCTCCGGGAAGCGACACCCACAGCACAGCCAACTGGAACCACGCAGAGAGCCGGCCACGGCCAAGGGTCCGAGTGTGGCCCAAATACACACTCGTTAATAGTGTTTTCAGCAATTACGAGCGCTCTTTGCGAAGACCATGGAGAAGAGACACAGCAAACACTTGCAGGATATTCAACACATAAAAACATTTATATGGTTATGTCTGCTTTGATGTTAGCTTTTATGTACAGAATGGATAAATAAGAAGGTCCCACTGTAGAGCACAGGGAACTATAATCAATATCCTGTGATAAACCATAATGGAAAATAACATGAAAAAAAAAGAGGCAGGGACTGGAATGGAGATGGTACCGTCTGTCCCTGCCACTGACCGTGGTCTGCAGGAAGCCAGTGGCCCTAACATCCAAGGTCCCATCACAATAGCACTGCCGCCGCCTCGAAGTGGGGACATGCCCGCCGCGGGGCGGCTGCCACCCCCTGCCCTTCCCGTGGAGCTGCTACACTTCCATCTGTGTCTGTGCAGGGTTTCCTGATACGAATGAACCCCAAGAACCCAGGATTCCAGAAAGAGGGCAGCGAGAAATACTGCTGCTTTGCGATTCACGCATCTCCGCTGTGGGATTACGACGAGGAAGCTATTCTGGGGTGAGGAAAAAATAAACTGCACGCGTCATTAGCACTGGGTTCTAAAACAAATTTACCAGCAGAGGTTGTTCACTCAGAACCTTTCTAAACGGGGTCACGTCTGTGTTCTCTTTTCCTAGAAATGCCGAGACTTGGCCGCACAGCAGTGAAAGGAGGGGGTGTGGGTGGATGTTAACTGAATTCTCTCTCTGAAGACACTCAAAACGCCTTCACTTGGTTTCCTCCAGTGTTTCTCCCAATTTTTCTTTAAACATTTTTTATTACTCAAACTGCTTTTCCATCATGCTTCCTAAGACAGCGAGGTGAGAGCCCAAGAAAAGAAAGATAGAAAAGCTATGGAGAGAAAGAGAAGGCCAGACTCCATGCAGGCACCGGGCCACACAGGGGCTGCCCCATCGGGCCAGGGCATGGGCAGGCCAGCCGGGAGCAGTGCAGAGACACAGAAAGGCCACAGCCAGCAGCGGGGACACACGTGTGGAAGGTTCTAGTTAGCGTCCAGTGATGCTGGACAGGCACGGACTCGGGGACACGCGTGTGGAAGGTTCTAGTTAGTGTCCAGTGATGCTGGACAGGCACGGACTCGGGGACACGCGTGTGGAAGGTTCTAGTTAGCGTCCAGTGATGCTGGACAGGCACGGACTCGGGGACACGCGTGTGGAAGGTTCTAGTTAGCGTCCAGTGATGTTGGACAGGCACGGACTCGGGGACACGCGTGTGGAAGGTTCTAGTTAGCGTCCAGTGATGCTGGACAGGCACGGACTCGGGGACACGCGTGTGGAAGGTTCTAGTTAGCATCCAGTGATGCTGGACAGGCACGGACTCGGGGACATGCGTGTGGAAGGTTCTAGTTAGCGTCCAGTGATGCTGGACAGGCACGGACTCGGGGACACGCGTGTGGAAGGTTCTAGTTAGCATCCAGTGATGCTGGACAGGCACGGACTCGGGGACACGCGTGTGGAAGGTTCTAGTTAGCGTCCAGTGATGTTGGACAGGCACGGACTCGGGGACACGCGTGTGGAAGGTTCTAGTTAGCGTCCAGTGATGTTGGACAGGCACGGACTCAGCTTGGACCCAGCAGGTGGCAGGGATTTCACCAAAGCATGGAACCCCTTCAACCAAGACCCAAAGGTCCGACAGATGCTTTTCAACCTTGTGATTTCATGAAACACTTTATCTTAAACTGACAAAAAGTGACATATTTGGGACCACAGAATGGAAGCAAAGGCCCTCTGGGACCGTCCACAGGCTTTTACGAAAGCAAAGGTGTCCACGCTCCAAGCACATGACACCTTCTGCACAGGATGAACTGTGGTCCGTCGGAAATGAAGGTGTTTAATCATGTGCATTTATGTCGGAACCGTCAGGGAGGGTAATCGGGCCAAAAGTTCATTTTCCAGTTCTTCACCTTTTCCTAAAGACATTTCAAGTCAAAGCAACAGCAGATCAGTTGGCCAAGGGAACTCATTTTTCTTGATCCAGCAAACTAGGCAGCCCTTTCTGAGACTGCACACAGACCTCAATGGCCGTTTGCTCTGCCCGGCCCCTGATTCTGCAGCAGGACCTGATCACAGACGCCCACGCTGGTCAAGACACACACTTAGGTTTTTGGTAAAAGTATGGGGATTCTTCCCATGAAAGATATAGATAATGTAAGTGCCCACTTTTCCAGTACTCCTGACAGCTACAGATACCAAGAGACACTCAATGCTGTCACAGAGGATCCCAAGTTTAAAGAATTTATATTTAAAAAGATATGGGGCTTCCCTGGTGGTGCAGTGGTTGAGAGTCCGCCTGCCGATGCAGGGGACGCGGGTTTGTGCCCCGGTCCGGGAGGATCCCACATGCCGCGGAGCTGCTGGGCCCGTGAGTCATGGCCGCTGAGCCTGCACGTCTGGAGCCTGTGCTCCGCAATGGGAGAGGCCACAACAGTGAGAGGCCCACGTACCACACACACAGAAAAAGATATGAATAGTCCAGAGAAACACTAGTGGCTGGGATTTCACAGCAGGTTCCTGAGAGAATCTCCTGTTTCATTTTTAGCTAATCATGCAGCCTGCAGGTCACAGCTACCTACCTGGACTGCATCCCTTGTTCGGATAAAACAGATGCAGGAAGACAGTTACCTTGGAGCTTTGCAATTCGCAGAGGGCTCTTAAACACCTCAGTTTCAGCAGTACTCCCAGAGAAATCTGAGGGGATGGTCTTCGCCATTTAAAAATGATCTAGGACGATTCAGCATCCTTCCCCAAAGTGGGTTCCGTGGGAAGCCTGCCATATTCAAAGTGGCTCTGCGATCATCAACATCTGATAAGCTCTAGGCTGACTCGAGTTGGCCTATGACATAGCTTTTCTTCCCTGTAGCGTTCCTCGAATCCTCCAAAACCCAATATGAAATGTGAAATTCCAAGAAGGTGACAAGGGGTGCAAAAGGCCCCTAACTTCCGGCATGTTTCTCCTCACAAGTCAGGTGACCGGGATTCTAGAAAGTGCAAGGTGAGAAGTGCAGGCGCAGAGCTGTCAGCTGGGCAACGAGGCGCGAAGCAGGGAAGGCCAGCCACCGCTCAGAGGCAGAAGAACCAGGAGAGAGCCTAGCTGACCGGAAGGGACCCGGCACAGCGGCCATGCCGTTCAGACCTAGGCTGGTGCTCAAGGACACGGCCACGTGGCCACGGAGCTGGGCCACACTCGGGGCTCCTCAGAGGGTCTCTGGTTCCATCTCCAAGGCCGAGCGAACCCACCGTGTTCGCTTGGCGGACTCCCAACCACTGCGCCACCAGGGAAGCCCGATGCTCTTTCTTTTTTTAACCAGCCCTCCCCTCCCTCTTTCTCTGCATCTCTGCACCTTTGCTTTCTCTGCTTCCTCCAGGTGTGCATCTGTCTGGGGGCGGGTGGGGGGGTGCTGGCTCAGGGACCAGCCTATGGGATGGCTGCCTGTGGATAAGCGCACAAGTTGGGCCTAGCCAGCTGTGGCTGTGGAAAGAGGATCAGGTCCCAGGACACAGAGGGAGGCTGCCCTCCCCGGGGTCTCTGTCCCTAGACTGTCCTTAGGCAAAATTCATTTCCTGGGCTTCCCTGGTGGCGCAGTGGTTGAGTCCGTCTGCCGATGCAGGGGACGCAGGTTCATGCCCCGGTCTGGGAAGATCCCACATGCCGCGGAGCGGCTGGGCCCGTGAGCCATGGCTGCTGAGCCTGCGCTCTGCAACGGGAGAGGCCGCAACGGTGAGAGGCCCGCGTAACGCCAAAAAAAAAAAAAAAAAAATTCATTTCCTTACAATTAAAGTCAACTGGACCTTTTATTTCTTGCAGCCAAACGCATCCTGAAAGAGCCAGTGAAGCAGAAGTCCCTGATTTGCCCTGGGGTACCCCACGAATCCTGGCCACCCATCTGCCTTGGGGTACCCCACGAATCCTGGCTGCACATCTGCCCTGGGGTACCCCACGAATCCTGGCCCCCCACCTGCCCTGGGGTACCCCACGAACCCTGGCCCCCCATCTGCCCTGGGGTACCCCACGAACCCTGGCCCCCCACCTGCCCTGGGGTACCCCATGAATCCTGGCCCCCCACCTGCCCTGGGGTACCCCACGAACCCTGGCCCCCCATCTGCCCTGGGGGAGCCCACGAATCCTGGCCTCCCATCTGCCCTGGGGTACCCCACGAATCCTGGCCCCCCAACTTTCCTGGGGTACCCCACGAATCCTGGCCCCCCATCTGCTCTGGGGTACCCCACGAATCCTGGCCCCCCATCTGCCCTGGGGTACCCCACGAATCCTAACCCCCATCTGCCCTGGGGTACCCCACGAATCCTGGCCCATTTTCCCTGGGGTACCCCACAAATCCTGGCGGCTGGTGGTGCTGTTTCCGAGGTGTCAGAGCTGCGGGGTGTGGCCGCCCTGTTCCTTCCCCATCGCTGGCTGGCGTTTCCAGAGGCCACAGAGCCAGCCCTCCTCAGCCCACCCAGTCCCGGGCAGTCCCAGGCACGGTGCTGCCTCCAGGCCGGCACACCGAGGAGGGACAGCAGCCTCCCACGGGACACCAGGGCCTCTCTGAGAGGCTGTCACCTCCCACGGCGGTCACCAACAAGGGGCTCCTGCTTGGTGGATTAAGAGCTTCCAGACCATCCGCCCTCCACAGGATAAAGGGCTACTCAGAACCACGTGTCGAGCTCCCGCCACTTCGCATACAAAAGCATCCTTCCCCACAGCAAACGCCAGTCTGCAGTGCGCCAGTCTGCACTGTGGAGAGCAGCTTCCGCCCTCGCAAGAGGCCCAGTAGTCTGGGGTCTCCTCCAAGCCCAGTGGGTGCAGCGCTGGGGCCCTGCAAGGGACAGGGAGGACCCCGGGGACTGTGGACTCATCCAGGCCAAGTTCATGTCCTGCCTCCGCACCTGCCAAAGTATTGCAGCTGCTGGGCCGTGGTTTCGCCCATGGAAACAGTCTCCTCCTTGCCGTGTGTAGAAATGCTGTGACACTGACCACCATGAGACAGATGCTAAACATCCCAGGACCTTCCCAATGGGCTCAGGAACTGCATGTGACCCCTCTCAACATCAGCCGGTTCACAGGCAGCCTCTGCTTGTCCGCGCTGGAAGGGAGGGAAGGCATTCCTCATGCTTTCTGGTGACCCCCTTCCAGACACACGAGTTGCCCCTCAGAGGATCTGACCCAGCCTCTGCCACGTCACAGGTTCCCTCCACAGTACACATTCATCCTGATTCATCACTTTTGCACGTGTGTGTTTACACAAAGTGTTTCTCTGAAAGGTCACCTGCTGTCCCCACTCCGAGGGTGAGGGTGAAAGACAAGAGCTGGGGTCTGTCTCCAAGGCCGACGGGAGAGGCTGCACCCATACAGCCCGGAGGGGCGGGGTTGCCGGGGGACGCTCAGGTCCAAGGCTGCTGGGACTCCTACAGGGCCACCTGGGGCAGCCCACTCCCCACAGGGGCCTAGACGAGGCCGCGCACGTGGCTGACGGAGAGCCCTGTGATCCCCGTCCCTGGCCCATCCTCGTCCATCTTCCTCCACATCTGGTCCCTCCACTTGGGGTGGGGCGGCTCCTATGTTGCGGGTCCTCCTTGTCACAGGACAGCGGCCTCTGAGACACAGCATAGCAAAGCTGCTAACTCAGGAAACCTTCTGTTGCAACAGAGGTCAGACCTGCTTTTCTGCAAAGACCACCTTGAACTTTTGACTCAAAACCCATTTTATTTTATTTATTTATTTATTTTTTGCCGTACGCGGGCCTCTCACTGCTGTGCCCTCTGCCATCGCGGAGCACAGTCTCCGGACACGCAGGCTCAGCGGCCATGGCTCACGGGCCCAGCCACTCCGCGGCATGTGGGATCTTCCTGGACCAGGGCACGAACCCATGTCCCCTGCATCGGCAGGCGGACTCTCAACCACTGCGCTACCAGGGAAGCTCTCAAAACCCATTTTTTAATCAAAGCAGCCCTTCTCTCTCCACGAGCGGCCCCGGCACCGTCTTCCCAGCTGCATATGCACAGCATCGTTTTTTAAACCCTATTTAACATAATCCTTTCCAGACCTGGACTGACATTCCAGCTTGTGGAGCCCTTTCTGCACATCAGCTCCTGTAAGCCATCCCTGAGTGCCCCCCACGTGCCAGGCCTGGGGGACCACAGCCTGTGGGTCCACCTGAGTCCAGGCAATGTGCCAGGTGGGCATTAAAGATCCCAGCGGATCCGACGCACGCTTAGCAACACACGAAGAAAGACTAAGGTCCTCTGGGTCCACCAAGGCACCACGAGCCACGGGACCCTCATCACAGAAGCCACCAGCACCACGGGGACTGTGGGATGAGGTTCGGGGAAGACGCTCCGTCCCACGGCTCAGAAATCTTTGCTGGAACCATCATCGCCGTCCACCTGACAGCCGGTCTTTTCCAAATGAGTCACAAAGGACTTAAAAATGCCTCGGTGATTTCTCCCACCAACACTCTCTTTCCTGATGCTAATTTAATTTCACTCCCCTCTAGAGGTAAGAAAGTTATCACTCAGAAAGAAGTAGTTAGGTGTCTGCATTTCTGGTAAATCAGTGATGCGATGTTATTAAACTAAATCACTAGATAAATGATACGCCATCACATAAATGATGGAATGATGCTTGTCAAAGACCTGGACCTGCAGATAAGACGCACTCATCTGTTTGTGATAACCCAGGAAGACTGGTAGGCGCCTGCAGACACTATGCAAAATTGTCCAGCCACTGTTCCCAGACTCTCATGGGCAAAGTGGGCGGTTTCTTCTGACACAGCGCACACATCATTCCCGCCATGAATGAACAGGTTCGTGCTCTCGCGCTTTACTGGCAAAGCCCCAGTGCAACCCAAGCTCCATGCGATCGACAGACTCTGGTTTAAAAATATTATCAAATGAACCAAATGTGGTTGTTTTAAAATTCATATAACACAATAAAAGAAACAGGAAACCCAAGAAGCCTGTGTCTAAGAGAGAGACCCTCGGACCTCACACAAGGCCAGTGACCACCCACCCCTCCAGGGGGACCCACGCAGGAGGAGGCATCACTGGGTTTGGGGCCCCAGTGACTTCCGAGGAGGGTCAGACTCGCCAGGCTATGACTGACAGGCCCGCGGGGGTCGGACATGTAAGCAGGGGCTGGGTGGGTGCCACAGGTGACAGCCGGGGCCCACACGGTGGCAGAGGCAGGACCCCAGCTCCAGGGGTGGGGGGATGCAGAGTGCAGGAGGCCTGAGAAGGTCAAGGGAAAGGTGGGCAAAAGTCACCACAGTGTCCCCCACACTGGGTATAAGCTGGAGAACCAGGATGCTTGTACGAAACTCAGCTATTCCCACCCCATGGCCCGGGCTCCCATAATATAAGAACTCAGGCTCGTGGCTCAAACAGACGCTTACTTCTCATGGTTCTGGAGGCCGGGAGTCCAGGGTCAAAGTCCCACAGGGTCAGGTTCTGGAGAGGACCCTTGCTGGCTTGTCTGCAGCCGTGTTCCTGCTGTGTCCTCATGGGTGTGGAGCAGCTTTGGTCTCTTCTGAGGGCACTAATCCCACCACGGGGGCCCCACCCCATCACCCCATTTAAACCCAGCCACCTCCCTAGGCCCGAACCTAGGGCCATCAAAGTGGGGTCAGGGCTTGAACAGAGGGATTCTCCGGGGACACAGGCGTGCAGCCCACAGGTCACCCAGACCACACCGACTTGGTAGGCTCAGATGAGCGCAGGATGCCTCTCCCATAGCATTTGGCAAGGACATGGCCACAGGGTGGACACAAAGCCAGGGCAGACTTGGCATGGCCTGCCCAGAGGCACCTGCACCCTCTGGATGCCTCACGTGCAGGACGCGGGAAGCCAGATGGCTCCGTCACATCACATCACAACGGCTGCAGACTCACACCTGCCCACCCCTGCTCACACCTGCCGACTCCTGCCCACCCCTGTTCACCCCTGCCCACACCTGCCCGTGCCTGACCACATCTGCCCACTGAGCAGCTATCAAGTGGTCACAGAGAAGGAAAGCCAGAGCACAGTGGAGGAGGCCCTGACTCATCTGAGGGGTATCTAGACCACTTTGGGCAACAAGGGTTCTTCCTTTCGAGTGGCTGCTTGAATCGTTCACTCCTTCCACCGCCCCGACTAGTGAATACAGAGGCTTGCGATGCCCCCCTGTGCCCAGCTCCTTCCAGACGGCTTATGCTTTCCTCTTTCCCACTTGACCTGGTCCTTCCAGGGCACGAGGTGGCATTAGGTGGGCCCACGTGTCCAGCACACTGTGTCCATGTTTATTCCCTGTCAGAGCTCCTGACTGACACTGATCCCACTGCTTCCTCTGACTTTGCAGGAAGAGAAGGAGAGCAGGTTTTCCTGCCCTCAGGTAAGTGGCAAAGGAGGGGCCCCCGCCCCCATCACGGGCACTGAGCCCGGGCGGGCAGCTTGAGGCTGCCAGGCATCGCCACTGGCAGCACCAACAAAACACGCATTCAGGAGTTCAGAACCCAGTGTGGTCAAGAGACATCCCTTTGAGCCAGTTAGCAAACAACGAAAGCCACCATGTTTCTACGCGTAGGGCTAAGTGTGGAACATCTTTCCTGGTCGCTGGCCCCAGAGGGTGGAGGAATCTTGGTGACAGAAATTCAGGCACCAAATGCAACATTCTTGTGGGGGAACTGACTCTGATCCCAAGAAAAACAGCAGGCAAAATCCCTGGGTTTCCTGATTCTGCTTATAGAGTTGTACAGTCCACGGGGTGGAGGCCGGTTTTCTTGCCAGCCGCTGCGAGAGCCAGATAATATTTTCATGGTCTTATTTTAGGACGGGTAATGTTGTAAACAACCTCAGTGCCCAACCCACAGACAGCTTGTCTAGACCCTTATTTGAAGCAGAAGGTCACCAGGCAGGCAGACATCCCAGATGGACTTCAGGCATGTGATGAGGGCTGCAGCCCGGCAGGCACTGGCCGCGGAAAGGGACCCTGACCTCACCTCTGAGTGCTGACACGGGGACGGCGCAGCCCGCTCGCGAGGCATGAGGTCAGAAGGCAGCAGCTCTCGGGAGTGGGCAAGCCTCGGGAGAAACGACTCCCTCATAAGAGTGCAGACCCCGCACGCTGCAGGGGACGGGTATGCAGAGAAAGAGGATGTACTTGAGGACAAGGGTGGAAAAGTGCAGAGGAGACTGGCTCCACCAGAAAAGGCAAAGAGGCTCCTGAAACACACTCACTGAAAAGAGAACATCAAGGGCCCAGGAAGACCTAGCTTAGTGGCTAAGGCCAGCGGTGCCAGACCCTGGTGTCAGGTGCTGCCCAGCTCCACCGCCCACACCGGGGCCCCACCAGCTCCACTGCCCACACCGGGGCCCCACCAGCTCCACCGCCCACACCGGGGCCCCACCAGCTCCACCGCCCACACCGGGGCCCCACCAGCTCCACCGCCCACGCCGGGGCCCCACCAGCTCCACCGCTCACACCGGGGCCCCACCAGCTCCACCGCCCACACCGGGGCCCCACCAGCTCCACCGCTCACAGCTGGGCCTCAGTTTCCCAAATGCAGACTCGATGTACCATCTGCACCTAACTCTCAGGTTTGTTTTGAGAGTAAATGTTATTTATATACATAAACATATAAACCACACAGAATGTTGTTTTCTCCATCTTTGTTGTTATTATTCTTGTTGTTAGTGTTAGCGCTATACCCCACTGTGGAACATCACCGGGTCCCCCTCCCAAGCCTGCAGCCCACCCTGGGCCAGGCCCTGCCAGCCAGGAGGGACGGACCTGCCAGCCCACCCTTCCGACAAGGTGACGACTGGCGATGTGACCACGGATGACTTCCTGAAGCTCTGCCTGTCTCCTCCGCTGGGGACACCGTGTGTATCACAGGCACCTCACAGTCTTACTTTAAGGCAGAAACTGCTGGTTTAGTTGGCTGTCACCTTCTGGGTCAAGTCAAAATCCTTCTGCCCTGAGCACATCCTATTCAAAGCCAGGAATGTTACAAACTGTTCAATTACCCTCTAGTCCAGGTGCCCGGGAACGTCCAGGTTTAATGCCTCATTGATCCAGACGAAGATGATGGTGGTGACATTTTTTTCAGAGAACCTAAAATTCATCTTTCAGCATCAAATCATCAGTACTATTATTCTTTTACCATTTTTATAAAACTCTTTCTATAACATATAAACATCTCAAACATCCTAAATGTTGTTCCTAAATCATTCCTAAGTGGCACTTTGGCCAGGAAAGTAAAAAGCCTCGCCCGGCAACAAGCCTGGTAGCAACAGGAGAAGAGCAAAGAGAAAAGATCCCAGTTTCCCTCCCTTCCCAGAGCCATGAGCCAGCTCGTCGGTCCTAACTCCGCACGCGAGCAGCCTGGCGTTCCAACCAGGGGTGGCTCACCTGCTTCGCAGCAGCTGGGCCGGGAGGTACGGAGCCCGGCGTGAGCGCAGGGGGGCTCCCGGGGCCGCAGAGCTCGGGGAAGGGGTTGGGGATGGCCGGCAGAGACGACGTCCTCAACTGCTGGTCCCCCTGGTGCAGGCGCCTGCAGGAGAGACAATGCCCGTCAGAAGCTGCCGTCCGCTCAGGACCCAGGGGTCCCACGACTGGGAACCTGCCTGGAACCCCGAGGGAGGGATTTGGACGAATGTTTGAACACCTGTGTCCACACCGCACTGCTCACAACCGTCAAAAGGTGGGAGCAACCAATGGCCCACTGTCCCAGGAACAATGACACCACGTGGTGTAAACGTGCAGCGGGGCATCACTCAGCCGGCACAGGGAAGGGGAGTCTGACACGAGCTACCACACGGATGAACCGTGAGGACGGCACTGCAGCGAGGCACCTGGAGCAGTCACATCCAGACAGAAACAGAGTGGAGGGCCAGGGGTCGGGGCCAGGGGGTCACTGTCCAGTGGGGACAGGGTTTCAGATGTGCAAGGTGTGCAAGTCCTGCAGGTGTAAGACACAGAGGAAAGAGAGGAGGGCACTTCCTGTAACCGCTGGGCCACGCGCCCAGGAGCTTACGTGGACTGTTAACAGACTCCACTCCGCCGTGATCGCCTCCTGGTGACAGAAAGCCCGGGGGACGCAGGAGTCCTTTGTCACACAGAGCGAGAGGGGAGGAGGTGCAGCCATGCTCATCGTCAGGACCTCCCGGCCCCAAAGTACTGCTAAGCAGTGACTCACCGGAGACTGTTTTACTTTCTTCTGAATTACCGCGCGAGAGGCTGACTTTCTGCTATCCTAGCTTCACAGAAGTTCACAAGCTTCTCTCTCTAGGAGGCAGTCTTGAGCATTTTAAAAGTCCTCTTTTTTAGGGCAGTGAAATGACTCCATACAATACTACGAGGCTGGACCCACGTCATCACACGTTTGTCCAAACCACAGAATACACACCATCACAAGCCAGCCCCCGTGTGAAGCAGGGGCTCTGGGCGTTAACGATGGTGCTAAGGGTCATCGGTTACAAGGGGGCCGCCCCGCTGGGGATGCTGAGGGAGGGGGCTGAGTGTATGCTGAGGGGAATGGGAGCACGGGGGAAACCTCCGCAGCTGCCTCTCGATTTTGCTATGAAACCAAAACGGCTCTTAAAAATAAAATCTTAAAAAAAAAAAAGGTGCTAATTGAAAGAGGCCAGACACAGAAGGTCACATATGGTATGATTCCATCTGTCAGAGATATCCAGACCAGATCAATCCACAGCACAGGACACAGATGGACGGCTGCCACGGGCTGTGGGGAGGGGAAAGCAGGGGGGCCCTGCTCAGTGGGTGCCAGGTTCCTCTGGCCGGAGATGGGGGTGCTCGGGAACTACACAGGGCGAGGGGGGCGCTGCACAGCCCTGGGAGTGTCCTAACCGCCACCCAACACACACTGTGAAGTGATTCAGTCTACGCTTGTGCAAATTTCATTTCGATACGTTATTTTAAACACTGAAAAGCAAAGTGGTTTCAGCGGTTCACAGGTATCACCCAAAGCCAAACCGAGGTATATCAGACAAAGCGGAAGAGTCCCAGGGGAGAGGCCCGTGGCCAAAGGGTACTTCCCTTCACAAGACACGGGAGGCGGGGTCAGGGACCGGGAGGGTGGGACCACACTCCTCCACCTGTCCAGGTGCGAGCACGCCCCCTTCACCTGTCACCCCTCTACTGCTCCAGTTTCTGCTCTGTACCTGCTCTCTTCAGACGTGTGACAATCTCTGAAGTCCTCGGCAGGGCAGACCTGCTCCTTGGGCCCCTCACCTGGGTCTGCATCTGGGGCCCCCACTCAGCAGGTATGGGCCAAGTCACCTCCCCCGGTGCCTGTTTCCTTACCTGGGAACTGAGGGTCACCACGCCAGCACCTAGTAAGGCTGCAGTGACCGTTCCATCAGCTACTATATGAGGACCCAACAGACTTATACACAGGAGGTGCTCAGCAAACACAGGAAATCCTCAGCAGACCCATTTACAAAATGAGTCTTTGGGGATCCTATATTGGTTGTCCCATTTTTTAAAATGCACCTGAAGATAAGAAACGATATGACAACGTGAGAGAATGTCGCTGAGAAGAGGCTGGGCCCGGGACCGGTGTCCGCTCTCTGGAGGGAGTGAGCCTCCTGTCCTCTGTCCATCAAACCCTGGGATTCAGTACCTGCAGCCCCTGGGCAGAGGGACAAGTACGGCCAGGACTCCAGACTCAAGGGCCCTGGACAACTAACTGGCAGGGAACCAGGCCTTCCTGCACCCCTGTTCTCTGCCTGGTCCAGCCTCATGCACCGTCACTGCGGCTGCCACTCCATCCTCCCGGGGCCTCCCCGAGGCCACCACGGATGGGTGGCCAACACACTCCAGACCCAGAGAAGCCTGCAGGAGAAGAGAATGTCTCCCCCCAGACTGAACTCACCAGGAGCTCAGAACACAGGGGTGACGGTCTAGGGAGCAAAGTGGTACATACACTGGAGGATGGATGTGACAAAGGGCAGGATGCCGAGAAGCAGTGACCCCAGGCCACCCCGGCCGCTGCACCCCACCTGCAGACACTCGGTTCCCACCCCCCGAGACAGAGCTGGCAAGAGGGTCATCTGGCTGCAGAAAACATAGGATGCCGGGCTGGAAAGAAGGCTCACAGAAGTTTCCAGAAGCACAGCAAACACTCCATCCCCACAAGGAAAGGAGATTCCCAAGAAGACGCTCCAGCCTGACAGACGTCCCAGCCACAGCACACCGCACACCCTCCCCCGAGAAAGCCCAGGGAGCAGCAGGTGTCAGTCACCCCCTCAACCTCCCTTGCCTGAAAACCTGCCAGAGCTGCCGCGGGGCCGGGGTGGGGACCGCAGAGAGCTCGTCTGCTGCATTTCACAAAGGCCTCCACCCAGAAGGTCTCCCATTGCCTCCATTCACAACCACTGCCCCGACTTCTCCCAGGCAGAGACAGAGCCCAGGTGCCCCCAACACTCTGTCCCCCACCCCCCAAATCCACGAGCTGCAAATCTCCTCCACCCCCCCCATCCCCGGTCAGCACAGTGCCACTCTAGGCTGGTCCCCGAAACACCTTCCAAATCTCCCCCAGCCCTGACCCCAGGCTTCCAGAACTACCCACCGAAACCCAAATCCAAGCCTCCCTGACCTGCTCAAACCCTTCCCCCGTCCCTCCCCTGGGAGGGGCTCCCAAAGGCCTCTGGATCTGGCCCTACCTGTTGGGATCTCTTTTCTAACCCTCTCTGTGGAGGTCTGATAGACACACAAAGCCGTGCGTATTCAATGTCCACAACTGGACGAGCTTAGAGAGAAGAACACGCCGTGACCCGTCACCACAGTCTGGCCGTAAACATCCTCCAATGTTCACGCCCACCCTCCTCACTTGCTTATTATTGTGATTATTTTGTGTGCGTGTGTGTGATGAGAACACGCCACACGAGACCTGGCCCTGTGGCAAGCTCCTCAACACGCAGCGCAGCGCTGCTAAGTCAGGCCGCGCTGCACGGCACGCCGGCAGGCCTCGCCCACCAGGTTAACCTGACCCTCTGGACCCTCCGACCGGCACCTCCCATCCGGCCCCCGGCAACCCTCTCCACTCCCCGCCTCCGCGCTCCTGACGCCTTCAGGTTCCTTGTGGAAGTGGAATCACGTAGTAACTGTCCTTCTCCGTGGGTCCTATTTACCCGGCACACTGTCCATGCTGTCCGGCAATGGGTGAACGGATGGAGAAAACGTGATACATACACACGCTCAGCCGTGAAAAAGGAAGGGGATCTGGCCACTTCCGACACCAGGGCCCAGCTCTCCTGCTCAGGAAATCTCTTCCTGCATCCTTCAGCTCCTCTCACCCTTAAACACCCAGCTCAGAGGTCTGCTTCCTCCAGGGAGCCCTCCTCCACCTGGCCCCCGGGGGAACGGGACAGGTGTCTGAGACTGCACGTTCCTGACCAGCCCCTGGTCCCCTCTGGGCAGTGAGGCCTGGGAACCCTCCGTGGGCTGCCTGGCCGTTCGCTCATTTATTCCAGGGCGGTCTCCTCTGACAGGGTTTCTGCACATCCCACCGACCTGGCACAGAGCAGGTGCTCATAACATACGAGTGCCCTGAACTGAACCAGGTACCAGCAGGTACTCCGGCGGCCCTGCTAGACAGAGGGAAGGAAGGGGCCCACCAAGTTGAGCCAGGCGCCATGACCCCAAGACCCACCCCTCGCTCCTGGTGGGGAGGCCAGGGCCCACCTGACGGCGAGGATGTGCATGGGCTGGGACCGCTGCAGCCTCTGCCGCGGGGCCACCTGCCCCTGCAGGGGCCTTGCTCCGGGGGGCCGGCCGCGGGGATGCTGGCCATTGCGCAGGAGGGGCGCCGTCTCCGCGGCCGCGCACAGGCTCTCCAGGGACGCATCCATGTCGTTCACCAGCGTCTCCAGGTCCACGTCGTCCTCTGTGCGTCGAAAGGGAGAGAAAGACAAACGTCAGCGGCAGCGAGGGGCCACGGCCAGGTTCCAAGACTCACACCGTCTTAAAATACGACGTGAGGGTGGAGGACGGTAACTGAAACAAGCCCACATTTCTATGAGGAACCATCTGTGTCCTATGCATTGATATCTGTCGATACTCCAGAAGCAATCCAGAAATCACAGCCCATCTGCCTTTCCCATCTGTACAGGAGACCCTCTGGGGGCATCTGCTGGAGTGCAGGGGGCCACGCACAGCCTGAGCCCCGACCTCAGCTGGCTAATCGCAGGGGCACAAGGAGCCCTAAGGAGGCCAGTCAGGGCTTCTCCCTTCCCCGAAATTCCAGAAGAGAAGCAGAGAGACAGGAACGGGGCAGCACCTGACCCTGATCCCAGCCTCGTCTGCGAAGGCCACCAGAAGGGCCGCAGCCGCGGCAGACGGGCCCCGAGGCTGCCTGTGAGACCCGCACCTGCAGGCCTCTGGGTGCCCGACAGCCAGAGGGAGGCTGCTTTCACACAAGCAGGCCCGAGGCCGACGCAGAGAGAGGACGACAGGAAACGCCAGAAAGAGAGATGGGTGCTTTTATGTGTTGGTGTGGCCGAAGCCGGTCAACCATCATTCTAGATGTTTCCGTGAAGCTATTCTCAGACGAGACTCTAAGAGAGACGAGAACAACGAGGGCCCCGGGAAGAGGGGCGGCGGCTCTTCCCGGGTCTGCAGCCTGCGGCCCCCGCAGACGTGAACGTGGACTCACGGCTGTGCGAGTCGACTCCTCACAGGAACCAACCCCAAACACAGGCACACGCACATCCTGTGGGCTCAGTTCTGGAGATCCGCCCCTTTCTGACAACAGGGCCCAGGCCACTGAGGCTGCCTCTCACGAAGAGGTCACAGGTCAGCCAATTCACAGTCTATCTGGCTTCCCCGGAGCCCAGGGAACAAACCAGAGCCAGGGCCCAAGACAGCCAGGCCTCGGCCCACCCGAGCAGCCCCCGAGGGGCAGGACAGTCCTGCTGCCCCACCCCTGCCCCTGTCCTGCGCCTGCCGGTTCGGGCCCCAAGCCCCAGTCCCGGGTCTCCATCCCTCCGGGTCTGCAGCTCTCACTGGAGCTCACAGTGGTACCAGGCCAGCAGGTGGGCGTGAGGAATCAGTGAGTCCTCACCTGCTCTGTAACAGAGCCTGGCCCAGGGTAAACACTTGGTCGGTGTTATTTATTTGCTCTATTTCATTTATTCCTCACAAAACAATGCAGAGTGGTGCCTATTAACCTGGTTTAACAGCCAAGGAAGTCGGTCCAGGGTAGTCAAGTAACCTGCCCCAGGTCACACCAGCAGTCAGCAGGGAACCTGGAATCTGAAAACAAGTTTTGCAGCTGCCAACGTGAGCTCACCAGGTGCGCACTCCACCCGTGAGCTCACGGAACTTTCTGGAACACTGACCTCCCTGCCCCTCCCGCTCCCCCCACAAATGTCTCCGATGTTCAGCCTCCCTGTCTCACGAGGCAGAAGGGCAAGAGGAGACAGAAGGAAACAAAACAGAAAACCAACAAAAGCCAGCCTAGAAGGCACAGAAGCCGCAGGGTGCAGGGGGTGGGGTCGGCGGGGGTGTTCAGGATCAGGGAGTCTCTGGTCGGGTGCGGGGGGTGGAGTGCTGGTACGGAGAGATCCAGGAAGAGGCAGGAAGACCACAGAACACCCCTCCCCCGAGGCCCCTTTACCCTTCAGGCAGTGATGCCCGCAAGAGAGGTCTGGGGAGCGTCCGGAACAGACGAGCAGGCAGGCCCTGAGAAGGACGGACAGACAGACAGACAGACAGACACACGGATGGCCCGGGGTGGGGGGGGCGGAGAAGGATGGGCGGCTGCTGAAATCGCAGCGATGAGAGTGCAGTCCCACTGGAGCCAAGGACAGAAGCCCAGGCAGGGTGGGTGGGGCAGAACCCGGGAAGAAGGGGGGTGTCTGGGGGGGGGCGTTGTGCAGAGACCCCGGCACCCGGGGGAGGGCTGACGGGGGAGAGGGCAGAGCCCCGCACCTCCAGGCCCTGGTGGAGGAAGGAGTCGAAAGATGCTGCTACAGCCCAGGTTATGCGTTGTCTAGTATTAAGTAAACTTGATTAACTCGATTAACATTAACATTTGCAAAACGCAAAGGCCACTGTCTTCCTGGCTTTCACCCGGCTTTAGAAATCAAACAGGAATAGCGTTCTCGCTCTCTGACAGATTTCAGCCAAGAAAATAAAAGGTCCTATCCCCTCAGGTGCATCTTCCTTCCAGTCATTTCTTCCCTATGCATTTCTGAAAGCCTCTGGCTGTGCCCACGGGGGCAGGCCTCTGTGTCTCCTGTCCTTTTCTTTCTGTTCCTTCTCCCACCAGCCAGGTCCTTCCTGGGCCACCCCGCGCTGCACTCAGGTCACTGTGCTTTCAGGAACACAGAGTGATTCTGACATCATTCAAAGTAAATATAAAGGCAAACTGGACGTAAGCTGGTAAATATAAAGGTAAAGGGTGTAGGTGCAACGCACGCCCTAAAGCGCTTTAACTCTCCTCTGAGGTGGGTTATTGATAAAAGCACTTTCTACGCTAATACATTTAATGGTGAACCTGTTAGAGCCAGGTTAGTCATTTAACAGTCACTTGGTAGGCTAGACTTTTCATAGATCAACTCCAACCACTATACTGGCATGTTTCAAACTTGCCTATTTTCCACAGCCCTTAGAGCAAAGAATAGAGACTAAGACACCCTAATCCAGAACAAACGTTAAACACTTCCTGTGGGGTCAGTTAGCATTTCGTCTGTTTGGATAGTAACATCACTCAGCGTCGTCTGATTTTACTTAAACTTTGTTAAATTCTAATAAAGACTGATAATTAAATCTTCCTAACAAGGGTTTTAAAGGGTTTGATTCTGAAGAGGACGCTTCTCCACATGCGACGGCACTTAAAAAAAAATTACTACACTGAGATTTTGCTGGAATGATATTCAATTCTTTCGAATGTTCCACGAGCCAGTCCATCGTGGAGCAAGGCTGCCCCGTGTCCCTCCAACACGTGTGGCTGTCTGCACGAATCCACGTGCATCGGTGCTCACCCACGTGAGGGAGCCTTCCTGCAGCGTCGTGCAAGTGGCAGAATCAAACACCAGGGCATTAACAAAGCAGAGGCTTCTGGAAAGGACCGTTAAGATTAAGTGTCTATAGCTGCTACCTTGAGGCCAAAGTATCTGCTGTGAGCCGGTACCTCTGAAAGGAGTCCTGCAACGGAGAAGGGAAACAATTTGATACGCGACGTTCCACTCCATACGAATTTGGGAGGGTATATTTACTGGCCAAATGTAGGTCAAACAACATGGCTGTAAATCAAGTTATTAATAGTTATTTTCCTTCCTTAAATAACCCAGTCCTAAGCTGGTCAGAGACTTTTGTCCCAAACGCCGGAGTCGTTCATCGGATCCCCAAATCACAGGTGTATCTGGTCTCGCTGTCATCTTTAGCAAAGGAGGCTCGCTGAGGTCTAAAATGAGTACGAATTCAGTGAAACACATTCAAGTTTGGATTACTCCGGGAGAATGTCTTCCAGAAGCCAAGCCAGGAACAGGGCAGGCTGCAGGCGGAGAGGAGAGCGTGAGTCACAGGAGGACCTGACCGGCACCGCCTCCTGCCACCCCCCGGACCCCACTCGCTCCACTGCCCCCTGCCTGGTTCACGGCGCCCTCTAGTGGCTTCTTTAATTAGATAGTAAAGATGACACCGGATCCGCTTTATGCAACTATTTTGGCACCTTAAAGAAATGCTTCTTGCACCACGTGTGCGCCAGATGCATCCTTCCTGCCCTTTCTTTACGGACCCACGGAAGCCTCTCCCCCATCTGCCCCCATTTTCACGTATGAGGCGCACGCTGAAGTAACAGAGAGCTGGCAGGGCAGGGCACCGACCTCCTTACAAGGCAAACCCTAGAGGGTGATAAAGTCTTAAGTAAGAGGAGATTCGTCCCTGAGAAGAAAATAATAGACGGCATTTGTAAGGCTGTGGTAAGAGAAGACGTATGTATTTTCATCTTCCTCCATGGTTCCTGGCACACGGCTCCTAAAATCCTTGTAATTTCCTGATACGAGTTAAGGGGAGCACCTTCGTTATAATATCTGGCCCTTTTCTGTTGTTCCTGAAATAGCTCCCGAGCCACTAGTAAAGGTGAAAGAAGTGTGTTTTGTTAATCATAACAAGCCCCTTTCGACTAGGTCTGAATTTATGGGAATGAGGTGATTTCTGGAAAGCCCCCAGACAAGCACTTGATAGAGACTGGCTCCCAGGGGAACCAGCTGTGTGATGAGAGGCTGGGACTTTTAGCCCCAGCCCCGAGCTCCAGGGAGGCCAACTGCAAATGGCCAATGATTTCATCCATCATGCCTGTATGAGGAAGCCTCTATAGAAACCCTAAAAGCCTGGGCCTTGAGAGCTTCCAGGTCGGTGAGCAGGTGCGAGTGCTGGGAGGGTGACCCCGAGGGCAGGAAGCCCCACCCCGCCTCCCCGGGTACCTTGCCCTCTGCATCTCTTCACCTGGCTGTTCCTGAGTTGTACCCTTGACAACAAACTGGTAATCTAGTGAGTAAACCGTCTTGCTGAGTTCTGTGGGCTGCTCCAATAAATGATCAAACCAGGTACGTAGCATCAGAATTGAACTGAATTGTAGGACAGCCAGCTGGGGTGGGAGAATTACTTGGAGAAATTCTAAGAACAAAAGCATTCAGGGAGTTTCCTTGACAGCACAAGACCTGAAAATTCCCCAGCACGTGTGCAAAGGCCAAAGTTCTCACACATTTCTACCTGCACAGGAACTAAAGGCCCAGCCTGCAAAAGCACTTTCAACCTAAACCATGTTCCCTGGGCAAGCTTTTCTCGTTGACCTCTACCTTGTACAAATATAACTCAACATGCTACTGAAATACCTTTTTGCAGCACACCAATTCATCTTCAATCCTCATGTATTCTAGTCACGTGTATTTAATTTTTAGTATGTAGAGGTGCTTGGACGTAAGTAAGCAGAATAAGAAAATGAAGTATTACACCATTAGAGGAGTCTTTTCTGTTCTGATTCATGATATTTAAAGATACTCATCCAAAATAAAAGCAAATCACCTAGCCCCAACTCCAAATAAAAATACAAATGCAACCCCCAAGTCCTGTCATTAAACAAACAAACAAAACCAATGCTTTATTTCGGTGGTTACTTGGGCAGGCAGGACATAAAACCCCTCAGAATTAGTCTGTCTGGCATATGCACAGAAATACATACACAGCACTGGAGAGATTCACAACTCCTGATGTCTTCCATGTTTACAAGAGAAACGTTTTCCCAACATGCGGGAAAACTTGCGTCCTTTCCCGTCTACCACCACAGACAACGGTAATTGCCAAGTTCAATGTCTATTAAATTGAGAAATACAGGTCAACAAAATGATGAATTAAACAACCTGTAAGAATCTGCGTGTTTTTTGTTTTTTTTTTTTCATTAGGACCATATATACATTTGAAAAAGTGCTGCCTAACTTTTTGGGCAGCTGTGGTGCTCAGAGGACCACCCCCCCCCCCCCGCCACCGCTCTCCCAGGACCCAAAGGCCATGTGGGTGGAACCACCGCCCAGAGCACAGTCAGGGTCAGCTGGTGACATGAAACTGGACAAGTACACACACACACCCTGGGACCAATCCAGTTAGACAAAGCGAACATTAAAACAACCCTCCCAATCTGCTGATTCTGGGCAATCTGTGCCTTGCTTTGTGTCAACAGCTGGTAGGCTGATTATTTTTCTTGGAATGCCTTTCCTTCTGCTAATTCAGAGGCAGGACTGTGCACCCAGAAAAGGGACGTGCATATTTAGTTAGTCGTGTGTCCAGTTCCTGGAGAGCCCTGGCACTTCCTTCTGTTCTTCAGGAACTGCATCCAGCACCCCTCCCTAGAGCATCCCTCAGCAAGTGACAAAGCCAGCATCCTACCAGGCAGCCCTGTCGATAACACAGAGCACGCAGACCGCTGACGTTCTGCCTCCACGACATCTGCAACCTGTTTTCCTCAAAGCCACATTTAGGTCTACATGTTCTGTCTGAAGAAGCACCACCCCTTATGACTGCTTACGGCTCTACAGCTGTGACTTAGCACAATCAGGACGGAATTTAGACACAAACCCTTGTCTACAACCACACAGATGAGAAAGGCTGTGGGCACTGCTTAGAGGTTTGTGCATTTTATGTTAGGTATGTTGTACCACAATTAAAAAAATAATAATAATAGTGAAAGCATCTTTTAAATTGGAATGCTTAATAGTCTCAAATACATTCACTTAAGGTCTTCTCCTGGCTGATCTACTTGGGTGCCTTTAAGAAGCCCTCAACCCTAAACCTGCCTGCCTGCAACCAATGCCACGCGCTTGGACCTGACGGGCAGAGCGTCCTGGGCTGCCCCACCCTCCCCGGAGCCCACTCCAGGGGACGCCCTGCCCACCCGCTGGCCTCAAGCCCCATCCCTCTGGCGGACAGGTGCCCCCCCTCCCCGACTCTGCACACCTGTGGTCCTCACTCGTCCCCAGCATGAGCACCACCCCCCGCCACTGCTCTCTGCCTGCACACGTGTGGCTTCCTCCACCAGCAGAAAGAAACAGTATGTACGCCACTCCTGTCAGTCATCACAGGGGCTGGGCTCCTGGGGTCAGTGCAGGTGGCCCAGGGTGACAAGTGGGGACAGGACTTTAGTGTGGAGAAGAGTCAAGGGTCCTTCCCAGAAAAGAAACATTTCATTGAGGCGATGGATGCAAGAACCTAGGCAAGAGATAAACAAGACTCAGGAGGTGCCCAGGCCACGGAGGCTGAGGGCCACGGGGGGACCGCTGGGGCTGGCTTTTTGGGTGACCGGCCAAGGATGCCCGGGCGGACTGGCTCGTGAAGGCCCAGACCACCACACTGGTTTCCCGAGTTACACGAAACATGAATTCCTCTTCCCAACGAACATTAACTTTTAGTACACACGTGTATGCTTCTCCGCCAACGCCATGGAATGCAACAGGTAGGTATTCAACCATACCTGTGTGCATCCTCCCATAAGGGGTTCATGTTGCGATGGCTTGTGCAGGGCCTGGCCATCAACGGAGGCTGAACGAACAGACCCGCAGAAACACAGCCAGTCGGCATCCTCTCACAGCCCTGCCGACTGCTCTTCACCCGTCTCCCCAGAGCAGCTGCAAGGGCCCGGACGCTTACTACGGTGACCCTTGGGGAGGAAGCTGGGCTATGTCTCACCACCGGGTCTGTGACAGCCCAGGAGGCTGCAACACACTGGGGGGCAGGACGAGGCACGACCTCCGGGACAGATCAGAGTCAAATGCAGACATCCTAGCAGCCTGACCAGCCAGCTCCACCACCATAGCAGACGAGCAAAAAAGTGATTAATGATGAATCACTCTGGACTCTGATTCCCGTGAGATGTACTTGTTCAATCTACGTCTTAAGAGAGAGCTGGAGAATGTTCTACCCAGAAAACAACTAAGAAAATGAGGAAAGCTACACATTCCACTCAGTGATCCCATTCACTGAAATTCAAGAACTGGCGTAAGAGAAAAGAGCATAAGTTTCCCCCTTTCTTGGATTTTTATCCTGTCACACTGTTGCCAGGAAAGACCTGGATATCATACAAGTTTCTTTCAGGTCTTTAAGACTGTTTGTTTTCTGCACCTGGGAGCACAATTTTCCACGACCAAAAAGTTGAAAACTGCCAAGCAAGGACCAAGGACCCGAGCTACAAATGGCAGAAAAAACTACAGACTCTGTTGTGTAATCTCTATTTGCACTATTAGAGAGCAATTTGGAGGAGTGGGGAGAACAGAAACATACTCACAAAATATCGCTCAAAAGGGGCAAAAGATTAATTGCAGCTTTCTCAAGTCATCCTTAGCAATTTAATCTTTTTCTCCTCAACCTTCTGATTTTGATTCCCAATTCTTCTATTACATCATAAGTCAGGGCAGAAACCTGGGTGCAAGAAACTATGCAAATAACTTGTCATTCTGGAAGGTTCCCATTTTCCATTAATCTTAAAAATATTAATCCAAGAACACTGCAATTGAACAGGGAAAAAGCCAGGGCACGGGCCAAAAGCCTGTCACTCACTGGCACTGTGATTGCAAACAGGCAATTTTTTTAAAGGTAAATTATCTTCACTACCCCATTCAACATTAACTCTCTATGATTCTGTGTATTTACCTCCATAAATGTAAAATTCCTCATGTAACTCATGTTTTTCTTCATTCAACAGATACTGACCGAGCACCAACTACATCTCTGACATTGGTCCAGCTACTGGAAATACAGACATTAACAAAAGAGAAAAGAATCCTACCACCTAAACGTAATGACGTCCTAGGCATCACACTCTGGAAAAGGATTATGGTGCTAAATGCAAAGTTGCAAGGAAGGACGTGAAACTTCTTCCACCACCTCTGGAAAAATAATTCCCTCTGTGAAGAAGCTAAAACCCACTCTGGTGTACGAGAGGAGGAGACGGAGATATTCCAAACAGAGACTGGACTCCTTGTGGAAAGGGGGGGCCTCAACCCCAACGGAGTGTCTTACAAGAGAGGTTAGGGGCATGCGGGCAGCAGAAGTGGCACAGCGGACACTTTGTGTCCTCAGATGGAAACAGCCTTGGTAGAGTTAATGAACTGCCCAAACCAGAAAAGTATCCTCGAGGACAGACACTCTCCCAGGACGGCTGTGCTCACTACCTGGCAGAAGACGAGGACTTTACAACAAGATCTCTGTTATGTAAGGCAAGACGATCAAGCAGAGGGCACTCAGCTCTACAAAGAGCCCAATTTCTCAGGCATCAGGATGGGGAAACTCCTTCCAGGAGAACGTACCAGGCAGTTCCAAGAAATGGCACGTCTCCCGGAACTGCAATGCCCAGGAGAGAGGAGCTGTCTTTGCAGGATGTGATGGAAATGGGGCTTAAGTGGAAAGAGGCAACATTCAGGAGGGGGCCGGTGGGGCTGGGATGATGGAGATCCATTCCCTCGGGAATCAGTCTGATGAGCAGGACCCCCTGGGAGGCTCGCTTGGAAAACAGGTTCCTGGGACTCACTTGGATTCATTCTGAATCCAAATCTCTGGAGTCGGGTCAAGGAATGAACAGAGTTCCTAAGCAAGGGCTTATGATTCTTATGAAAATGATGTGTCAACCAAGAGCAATAACAGCACACGTATAAGCGGCACCTTCTGAATAACACCCCAGCAGAAGGAAAACTCATGACAGTCTTTCTCAGAATTTGGGCCTCGATGGACACGAGTTCTGAAGGAGCAAGCCCAGAGGGAGAGGCTGCACGTGCTGGATCCGTGAGAGAGGGTTTTGATTTCCACTCTCTCTCTACATATGTAACACGGCATTTATTAATGATGAAGACACACAGTAGCAACCGTTGCTGGCACCAGGTCTCATGCCAGGCATATCTTGTAGGTCAAGCAGTTTCTAATGTTCCTACCAAACCAGCCAAGTAGGCATTTTTAAGATTTCAGATAAAAAAGCCAAGACACAGGGTGACTCAGCTCTCCCAAGATGAAGATGGAGGTCAAAGCCAACTCCAAGCGTGGACATCCTGCTTCCTGGTACATTATAATTTTAACTTTCCTCAGTTTTTCTCACTAAACTTTAGTTTTAGTTTAATTCCCTATGTACACATCATTCTTTGTCACTAACCTTGAGTTTCCAGAGGCTGGACCTGCACGTCCTTGTGCCTCTTCCTCCCTACCTAACTTCACAGCTGGCACACAGTAGGTGGTCAGTAAATGTCAGCTGAGTATGTGGAAAATAGAGCCACCAGCCTCCATAAATCAAGCTGTAGAATTTTCCAGAAGGTCAGAAAGCCAGGCAGAGTTCCCAAACTCTCTTGGGGTTGCTGAGTCCCCTGTCTGTTAGTTCCCTGGAAAAAGGCCCACCGGGCAAGTCACACCCAGGCCACCAAGTGAATAAATGCCAGAGGTTCTAATTCCAGCAGGGATGGAGGACTGTCTGAGGCCCAGGGGTCTCCTGCAGGAAGCATTACCTGGCAGGCCAGGCCTCCGCCTGTCCCTGTGAGCCCCCCTGACCACATCAGGCCCACCTGGCCATCCCCAAGGTCGCAGAGACCACAGAAGGATTCTGTCTCCATTCAGGACGCGCAGGCACCGGCAACCACACAGTGCAGAGCCAGAGGGGACGAGCAGTGAGAAAACACAGAAACTGGTGTCACTGAGAGTTAGTCCATTGCTGCAAGGCAGGTAGGAACCATCCCCCTACGATGCAGACCTCTAGCTGGCCTTGTGTCGGCGGCCCCTGGGGCTCACTACACTGAGCCCCCCGAACAGGAAGCATTCGTGATGCAAAGGTGCTTTTAGCCATCTGACACACAAGCAGATGGAGTCCACCGGGATTATTTTTCAAAATATATCTCAAATGTACCCTTGGAGGTGGAAGGATTAACAACCTGTCCCCCATCTCCTCTAGTCCCTGCCCCCCACTCCTGACAAGGTCAGGACTGTTATTAAAGTCTCTCTCAGTCAGAACGAGGCCCAGGGTTGAGCAAGTGTTGGCTCCCCGCCCCTGGCAGGGGCCCAGTTCTAAGGGAGCAGCAAAGGGCGGTGGGAACCACCAGGCAGGCTCCTGGCTCCGGGGCCGGCGCCTGGTTACTTAATTCTGCGGAAACACCTGCTCCTCCCAAGATCTCCGAAAGGGTCAACTAGTCATGTACCTGCAGGGCCTGCCCCCAGGTAAGGAGCTGAGATCTCTGAGGGCCTTCCTGGAGACAGATTAACGCACAGTGGGGGTACAGAATATTAGCTAATATTAGACACGTGAACAAGGGATGCTGTAACCTTGCCGAAGTACTTCTAAAGGCAGCAGTACACTGTGTCCTGAAGATCGGAGGGTTACTTTTCCTTACGAAAAATCTCTAGCTTGAGATCTCCCTTTGGGGATAGACCTTAAAATTATAAAAGAAAAATAACTCATTCCAAAAAAAATGTTTTTTTACCTGAAATGGCTGGTTAATTGCAGTTAAAAAAATAAAGTAATTTAGATAAAGTGTAATATAAAGGAAGACATACATTGTTAGATTTCAGGAGCTAGGATATTCTCGTTTCCTACCTAAGAGCAATCTAAAGATATTCATTCATCACGGATATATCTAAGTTGTGGCCCATCACTTCTGAAAGGGATTTGTACTTCCTTGGGCGAAAAGGTCCATGTGTTACGTGACCAATAAATTAAAAAGGACCCACTGCTTCCTGTTGCATCCCTAGGGCCTGGGCCCCATGCCTGGTGTGGGCTGGACAAACAACAGCTATTTGTTGAATGAATGAAATAAATGAAAGAAACAGGACAACTACAGCGAAGAGCATGAAAAGCAAAGGCCCCAGAACAGAAGGCACTGCGGGGATAAAGCCTCTAGTGGAGGGCGGGCATCCTGACAGCCAGAGAAAACAAGAAACGGGAGTGGAGTCCAAGTATCCGCTCAAAGGAAACAGGCAAGAGTGATGTGAGCTGTCAGAGCATCAGGGAAGCGGAGGCCCAGAACAGCCGAGACTTGAGAAATTACACAGGACGACAGAGGGGGTTTCAATTCCGCTCCAAGTGAGAACCGGGAAGGGCGAGGTCTGCCGCTTGCCTGACCCTGGGACGACAGAGTGAGAGCCGGCACCTCGATGCCTTTCTGCTACCTCTTCCTTATGGAGACAAATGACTGTCCCAGTGGAAGGCTGGGAGAAGTGTAACAGAAAGGAGACCACTATCCAGGATGGGGGGTGGTGACCGTGGGATCCCACCCACTTGGCTGCTTTCAAGAACAAGGGAAATCCAGTCGCTACAGCCAAGAAAATCTCCGTTTGAGGACCTGGAAAATGTGAGTAGTCAAAAAGAAAGGAAGACATGCATGGACTCTGATAAGGATGGAGGAGGAGCCCTGAGGCAGAGCAGCAAGGTGGTGAGAAGCGCAGATGCCAGAGCCCCCCCGCCCCGCCCAGCTGGGTTCGGGCCCAGCTCCGCCACTCCTTTGGGGTGTGATCTGGGTGACTTTATGACTAATGCCTGTGCCTCAATTTCCTTCCCTGTACATATGGGGTAATAACAGTGCCCACCCCAGGACAATTAAGTGCATTGAAGTCAGGGAAACATGGAAGAAACAGAGGACACGACACCTCTTGGATGGGCTATAATATCACCACTTGAAAGGATGCTGCAGAAGCATCCTTAAGGGCTTTTCTGCATCTTAACCCAGTCAAAGGTGTTTGGGCACAGGGAAGGGGTAAAAGAAATCTAAACTACATCAGCTCTGGGATCAACATCCAACCAGAGGCTGATATTCATTACGATTCAGGATTTTGTCGAGCATTTCTTTCTGAACATTATCTTTGGAAGACAGGCTAGTTTCACTATAAGGAAATGATAGTAAGAAAATAAAAGTTACGTGTGTGTGTGTGTGTGTGTGTGTGTGTGTGTGTGTGTGTGTGTGTATGGTGAGTAAAGCACTGGAGATGTTCTCCATCGTATAGTAAAGGGTGAACTGGATGAAAGGGTATCCATGAACCAGGACGCAAGCTCGGTTCAAAAGCAACCTCATTTTACATGAACACAACACTGTAAATCAACTATGCCTCAATTAAAGAATACAGGGCTTCCCTGGTGGCACAGTGGTTGAGTCCGCCTGCCGATGCAGGGGACACGGGTTCGTGCCCCGATCCAGGAAGATCCCACATGCCGCGGAGCGGCTGGGCCCGTGAGCCATGGCCGCTGAGCCTGCGCATCCGGAGCCTGTGCTCCGCGATGGGCGAGGCCACGGCAGTGAGAGGCCCGCGTACCACAAAAATAATAATAATAACACATTTTATTTTAATCTGGCTATTAAAAAAATTTTTTTAAATAATTTTAATGAAAGCAACCTCATCTTCTCGGCTGACTTACACTCTCTCATGTATCACCCCCTCATGCAAATGTTCCTGACACCTCATCAGTGGCACCACGAGAAGGGAAGGGCTCTGCTAACTGGTCTTGTCTTTGCTCGCCTGGAATCATCCGAACCCATGGAAGGTACAGGCAGGATCTCAGGCCCTTTCTGGAACCCACAGGTATATATATGGCATGCGAGTTCAGAAATCCGTTAAACAAGTATCTGTAAAACCCAACTATGGACAAGGCACTACAGCAGAACCTTCGAGATGAGGAAGACATGGTTCCTGCCCTCAAGACATGCATCATCTCAGGAGAAAGGGGAAAAATACAAAACATAAAGGAACACTTAGAAGGTAGCTTTTATGTATAGGCTCCTAGGGGCAAAAAAGAGCTCCACCAAATACAGTTGTGCACATTAAAACTGCACCCTAATAACCAAAACTTTTGGTCTAAAGAAAACCAGGTGAAGCAACCAAAGCAGAAAAGACCTGTGACGGAGTGACAGGACGACGGGAGGCCGGAGCCCGGAAGGCATCCCTCAGTTCAGGGAGCCGAGGTGCTGGACTTCCGAGTCTCCTTCTGAACTGGGGACTGACTCCGTTTCTGGGCTTCACAACCCCAGGGATCGTGGGCGATGCTTTGATCACATCTCAGGACGCTTGGCTGTGTGCACACATGGCCCCGTCTCCAAAGGGAACAGAGTCCCAGCTCATGTGCAGTGACTCTCCTGCGTGGATTTCAAACCTCTCCGCTACTCGGGGCATCTCTGCTCAGCTGTGGTCTGCTGAGTGGAGCAGGACAGGGCTGGACCACTCAGCTTCAGTGCTGGGCAAGAATAACAATCAGACCAAGTTGTTTAAAATGAGAAGAGGCCGAACTTCCAAAACCCACAATTCTCTGAAACCTCACGTCTCAAAAAATACTGTCAAAGAAAAAGCTAAACATAGGATTCCCATACTATTAAGCAATTCCACTCCTAAATATATGCCCAGAGGAACTGAAAGCAGAGAGTCAAACAGATATTTGCACACCCGTGTTCACTGCAGCATTAGTCACAACAGGCAAAAGGTGAAGGGAGACCTAGGGTAGACCGACAGATGAAGTGATAAACAAACGTAGTCTACAGACAACAAAATACAATTCAGCTATCCAAAGAATGAAACTCTCATACATGCTACAACCAAGATGAACCTTCAAAACACTGTACTAAGTAAACCAAGCCAGGCACAAAAGGACAAATATTGTATGAGTCCACGCACACGAGGTACCTAGAAAAGGCAAACTCACAGAGACAGAAGAGAGTAGAAGAAAGGTTACCAGGAGCTGGGGGAATTCTTGCTTAATGGGTACAGAGTTTCTGTTTGGGATGATAAAACATTTTTCAAATAGATAGTGGTAAGAATTGCACAACACTGTGAATGTACTGAATGCTATTGAAACACACTTAAAAATGGTGAAAATGGTAAATTTTAGGGTATCTATGTTTTACCCTCGTAAAAAAATATATTTTTAAAATACTATCAAGTCATTAATTCCAGCTATTGCAAAACCTCCCACTTTCCAAAGAAGACACATCCCTTTCACAGATTGCTGCTAGGAAATGTCTGAAGCATTTTAAACAACCGTCACACAAAAATAAGCTGCTTAGGTTAGGAACGAGCTAACAGAAACCAGGGCATTAAATCCTCTTTGCCAGACAGAAGGAACAGGTCAAGAAAGTCATGGCAGATCTTTTATTCTGAACATCAGGTCCCTCGCAAAGGACCAGATCAAACACCTCACAGACACCTAAGGCCTAGAGCTGGAGCCCCTGGATGCCTTGCAGATTAAGGAAGCAAGAAAGAACAGCGTTCTGTCCCTGTCAAGTGCTGCCCCGTATCCTAAGCTGTCTCGTTAGGAAGAACTTCCGGCTCAGAGGCGGTAAGGAGAGGAGGGATGGCTCAGGGCTGCAGGAGGGCCCCCTCCACCCCGGACAGGACAGGCTGCAGGCTCCGGCAGGCTGTGCAGACCCCGGCTTGGGAGGGGGCAGAGCCACCGCACCAGGAGGGCACCGGCCTCTGTGCTGCACAGCTGGACACTGCAAAGCCCAGCCCACGCACACAAACAGGCACAGGGACACGCGGGGCCGCAGGGGTGCCAAAGGAAGGCTGAGCATGCGGCACCTGGATGCACTTGAAAGAGAGAGACCTGCGCTTTTCTACCCCACGTCACAGACCTGGGAGCACAGGCTCCCTCCAGCCCCAGACCAGCCACTTCCACGCTTCCACGTGAAATGACCGTGCAGCATCACATACAAACACAGCATGCTTGCCTCTTTTGCAAACTGCCTGCTCCTGCTTTTTGCCAGTTTTTCTATGCGATTGTTTCTCTCACGTATAGGATTTTTTACAGTAAACTGAGGATACTAACACTTTGCCCGTTATACGCACTGCAAATATTTTTCCCGGGCCAAAGTGTGCCTTTCAGTGTTTTAGACGCTGTCAGGTTTGTACAGCAATTTGTGTGTCATGGACTCAAACATCTTTCCTTTATGGTTGTGCTAAGTCTTACTTAGGAAGTCTTTTCTCAGCCTGAGTGTATGAAGATGCTCACTACTCATTAATTCTTTTTTTTTTTTAATTTTTATTGGAGTATAGTTGATTTACAATGTTGTGTTAGTTTCTGGTGTACAGTACAGTGATTCAGTTATACACATACATATTTCCATTCTTTTTTAGATTCTTTTCCCATACAGGTTATTAGAGAATATTGAGCAGAGTTCCCTGTGCTATACAGTTGCTCCTTATTAGTTATCTATTTTATATATAGTAGTGTGTATATGTCAACCCCAATCTCCTACTTTATCCCTTTCCCTCACGTTTCTCCTTTGGTAACCATAAGTTTGATTTCAAGATCTGTGTAAATGTCCATCGACAGATGAATGGATAAAGAAGATGTGGTACATATATACAATGGAATATTACTCAGCCATGGAAAAGGATGAAATCATGCCATTTGCAGCAACATGGATGGACCTAGAGATGATCATACTAAGTGAAGCAAGTCAGATAGAGAAAGACAAATGTCACATATGATATCACTTATATGTGGAATCTAATAAAAAAATGATACAAGTGAGCTTATTCACAAAACAAAAACAGACTCACAGATCTTGAAATCACTAATTCTTATTATTAGACAAAATAAAAAAACATTTTGTTTTCCACTTTTAGTCAGTCACTCACCTGAAATTGATGGTTGCGGATCACATATGGTAGGGACCCAGTTTGCCCCCCATCCCCCATGCCCACCACCCCTGGAGAAGTCACAGGCCCCCTGTCCTCAGGGCTCTACCACAACTTCTCTGTGCTGTACTGAGTTTCCATAACTGTGTGGGTCTCTGTGGGATGTCTGTTTGTCCGTCCTTGAATCAATAACATGCTTTCCAAACTGTGATGCATCATAAGCAGCCTTGCTCCCTGATGGTGCAAATCACCCCTTCCTGCCGACGTATGCTTTGCTCATCTTCAAATTTCTCTTTGCTGTTATGGAGTTTTCACATGTCCGTATTAGAGGTAGGAACCATCTATCAGGTCACACCAAACGTTTCGAAACTTGCTTGCAACTGTATTCAATTTAAAGATAAACTTGGGAAGACGTAACATCTTCACTATTTAAGTCTTCTCATTTGTGATCATGGGATAACTCTCCACTTACATAGGTCTTTTTTATGTCCCTTAAAGACCTCTTAGAACATCAAGCAATCTAGTTGAATTTATTTCTAGATACCTTATCATTTTTGTAATTATGTAAGTGGAATTTCTATTTGCATTACACTTCCTGATTGTTTTCTACCGTTGCACAAGGTATTTTTACATTTTATCTGTTGATCTCACCTATCTACCATCTTGCAGAGCTCATTTATTTTAAATGAATTTTCTATTTGGATAATATTGGGTTGGCCAGAAAGTTTGTTTGGGTTCTTCTGTAAGATAATATCATTTGCAAAGAGGCACCAATTCCATTTCTTCCTTTTGGTGTTTGCATTTCTGGTTCTGTGTTTGTTTTATGACACTGGTGAAGACCTCTTGCGACAGCAGGCCTTTCTGTGTCATTCCTGACTTTCACGGACGTGACTCTTTTCTCCACCATGGATGCTGGATGCTGTATATCTTCAACAAACAGACTTTAAACAGGTTACAGAGGTTTCTTTTTACTACAGACAGTCCCTGACTTAATGGTACTTCCACTTAGGATTTTTTTACTTTAACATGGTGAGAACGTGATTCACATTCAGTAGAAATCGTACTTCGAATTTTGCATTTTAATCATTTCCTGGGTTAGCGACATGCTATCCGATCCTCTCTCGTGACGCTGGGCAGGGAGCCTCAGGGCCCAAGCAGCCCAGCTCACGAGGGCAAACCACTGATACACTTGCAACCAGTCTGGACCCGGACAACCATTCTGCCTGCCACTTCAGTACAGCATTCAATAAATTACGTGAGAGAGTCGACATTTTATTGTAAAATAGGTTTGTGTTAGATTTTGCCCAACTGTAGGCTAATGAAACTGTTCTGAAAACATTTAAGGTGGGCAAGGCCAAGCTATAGTGAGTTAGGTGTATTAAATGCATTTTTGACTTAACGATATTATCAAATTGCAATCAGTTTATAGGGATGTAAGTCAAGGAAGATCTGTACTGGTTTAGTAAGAGTTTGGTTGTTACTGTTTGTTTTGTATTATATGAGTGGAGAACTGTATTAAATAACTCTGTCTCCGGTACAATGACCATTTTCTTTCCTTTAATCTTTTCACGTGCTAAGTGTGTTCACAGTCTAACGATGGGAAAGCATCCTTGCATTATTATAATAAATCCAATTTGGTCATAACATTTGTTTGTCCTGTGTTTTATTCAAGATAAACTGTTAAACGTGATTCCTCAATGCTTTCCACAGACTTTTTGGTTGTACGTTAAAATGTGAAATAGGCCCGTACTTGGATTTCTTGGACCGTCTCTTACAAAACTACAGAATGTTATAAAATGAGTGGGAGAGCTCTTCTCCTCTCTCTCTCCAGCCACTGGCATAAAAAGAGAAATTATTTGTTTTTTGAAGGCTCCATGACACTCATTTGCAGAATTCCCTGAGCATCTCTGAGGAGGTGGTATTATTTTCTGACTCCACTCTGCCAGAGTTCTTTATTAAAATTTGATATTTCTCCAAGTGTCAACTATGTTTTGTTTCTCCCTTTCAACTATTCTTCTTTATTCCTTCAGGATTCTCCACCTAAAACTTTTGAGTGCTGTCTGTACTCACAGAGCTATATTTTCCATCAGGTCACATAATGTTTAATTCACACGGCACAGAAGAAACATTCTTGGTTTTCTTAGGTAATCTCTAAGCTATTTCCTCTTTCAGATGCAATCAGGTTTTTGTTTATGTTTTTTTTTTAAGCCTTCTTTTTAGAGCAGTTTTAGGTATACAACAAAATTGAGAGGGGGATGCAGAGTTTCCCATTTATCCTGTACTCCCTACATATGCATAGCTGCCCCAAAAGCACCATCACTCACTAGAATGGTACATTTTTTTTTTTACCAAGGATGAACCAACACTGACACATCAAAATCACACAAAGTCCACAGCGCACTTTAGGGTCCGCCTTTGGTGAACCTTGGTACATTCCATGGGTTTGGACAAATGTATCCATAGTGATGTCGAGCATTCTAACATCACACATAGTATTTTCACTGCCCCAAAATCCTCTCTGTTCTGCCTGTTCAGCTTTCCCCACTGTTGCCTCTGTCTCCATAGGTTTCCCTTTTCCAGAATGTCATATAGTTGGAATCATACAGTATGTAGCCTTTTCAAACTGGTTCTTTTACTTAGTAATATGCATTTAAGATTTTCTGTGTCTTGTCATGGCTTGATAGCTCATTTCTCTCTAACACTGAATAATATTGCACCACAGTTTATTTACCCATCACCTACTGAAGGACATCTTGGTCCCTTCCACCTTTTGGCAATTATGACTGAAGCTACTATAAATATCTGTGTGCAAGTTTTCAGGTGGACATAAATTTTCAACTCATTTGAGCAAATACCAAGGAACATGAATGGCTGTCTCATATGGTAAGAGGATGGCTAGTTTTGCAAGAAACTATCAAACCGTTCTTCCAAAGTGGCTGCACCGTTTTGTATCGCCACCAGCAATGATTAGACTTCCTGTTGCTCCACAGTCTCTCCAGCACTTGGTGTTGCAATTTTGTCTGTATATTTTTGCAATACATTAATTATCCATTTCCCTCATACATTCACATTTATTGGCATAAAGCTGTTCATGGTTTTCTCGTTTGACGATACTTTTTATCTCTGACATGCCTTCATACGATTTTCTTGCACGTCCTTCTTCCTCCTGAGTGTCTGTGATTTTGGTAGATTTTAGGAAACACTGGCTTTAGTTCTGTTTCTGTCTATTGATATTTTCTTCATTATTTCAATGATTTCTGATCTTAACTTTTTTTTTTTTTTTTTTTTTGCGGTATGTGGGCCTCTCACTGTTGCGGCCTCTCCCATTGCGGAGCACAGGCTCCGGACGCGCAGGCTCCGCGGCCATGGCTCACGGGCCCAGCCGCTCCGCGGCACGTGGGATCCCCCCGGACCGGGGCACGAACCCGCGCCCCCTGCATCGGGAGGCGGACTCTCAACCACTGCGCCACCAGGGAAGCCTGTACATGCCTTTTTCATTGAGTTCTAAACGACTGATATTTTCATTGTGATCTCCTAACCATGAGTGAAGTAAGGAGGTGTTGTAATGTTTCCACAATATGTTTACATGTTTTGTTTTGAACTTTTTCTGTTGACTTCTGATTTAATCACACTGGGTCAAAGACCGTGGCATGCATGAAACAGAATGCTTACAATTCAGTTCAACTTTCCATATATGGTCAACGTTTTAAACAGTTATACAGATTTTAGAGAAGAATCAAGTGTCTTGTCTGTTGGGTGCAGGGTTCTGCGTATTTGTACTAATTTGAACCTGTTAATACTATTAGAGACATCCTAACAGTATTATATACAAATAATACAATAACACTACCATAATTATATATAAATAATGCCGTAATTATATACTATAATTGTATATAAATAATAATCGTCGTATTTTATATTTTCTGTCTGACATCCTTTTTTGTTCACATCTGGTTTTTCGTGCTTTTCTGCTTGATGTTGGTTGTTTTTATAAACTGTGGATTCCCTTATATTTTTTTCTGCTAGGTTAGAAGCTACAGATTATACACATATTCTTTGAGTAATTACAGTCAATAGTTTAGTTGCACCTACTATTTTAAAATACGTTAACTACCTTTTTTTCTAATGTAGTCTCAAGACATTTTACATTCCTTTTATCCTAACTAGGGTCTTATTATGGTTCCATCACACATTTAACACTCATTCCCAATGGCTAATTAACCAAAGTTTTAGTTTAACCTGGTTTTAATAATTCACATAGAATTCAGCTTATGACACAGCATTTCCTTCTCAGCCCGCTACTCTTTTCACGCTCCGGGCCTTCCTCACCACCCACATTTCTTCTTCTGGAAGTACAACTTTTGATCATTCTTTTAGTGAGGACTGCCAGTAATGAACTGTCTCAACCTTCATCTGAAAGCTTTGTTTTGCTTTCACAAGCTGTTGGGATAAAATTTTAGACGGACAGTTCTTTTTCCCTCAACACCTTAAACATCTCCCACATTGTCTTCTGGCTCCTCCTGGGCCCAAGTCGGCCATCCGTCCAATGGCCATTCCTGGGTTGTGACATCTGTTTCCCTTTGGATCTTCTCTTGTCTTCCGTTTTCTGGAATAACGCTAACTGCTTTTAGATGCGGAAGAACGGTCATCTTTCCTCTTAGTTCTCTGAGTGCGGTGGGGAGGCTCTGTCTCCTCATTTCTGGCCCGTTCTTGGCCAGCATCTCTTCAAACCCCACCCCCATCCCCTCTACTCTCCTGTCCTCGTGCGCGTCTACATGACCGTGTCCAATGACCCGTCCACGTTTTCCCGTGACTCTCTGGGCTAGAGGGAGGTGACTCCGGCTCATCCATTCTCTTTAGACCAAATCCAGCATTTTGGAAATGCCAATGGCTAGTCATCTCATTTCCAAAGCTTCTCAGGGACTCTCTCTCACAGTCCCCGTTCTTGCTTCATTTCTTCCCATTGCGTTTCACAGTTTCTTGTCCTCTCTGGTGGATGTTATTCTTGCTTTCATCTCCAGGGCATTACAAACACACTTATCTGCACGTTTAAGACGCAATCTCTCGATCCTGGGAGCTGCGCTGCCCAGTAGCAGACTGCTTCCCGTGCTGGGAACACCGGCGTGCAGTGGTACCTGGGCTGGGCTGTGCTTCTGCGTCCCCTGCCCACCCTCCCGTGTGCTGGGGTACTGGGATGCTCAGGGACCTCCTCAGGGGAGGCTGCAGCGCTGTGGGGCCGTGCCAGCTGCCTGGCCGTAGGTCCACATGCACTGTTTTCCAGGGTCTTTCAGGAGGGGGGTGTGCCCCACCCCAGCTCCCAGCGAGCTGCAGGAGCTTGGCCCCTACTAGTCCCTGGGACCTGAACCGCTGCCGTCAGTGGTGGCTTTGGGACCTGCAGCCTGGTGGGCACGGGTGTCAGCACTGCTCACTGCTCTGGGGGCATCTCCGTCCTGTGTCTGAGCCAGGCTGAGTCCTTTTGATTTTCCTGTTTTATGTGCCGTGTGTGCAGAATTACTGAAGACTGGAGGGAAAGGTGGTCAATGTCATGATGGCTTAAAAGCCTGCACTGTCTGGGGAGCTGAGTTCAGCCTGGAGTCACATCCACTCACTCCCCCAGGCCCAGCCGCAGCTGCTGAGACACACAGACCCCAGGTCACTCACTGTAAGCAGTGAGATGTAATAAGTTAAGATTTCCCTGAGTTTCATAGCCGATGTGATCAAACCGGTACTCCTCTTGCATCACTTCGTGTGACAGTTTTCTAAAAGGGCACCCTAAAATTACGCTTGACACAGGAAATCCCGACAGCTTTTACAAATCTTCTAATGCTTGAGAAAACATCCTTTTGACTTCATGGCTAGCTCCCAGACTCTATTTTTGCTAAATTTCATCCTCTTTCTCCTTAGGCAATTAAGAAAATCTGATTATTCTAATTCCTACCAGTTCTAAACCCTACAATTTCTGATACTTAAACTCTCTAATAATCTCAACCACCAGCCATGTGTGCTCTTCCTGTCCCATCTCATGATCAGACCAATTATCCTCCTAAGTCTTGTCCTACGTGAAAGCTTGGGTTTATTAGACCTAAGTTACCAGACCTTGTAACCATTTAACCAGAAGAAACAGAAGGAATCCTAGGAAAGTAGAGAACTGCCAAGAGTACATACACGCAAAACCAGCTTAAGTGCAAATAAAAATGCCAAAATCAAGAGGGTCCCACCATGGAGGGGCCTCTAAGGTCGCCTTGAAGTTGAATCCTGGGAAAATCCACATGAAATCTATTTGGAAGTTTTGCTCACTGAAGCTGGTTCACTGAAAGAAACTATAGGAAGATGTCATAATCAAGTATTTCTCTCTTTTATAGACTTTATTTTCCTTAAAGGGGAAGAGAAGAGCTAAGGTCAGCATCTTCTTATATCAGAGCCAGGAACAGTTTCTTAGAATACAAAGCCTAGCATCGCTGCAACGCTGTAGTGAGAGTCAGGGCATCTGCGTCAGGGCGCTTTCGTGACTCCGTCCTTACCTTGGTGATTCGCCAGCCGGTCAGGCGGCGCTGGGAAGCCGGGTCCTGCCAGATTTCCAGGACGGCGAGGAGATGTCTGTTCCACCTGGTCCTGGAGAGACAGGTGGGGAAAGGCTCTGGTCAAAAGAAGCACTTCACAGGGGTCACATCCACCACCCCCAGCATTTCTTTTCTTTCTTCCCCCATTTCTTACTTTTTCGATTTATTTACTTTTTTAGTTTTGAACAACAGTTGTTTGAAATATGCAGTAAAAGGAAAGTTAATCATAAAAAGGGATAGCCTGCTGGCTAGGGAGTTGGAAGAAAAAGTTACTCCTTGTTTTTGGCTTACATTGCTTTCCCTGAATAGCAATTCAAAAAGAATTCCTGTCAACTGCAGGGTTTAAGCCCTGAATGTAAAGAATTAGCATTCCATGGGGCACAGGCATCTTCTGTAACAACTCCTGGTGATCGAGCCCTAGGCGGTCTGTTACCTGGGAAGGAAATGCCCAGCGACTGTTTTATAATTGGACCCTCCACAGAGCACCCTAGAGCTCAGTGGCACTGCAAAAAGAAATTTCCTTAATAGTATAGATGTATTCACATTCAATGTTTTTCCTACAGCAGTTTTAATAAGTCATATTTTTATAGGTGCTTGTCTAATCTAAACTTCCAAATTTACTGGCATATTATTCATAACATCCTCTGATTTTATTTTACTATCTGAAGAGATGTCACTATAATTTTCCTGTTGCTGGTTGTTGGTGGGATCTTTCTTGATTTGGTTCACTGATTAGTGGGAAATACATTTTATTGATATTTTCCAAGAATAATCTTTCAGCTTTTTTGACCCTCTCTATTGTATTTTGTTTCTATTTCAGTACTTTTTCTCTTTTTTTTTTCTAATTTTATTGGAGTCTAGTTGATTTGCAATATTGTGTTAGTTTCAGGTGTACATCACAGTGATTCAGTTATATATATACACACATTCATTATTTTTCAGATTCTTTCCCCTTGTAGGTTATTACAGAATACTGAGTAAGGCTCCCTGTGCTATACTTAGGTCTTTGTTGGTTATCTAGTTTATACATAGTAGTGTGTATATTCAGTGGCATTTTTTAGACCTCAGGTGAAGAGAAAAATTTTCAGCAAAAGTTAAAACAGCAACATTAAAATCAAGCCCACAACTCCAGGGCTTCCCTGGTGGCGCAGTGGTTGAGAGTCCGCCTGCCGATGCAGGGGACACGGGTTCGTGCCCCAGTCCGGGGAGATCCCACATGCCGCGGAGCGGCTGGGCCCGTGAGCCATGGCTGCTGAGCCTGTGCGTCCGGAGCCTGTGCTCCGCAACGGGAGAGACCACAACAGTGAGAGGCCCGCGTACCGCAATAAAAAAAAAAAAAAAAAAAGCCCACAACTCCAGAAAAACATCTTCATGGGATTATAATCAAGCCAATGAAAGATACATTAAAACATGGACAAAGAAAATGGGCCTGTAACATATTTCCATGCTTAAAATAAAGTATTAGCAGTGATTAACTTGGGGTGGAGAGATGACAGACTTCTCCGGTAGATTTAAGAAGCTTTCGTAATTTTGTATAAATGCACAGATATTGCCTCTGTAATTGGAAAGCTTTTAGAACTGTGTCAGAAAGTATAAGATCTGCATGGAAAATCTATTAATATTAATAAAAATTGACACAGTACAAGTAGCTACCTTCAGCATCCTGGTACCACAAAGCTCCGCACATGGAAAGTCCCCCTCCCCCACCCCCTGGGTGCCAGCATGGCGTGGAGCTTATGCTGCCAGCCGAACTCCCATTTCATAGATGAGGAAGCTGAGGCACGGAAGGAGCGTCCACCCGCTATCACCCCATGGTTAGGGGCAGCCCTGGGACTGGACCCCAGGCAGCTGGGCCCCAGAACCCAAGTGCCTTCCAGCCCAAGCTGCTCACACAAGAAACTCCAAAAAAGCACATTATTCTGACAAGACACTTTACGGCCTGAATGCTCCCCCCACCCCCTGGCCAGTGGCTTCTGCATCCAGAGCCCTGGCCTGCCCGGGGGTAGGAGAGGATGGGTGATAACCCCACTGTGTGTCCACAGGTGAGGGTCTGGTCCACACTCTGCTGGGGCCACTCCCAAGAGAGGGAGGGCAGAGTGGGGAGCAGCACGGAGAGAGTCCAGAAGGGAGAGAAGATGCTTGCTACCCGGGGAGCACACAGCCGCCTTCACACCTTCCTCCAGAAAACCTGGGAAAACTGAACAAAGACCTCTGGTAAGGGAGAGATTTTCACACGCTTCTCTCTCTCTGCTCTCCCCCTTCAAAAGGAACAGCGTTCTTTTGGCTTTTTTAACCACAGACATAATGCTTGCTAGTTAGGAAAATCTAGGTGCTAAAGAAAAGTATAAAGACAAAAGTGAACATGAACCTCTCTTCTCTCACCCAAGGATGTTATCCTATCAGCAGTTTCTGGGCTGTTATTTCAGAGAAAAAAAAAAAAATGCACACACAGAGAGTGTGTACAGATGCAACGTTTGAATTACTTATGGATAGCGTATATGTTATATTTGAATCACATGGGGGTTACAAATGATTCTGATAAAAAATGGAATCACAGTCATGACACCTACTGCTATATTTTAACGTAGCTTTCTGAAATTTTCCATGGCAACAAACATTCCCCATCAGCCCTTTCATAATTCTAGCATACCCCATTAAGTAGCTGTGTAACACGATTTCTTTCATTAATACCCAACTGGCGAACGTAGAGTTTGTTAAGAAAGTAAGGTTTTGATTGGGAGAGAGGAGAGGGATTAGTTTGGAGAACATGGTGTCTGGGAGGCAAGAGTGATGCCACTAAGACTGCCCCCCTCCCCCGCCCACAAGGTGCTGAAGGTGGAGCTGGGCTGTCAAGGTTAGAGTACAGGGTGGTCCCCCCAGCCTAAGAGATTCAGCAGTCTCCCCGTCCGGGGTCACCCCACCTATTTTCAGCACCTCCACAGCCCAGTGTCTCTCCATCCAATCGGCTCTTTACCATCTGAGAGAAATATTTTTTTCCTTCTTTTCCAAACCTTAAAACCACCCCTATAAATTTTTGCAAATACAAAGCAGACACAAAAATTAGCCTAAATCCCATGACAGTGGGGTAAGGTAGCATTCTCCTGGACTTTGCACCTTTACTATGCATAGCTGGACACTGCGGAAATCACATGGTCTAAACAATTTTGTGGTTTTTCCCCAACTTATATCACAAGAGGTTATTTTAAAACCTTGGTAAATATCATTTTTTCAGATTCTAAACTACTCTCAGAAACACTTTCAGCCATTTGCAAATTTCAGATAACATAAATACAATCAAGCAAATACCTTTGTGCATAAAACCTTGTCCACATTTCTGATTATTCGCTTAGGATCCCCAGAGGTAGAAGGCCTAGGTCGAAAGTTAGGCGCTTTTTTTTGAGTCTAGACACACACTGTCAAGCTCTCGTTCACTCAGCTTACCCCTCCACCTGAAACAGAGACCTGCCCACTTCCCAACATCCCAGACAGCTAACACTGCGATGGTGACTGTTTTGGAATTTTTATCTTGCCAGTCAGTCCCAGAGGCAGGCAGTGGCCTAATCCTGTGGTTTTCACAAGCAGGTCTTAAATCCTGAAGTTGGACAGTTTTTTCATATGCTTATCAGGCCTTTGTGTTTCTCCTTTTGGACTACCCTTTTTTTGACAGGCCAGCTGGACCAGTGCAAGGGCTCCCAATCGAGCCTCTGTGAAGGAACCTCAGCCCCCATCACCCAGCTGAGGGTTTGGGACCAGCGTCTGGACTCGCCGAGTCAGTTGGCAAAATCTGTCAAATGGGCCGCACACCGCCTGCAGGACGGCTGGGAGGGCACCAGTCCTGAGGCCCTGGACTCCCCAGATATGTCGGTCTGTCTCTTAACCTCCCAGGATGAGCTCTTTATGTGCTAAGAAACAAAGTTTGGCCCTCTTTGTAGCAAATACTCTTCCCACCTTGTCTGAGATTTAATTACACTTTTTGATTCTCAGAGTTTAAGTCAATGCAGTCACGTTTATTGACGTTTTCTTTGGGGCTCACTATTTTACGCTTGAAGCATCCGTTTACGTGTTGTCCTGGTTTCCTCCCCGACCGGGTGCATTCTCTTTCATCCCTCTGCCATCTATTTTGGAGGGCAGGAAGAGGTGAGGCCAAAAACCGACCAGTCCACGCAGGCCCATTTATCACCCAATCTTCCCTCGTGCCTGGTCTGGAAGGTCACTTGCACATCCCACGTTACAATCCACGCACACAGGGGTCTGTGGTCCTCGCTGGTGCCACAGACCTGCTCCTTCCTGGGCTAGCTCCCAGGTTCCCATGCTCACTGCTGCTGGACACGTTTATCATCAGCACGTTTCCCCCTTTGCTGCTTTTACATGAGTTCCTCAGCCACTTTCTTCTAAACAAGCAGTGTCAAAGTGTCACAGGGAAGAACAAATCTGACTCCATATTGGATCTGTTTCTTTTACTTTAACCTTTGTCCTCTATTGCTTTTGCTTCGAGTTAAATATACAGGAGAGCCCATTCTCAAGGCTCTGACCCTTAAGGATATAACACTTTTCCATTCATATAGAAATAAAAAGTTGCAGAACAGAGAGTAACATTCCTCTTGCTGAAGGTTTACAGGAACATTGTGAACTGACATACGCGGACAGCTGCAAGAACAAAGGATTGTGACACCAAGACGCCTGCAGCAACCAACCACGCCCCTCCCTCACCTGGCCTTTACAAATGCTTTGTTGAAACCCTTCGGGGTAGTTCGGGGTTTTCTGGGGCATAAGCCACCCACCTCCTTGCATGGCCCTGCAATAAACCTTTCTCTGCTCCAAACTCCAATATTTCAGTATAGTTTGGCCTCACTGTGCATCAGGAACGTGGACTTGCGTTTGGTAACGAAAGTCTGCTTAGATTAATTAAACTTCTCATCTGGAATATTTCCTTATATTTAAGTAATTACTACCCATTACTAACACGAATGTTGGGAGCGGACCATCTGACTGAAATCAGACCACACAAGCATCGAAAGTATAAACCAAGAAGCTGTGATACCCCACGTATTTCAAAGGGTTTGGGGGTCCAGCTGACCCGAGGCCCTGCTCAAGGCAGGCGTTTCTGGGGCTGGGCGTGGCCTGACAGGTAAACAAACACCTCGGTGTTTCCTGTGCACCTGCCATTCTGAGAGCCAGTCACCCAGCAACACGCTGCCCTCCTGAGAACACCTCTTTTCAGTGATGTGCACAGCAGACCCCACCGAGACCTCTGTTCAGAAAACAAGTAACCTTCTAACCTAATTTAAGGCAACCTTGTCTAAATAGTGTGACCAGATTTAGCAACTAAAAATACAGAACGTTCGGTGAAACTTGAATTTCAGACAAACAACTAATAGTTTTTCTGGTGTACGTCCCAAATGTTGCATGGGGCTTATCCTAAGAAAATGCTGTGGTTTATCCGAATTTCACTTGGCAGGCTCTAGTTTATCTGGCAACTCTACACCTAAAGTACCGTTTGAAATCTGACAGGCTTGCCTGGCAAATTACAGCAGTAAGAACAAAATCTCGACGATTGCCTCATTTGTTCATATATAAAACTCCCAGATCGAAAGAGCAGAAGTCAGCATATAGAAGCTTCAGACAAGAATTCTATTATCTTGCAAAGCCAAGAGGAATGAAATAGGATGGAAACTGATGGTGTTTGTAAACTAAAGCCAGAGCACGAAGGCCCACCGTGGCATAGAACAGAAACTCCCCACAGTGCTGGAAGGTCAAGTGCAGAGGAAGTGCACAATAATACAAACTGGGACCGGGGTAAAGTCTTCTCGCTGGGCTGGCCTGGTCTCCTCCAGGGCTAGTCTGGTCTGTCTGGGGGGGTTCTCCCGTCCCAGGTTGGTGGGCCTCCCTCTTGGTGAGGGGGTCAGAGTGGCCAGGCCGGGGCCCAGGGCCAGCATTACACAGCCTCCTTGTCTGCACGAGGCCCATGGCCTGCAGAGGGAGGCGCGGGCTCTTCTCTGAAGGTGGCCACTAGCCGACGATGCTTCTCTGAAGCACAGCCCTTGGTCACAGTGCTGTTTACCCCTCGGAGAGGCGGGCGGCTGGGAGCCCCTTCATTAAAGCTGCATGGGTCACTTCACCATTTAGTGCTGGATCCCAAACCCACGTGCTTTAGAAACATTTTCCAAAGTCGGAAGCAAGCAAGGCCTAGACACCTTCCTCCTGCAGGGTGACCTCGTGCTAAGTGATCTCGTCCAAGCCTCACTGAGCCCTGGGAGCTGGTGGGGGGTGAGCCACAGGGTGCGAAGGGGCAGGCAGGAGAGGCCAGACGTGGACTGATTCTCCAGCACGGCTGTGCGATTCCTCTAGAAAGTTCCTTAGTGAGCCCCACTTCTGGGGTCGCATGAACGCCCCCAGGCTTGCTCCTTCAGGCCTCTTGCTGGCTCCAGGCTGGGGCACCAACCTGGCCAGCTCCTCTGGACCCTCCAGTCCCACCCTGGACCTGTCCTCCTTACCCCCCGGGAGCGCCCACTGCCCACTGCTGAGGCTTCTGCCCATGGAGGGGCTGCGGGGGGGAACCTGCAGGTTCAAAGCTTACACCTAAAAAGTGCCTCAAGCTGGGGTCAGGACTCCACAGGGCCTGGCGACAGGGCTTGGGCCCCTCCCTGTCATTCCCAGAGCATCACGCTAGTCTCACCTGGAGAAACAAGTGAGAAATGCAGACTCCAGGGCCCTGTTCAGTCCTGAGTCTGAGCTGGAGTCTGAGCTCCTTACCTTAGGTGATTCACTCACTGGAACATTCCAGGGGCCACAGTCGTGTGCCTCCCCCTCCTGCTCTTTGTGGAGTCCTCACTGTCTGGAATATTCTCTGCCCTCCATACACACCATCTGCTCAACCTCCAGGTCCAGCCCAAAAGGCACCCCCTTCTGGAGCTTTCTGTGACAGCCCACAGGACCGTGGTCACTTACCCCTCCCCCCGCTGCCCTGCTTCAATTAAAGTGAGAAGTAAGGAGGGTGCACCCCTCCGCCCCTAGAGCACCGACCACCCTGTCCCCTCCTCCCACCCCCAGCCCGACCCCAGCCTCACCGCCGACTGCTTCTCAGGGAGGCGGTGAAGGTGGAGGCCCCAGGATGGAAGCAAGGCCTCGGAACGCTGTCCTGGGACACACAACCCCCTGCTGGAGGCCAGCAGAACGACCTGTGTTTCAGCAAAAACCTTGACAATGCAGCCTGGGTGCAGAACAGGCAAGAGGCCAACTGTCAGCTGGCACTCACGTCTAATAAACCCTGGCCTAAGCTGCTGTGGAACAGTACAAGATGCTCAAGAACACTGCTCCAGGGACCAGAAAACGTTCACTGGGCAGGTGAGCAGTTCTGGGGTCACATATGCCTCGGAGAGCAGCTAGGAGAATTTGATGAGACCGGAGTGTAACAGTCAGGACAGCATCTGCCGGGTAACAAATGAGAATGAACAGGTAAGGCCAGACTCTGGGATCAAATTCCAGTTTCCAACCTGCTGGTTAGTCCTGTGACATTGGGCAACTTCCTGCATCTCTGTGCTTCCTTGGGGAAGAATGGGGACCTCACAGGTCGGTTGGGATGATTAAATTAAAATGATGTAAAGAAAGGGTCTGTCGAGTGACTAAAGCTACCAGGTGTTCAGTGATGGTCAGTAAGCAACAGGGACAAGAAGTCCGTAAACAAGATCTCTCTCTAGTGGGCGTCCCAGGGATTTGTCCTCACACCTGCCTGTATACAATCTCTCAGGGACCTGAATAAAGACACAGTAGGTGCCCTTAGTTACCCTGCTAAGTTGAACAAAGATCAACACCACAGAAAACAGAATGAGAGGAACTGAAATGTACTCGACAAGCGAGAATGCTCAATCAGAATCTACAAGCAGAAATCCAACGTGAATAAACGTAAACACTAGAGGACTCAAAACCAACCAGCCAACCAGCCAACAGTGCACGAGAACGGTGTAGGGGAACAGGCAGTCCCAGGACAGCAGCCCGAGGCGGCGGCTAAGACAAAGCCAGAGTGGCTCCCAGCCACCCACAGCCCTACCGCCAGCTGGCCCTCTGCTGAGCAGGGAAAAGACATAATGACAAGGGATCCCCGCTCCAGCTCCCGGCAGCTCTTGGGCCTCCCCCAGGCCTTTCCCACCAGGTAGCCCTCCTGCCCCCTGACCTTGCTGCCTGGAGAAACTGCTGACCCCCAGCTAAGGCACAACAGGCCAACGCTTCTGAAAATCAACATGGGAAATGCAAGCGCCATGGCTTCTGTCATTTCACACAAGGTGCAGTTAAAGCTGTAAAACAAATCAAAATGGAAATCCACTAAGCTATAAGACGGCTGTCCTCGTGAAGAATAGGCAACTAAATGGCCCAAAGCCCGCTTCTGTCCACGGCATATATGTCTTACTGTAGAACTTTCCAACACATACAGGTGGGGAGGTGTGATCCAGATTTCATAGTTACCCTCCCCTGAGCCACAGACAATCACTAACTTTTATTAAAAATGGGTGTGAAGATTCCAGTTCAAGATGGTGACACAGGAAGATCCTGAACTCACCTGTTCCTACGGACACACTGACCTTACAGCTACACAGGGAACAACCTGCTCCTAAAAAGCCTACGGCTGGCTGAGTGATGCCCGCACGTCAGGCAAACAAGAAGGAAACCATATCAAGGCAGGAGGGAGGGGCTGGGACACGACCTGGCCATAAACCCCACCCCTGGCTCAGTGACCCACAACCGCGAGAAAACTCGAAATCTAGAGCTTCTCCCGAGGAGCAAAGGTTCAAACCCCACATCAGTACCTCAACGTGTAGGGTCTGCACCTGAGAGGCAAGCCTGAAAAAAACATCTAATTTTGAAAACCAAAGGGGTTCATGTCCCAAGATGCACAGGACTGCAGTGATCTGGAAGGGCCCACGTGCTTGGACTCACCCACCCAAGATAGCACCGACCGGCTCAGAGGTCAGTGCTATCTTCACAACCTCTCTGCTGCACTCTAGAGCACCAGTGATCTGGAAGGGCCCACGTGCTTGGACTCACCCACCCAAGATAGCACCGACCGGCTCAGAGGTCGGTGCTATCTTCACAACCTCTCTGCTGCACTCTAGAGCACCAGCATCTCCTGGAGGGGAGCTTTACATACTACAGGTGCCCTTACTTCCAGGTCAGGTGCCCTGGTTTCAGCAGTTGCTACCCAGGGGATGCCACCTGGTCACCTGGCTCTGGAGGCCAGAGGGTCTGCATTCCTGGGATTCACAAGACTCTGGCGATCAGAGAGATGGTTCGTGCAAAGATGCACCCTACGGCACTGCACAGAGAGCAGATGGAGCCCCAATATTTGTGACGGCCACCCAGGGGACACCACGAGATAGTCTGTCCAACGGGGCTTACTTTTGGGGCCCCACACGACTGTATATATTTATACACTTTTGAAAGCTAATGCCTGAGGGTCTGGCTTCCAAGCAGCCTGTACTGAGGTGCTGAGATCCTCCCCTTAAACACACTGACAGGTTGTGGTACATCATCAATGACTGGGAGACATCAAAAATATAATGGGCTTCCGAGAGAAGCACAAAGGTTTGACTGATGACCAAGAGCTGGGGTAGGGTTGACAAGAAAATGTATGAAATAATAATAAATCTCACTGAAAGGTAATTATATAGTATAGATATAAATTAGGCACTTATAAATAATTAGTTAAGGGATAACAAGATAAAAAGATGTAAAATACGACATCAAAAACATAAAACATGGTGGAGTGGGAGAGTAAAAATGCTGGGCTTTATTTAGAATGGGATCAAACTGAAGTTCTTATCAACTTAAAATAGACTGTTACAGATGTAACTTATTAAGCCTCACAGTAACCACAAAGCAAAAACCTATATAGAAAATATACAAAAGAAAAAGAGAAAGGAATACAAGCATTATATAAGCACTAAAGAAAGTCATAAATCATAAAGGAAGAGAACAAAAGAACAGAGAGGAACTACAGAAACAGCCCGGAAAAAGAAAATGGCGGTAAATTCATACCTATCAATAATTAATTTAAACATAAATGGACTAAACCCTTCTATCAGAAGACATGGGGTGACTGAATGGATAAAAATATAAGACCAGGGCTTCCCTGGTGGCACAGTGGTTGGGGGTCCGCCTGCCGATGCAGGGGCATGGGTTCGTGCCCCGGTTCAGAAGGATCCCACGTGCCGCAGTGTGGCTAGGCCCGTGAGCCATGGCCGCTGGGCCTGCCCGTCCGAAGCCTGTGCTCCGCAACAGGAGAGGCCACAGCGGCAAGAGGCCCGTGTACCGCCAAAAAACATATATATATATATATATATACATACACACACACATACATATATATATACACACACATATATATATATATATACACACATATATATATATATATAACCAATCTATAGGCTGCCTACAAGAGACTTAATTCACATATAAGACCACACACTGACTGAAAGTGAAGGGATGGAAAAAGACATTTCCTACAAATGGAAACCGAAAGAAAGCTGGAGTAACTATACTTATATCAGACAAAAGACCTGGAAACAAAGACTGCAATAAGAGACAAAGAAAGGCATCACATAATGATAAAGAGGTCGACCCAACAAGAGGATATAACATTTGTAAATATCTATGCACTCAACACAGGAGTGCCTAACTATATAAAGCAAATATTATCAGAACTAAAAGGAGAAATAGATAGCAATACAGTAACAGTAGGGACTTTAATACCCCACTTACATCAATGGCTAGATCATCCAGACAGAAAATCAATAAGGAAACATTAGCCTTAAAAGATACACTAGAATACATGGCTTGTACAGATATACACAGAACATTACACCTGAAGGCAGCAGAATACACAATCTTCTCAAGTACCCATGGAACATTTCCCAAGCTAGATCTTATGTTAGTCCATAACACAAGTCTTAATAAATTTACAACAGAAATCAGATCAAGCGCTATTTTCTGATCACGATAATATGAAACTAGAAATTAATTACATGAAGAAAACTGTAAAATTGGCAAATAAGTGGAGATTAAACAATATGCTACTGAACAGCCAATGGTTCAAAGAATAAAAATATAAAAAATACCTTGAGACAAATGAAAATGGAGTTATAGCAAACCAAAATTTGTGCAATACAGCAAAAGCAGTTCTAAGAGGAAAGCTCACAGTGACACAGGCCTACTTCAAGAAACAAGAAAAGTCTCAAATAAACAACCTAACTTTACAACTCAAGGAACTAGATAAAGAAGAACAAACAAAGTCCAAAGATAGGAGAAGTGAGGAAATAAAATTTAAAACAGAAATAAATGAAATGGAGACTAAAAAGGCAATAGAGAAGATCAATGAAACTAAGATCCCGGTCTTTGAAAAAAATAAACAACATTGACAAACCGTTAGCTAGACTCGGCAGGACAAAAAGAGGACACAAATAAATAAAATCAGAAATGAAAAAGGAGACTTTATAACTGATATCACAATTTACAAAGAAACATAAGAATCTACCACAAACAATTACACACCAACAAACTGGACATCCTAGAAGAAATGGATAAATATCTAGAAACATACAACCTACTAAGACTGAATGATGATGAAACAGAAAACCTGAACAAACTTACTACTAGTAAGGATATTTAATCAGTAATAAAAATCCTCCCAACAAATGAGAGTCCAGGATCAGATGGCTTCACTGGTGGATGCTACCAAACTTTCCAAGAAGAATCAATACCAATCCTTCTCAAATTCCTCCAGAAAACAGAAGAGGAGGGAACGCTTCCAAACTCATTTTATAAGGACAGCATTACCCTAATACCAAACAAAGATGCCACAAGAAAAGAAAATTATAAGCTAATATCCCTAATGAACATAGATGTAAAAATCCTCAACAAAATATTAGCAAAGCAAATTCAACAATACATTAAAATGATCATATACCATGATCAAGTGGGATTTATTCCAGGGATGCAAGGATGATTCAACATATGCAGATCAGTCAATATGATACACCAAATTAACAAAATGAAGGCTAAAAAAATCATAATCTCAACAGATGCAGAAAAAGCATTTAACAAAATTCAGTATCATTTTTGATAAAAACTTTCAACAAAGTGGGTATAGAGGGAATATACCTCAATATAATAAAGGTCATATATGATATGCCCACAGCTAACATCATACTCAATGGTGAAAAGCTGAAAGCATTTCCTCTAAGATCAGGAACAAGACAAGGATGCCTACTCCTGCCACTCTTATTCGACATAGTATTGGAAGCAGTAGCCAGAGCAAGTAGGCAAGAAAAAGAAGTAAAAGTTATCCAAATTGGAAAGCAAAAAGTGAAACTCACTGTTTGGAGATGCCATGAAATTGTATATAGAAAACCCTACAGGCTCCATCAAAAAACTGTTAGAGATGATAACAAATGAACTCAGTAAAGGTTCAGGATACAAAATCAATTGCACCTATATATACTAACAATGAGAAATAAAGAAAATAATCTCATTTACAATTACATCAAAAAGAATAAAGTACCTAAGAATAAATCTAACCAAGGAGATGAAAGGCCTGTACACTGAAAACAATAAGGCATTAATGGAAGAAACTGAAGATGCACATGAATGGAAGATAGTCCATGCTCATGGATTAGAGGAACCAATATCGTTAAACTGTCCACATTATCCAAACCAATCTACAGATTCAATGCAATCCCTATCAAAATTTTTCATTTTTCAAAGAAATAGTACAAATAGTCTTAAAATTTGTATGGAACCACGAAAACCCTGAATAGCCAAAGCAGTCTTAGGAAAGAACAGCAAAGTTGGAGGCTTCAAGTTCCCTGATTTCAAACCACAGTTGGCTCTCCATATCCATGGGTCCTACATGTGAGGATTCAACCAACTGAGGATTGAAAATATTTGAAAAAAAAATTCCAGGAAAGTCCAAACAGCACACTTGAATTGCTGCACACCAGCAATGCAATACATTTATGGTGTATTTCCAATACTTTAGATAGTGTTTACATGGTACTGGGTATTATAAGTGATTGAGAGATCATTTAAAGTATATGAAAGGATGTGCACAGGTTATACACAAATACTACACCATTTTGTATAAGGGACTTAAGCATCTGCAGATTTTGGTATCTGAGAGGGGTCCTGGAACCAATCCTCTGTGGATACCAAGGGACAACTGTATATTACAAAGCTATAGTAATTAAAACAATATGATAATGGCACAAAAACAGACACACAGATCAAAGGAACAGAACAGAGAGCCCAGAAATAAACCCATACATATATGGGCAATTATTTATGACAAAGGAGCCAAGAATATACCATGGGGAAAGACACTCTCTTCAATAAATGATGTTGGGAAAACTGGACAGCTACATGCAAAAGAAGGAAAGAATGCAAAAGAATGAAATGCAAAAGAATGAAACTCAACCACTATCTTATACCATACCAAAAAATTAACTCAAAATGGATTAAAGACTTGAACTTAAGACTTTGAAATCATAAAACTCCTAGAAGAAAACATAGGTGGTGAGCCCCTTGACTTATGTTAAGGATGTCTTGGTGATGATTTTTTCAATCTGACACCAAAGCAAACGACACAAAAGCAAAAGTAAAAAGTAGGACTATATCATATTAAAAAGCTTTTGCACAGCAAAGGAAACCATCAACAAAGTAAGAAGGCACCCTAGTGAATGGGAGAAAATATTTGCAAATTGTATATATGATAAGGGGCTAACACCCAAAATGTATAAAGAACTTATATAACTCAACACAAAAAAAAAAAAAAAAAAACACCAAACAATCCTATTAAAAAATGGGCAGAAAACCTGAATAGACATCTTCCCAAAGAAGATACACAGACGGCCAACAGGCACATGAAAAGATGCTCAAAATCACTAATCATCAGGGAAATGCAAATCAAAACAATGAGATATCACTGTACACCTGTCAGGATGTATTATCAAAAAGACAAGAAATGAGAGGGTTGGAGAGGATGTGGTGAAAGGAAACTATGCATTGACAGAAATGTAAAATGGTGTAGCTACTATGGAAAACAGGATGGAGGTTCCTCAGAATATGAAAAACAGAGCCACCATGTGATCCAGCAATTCTATTTCTGGATATCTAAAGAAAACGAAAACACTAATTCAAAATGATACATGTACCCCCATGTTCACTGCAGCATTATTTACAATAACCAAGATACGGAAGCAACCTATATGTCCACTGATGGATGAATGGATAAAGAAGATATGGCATATAAACAGAACATTATCCAGACATAAAAAGGAATAAAATCTTGCCATTTGTGACAACAAGGGTAGACCTTGAGGGCATTATGCTAAGTGAAATAGGTCAGACAGAGAAAGATAAATACTATATGATCTCTTGGTCTCTCGTGTAAGTGGAATCTAAAAAATTAAAAAAAGAAAGATTGGGAGTTTGAGATTAGCAGATGTAAACTATTATATACAGGATGGATAAACATACTATAGCACAGGGAACTACGTTCAACATCCTGTGATAAACCATAATGGAAAAGAATATAAAAAAAAGAGTATGTATATGTATAACTGAATCACTTTGCTGTACAGCAGAAATTAACACAACACTCTAAATCAACTATACTTCAATAAAATAAAAAAAATTTTAAAATAAAGCTCACAGATACAAAGAACAGATTGCTGGTTGCCAGAGACGGGGGTGAGGGCTGGGAAAAATGGGTGAAGGGGGTCAACAAAGGGTTAAAAAAATGCAGAAACAGAAGGTTTCTATTACAATCCTGGGGACCAGGCATGGTGCTAGACAATTGCATGAATTCTCATTTCCATCCTTTCTTTCACAGGTACTGTTTCACCCCCATTCTTACAGACGAGGAGGAAGGAGACCGGCCCCCAGCACCATGGCTAGATACTGTGTGACCCGTAGGAGAATGCATTCTCACCAGTACTGAGCTACGGGTGCTACACAAGCTGTTACGCTACCAGCCAACCACGCAAAGTCCTGAAACGTCAGAGAACTTGACAAAACCTGCAGTATCAGCACGCCACATTTGCCAGGTGCAAGGTCTGCAAAATGAGCCCCTGCCCCCAATGGAAATAACGCTCATAATAAATGACCTAGAGCCATTTTTTTGCCCCAGGTGACACTCGGCCTGTTTATTCTATGTAAGAGCACAGACAACAAGAGGTATTCATCAAACTAACCCTAAAACCAAATCACACACGTGGCTTCACCTGGGTCCAAGAAGCTGTGATGAGAGTATCCACACACAAAATTAATCCACAGTCAATCTAAGAAAGAAATGGAAAATTTTATCTGAGCCAACCTGAGGATTATAACCCGGGAGACGGTCCTTCAGTAAAGCACTGAGGACTGTTCCGCCTGTTAGAGGTCAAAGCAAGGTTACATAAGTTTTTGGACAAAGGGTTACCCATCAAATGGTGTGTTACTGACAGTGTACATGACCCAGATCTACACGCACAAAGTGAGTAGTGGGTCAGGGGTCTTCGTGGTCCCTCGCAAGATGAAGAAAGAAGGTCATCTCCTAAGGAGTAGTGACCCTTGATGAGATGAAGGAGTGTTATCTCCTAAGGAGGTCTGGTTACTGCAGATGCCCAACCCACACTAAACGTGGGGGACGAGGACCAAACGGGCAAAGGAAGTTTTATGTTTAAATTTTTCTTCCCTTGCCATAAGATATGAATTTTACTTCATCAAGAGAAAGGAAAACTTACCACGCCAGCCTTCCCGAATCAAGGAGTGAGGATAAGAATACATTCTAGTTATGCTGTATGAATACAGGCTATTGACTCTGACTTGCAAATACATGGACCATCTCTAAGTACAAAAAACTCTTCTCCAAAAGAGGAAGATGCCCCCCATGAACCCCTTCCTCACATCAGTCACAGTGGGTCTCTGCCCACCTGACTACACCCTGATCCAGGACCCCGCCCATCTCCTCTCCAGCCCTCAAAGGAAAAAGCAACTCTTACAGTATTTGAGGGCTTCTAACTATACCTTAGTCCTTAAGTATGGATATAAGTTAAGCTGTAAATTAACACATTGGGAGGTAACACACTGCGTAAAACTCAGAACGAGGGCTGGGTGACTAACAGCAAAGACGAGGTTTTGCTTCACAGAAGGGGCAGCTGTCACTCGGAGATGGGACAGGGAGGTCGGTGGTTGGCAAACACCAACAGTCTCACGACCGTACACTTTTACAAGGGGTCTGTGTCTTAGGAGCTAGGGAAAGGTGGGGAATTCCTGCCAAAACAATTATTGTGGCTCAGAGAAGCAGCCAAACATCTCAAGCCAGTGAAATAGTAACTAACCAGAAACGACGTCACAAGCAGCCCGCTTAGTAATGACAGCACAGGGGTCCCTGTGCCACTCACTCTACTTCCATTCTTGCTTTCCTGTGAGGTTGAAGGTTTTCCCAAGTTACTAACTTACTGATTTTAAGCAAAACTGGTGGGTCCTGTCAAAAACCCTGCCACGGGTGTCCTGGCTGCCCACGGGGGCCCCCAGAACTCTCTCGATGCAGACTAGAAGCCAGAGGCCATGTGAGATACCTCATGGCCTTCTCTCCCGGAAGAGAACCCTCGGCCGGGTCACTGGTTCTCAGCAACACCCGGCCATCTGCACCCTGTCCTCCTCTATCCCCCCTCGGGAGGGACCAATGAGTCAGAGCGAGGCAGCACTTTCCTGATGACCTGGTCGCTCAGCCCACGTGACAGGAGAGCAGGGGTTCACTCCGGACGGAGCACGGCTGTGGACGTGACCCGACCCATCAAGTACCGAAGGCCCCGCCCCCCGGCTGGGCATCTACTGCGGCCGATCCCGCCGGGGCAGGCATGACATTGCATCGCGGCCCCTCTACCAGACGGCCGGGGAGGGGATGCTGGTAGCGTAACAAACGCGTGAGCAGCAGACGTAGGACAGGACAGGAGGGCCCGCTCGTCCTACCACCCGCTTGGTTTGTTCCCTGGGACCCTCCTCCCTTGAGAAAAGGAAAATGAATACAGACCAAACATCCACTAATACAACTAGTGGACTAATACAATGTCCACTTGTCAGCTGGGCCAGCACACAGCGCCCGGGTCAGCTTCAGGCTCTAGAGGGACCTGTCTGGGAAGCGAGAGGATGTCCGCCGTCTAAAGCACCCTGGACAAAATGCAGCACAGGGTGTCAGAGCAATCTGAGAAACAAACAGCACACTTCCAAACGGAATCGAATGTGTTCTGACTGTCCCCGGGGCACTCTGGCCAACCAGGACTCCACCTGCTGGAAGCGAATCTTGGTCCCCCCTCCCTGGACCCTCCCCCATCACAGAAGGTGACTGCCCACACTGAGTCTCAGGGAGCCTCCAGGACCAGGCCCAACGCCAGCCACGGGCTGAATCCCTCCAGGAGACGAAGGGAGTCCAGTCACCCAGCTACACAAGGACCTCAAATGGAAAGGGCCGAGTAATGAAGCTGGCTGACAAGGCAGAGGCACCAGCTGATGAGAGCCCAGCGTGGAAGTCGGGGAGATGGGTTCAACATCCAGGCGCACTGGCCGGGCGACAACCCCTTACACCCCAAGCCTCAGCTTCCTCGTCTAGAGTGGGGAGCCAGTCCTGAGATACCGCCCCCGGTGGGGCACACAGGGCACCGCGGTTAGGAGAGCCAGGGTCTGTCAGCACAAAGCTCCCCGCTTGCTCCCGCGGCCCCCCAGCCCTACCCCCGCGTCTACCAGCCCCGCAGGCATGCACCGGGCACCGGGTGCTTCAGGGATCAGCTGCGGCGGGGCCACCCTCCCAGCAAAGCGCCGGCCCCGTACTCCCTGCCCCCAGTCAACAGGGTGAGGACAGGCGTCGCTTCCCTGGACTTTCTCAACAGCCATCTCAGAACTTGGAAAGGGTTCTCACTGCCCTGGTGGACTAGGAAAAGGCCCCAGGGTTTAATATGATGTAACCCTGGGGTGGCTCTTCCTTGTTTCCACGTCCCTCTGGCGAGCAGAGGGCACGAGGCCAGGGGTGACCGGCAGCCCCCGGCCGAGACTCTGGAGTCAGAACGAGGAAAGCTGGGTCCCCAGCGCATCCCACCTGGGTTCCCACACAGCACCTGGCTCCTCAGAGGGCAGGTATGAGGCGGGGCGGGGCAGGGCAGAGCTTCCAGAAGCATGGTGAAGGGCCCCCCCACACCCCCACCCCCGCTGACAGGTCAGGTGATGTTCCCTTGAGGCTATCTTCCTCGGAGCTTTGTGCAAAGCAAGTGGCCAGGACAAAGCAACAAGGACCTACTGTAGAGCACGGGGAACTATACTCAGTATCTTGTAATAATCTATAGTGGAAAAGAATCCGAAAAAGAATATATATATATACATATATATATATATATATATACACACACATACACACACACACACACACACACACACACACACACATATATATAAAAGCAACAAGGACCTACTGTAGAGCACGGGGAACTATACTCAGTATCTTGTAATAATCTATAATGGAAAAGAATCCGAAAAAGAATATATATACACACACACACACACACACACACACACATATATAAAAGCAACAAGGACCTACTGTAGAGCACGGGGAACTATACTCAATGTCTTGTAATAATCTATAATGGAAAAGAATCCGAAAAAGAATATATATATATATATACACACACACATACATATAAAAGCATGTGTAACTAGACCACTTTGCTGTACAACTGAAACGAACACAATATCGTAAATCAACTACACTGTAGTTTTTAAAAAAAGGGGCGTGGGAAGCACAGCACCTCAGATCCCAGGGCACAGCACACTCGGTTCTCCGTCGAAGGTCTGCTTGCCCCTGGGGGACTTCGGGGTCCCAACCTCAGCACGGGCTCCAAGAAGCTGTGCACCATGTCCTTCGTGTATGAAAAACCTTATTGTGACACGAGCCAAACACATAAATCGCCACTGCGACAAACTCTCTGATCCTGAGCAAATAACTGCACTCACTGTGCCTGTTTCCTCATCTATGATGTGAGGTCTTTGCACCACATGACCTCTGTACTTCTTTTCAGCCCCAAAGCCGATTCTATATATTACATACAAATGTTCTGCGGCTAATTTATCCCTAGAACCATGGTTGAAATAATATCATGGGGACTTCTGTGCTTCCAGCCAAGATAGAATACCAGGGACTGCACGTACCCTCTCCTCTTAAATTACCAAAAATTGAAGTGGTTTTCATACACTGGACACCAGGCAGCACAGGACAGCACTCGAGAGAGAGGGGAAGCAGATGTGGGGAGATCTCCCAGGGCAACCCCCCCTCGAGGGCTCCAGAGAGTTTCCAATCGGCAGCGCAAGGAAGGGGTCTCAGGCAGTGTCTGGGGGTCCTTCTAAGGAGGTGGAATTCAAAGTTCAGGGAGGCCGGGGCAGAGAGGAGGTTGTGGCATGGAGGAGGGCCTTAGAGACATGCAGGGGGTGCCCTCGAGGCAGGGTGCAGGCACCCTGTGCAGGCACTCGAGGAAGCTACCAAGGCCAGGAAAGAACCACCAGAAAGAAGCAGGCAGAACCATCCCCAGAGCTCGCACAGGGCAGGATGACGTCTGCATTCACAGCAGCCACACGGGGAACCTCCTTACACACGAGACGCTGAATCGAGTCCTCAGGAGGGTCTTGCCTTAATAGTGAGAGCAAATCAGGCCTAGACCTAAAGTTACTCTAGGCCCAGCTCACAAAGTTTAAACGCAGGCTTCAGAAGGAGCAAACTGTTTCCAAGAAGCCTAACTGTTCCTGTAACAAATCTCCCAAATATTTAAAGGAACACCCACAAAAAGAAAAAAAAAAAAAAAGCCAGCACTCAAGCATGTAAAATTCACGTCTGGTATCCTATCAAAAACTGCCAGGCATGAAATGAAAATCAGACCCATATTGATAAGAGAAATCAACCAAGAGAAACAGACCTAGAAATGTCAAAGACAATAAAACGAGAAGACAGGTGTGTTAAAACAACTGGGATAAATATATTCCATGTGGGCTTCCCTGGTGGCGCAGTGGTTAAAAATCTACCTGTCAATGCAGGCGACACAGGGTAGAGCCCTGGCCCTGGAAGATCCCACATGCCGCAGAGCAACTAAGCCCACGCCCACGTGCCACAACTACTGAGCCCGCGCGCCACAACTACTGAAGCCAGTGCACCTAGAGCCCGTGCTCCGCAACAAGAGAAGCCACCGCAACGAGAAGCCCGCACTGCAACGAAGAGTAGCCCCCGCTCGCTGCAACTAGAGAAAGCCTGTGCACAGCAACAAAGACCCAATGCAGCCAAAAAATAAATAAATTTATTTAAAAAATATATATATATATATTCCACGTGTTCAGGAAGGGAAAGGAAAGCATGACCTGATAAGTAAAAAAAAAAATGAAAGATAAACAATGACCAAATTCAACCTCTGGAGAGGAAAAATACACCAATGGAATCAACAGCAGAGCAGATGCTGCACCCCTTCCCCGCCCTCCCTCCATCCCGATGTCCGATCTCCAAGGACACACTGGGAAACTCCCTCCCACCGAGGGCTGGGGTGGTCTGGGGTAGCAGAGCCCCCATGAAGATTCAGCAATGGAAACCCAGAAATACTTCAGTGAAGGCCACTCAGCCACCCTTCAGCTCGGTGCCTACGCCAGACACAAGAAGAAGCCTCAAACCCTTCCTAATCCACATTCTAACCAGCCCCCAGCCCGGAGACCAGCCTCCTAACCCCACGTCCCCCCACACTCTCCGTGTGGCCACAGCAGCATGTGAACCCAGGCCGTGCCACAGCTCACCCTGAACCGCTGGCTTGGGGAGAAGCCAAGACGTGAGTCCTGCACATATCACACCCCAGGATGGGAGACAGAGGACAAGCCCAGGGACCCCGAGCCTGCACCCTCAATCCTCGCACTGTGGCCCTAGTTCAGTCCGAGAACTTGCTCCTTAAGAAGCAGGTTTCGTAGGGCTTCCCTGATAGCGCAGTGGTTGAGAGTCTGCCTGCCGATGCAGGGGACACAGGTTCGTGGCCCAGTCCGGGAAGACCCCACATGCCGCGGAGTGGCTGGGCCCGTGAGCCATGGCCGCTGAGCCTGCGCATCCAGAGGCTGTGCTCCGCAACGGGAGAGGCCACAACAGTGAGAGGCCCGCGTACCGCAAAAAAAAAAAAAAAGAAGCAGGTTTCGTAAATGCATCAACCCCCACTTCACTGGGACCCCGAAACATAACACACCGACCCTGACGATCAGCCCTGGAAACCCTGAAAGCAGAAACTGCCTTTCACGGCTCTCGGCACAAGAGAGCTTTGCCAAACCAAAGAAAAGCAGCCTACAGTTAGCGATCAATGGCTTTAAGCTCATGGGGGACGAGAGAATCCTCCCCAGGGTGACACAGTGACCAGGCCAGCAATCGCAGTGCTTCAGAGGTGAGGGTGCCCCACCACTGGGTCACCTACGGATCAGAGATATATAGCTGATCTTCAAAGAGACTCACCCATTCAACACAAACACACCAAGCTTCTAGTATAAGGCGGGCACGTTAGTGCTTACAGCAAAGATCCTGTCCTTTTGTCTGGAGAAAACAGATAGTAAGCACTAAACATACTATGCAATTTATTTATTTATAATTTAAGAGGGCGGGGCCATGGGATAATAAAAGAATAGCTTGCAGCAGGGTAAGCAGGAAAGGAAACTGCGAGTTAAATAAAACTCGATGGAGGACCTCACTCTTTGAAAAGGGGCCTCGAGCAAAGACTGGAGGGCGGAAGGCCCAGGTGTCAAGGGCGATATGGACCAAGGACCTCTGCCCAGGTACTGGTGGCAGCCTGGGCAAAGTGCATTCAATATCTTCATCTTGATCGTGATCATCCTTAACAACCACAGTAGATGCCACTTTCCCTGTGAAATAAATGTCAGATGCAGCCTCTTACGTTTCCGTCATACTTTGGAAGTTTCTACCAATAATAATGACGTGTTTTTCCTATGAGCTTATGCTCCTTTTACGTTTTTTTAAAATTTATTATTTAAGCCCAGTCCCTTTCTCCTGAGCGGGCTCTGCGGCACCTGGAAGCAGCTGTTGGAGACAGCCTTCCCCTCCCCATCTCCAGCAGCCAGGACAGGACTGAAAACCTTCACAGAACTTCCTACAGCTCAGCAAGCCCAGGAAAACTCCCCAGAGGCTGAAGGCCAGAAAAAGAAATGTCAGATTTCTACCCCCTTTCCAGAAAAACTAAAGCACAGTGACAGAAAATCCAGTAAGATCTTCCCTTAAAGATTAATTAGAGGACAATCTCATAGATGTTGATAATAATGGTAGCCTTCGATTATAGGAACTTCAAACACTTTTCTTTTGACTTCTGCCTAGTTAATAAAAAATAATAATAATAATTTTTAAAGGACCAGTGGCCACATTCTCATGGTCTCCCTCGAACATGCATAAATATTTAGCGTGTTCCAGGGAAAGTGCCAAAGTGAGTGTTTACTGTATATGAAGATCGTTGCTGGGTTAATAACTGCAGGGGAGGCCCAGGGAGCAGAGGACACTTTGCCCAAAGAGGAAAAAGTAGCCAGGAACAATACAAGGACTCAGGCAGGCCACTGTGAGACACAGTATGAGCTAACCACGGCACTGAATATTATGGAAACCTAGCTGCTACTATAAAGACCACACGCTTAAATAGGAAATTAGAGTCAAGAAGCTCGTGTTGAAATTACTCCATATGCTTTAATACAAGGAGTAATTTTCAGGTTCCTCCTTCTCCAAAAATGTACCATTTTTGAAAAACAGTTGCAACTGCGAAGCTTCCGTCCATCGAAACATTTTCTGCGTGATCACGACCTGCCCCTGTCCTCCAGCTGCCCGTCCAATGCACCTGCAGAAAGGATCCAGCTTATTCATCCCTTTGCAGCCGAGTGAAAAGGAAGTTCTCCAGCGCCCAGACCAGCCAAGAAAGTGCCACGTCACCCCATCACCTCCAAGACACATCCTGCTTCATCTCCAAATCTAACCAGTCGTTAAGAGGACCACTGCGTGCACGATGGGCCATAATCAGATATTACAACACGGTGACAGGGCCCCGCCCGTGACCCCGTCTTCAGAGAGCACAGAGGTCACCCCAGAGGCTCTGCGCCTGCAGCCTTGGCCCCCCACACAAGCCGCCATCCACCAAACAGGCCCACAGACAGGAGACAAGCACGGCCTCTGATCTGCGGCCCCGGGAAGGATACCCCTGGGGAGACAGGGGGAGCAGGCTCTCCCCGCAACAGCCAGAGCGCACTTTCAAACCCAGAACCGAAGGCACGGGCAAGCCCTGGGCCCCCCAGCTTCCAACAGGGCCATCCTGCTTCTGGGAAACGGGGCAGAGCCTCCACGCGGGCTGGGCACAGGTGAGACACAACTCAGGGTTGAGCGTGGAGGTCGCGTGGGCAGAAGGCGGCAGTGTGAGTGAGGACAGCACAGCAGGTGGCGTTCAGGTCTGTGACGGGCACACCACGACCCCCGTCCACCTCCCTTAGAAGGTCCAGCCACCTTTCCTGCAAAGAGGGAGCATTAACCTGAGACCCGGGGGCCCGCCTGGACATGTGCAGAAGGTAGGGTGCACAGGGGCCCCGATGGCCAGCAGCCGGACCAAGCAGGCCCGCCCAGGCCCCAAGGGATGACGCAGATGACAGCCAGAAGTCAGCTGACACCTGAAAGGGCAAGTGCAGGTCCGCAGGCCCTGTCACATGACAGCAATAAACACGAGTCAGGGGAGTGGTTGTCAACAGAAGCCAGGCTGTCAACAGAAGCCAGGACGCTAAGCAGCCCACCAGGAACCCAGGGCCCGAGTCACCATTCCACAAGCAGATCCTGCCCTCTCCCTGCCCCCGCTCTCACTCTGCTGGCCCCAAGCTCTGCCCCCGCTGCAGCAATGAAACCTTACTAGACAGAGCATTAATTAAGTCTGTCCCCTCAATCGACTGACCGGCCTGCCGGCCGGCATCACACACCTGCCCAGCCATGCACAGGAGAAGCCAAGAGACAGGATGGGGAGACGCGGCCCACGGGCCCCAGCCCGAGCTACCAGGTACCAGCCGCGTGACCTGGGAGTTACCAGCACCTGCAAGCCTTGGTCCCCCTAAAAGAAACAGATGCCTAACCTACGCACAGGGCTTGCTCTGGTATCAGATGCAGAACAGAACACATAGAAGGTACTCAATAAATACAGCTCTGTGGTACTTCAGAAGAAATCCAAGACCTCAAGCCCACACTCTTCCAGAAGTATTTAGTCAATACCAACAAAAGCATTCAGGATACAGCAAGTCTGTCCCTCTCTAATAAGAAATGTATACTCTTAAAATTTTCATTTTTCACGGATTCTAAGACACTCCCCCATTTTAACAATTTTGAAATTTAAACACTTTCCAACCTATCCACATTTAAGGATCATACGTGAGAATCTTTATTTTGAATGAAAAGTTGTCATTAAAATTGACCCTTTATCCCATGGCACTTTAGGATCAAGGAAATTCAGTGAGTGCAGAATCCCAGGACACAAACACAACGCTTCATCGCAGGCTCTGAGGAGAGTGGGACCCGTGTGGTCCTGACAACGTGAACACTCACATCCTCCGCAGATACAAACGTTAAGAAAAGCACACCTGTTACCCGGTAGGGGGAATGGCCTTGGTCTGCCTTGCTATTCTCATCTGAAAAGGGGAGAACGTGAGGGGTGGTGGGAAGATTCCTACTTAGGAAAATCCAAGTGAAGTCCTTGGCATGCCAACCAGCACACAGTTAGCGGCTTGGTTTTCTCACCTGTAAAATGGGTATCACAGAGGTACGAAGGTCCCACCTCTGAGGGTTGGTGGAGGGTAAAATCAGAGAACCCAAGTCGAGGATCCAGAAGTGCTGAATCTTCTCCCCACTAGCCGACCTCCACTGAGTGGTGAGCGACGGGTTCCATCAGGAAACGACGCAGGGTCCCCGCGGTTCCCCCCCCACCGCCCCCCGCACCAAGCGCATGGCTGACACTGATGGTCTGTGTTTCCTCTGCTTGTCTGTCCCACCAGGGCTGGGAGTCTCCCAGGGCAGGGCTCCCTCCTCCTGCATCTTGATCCTAACATGCAGCCATGGTCGGCTCATCATTCCCAGAACACGAAGGGAATGAACAAATCTGCCACGTGACTCCCAGTGTTGAAAGAAAAGGGCGTTCAACTGATTCCACAAGTGACAGAAAATGTAAACTCGTGTGCTGTTTCCTAACATGTCACTGACCATCCAGGATTCCAATAAATAAAACCAAATGACTACAGTTTGTCACATCAGGGAGAAAATGTTTACCCAAACCAATTCTCATCTATTTTTCTGTGATTTTAATTTTAATTATTTAGTTTTGGCTGCTCTGGCTCTTCGTTGCTGCGCGTGGGATTTCTCTCGTTGCGGTGAGCAGGGGCTACTCTTCGTTGCGGTGCACGGGCTTCTCACTGCGGTGGCTTCCCTTGTTGTGGAGCATGGGCCCTAGGCACGTGGGCTTCAGCAGTTGTGGCACACAGGCTCAGTAGTTGTGGCTCGCAGGCTCTAGAGTGCAGGCTCAGTAGTTGTGGCGCACGGGCTTCGTTGCTCCGCGGAACATGGGATCCTCCCAAGCCAGGGTTCAAACCTGTGCCCCCTGCATTGGCAGGTGGATTCTTAACCCCTGTGCCACCAGGGAAGCCCTCCTTTTGAAGTGAATTTTCTACAGTGATTTCAAAGACTTGAAAAGATTATAACCTTGAAGTGACAGAGGCATCACAAAAAATCACTTACAAATTCTACTGCTAAATAAGAATCTACACTCTGGGCTTCCCTGGTGGCGCAGTGGTTGAGAGTCCACCTGCCGATGCAGGGGACACGGGTTCGTGCCCCAGTCTGGGGAGATCCCACATGCCGCGGAGCGGCTGGGCCCGTGAGCCATGGCCGCTGAGCCTGCGCGTCCGGAGCCTGTGTTCCACAACGGGAGAGGCCACAACAGTGAGAGGCCCGAGTACCCCCGCAAAAACAAACAAACAAACAAACAAACAAAAAGAATCTACACTCTAACAAATCAGCAGCTCACGTCGTGTATCAAAATAACAGTTCCCATTTAATGAGGTTTGTTTATGCGCCAAGACAAGGCCGGGGCTCTACATAAGTGACTTTCATTCTCACAGTGACACTGTGAGCAAGGCACGTACAGAGAACCTAAAAGGCGTCCAGTCACGAAGAGCGTATTGTCAACGCATTCATCAGCTACCAGCTTCCCTGTGCAAAACATCTCTATTAAATAGTGGCTGTTACTAAGTTCAGAAATCATCTTGAACGATTTGCGAAACTGCTTTAGGTGAAGATCCTATCCACTGGAAGAGTCTCATAGAAGTAAGTGATGCCTCATGGTGAACAGACTTGTGGTTGCCAAGGGGAAGGGGGTGGGGGAGGGATGGATTGGGAGTTCGGGGTTAGCAAATGCAAACTGTTACATATAGAATGGATAAACACCAAGGTCCTACTGTACAGCACAGGGAACTCTATTCAATATCCTGTGATAAACCATCATGGGAAAGAATATGAAAAAGAAGAATGCATATATATGTATAACTGAGTCACTTTGCTGTACAGCAGAGATTAACTCAACTTTGGAAGTCAACTACACTTCAATGAAAAAAATAAATAAATAAGTGATGTCTCAACTGCTCTTGGCATCCGTCTCCTCCTACCATGACGAGTGGGAGGAACTGTCCACAAATTTCTTGAAGAAAACGAAGTCCAATGAAAATGCCTCTTTGCCGAAGTATGGGTGAATAAGATGAGAAATGGAGAAGCCATGGGACGACTCTTTGGCTAAAAAATAAATGAGAGTGACCAACTCTGGGAATGGAATTCGATTCCAGAGAATGATCCCAAGTCCAGACCATAAGGGATGAGAGCATCCAGCTCCTTCAGACGCTGCTGAAAGATGGAGGAGCCAGATGTGAACCCAACCGAAGACCCAAAGCTGTGTGTGACTGGCAGTCAAGGTCTCACGGGTGAGCTGAGCCTTGTCCCTGCTGTCCCCACGATGAGGGAGGAGAGAGGCGGACACAAGGAGGCCCACTTGGGCCTCTGTCCACCCAGAAGACTCACTGCACTAACAGATGTCCTAAAGCAGGAGGTGGTCTGCAGAGGGCCAGCCACTGCTCAACTCTGCTGGTGAGGCCCCAAAGCAGCCACAGATGGGATGTTAACTGAAGGAACATGGCTGTGTTCCAATAAAACTTTACTTACAAAAGCAGGCAGAGGCCGGATTTGGCCCACAGGCTGTGGCTTGCCAACCCCTGCCATGCAAGGGGAGGCTCCTGGCCTGAGGGGCTCAGGAATGCACACCTGAAATGGGGCCAAGGAAGCAACCTGCAGAGACGTGGGACTGAGACAGAATTTATGAAATTACCGATGGGGATGTAGGGGAAGAGGGGCTACCGCAGGAAGCCTGCTGGTTCACCCTGTATTGGCAAATGGAGTGGCAGAAGGGCAGGATCACGAGGACAGTTTCTATGACGTTTGACTTCTAATTTAAGCAGATGCGTTTTCAAATCAGGAAAAAAAATTATAAAAGTAGAAATAAATATTTGGATTAAATATCTGAAGATGCGCCAGTGATCTTTTTTTTTCCCTCTATCAAATGTGGTTTTTATTCAACTGACAAGCACTTTTCTATAGCTGCACTTGTGGAACTTCACATGGCAAAAACAGGAGTTTTTGTCTGTAGACTTTTTTTTACCTCATTAAAAATGAGACTGGTCCTAAAAATATAGGTAGAAACAAATTTAAATTCACAAAAAACTGCATTCATGAGTCTGAAGATGAGGATGGGCCTGAGGCTGTTCTGAACCTTGACCCTTGACAGGAGATTCCAGGTGCCTAGATGGCATAGACCCAGGCTTAGTTTTCCGAGGTTGGCCTCGGGCCTGGGTAAGACAAGTGGCAAAGGTGCTGGAGCCAGCTAACTCACCCTTCAGAGGGAAGGAGGCTGGGCTGGGCGTTGCCACTTTCAAGGAATCCGTTTCCCGCGTTATCACATCCTCAGGAACTAAGCTACCCTTGGTTCCTTCCACAAAGATAGCTGTCAAATAGCGTGACACCCAGGATCGGCACCTGCAGCAGTCCTAACCCAGGGAGACCGCCTGAAGCATCTGGGACGAGCGAAGCCGCTTCGTGTGAGAGAAGAGTTGACGCTCGCTGAGTTTTCCTTTCTGGCGCTCCAGCTCCGGGATGCTAGAAGCTGTGATATCAACCTCTCCATCACTTCGACCCCTGAGGCCACAGACGGCAGTTGCAGTCTCCTCCTCCTTTTCCTCCTCTTCCACGCCACTGGTCTCCTCCATGATCCGAGGAAGGCCACGCCTCCGCCCCAGGCCTTCCTCTGGCCCCGGAGCTCTACCTCAGGTCGCCCGGTTCGCTTGGTCAGAGCAGTTTTCAGTCTCCGGTGCCGGCCTTCAACAATCCACGTGTTTTTCCTGTAGCGGGACATACTGGCCAGACTCTTGTCAATCTCACCGATGCCAAGGGTGGAGCCACTGCACAAGGAAGGCCAGGACAGCAGCCTTCTCTTGGGGTGGCTAGGCCTGAAAAGGCTGGGTGCGCAGGCTGTCACCGAGGGCCGTCTCCTCTCCATAGGCCATGAGGGGCCGCGCAGGATCTCAGACCCGCTGTCTCTTGTCAGTGGGATCTCGGACACCTTCTCCCCCAAGATCTTTAAGGACTGACAGGAACCTTAACAACCTATCTCAAGTTTCAAACCTACAGGTTTGAATCTCAAACCTACATTCAAGCATCTCGTTTCTACATCACAGTTCAACACTTTACTCAAATGCCTGTACCTGAACTCATTTTTATTTTCTGTGTGTGTGTGTGTGTTTCTGAAGGATAGCGAATGCTATTTTATGTATAAAAGAGAAACAAAATGTACCTCATAATAGGTACATAACCAGAACCCTGGAGGATATGGCTAGGAAATAAAAATTTTCTGGACTTGAGAAAGATGACCCAGGGTCCAGGGCGGCCCGGTCACCGAGCCCACCCCCCCGTGTACTTGAGGGACCCAGTTCCGACAGGTCGAGTCAGATTCTGCAAGATGTGAGCCATGAAGAAACTTCTTGGTTCATAGCTTTGGGGATTTTAGAACTGCAGACAGTGGGCTGTAGGCCTCTATTTATAAATCCCCAAAGACCTCTCCTTCCTAAGTGACTGAAATCCAGACCCCTCCCTGGCTCTTTAGGCCAGGTGTGCCGGCCTCTGGCCCCTGAAAAAGCTCTGCCCCAGCCCGGCCCGGGTGCTGCCCCCCAGCTCTGGGCACTCCCTCCAGGGGGTTCTCCCTGACTTCCTGGCCTCTCTCTCTCCCACTGTCAGATTTTCTTTGCTTGAGAATCATGATCATTACTCACAATTATCTCATTTGCCAGTTTCCCCATGACCCTCTCCCCGACTAGGAGTCAGGAGCCCCAGGAAAGCAGCTTCTGCAGAAGAGCTGCCACCCAGCGCTCACACTGCAGGTGGCACCCGGCTGGTGTTCAATCAGCATCCAAGGAATTCAGGAGGAACTCCCTGGCGGTCCAGTGGTTAGGACTCCGCACTTTCACTGCTGAGGGCCCGGGTTCGATCCCTGGTCGGAGAACTAAGATCCCACAAGCTGCACCGCACAGCCAAAAAGAAAAAGAGCAAAACAAAACAAACAAACAACAAAAAAACCCCAGGAATTACAGGGAACGACTCTCGGTGGGCGATTGAGACCAGGCTGGCCCGGTGCCGGGTAACTTCCACACCCCTCTCCCAATCCCCGCGGCACCCTGACAACACCATGCACCCTTGTTCACCAGCAGGGGCACTGAGGCATCTCATGGTTTCCCCCAAGGCCAGAGAACCATGACAATATCACAGTTTAAAGGAACAGCCTAAGTCAAACAGTGAAGTAGTCCACCCCCCCTCCACCAGCCCCCCATCCCATGCCCCCCACCAACCTGCTGCCTCTGTCCCTGAAGCAGGAAGCAGGGTGATTAAATGCACAAAATCCTTCTGGTGCTTCTATGTCCAGAACAAACTCGACTGAGCAGCGACTCATTGACTGAACCCTAATCCAAGCCACAGCGATGAGTGAGCAGCTAGAATGAGAACATTATTTGTACGCTGACGATCTTACAAAGAAATTCTTCTCGCTAAAAACTTGGAGATGTATCTATTTGCTGTAACTGCAGATTACTCAAGACCGAACGCATTGTAAATCATCCCATGTTCTGAGAAATTCTGGAACTGTCGGCTGATTTTTCCAGGAACAGAGGGTGAGAGCTGCCAAGCCCGCCTGCTGGACTCTCGCAGGAGCGCAACAGTGCCTGCAAAGGCCGCGGCACGGCACGACGGAGCCCTTCCTCCCGGGGTGACAGGCTCCGCTGGCAGGGCCCACTGTGTGTCCGCGGCCTCCTGGCTCCTGGGAAGAGCCTTGGGCAACTGGGACGGCGACTACAAACACCTAACACGTCCGCGAAGCCAGGCACTGGCTACAGCTGGCACTCCTGCCATCCCTGCCCGGACCAGGGGAAATCTGAGATGCCAGTGGGTTGAGCTAAGAGGGCTTTGGGGTGGAACCTTCCCTACGTCCTATCTGGCCCTTACGGTTCACTCTGTGACCAGCAAAGAGGACGTTGCTCGGCTAACTTGCAGACACACTTCCCCGGGGAAGGTTTTCCCTGCAGTTCACTGATGCCATTTCCCTGGGAGCGCTGGTGCCAAGTGTGAGGCTGGCAGGCTGGGGTGACAGCCAGCCAAAGCTAAACGGTCAAGTGAGAGCTGAACCCATGACCACAGCGGCATCACGGCGTTTCAACCGACAGGGCGAGGCAACCACGGCCTCTTTAAGACCAGGGAATGATCACCCAGGAGGCAGAGGGCAGGATCCGGAGAACGCTCACCCACTGAACAGGCTGGGGGTCCCCAGCAAACTTCATGGCTCTGCGAAGGTTTCAGCCCCCTTGTCTCGCTTGAAACTGACTGTGGCTTTGTCTCAAATCCAGAAATCACAGTGAATGCTACGCCTAATCTCCAGTCTTTCTTCCAAGACCTCTTGCTCTCTGACACCAAAAAAATTAAAAAGATACCTCTCTGCAGCCCCTATGCTATGGGCAAATTATCATCACTGCAGCTAAGCACAGACTTCACAGACGAAGGGAGAGAAAAGCAAGCTCAGAGGAGTGCAAATATCACATCAAGGGACTTCAAAACGTACGACTCCTGCTGGAAAAACAGAGGCCGGGAGAAAGGTGGCACAAGTGCTTCACAGGCTGCAGGGCTGAGAAGGAGAAACCAAGATTCACTTGTCAAATCCAAAGACCTAAGGATCAAACGTATCTGTCTACACCATAAAGCAAAAGTTCAAACGAAAACCTGCCACAGGAGATAAAGGACACTTACAGATGAAACTCGTCCAGCAGCCCATGCAGAAGGGCTGGAGGTGAACCTGCGGTCCCACAAAGCCTGCCTGATGCTATCGGGGTGGGAAGGGCTCCACCTGTGACAGGCAGGTCACTGCTGGGCCGAGGATCTTCTCCTTCCTACTTCCTCGTCCCAGAAGCTCATGCCTCTGCTTGAAATCCCAACATTCGCCACCCTTCCCACTCACCATCTGGAGTTTCAGGGCCCTGCAGGAGACAACACAGGGCCCGCTTCATTGCAGGGAAGTGTGCACTACAATGCAAGTCTTGTAGAAAAGGATGCTGCCGTCACAGTGATGATGAGCTCTTCCAAGCAAAGCAAGGAAGGCCACGTGAAAGTGCCTGGTCTTTGCGCTAAAGCGCGCGTCCACAGCCCCACTCAGCACTTCCTCCTTGACCTGCTAGTGATGGGTGGTCAGGTTATGAGCTACATTTGTGCCCCGGCCCTGGGCCAGACCACTGCCAGAATCTGCTGCCACACTCACTCATACCTGGTAGTATGGATGGTGCAGAAAGGAGTCTGGGCCGCCCGCTAAAGCCATCGGTTCCTTCCTGCCGTCTTCAAATCGCGTGGACTGGGCCGCGGCACCTGGAACGAAGACAGACCGTGAGAAGCCCGGCCAGAGGGAAAGCCCGCCGCTCACCGGCGGCTCAGGGGCAACGCGCCTGCACAGGTGACGCCGGACGCCACTCGGATCTTGGGGGCGCCAGGGGGCTGGCACCAACTCCAGAAGCTCGAGCAGCCACCTGTGGTCACAGGGCCCGTGGGGCAGAGGCACTCAGAGGGGTGAGGGGGCGGCCATCCACAGTTATTAACACCCTGAAGACTTTCTGAGACTTTGGGCAACACAGACCGCCTGAGTCCAGAGAAGCACTGTGGGGTGGTGGGGCGTTGCCGGCGTCCTCTGAGCACCACCCGTGTAAATGCTGCCTCCACCAGCCACAGCCTAGAAGGAACCACTGTCAGTGGACGTCGCGCCGCCACCTACAGAGTCCAGGCGCTCCCTGCAGGCGCCATGCTGGGAACAACACTCATGGGCGGGGCCTCTGGAATGGACCTTAAGACCCGCCCCCGACTCCCGGGAGGGCTGGAGCGACATCAGCTCCGTGAAGACGCACACTCGGCTCCTGCAAGGAGCCCCCGACGGGCAGGGAAGGGAGGTACTGTCTTCCTCCTGAATCTCCTGGGGTACAACCACACACCTGATCTGTACGAGGCAGTCAGTGAGAGTTTCGGAGCCGACCCCAACAAACACCACCTCCCGCAAAATGCAGAGGACTGGGGCGGGGGTGGGCGGCACAGCACCCTGGTCCGGACTGGACACAAAAAACGCCACGCCTGACACTCACAGACAGGAGGCCACCTATGATGTGACCTTCTCCACGAGAAGAGCCCCCTTGTCTGACACACACACACACACACACACACACACACACACACACACACACACACACACACACACACACACACACACACACACACACACACACACACACACACACACACACACACACACACACACACACACACACCCCCCATTCCTCTCTCTCAGAAATCACCGGAATTAAGAACATTTTCAGGAACGGTGGCAACAGCCATTAACATTCTCTGTCATAATCCACCCCAGAGGCATCCTGGACCCTCGGCCCTGAACAATTCATGACTCCTGACCATGCAAGGCTTTCTCCAGCCTCTGCACCCATAGGCTTTGTTCTCAACTCCATCAGCAGCTAAGTCCTGCTACCCTGTAGGAATGAGCTCAGGGATCACCTCCTCCAGGAAGCCCCCCTGAATTGCCCCTCACCAATCACCACCACCCACGATAGCTCAGTCAGTGTCCACTCTGGGCTCACACCCGTCCTTCCATCTGCCACACTGAGCTGCAGATGCCCCTTCTTGGTCTCACTCCCCACAGATGAACCCTGTGCTCCCTGGTAACAGAACTCTCTCCGTGGCAGCCCCCAGCCTCACTCTCAGGAAGCACCGGCGGAGAGACACTGCCTGGCTCTTCAGGGCCTGTGTCCACGCAGGCAGGGTTCACAAAGGGGGCTCAGGGGGCCCTCAGCATCACCCTGTCAGAGGGGAGAAAACCAGACAGCAACAAGGGCCACCTGCCACGTCCAGGGCTACCTGGAGGGACACCCTCCGCCCCTACGGGGACAGGTGGGCGTCCAGTGTCCCCTCCAAGGGGACAGCTCACCCCTGAGGCTGCGTTTCAGTGAACAGTAACCAGAGCCTCGATGATGCGTGAACCGGGAAACAGAGCTGAGAAGGTGTTTCCCAATCTTACCCTCCGGGGCCTGTAAAGGCTTATTTCCCTGAAGTAGCTTTACTATGAGAAAAATAAGAGAAATTGAGAAAACGGTTCACTTCTCTCAATGAAAGAATAGAAAACCCAGGAAAAATGGGACTGGAAGAAACACTACAGACAAGGACCTGCTCAGGACAAGACGAACCGATGCTGGTTCCAGCTGAACCAACACTGCAGGGAACTAAATCCACGGGAGAGAAATTCCAGAAGCACCACAAACAGCCCACAGAGAGGATGAGCTAAAGCACAATGGCACAATGTGACATGCAGGACGCAGAGGACAGACCGGGAAAGACCAGAAATCGTCACGGGACAGGGCTCCTCACATGTCAGATTTCTCCCTCAACTCACATCACAGGCTCAGTTTTCTAGAACTCAGAAATAAAAGACTCACAGAAGCTTCTCAGAGGAAAACTGAAAGACTTAGGTAGGGCATAAAGTTGGGGATACTAATTCCACCAAACATGACTGCAAAAATAATCAAGGTCAGATCCAGTTATGGGCTGAACTGTGTCCCCTTCACCCCGCCCCAAACTCATATGTTGAAGCCCTAACCTCCAGGACCTCAGAATGTGGCCATATTTGAAGGTAGGGTCTTCAAAGCAGTAATCAAGGCAAAATGAGACATTACCATGGGTCCTGATCGAACGTAAGAGATGAGGACACAGACACACACAGAGGGACGACCACGTGAGGACCCGGGGAGAAGACGGCCATCCACACGCCCAGGAGAGAGGCCTCAGGAGGGACCAGCCCTGCCCACACCTTGACCTCAGACTTCTGGCCTCCAGAGCTATGGGAAAATAAATTTCTGTTGTTTAAGCCACCCAGTCTATGATATTTTATTATGGGGGTCCTAGAAAACTAATACAGATCCCAAATTATTAAAACACTACCAAACTGTCCTCACAGCTAAAAGGAGCAGAAGCATTTACTGTCACCCAGTTATGTCTTCTGCGAGGTCTCTGGGACTCTTTAAGTCACCCGCACAGAAACACAAGGACGGCCCGTGAGAGGCCGCTGGGCTGCAGAGACCTGGCAATGGTAACAAGATGGCGGAGGTGCTTTGTCCCCACGGCAGGACGGGTGAGGCTGGTGGCCTCCCTGCAGCCTCTGCAGGACCGGCAGCCCCCAGGCCTTCAGGCTCCTCTAGCCCTGAGGCCACTCGCCCCCGTGGCAGTTTAGTCTCCTGTGTCCGTCTGTCCACATTCTACCACCCAGCCCTTTAACCAGACACCAGTGGGGGGTTGCTCCGAAGGCATTCTGTAGAAGTGGAAACATCTGCAGACATGGGACTTAAAATGAGTCCCCTCCACGGTGGGGGTGGGCCTCGTGCCACCAGCTGGAGGCCTTAAGAGCAAAGATGGAGGTTTCCTGGAGAAGAAGGAATCTGGCCTCAAGGCTGTAGCAAACTCCTGCCCCACGGATCCCAGACTTGCCGGCCTCACCCTCACTGGAGCCGATTCCTTAAAATAAATCTCCGAATACACACACACATTAACACCCCAACCACTAGCTGTAAGAGCCCAGGATCACGCCACGATGCCCCGTAGGCCTCCCCACCGCAAACACACGGCCGCGTGGGTCTGACGACTCTATGGGCCACTGCCCAGCACCCGCCACGTCCTCGCCACCCCCCAGCCCTTTCAACAAACACGCCTCCTGCCTTCCACCCTCACTGTGGCCGCGCTTTCCTGGGGGTGCTGTTTTTCTCCCCTTCACCTCACTCCCAATGGCCTGGGGGAGGGGTCAGTGTGCTCCAGGCCCCTCCTTTCTGCACAGAGGACAGCCCCCCTGGCCCATCAGGATCCTCTCTGTGCCCCTCCCATCAGGCTGTCCCACGTCCCCACCTCCCCTGCTGTCACTGCCCTGTCCCCCGCTCACCCGTGCATCCTGCTTGCCCTATCTCGCACGCCCTCAGGAACTCCTGGATGTAGGCGACGTATGGAGACGTACTGTTTATTTTCCCCTGGAAGCTGCAAATTTAATGGAGGTTAAGAGTGCCGAAAATATTTAAATGTGCCAGTTTTACCACCTAAATATCACCTTTGAAAGTACTGAGTCGGCCAATAAGTTCGTTCGGGTTTTTCTGCGGCTACGGAAAAACCCGAACGAACTTTTTGGCCGACCCAATATTTGCCAGATGTGGTTTCTTCCCAGCCAGAAAAATACATATCCCATAAGCCCTGTTGAGCAGGTTCTCTGGGAAAAGAAAACTACCGTTAGACACAGCAAAAGGTTTGGATTAATTGGCCTCTAATAAGATAGATCAAACCCAAAGCTAACATCACATTCAATGATGAGAGATGGAAAGCTTTTCCCTCCAAGATCACAAACAAGGAAGGTGAGGATTATCCTTTTGCCACTTCTACTGAACAAAGTGTAGGAAGTTCTGGCCAGAGGAGTCAAGCAAGAAAAAGAAATAAACTACATCCAAATGGGAAAAGAAGAACTAAAGTTATCTCTGTTCACAGATGACATGATCTTATCTGTAGAAAACCCTAAAATTTACAAACACACACACACACACACACACACACACACACACACACCCTAGAGCTTAATAAATAAATTCATCAAATCTATAGGATACAAAAGTCAACATGCAAAAATCAGGTGTGTTTCCAAATACTAACAATGAAAAATCTGAAAAGGAAATTAAGAAAACAACTCCATTCAAAATAGCATCAAAAATAATAATTAAGAATAAATTTAACCAAGGCAGCAAAAGACTTGTGCACCAATTACCAAATGTTGCTATAAGAACATAAATAAGCTATAAGGCAAATATTATGTATTCATGGGTTGAAATATTTAATATTGTTAAGATGATTAATACTATCCAAAGCATTTTATAGATTCCATGTAATCCCTATCAAAGACCCACTGGCATTTTTTGCAGAAATCGATATAATGTTTCTAAAATTCATAAGGATTCTCATGGGACCCCAAATAGCCAAACACATCTTGAAAAAGAAAAGCAAAGTTGGAGGACTCACATTTCTTGACTTCAGAACTTACTACAAGACTATGGTAATCAAGACAGTGTGATACTGGCATAAGGACAGACATAGACTAATGGAACAGAACAGAGAGCCCAGAAATAAACCCTCACACATGGTGGACTGATTTTTAACAAAGGTCCCGAGACCATTCACTGGGCAACAGGACAGTCTTTTCGACAAGTGGTTCTGGGAAACTGGATATCCACATGCAAAAGAATAAAGCTGGACTCTTACTTTACCCTACAAACAAAAAGTAACTAAAAATGGATTAAAGACCTAAATGTAGAGTTAAAACTATAAAACATACGGAAAATTTTTCATGATACTGGATTTGACAATGATTTCGAGGATACGACACCAAAAACACAGGCAACAAAAGAGAAAAACATATAAACTGAACTTCATCCAACTTAAAAAATGTGTGCATCAAAGGACACTCTGAAGAGAGTGAAAAGACCCACAGAAAGGGACAAAATAATTACAAACCATATATCTGATAAGGGCTTAATAGCCAGAATAAATAAAGATCTCCTGCAACTCAACAACAAAACAGCAAAAAACCAAATTCAGAAATGGGCAAAGGACTTGACACTTCTTCAAAGAAGATACACAGATGATCCACAAGCATGAAGAGACTCTCAATATCACTAGTCATTAGGGAAATGCAGATCGAATCACAATGAGACACCAGGAAAATAATAAGTATGGTGAGGATGCAGAGAAATTGGAACCCTTCTGCATTGCTGGTGAGGATGGAAGGTGCAGCCTCTGTAAAAACTGGCATGACAAGTCCTCAAAGAATTAAACACAGAATTAACGCAAGTTCCAGCAATTCTATTTCTAGGTATACACCCAAAAGAATCGGAAGCAAGAACTCAAACAAGTACCTGTACACGCATGTTCATAGCAGCACTGTTTACAACAGCCGAAAGGTGGAACTAAACCCAGTGTCCATTGCCAGATGAATGGGTAAACAACATGTACTATAAACAAACAATGGACTATTATTCAGCCTTGAAAAGAAATGGAATTTTGATACACGCCACCACATGGATGGACCTTAAAGACAAACAATGCTACGTGAAATAAACCAATCACAAAAGGACAAATACTGTATGATCTTACTTGTATGAGGTACCTAGTTTAGAGACAAAAAGTAGAATAAAGGTTACCAGGGTCTGGGAGGTGGGGGGTTTGTTTAATGGGCACAGAATTTCCGTTTGGGATGATGAAGCAGTTCTGGAAATAAATAGCAGTGATGTTTACACAGCTTTATGAACATAATCCACTGAGCTGCACACTCAAAATGGTTAAAATGGCAAATTTTATGTCTTGTATATTTTATCCCCATGTTTAAAAAAATTATTGATAAGTTGGCTATTCAGTGAGCTTCCTTTAATAAAATTGACAACTTTCACTAATTTTTATAACACAACCATGAGAGCAGGCAGAATTTCTTAGGATGCTAACACTCAGAGATGTATAAAGAAGTGATTCCAAATATAGCTTTTGTTTATTCAAGCTTTTCCATTTTGATGTATCTTGACCCCTTCTCAGTTCTGTGACTCTGTGTAACCCACTTGTCTAGGAGGTGAAATTGAACCCATCCATCAAGTCCTGCATAAAAATTATCTCATAATTTGTCACCCACACCTGACAAAGACTAAAAGCTCTATCATTATCCTGTTCTCATGGAGACTAAAAAACCTGTACCCACTCTGGACAGAAAACCTCACTTCTTTTTTTTAGTTGAAATATAGCTGATTTACAATCTTGTGTTAATTTCTGCTGTACAGCAAAGTGACAGTTATATACATATATACATTCTTCTTCATATTCTTTTCCATTAGGGTTTATCACAGGATATGGAATATACTTCCCTGTGCTGTACAGTAGGACCTTGTTGTTTATCTATGTAACAGTTGGCATCTGCTAACCCCAAACTCCCAACCCATTCCCTCTCCCAGCCCCCTCCCCTGTAGCAACCACCAGTCTGTTCTCTATGTCTGTGAGTCCGAGGAAACCCTACTTCTAAATGCCCTACAACAGTACAGAGGTAATGATACACTGTGCTACTTTAACGAGGTTAAATTGTTAATCATCCGTGGATTTAACAAAAATGGTGTGCTCCATACAGGTACTGAGGAACAGTTTCCAAAGCAGGTCAATATTGCAACTTTCTATCTACGGTGATAAAAGGGATTCTCATTAACACGCGTAGAATGACGAAGAAATTGTACCCATCACTACTGTCTCTTTCATTCCTTTGATTCAAGGGGCTCATCGCTAAGTTCTGCTTGCTGTCTTATTTCCATACGTCCCTTTACTTCTGAAAGTTCAGTCCTCCTGCGCGTGAATTCCAATCTAAATAATGTTATGTCCCATTTCAACTGAGTTTTGAACTTGTGATAAAAATTTAAATAATCTTCTTCATAAAGTTTGCCCTGTTCTCCTTATTGGACTGTAGTTCAGAAACACAGTTCAGGCAAAGTCAAAAGTTTGCTGATTCTAGAGTCAACATTTTTCTTAACACTGTCAATATTTACACTTCTGGACCCAGCAGCTGAACTTGAACATGCCTTTGTTCTTTTCATGTTTATGTGGTCTTCTTTTTTTTCCACTTTAAGGGCAATGTGTACTAAATTAAAATGGTACAATTGTCATAAACGTGAAAAGTGCTGCACTCAACAACCCTTTTTCTGAAAAGTACGTGGGGCGTTCCTCCCTGGAACCCTGCAGACTCAGGCTGACGCAGATGACGTGCTTATCCGTGCCTTTCACATCACGACCAGCTACAGATGACACTCACGGTGGATTTCAGCTGTTCAGCACCCCGCCTGCCGTGAGGGTGACTCTGATGAGAACGCTGACTGTGGTGGACGCAGCGGGCGCCCGGGTGGATCCTGCAGCCTCCCCGTGACCCCGGCTCAGCGAGTGCGAAGACTACACGCAGCCTGCCCCAATCCATCCCCTTCTGCTCTGTTCTCCTCGTTAAAGGTGTTTTCGTGACCTACGGACTTGATTTCCAGGAACAACAATGGGTTGCGACCCACAGTGTGAAAACAGGGTCGGGCTGGGGCCTGCAGTCCGCGCCCACCTCCAGGTTTATGGGCTGTCCTCCTGCAGCCTGGAGGCTGCTGCCCACTGGCCTGTCCACACCCACACTGCCCCCTGCTTTCCAGGCACCTGCTCCAGACTGGTCCCTGTGCCCACCTCCATCTCTGACCCACTCTAGAAAAACACGACGCCTCTGCTTAAGGCAACCAGCCATGCCCAGGACCCCCTGAATCCCAGACTGTGTGAATGGGCCCTTTCTGTTTTCAGGTAACCACATATCCAGAATGAGCATTTAATACTGCTGAGAAGCTCCGCTCCACTTCCTCAGGAAATGTTCTTTGTGCTCCCCAGAGCATCTGTTGCATTCTTTCTCTTCTCTCCCCGCAAACGCCGCCCACCTTTTGATGCCTGCCACACCCAGACAGCACGTAGTAGGGCCTCAAGAAGCATCTGCCAACTAATAAGGCTAAACGGTATCACAGTATAATAAACAATGTGCAATAAATAATGTATAACATGTAACGTATAATAGCATAAAACTAAATAGTACAACTGTCGGTGGACAGGTTAAATAATAAAATTTAGTTTAAAAATTAAATACTGTGGTCATTTCATAATAAACTTAAATAATTACACTGTACAACTTAAACTTATACAGTTTTGTATGTCAATTATATCTCAATAAAACTGGAAAAAATTAACAAAAAATTTTTAAAAGAAAAAACAAAAAAATTAAAAGAGAAGTTTCAAATCTTAAAATGAATCCCTGTAGGATTTGTTAAAAAGAAATCTCTGCCTTTCATAACAGGCAGAGATCCTGCCCCTCACTAGGGAAAACGTAACTGCAATGTTCACGGTATGTTAAGATAATCACTTGCAGAACTGCAAGCAGAATACTTGTCTTTTCAATCACAATAAGAGGATAAAAATAAACTAGTAATACTTGAAACATCAAAGGGAAAATAGAAAACAGGCAGATGAAGAAGCATTCAAAGCAGAAAAAACTGGTTCAGAAGATGGATGACATGTGGAGCAATAAATGTCAACTGTCTAATTCCCTTCTTCGGAAAATAATATTCAAAAATATGCCGATGGGCTTCCCTGGTGGCGCAAGTGGTTGAGAGTCCGACTGCCGATGCAGGGGACACGGGTTCGTGCCCTGGTCCGGGAAGATCCCACATGCCGCGGAGCGGCTGGGCCCGTGAGCCATGGCCGCTGAGCCTGCGCGTCCGGAGCCTGTGCTCCGCAACGGGAGAGGCCGCAACAGTGAGAGGCCCGCGTACCGCAAAAAAAAAAAAAAAAAATGCCGATGTAAAACGAAATACCCAAAGCAAAGTGAAATAGAAAAGCTTTAAAAAGAGAGCTAGAAAAGGGAGAGACAGAGACAGAACAGGCAAAGATACAAGAACACACACTCAAACACAACAATAACAGTGGCGGCAATGATAGAAAAGTATCTTTAAAACAAAGAAACACTAATCCACACAGATAGAAGTGTAATCAGTAATGAGCAAAAGCAGTATTAGGTCTTCACCCTCCAGATAACAAATCAACACTATAAACGAACCTTCAATTATAAAAGTGGATGCTGTGCTTCCGTAAAAAGTTTACACTAACAGCAAACCAACCAACCAAAACCCTAAGACCTCCAAGGAGGAAGTGAGAAAAAGCGTTTGTTGCTGGACACTTGTGCTCATCACTGAGGGCAAAGGAAGGAATCAAAGTGGGATCAAAAGAATGCACAACACCCTGCAATGGTGAGACAGAATTAATGCATAGGCATGAAAAGTGCACACGTGCAAATATTTACAAACACCTGTGAAATGATTTTAAAAAAATACTAAGCCACAGAGAATATCAGTGCCTCTCGCTAACACACAAAGATCTCTGAGCTAAGAAACACCTGTGCTGAGCCCCTCCCCCCGTGACATGAAGGCTAAGAAACACCTGTGCTGAGCCCCTCCCCCCGTGACATGAAGGCTAAGAAACACCTGTGCTGAGCCCCTCCCCCCATGACATGAAGGCACAGACCCGATTCCACCGGTGCCAGGGTGGACACAGGGACAGCCGGCCACTGTGCCAACCCGCCCTGAGCCACAGCCAAACACAACACAGCTAGAAATTAAAAACATCTGTGTAGAAAAGCAACAAGTCAGCCACTTGAAAAGTAAAAACAAGCGCTGGCCTAAATAGCTGGCCCAAGGAGAACATTAACACAATAACCGTCTCCGGACAGTGAGGCCAATGAGCACCGTCCCTCGTGGAGAGAGGCAACACAGAGCCAGAGACAGGACAGGAGAACACACAAGGCCAGGACTCCTGCACCGTCTACAAAGGGAAAAAGAAATTATACAAACAATGTGCATCCAGCCTTGAACCAGAGGAGAGGCAACACAGAGCCAGAGACAGGACAGGAGAACACACAAGGCCAGGACTCCTGCACCGTCTACAAAGGGAAAAAGAAATTATACAAACAATGTGCATCCAGCCTCGAACCAGAGGAAGGAAATCTGGTCAAAACCAAACCAGAAAGCAAAACATAACAAAGTTTATGAAAATCCAAGAAAGATACTAAAAGACAAAATTCTTAAAAATACACTTTAAAAACCCACCAATACACGAAATTTTAATTAAGAAAAGGAATATAATGATTTTTTTTCATCATATGGTAATTTTATGGGCATTAGTAAAGAAAGAAATCTGGTAATTTCAATGAAATTATAACTTTCATTAGAAATATATACCAAAATCAGAATAAACTAAAAAATAAATCTTACGATCAAATTGAGTAAAGCCCACCCTCCTGGGCTTCCCTGGTGGTGCAGTGGTTGAGAGTCCGCCTGCCGATGCAGGGGACACGGGTTCGTGCCCCGGTCCGGGAAGATCCCACACGCCGCGGAGCAGCTGGGCCCGTGAGCCGTGGCCGCTGAGCCTGCGCGTCCGGACCCTGTGCTCCGCAATGGGAGAGGCCACAACAGTGAGAGGCCCGCATACCGCAAAAAAAAAAAAAAAAAAAAAAAACCAACCCACCCTCCTTCCACCTATATATTTCCAGTATAAAGAAAACCATGTACTTGTTTAGACCAGGCCTGGGCTAACTGTGTCTATGGATTTGTGTGTGTACGATTCCCACTGTTTACAAGAGGAAATGAGCAGAATGGTCAAGGTCCCAGGGCTAGTGATGGGAAGGACTGAGGAAGGTAGGAGAGCTCAGTCCAGAAGTCCACTCCCTTAACCAGAACCCAACAGTCCTATGGTTTTCAGATTATGAACAGACAGCACAGGTATCACCTGGGAACTTGTTAAAATACAAATTTCAGCCCAGACCTGGGCCTACTAAATCAGAGACTTTGGGGATGAGGGCTGCAAAGCAACATGTTTTTCAGGACTGTCAGGCGATACACTCGGGCCGACCCGGCGCCCACCACTGGGCTGCGCAGCAAATCCATTCCGGGAGTTTTTAAAACTCCAATTACCTGGGCTGGACCCCAGACCAGTGAAAACAAGATCTCGAATTGGGAGAAGGGGCGTTGTTTTAAGCTCCTCGGGCGCTTCTGATGTTGAGAACCACCGCTCTCATCTTTTTCTTTTACAATTATTATTCCTTTTTTTTATGATGTTGGCAAGGGGAAAAAATGGAAGAAAAGTGCGACAAAGCTTTGAAGAATCACGCCTCTCCTTCTGGGGGGTGGGTTGGGGGGACCCTACAACTACAAAGCTGTTTGAAGTGAAAAATACACTCAGCTTTCAAAATGGCCATAACTGAACGCTAAGGGCTAGACTCCCAACTGGAAGCTTGTGCCCCGTCTGTTTTTGCCTTTGAAAAATCTATTATTTTTTCCTATGCAAATATAAAGAATCCCTTTTAGAAGGCCGGTTTTCGCCTTTCTCCATCAGGCATTGGTGGAAGGGCAGGGGGAGGGGTGCAGGTTAAACAGCCATCAGAACTACCTGCAGCAAAGAATGACCCCATCATTGCAAACTGTGTGTCCTTAGGGACCAGGGTCTAACTCTGACCACGTGTGCGAGCAGGACCTAGGACTGCACATCTCAGCGCTTGGAGAGACTTGTTTGAAATATGCTGTTTGAACTGTATGATCTCACTTACACCTAGACTCTAAAAAACACAACAAGCTAGTGACTATAACAAAACAGAAGCAGACTCACAGATTCAGGGAACAAACTAGTGGTTACCAGTGGGGTCAGGGGGCAAGGTAGGGGTAGGGGATTAAGAGACACAACCTACTGAGTATAAAATAACTAAGCTACAAGGATGCACTGTACCACATGGGGAATAAAGCCAATACAGACCCTCAACCAGGGCACTGGACTTCTGAGACACGTCCCCACCTCTGAAGCAGGGGCGTGCGGGCACGGAGGTTGTGCGTCGGGCACAAGACGGGATTGCTAAGCCCATGCTCAGACGAGGTGGCACCACTGGATGACGTCAGGAGACAAGGGAGGGAGGACAGCCACAGAGGATGGGCAGGCTGCACAGGGCAGAAGACCTGGGGACAGCACTGGACACAGAATCACAGGGACCACACCCTGTCCTGCTCACGCCCACGTCTGCAGAGACAAGGAGGACACCCGCCTGCCTTGGGTAAATGTGTGCCCTGGACAAGGTGAAACCCACACGGGCGCAGTGAAACCTAGACCACTCTGACACCTGTGAGCGTGGCCATCCCAGTGTCGCAGATGAGGGCACAGGCTCTGACCTGCCCAGGGCCACACAGTGACACAGGACCTCACGGACGGGGAACCACTGAGGGCCTGAGAGTCAGAGCAAAGGACGGATGGGGTGCCCCCCAACATTATGGGATCCTGCCCGTGCACGACCAGGGGACCTTGGAGGAGGGAGGATGGGGCAAGAAGAAAAGCCATTATAATTTAAAATGTGGATTACTCCCTAACTATCTCTGTCTGACTTACTTCACTCAGTATGGCAATCTCTAGGTCCATCCATGTTGCTGCAAATGGCATTATTTCATTGTTTTTAATGGCTGAGTAATACTCCATTGTATACTATATTATATATATATATATATATATATATATATACCACATCTTCTTTATCCATTCCTCTGTTGATGGACACTTAGGTTGCTTCCACGTCCTGGCTATTGTAAATAGTGCTGCAGTGAACACTGGGGTGCATCCTTTTGGACCATGTTTTTCTCCAGATAGTTTGGGAATGACATGTACCCACTGCTATATTTAAAATGAATAACCAACAAGGACCTACTGTATAGCACAGGGAGCTCTGCTCAGTATTATGTAACAACCTAAATGGGAAAATAATCTGAAAAAGAATAGATACGTGTGTGTATAAGTGAATCACTTTGCTGTACACCTGAAACTACCACAACATTGTTAATCAACTATACTCCAATATAAAATAAAAAGTTTAAAATTTTTTTTTAATTTTTAAAAATGTAGATAACTTACATACAGATCTAAAATGGGGGTCCTTTGAAAAGAACTTATCTTCTCTTATATATATATATATATTTTTTTAATTCATTAATGTTTTGTTTTCACTATTGACATCATCACTTATAATCCCTGATTCTTGAGGTTCATGAATCACTATAAATTACTGACTGCCTCTGGGTAACTTCCAAGGGACAGATCTTTGCATATTAAAATTATAAAACAAGAAACAGAAATTAAGAGACTAAATCAATTAAGTCAAAAAGGGGAAGGACTTCCCCGGCAGTCCAGTGGTTAGGACTCAGCGCTTTTCACTGCCGTGGCCCCAGGTTCAATCCCTGGTCGGGGAACTAAGATCCTACAAGCCTCGCAGCGTAGCCAAAAAAAAAAAAAGAGGAGGGGGGACGAGCAAGATGCCACCCACATTGCCAGCCACACCACCCACCGTCCCAGAAGCACAATCTTCACGTGGGAATAAGTGACGTTAACACCAGTGGGAAACAGAACACTCAGATGTGTCCTTGCTGCCTACAAATCTGATTGCATAATTCTTGAGAAAGTGGTTCAAACTTCATCAGAAAAACCCAGGATGCTCTATAAAACAGCCCTTGGTTTTAAATACTTTATAAAATATATATACTCCAAAATCCTTCCAATCAACACCTAAGAGGAAAGCACTGTCACTACAATAAAACACAGACCACTGACTAGAGACTTCTTTTCTCCTAAAGAAAACTTGAAAAAAAGCCCCAAGAGGTTATATCGAAATCACACTTCCCAGATTCTGGACTGAGGTCTCTCGTTAAATTACAAAATACTGAAGATGGTGGCATCAGATCTTCTTAATTTCATTCTTTCAGTGAATCTCATAAAAGGCCTGAGCTTCCCTCTCTTCCCAGCCAGCCCCGAGCCCAGTGCTGGAGCTGGGAGAGCGTCAGGTGCCTTGAGGACGGACGTGGGCACCTGCACCCACACGCCCAATGGGAGCAAACGAGCGGCTACACCGTAAAGCTGACCATGATGGCAAAATGCTGGAAACAACCTCGCAGCCTAAAAACACCAAGCTGCTTGGATTACAAATACTGATGTGGCAACAAAAAACAAGGTGCAGTAAAATGCTCTGCACTTACAAGCTTTTGCACAGCAAAGGAAACTATAAACAAAACGAAAAGACAGCCTGCGGACTGGGAGAAAACATCTGTCAAAGATGAGACTTACAAGGGATTAATCTCCAAAATATACAAACGAGTCATACAGCTCAATACCAAAAAAAAACAACCCAATCAAAAAATGGGCAGAAGATCTAAAGAGACATTTTTCCAAAGAAGACATACAGATGGCCAAAGGCTCATGAAAAGATGTTCAACATCACTCATTATTAGAGAAATGCAAATCAAAGCTACAATGAGGTATCACCTCATACAGGTCAGAATGGCCATCATCAAAAAATCTACAAATGATAAATTCTGGAGAGGGTGTGGAGAAAAGGGAACCCTCCTACACTGTTGATGGGAATGTGAACTGATACAGCCACTATGGAGAACAGAATGGAGGTTCCTCAAAAAACTAAAAATAGAGCTACCATATGACCCAGCAATCCCACTTCTGGGCATTTATCTGGTGAAAACCATACTTCGGAAAGATACGTGCACTCCAATGTTCACTGCAGCACTATTCACAGTAGCCGAGACATGGAAGCAACCTAAGTGTCCACTGACAGATGAATGGATAAAGAAGATGTGGTACATATATACAATGGAATATTAGCCATTGAAAAGAATGAAATAATGCCCTTTGCAGCAACATGGATGGATCTAGAGATTGTCATACTGAGTAAAGTGAGTCAGACAGAGAAAGACAAACATCATATGACATTGCTTATATGTGGAATATGAAAAAAGGTACAAATGGACTTATTTACAAAACAGGAAGAGACTCACAGACATAGAAAACAAACTTACGGTTACCAATGGGGAAGAGAGGCGGGGAGGGATAAATTAGGAGTTTGGGATTAACAGATACATACTACTATATATAAAAGATAAACAACAAGGACCTACTGTATAGCACAGGGAACTATATTCAATATCTTATAATTAACTATAATGAAAAAGAATCTGAAAAAGAATATATATATATATATAACTGAATTACTCTGCTATACACCTGAAACTAACACAAGATTGTAAATCAACTATACTACAATTAAAAATAAACAAACAAATAAACAAGATGGTTCCCTAGGCAGGTGCCCCAAGGTATCGGGGGCGACACGGAGCAGAGAAGAGAAAACAGAGGGTCAGCACTCCTGCCACTGGGGTAGCAGAGACCTCTCAGGAGAGTACTGACAGCCAGCAGCAGGGCAGCCCTTGGGGGCAGGGGCTTACTTTCCCCCGCAAGACCCTTTGTACCCGTAAAATGTTGCACTAAGTCCCTGAATCACCTACCCCCCAAAAAAGTGAGCTCGATAGCTGTATATTAATTCTTAGAAGAACTGATGCAGCCCGAGCTTCTGAAACTTTGCCATGATTGTTAGTGAATCCAGCAAAGTATATCATTTTTTCTTTTTTTTGACTGTCATAGCATCAGATTCATATAAACTATGGGTCAGAAGAGCAAGCCTTGCTTCTCAGAAAGGAGCAGAGTTCAGGATCTGAAGTGCATTTCAGAGAGGGGCCTGGAATCCGGTCACAGCACACAAGGCCACCCCGAGTGACACTGGGGACAACAGCTGTAACGCTGCCAACTGGCAGCGTGTCCTGTGTTGGGATGTTTCCGCCAGTTCTGACCAGCATAGACGCTGGACTTACTCTTAGATTTCACGGCCCTTTCAATACATCAGTCTAACCCTAACCCCCAAGCCCTGCCTTGTCCACCACCTTGACAATTTGGGGGCAAACAAATAATCTTATTTTTAAGTCTTTTAGTTCAGTGTTTCATCAATTCACACTTAGCAAAAAGCCCTGACATGTGAAGCCCTTCTAAGCTCTTGCCGGGAGATGTCGTCTTGGCCTAGAAATGTCTCGGGGGAGCTCTCAGTCACAGCTCAGCCTGGAGACCCTAAGTGATCCTCCCGTGGAATATCTATTTCTGAGCAGTATTCCCCCCTTCCAGAGTCCCCCACACGCCGATCCACCAAACCCAGGATTCACACATCCTAAGTCACTCTCCAGGGTGGAGTTATGAGGTGTCCACTCTCGTTCCCACGGGAGATGACACGGGTTCATCTAACAGTGACCATCAGGCCACGGGGGCTGGAAAACGGGAGATGCTCCAGGAGGCCACTGTGCATCCCTCCCCTGGGACCAGGGCTAGAGCTTCAGGTAATCTTCCGCCCACAGCACCTGTGATGAACACACAGTCAGGGCTGCAAACCTGCTCACGTTACTCTTGGCCAGTAGCACAAGGTGAAAGGTGACCAGGCTACACGACCACACAACTGAACAGTGACCGCCATCGAGGTTAACCTAATGTCATGCTGCTAGGAGACCCTCTAATTCCAGGGCTCTGACTGCCTAAGGCTGGATTTGGTAACAGCACCCTTGGAATTTTAAGCTTCTGGAAGATGTGCTCCTTTTTGTTGCCTTAAGGGCCCCGGGGCAGGGGATAAGATTGGGTTTATTATATCTAGCTTAGTTACAGGAAGTGTCCATAGCTTCAAAATAACCCAAATAAAGTCACTTTAAATACATCAGTTTTAATTAAAAAATAAAGTCTTCAGGGGCTTTCCTGGTGGCACAGTGGTTAAGAATCCGCCTGCCAATGCAGGGGACACAGGTTCGAGCCCTGGTCTGGGAAGATCCCACATGCCGCGGAGCAACTAAGCCCGTGCGCCACAGCTACTGAGCCTGTGCTCTAGAGCCCGCGAGCCACAGCTACTGAGCCCACGAGCCACAACCACTGAAGCCCGCACACCTACAGCCCATGATCCGCAACAAGAGAAGCCACCAAAATGAGAAGCCCGCGCACCGCAATGAAGAGTAGCCCCCGCTCGCCGCAACTAGAGAGCCCGTGTGCAGCAATGAAGACCCAACACAACCAAAAATAAACAAATAAATAAGTAAATTTATTTATTTTTTTTTTAAATCTCAAAAATAAGAAGAAACTCTTCCTGCCAATCACAGGTGCTTCTGTGGGCTCTCCAGCCCCTGACACCATCCTACACGAGTCGCGTTTTCCGAGTGATGCCACTGCACCCTGCCAACCACTCCCAGCTTCTAGCTCCGCAGGGACGTGGCTTAAGTGTCCTCTCCCCGCCCTGCCCTCTGGGGAGCACCTGCCGCAGCTCCCACGGCCCAGAACCGTCCCCATACGGGTCCCGACTCGCCAACAGCTGAGTGACGCCCCAGTACACCTGCCCCTCCTGCAGGGTCCCACCCTGGTTGATGAGTCATTAAGTGCCCCCCTCCCCCTCCTCCACTCAAAGTACCTCTGCAGAGTCTGGCCCCTCCCTCCTCCGCCCCGCTGGCCATTCTCAGTACCCTGGGATCACCCCGCAGGACCCTGATTCTTAACTCTGGTCTCACACTAGAATCCCGGGAGACCTTTCCAAATCCCACTCCAAGCCCCACACCCCAGTTCCTGTAACTTGCCTGCAGCCAGACCTGGGCACAGGTACTTTACTTAAAGAACTGTCCAGGTGACCCGGAGGTGTGATCAGAGTGAAAGGTGGTGGATTCGGCTGCAGACTCCCCACAGCCCGGAGCTCTCCGTGTACCTGCCCTCGAGCTGCATCGGAGCGTTCTTAATCCAACGACCCTAACTGGGAACACAGGTACTTTTTATTCCAATACGGCTGGACACAACCTAAATGCCTGGCTCTAGGGACGTGTGCGCAGGTCAGTATGTGTGCGTGTAAGTACACGGACCCCACATACGTGCGCACATGCCATCGGGGTACCCGAGGGAGTTGATGGACACAGGGTGGTGGCCACGAACAGGGTACTGCTTGGAAGTTCCTACTCTGTGGGAAAATCCCTAACCCCCAGGGTTATCCTTTCTATCCTGCAAGCCAGTTCTCCTCCTTGCTCTCCCAAATCCACCTGCCAGGCCTCTGCTCCTGAACGGGCTCTGCCCGGGCCAGGGAAACAGGTCAGCCCCCGGTCCCACCCACATCACCGACCCCCTGCCTCCTGGGACCCAGGAGGCCACGTCCACTGCTGCCCTCCGCCCCCACCGGCCCCCCGCCCCCAGTCTCCTTAGCAGGTGACTTCCCAACTCCAAGTCCTCTAGAGAGCGGGGGTCCCCGCACCCACGGCTCAGACCTCCCCCCTCCCTCCCTCCCTGGGCTCACCCATCTTCACCACCGTAAATCCACGGGAAGCCACGGGCGCTCTCGCCAGGCCTTCACTGCCAACTCGCCCTGAATGCTACGGCCACACACACAGCTGCCCTGCCCCCCACCACTCAGCTGTGCCCCGGCCTCTCAAACCCAAGTGTCCAAAGTCAAAGTCCCGGCCCTCCTGCAGTCACCACTTCTGCATCCCAGCAGAAACGCCTCCGTCTGCTTGCTCGGCCAGACTGGGATGCCACCCTGGTTCCACCTTCTCCCACAAACCCCTGCAACGGATCCAGACTCCAACCACTTCCCCCGACTGCGTGGGGTCCAAGCACACCACCCTGCCGCCGGGTTTCTCGGCACGCTTCCAGGGGCCCGCATCCCTCTCCGAGTTAGAGTAATGTCCTCAAATTAGGCTCTGCATCCCCACCAGCCTCTGCTGGGATGACGTGGGAGGGGACGAGGGGAAGACTCGGAGGAAGGGGAGAAGCTCTGACCCGAGGACCACAGAGGAGGTCAGGCCACGTCTGAAAAGTATGCCATCCCACTTCTACTCAAGAGAACAGCTCTGCTGGATCAAAGCCTCAGAGAAGTACAGGAGGAAAAGAAAACCACTTGGCTTCACATAAAACCCACTGATTCCACTGTGAGGCCTTTTCACAGTAAAGGGACATGGGCAGCGGGCATGCTGCCCCGTGAAGAGCAAAGACAACTGGGCAGAGTTAAGGCCAGTGCAGACGCGTGCCCACCGCCCGTGACCCGGAGGAGATTCCGGCCCCGCTCACCGTGGTGCCGCCCCGAGAGACTGACTGCTGACACGGGGCGGGGCTGTCACCACCACGCCCTGCGCTTCAAATCCACGTGAAAGACCGCTCACTCACTGCTTCCTTAAACCATTTCCAGCTTTTAAAAGCTGGAAATTTTAAAACGCAGCCTATATTTACCCCAGGTAAAGTCTTCCCAGTTTAGATACAAACTAGCCCCAAATGTTAGAGGAAAATTTATCCGAAGGGTTTAATTTGCAAGAGATGAGCTAAATGTATGTACCCAACTTACAGAAAACAGGACCCGGGAGAGGTCCTCTGGCCTCTGTGGGCAGATGTGAATAACCTGCTACCTGGGGGGGGGGGGGGGGGCAGGGCACAAGCAGACCCCCATTAATAACAAACACATCGCCCTCACCATCCTTGGAGGTCCCGGGGAGCTGGGTAATTAATGAAGTCCCAGGTAGGCAGGTGGGCGGGTGGCAGGTGGGGCTGCCTAGAGTAGCACAGAGTCTGGGGGACGGGGGGGGGGGTGCACAACCAGGAGGGGACACCCGAGGGGTCCAGGAAGCCTGCCCAGACCCCTGCCCAGACTCACTCGGCAGGACTGACACCCGGGCACAGGCGTGGCCTCACAGGGAGATGGGGACACACCTGACATCACACGCTTCCCGGCACCTGAGCCCTGCGCGCCCCGGGCAGCGGTGCGACACTGGACAGTACACACCGGCCTGTACATCATCCCACGAGGTCGCGATGGACACGAATAAGGACTGCGGTGTGCAGGGAAGGCTGCCTGGTGGGTGTGCGGGTTGAGCATGGGAAAGCGGAAGCAACTGGGGAGAGGTAGACACAGGCAGCGGATAGAGCATCGACGGCTGAGGCCGGTCCAGGGAAAACACAACGGCATCCATTCCAGCCACAGGCTCTGAGGTCAAACAACTCTGCTTTCATGGACAAGGCAAAAGGGGAAAAGCTACTGTGGCATTTCTTTCAAAAACATCCTGCAAAATCACAACCTCTGCTTTAGGAAGTAGTGCTAAATTAAAATACATATTTGAAAAACCTCTTGTTTTCTCCCTCAAAATAGGTTGAATGGGTTCACACTCCACAAATCTAGATGAAGCTAAAAACTCTTCAAACTCCAAAGTTCTAGATATTTACAAACATATTAAAATCTATTTTGTATGAAATTTGGCTTTGGATTACAAAATCCTTTATTGTATAATTACGAAATGGAATTTTAAATTGTTTTGTTTCAAAACAGAAAAAGATTTGTATCTACTCTGGCCATGCCACGCCCACATTATCAGTCACTAAAAATAGGCACAAGGAGTTTTTCTTCTGGAGTTTGCATAATTCGCAGGATCTGTCATTTTCAAGGCAATATTTTCCTCCACTGGTTCTAAGAACTGCAATAGCTAAGAAAGTAATTCTCTCGTGGTGAAGTCACCCGAATCCATCGTGTACCCTCTGGGCCTCACACACCAACTCGCGTGTCTGGGGAGTAATTCGTCCAAATAACCCTCAACGGTGCAAAGAAACAGCACCTTTGGAAGGTTCCCTCTTCCCTGCTCCATCCCGTCTTCGGACCACAGTGCTGTTACTTCTGAAAGCATGAAATGCCTTTAAATGGAGCTCTTTTATCAGTTTGTACTTATCATAAACCTCATTGCATGTTATTACATTCCTCCATCTTCCTGTAATTGAGACTCTAACTTGAAATAAACCAATCCTCCTTTCAACTAAGAATGGACTTCTAAAGGCCTGTGGGTCCCGGGACTTGTGACTAATATTGCCACCCGGCTGCCCCCACTCGCAGGAAGAAAAAAAGGAAAATCTGTTTCTGGAAAACAGCTGGACTGTCTGGCCTGCAGACTACCCGGGAGCCCGGTGGCAGCTCTCCATGAGGAAGCTCCCTAGAAGGAGCCCCCTCTGCTACCCAGAGAGCCAAGCTCCCCCAGGAGGTACCACAGCAGAAAGCCCGCTGCAAAACTTCAAAGGTGACCATGAACAACATCTTGGGAAATGTGGCTCTGACCATTCACATGTCAAACTATTTGGAAAGCTGAATGCACTACCATCACTGGATAAGGACCAAAGATCAAAAACAGGAGGTTTCCTTACTGCATCTCTCCTCGTTTCTACCCGAGCAGGTGCACACGTGAAGGTTCCCATTGCCATTCTCCTTCAAGCCTCCACTGCCGGGCAGCCCTGTTCAGCAGAAGCTTCCAAGGTTACAAGCAGGTTGAGACACTGAGACATCGAGCAGGGCTAGGGTACACTAGCCTTAATTCCAAATAACCAGCCGCAGGCAGAAATACACAGGTAGTTCTCAGGCTTAGGGTCTGTCTACTCCTCAACATGTAGAGCCAAGTCAAGCCCACTGCCAAGGCCAGAAGGGCTAAGTTTTTTGTTGTTTTTTTGCGGTACACGGGCCTCTCACTGTTGTGGCCTCTCCCGTTGCGGAGCGCAGGCTCCGGACGCGCAGGCTCAGTGGCCATGGCTCACGGGCCCAGCCGCTCCGCGGCATGCGGGATCTTCCCGGACCGGGGCACGAACCCATGTCCCCTGCATCGGCAGGCTCTCAACCACTGCACCACGCCACCAAGGAAGCCCAGGGCTAAGTTTTTATACCACAGAGACCCACGAGTCCCCAGTCTCACGTTGCTGGCCGCTTTCCTAGGAGGACAAAGACAGCAGACACCCGAGATGACGGATCTCTCCAGGCCGCAGATTCTGCCTGCACAGACCTCCGCGTACCATCCCGTGATAACTTGCTGCTGAGATGGGGACGGGGCCTCCCAGATCGCAGTCTGGGCTGTCTGAGAAGAAAGCTAAAATAAGTTCTCTGTGCTCCCAGGAATCATCTCTAACCGTCTGAAACATGAGTAAAGTCAACAAAGTAAGGGTGGCTTCAGGGCATCCACAGCGCTTTGACCCCTAACGCTACAGTCAGACTCGGCAAGAATTAGAGAGGTGGAGGCCCACACACGTCTAGAGCTGTGAGGTGGGGGACCTCTCTGTCTTGGTGCCTCGCCACTGCCTCAGCTGGCCTCGGACGTCGTCTTCCTGACCAGTCCTACCCCTGCTCTCTCCCAGACCAGAACGCAGATGACCTAGCCGGCAGACCCACAGCCATGCCCCAAACCGGACACCCCAGACTTTGGCAGGAGGATGGAAGGAGGGCAGGGCATTCCTACGAGCCTAGAAAGAAGGACCCACGCAGTAAAGAATGCAGCTGCATCGAAACTGCAAAACACCTGGAAACAGGGCAAATGTCTACTGATAGGTGGATGGATAAACCCACTGTGATGGAGTCACACAAAGGAACACTACTCAGCAATAAATGGGAACGAGTTCTTGCTACAACACAGACGCACCTCAAAATAACGATGCTGAGTCAGAGAGGCCAGACAAAATAAATCAGTCGCCTTTATGTAACATTCTAGAAAATGCAAACTCATCTATTGTATCAGTTTTGGGTTACAAATAAATTTTAGCAATATGAGATCAGTGAGTAGCGGGGATGGGCTGTATCTAGTTTACTGGTGCCTTGGTGTCCTCCTCTATAAAATGGGTAGAGCTTATACCCACTTCAAAGGCCGTTGTGAAGATGCCACGAGTTAATCTACAGAACCACCAGCAAGAGCCCCTGACACACACGTGCACAGTGTACTTTATTACTGTCGCTGTCCTTTGTGTCACCGTCATCTGGTCTCTGCACCTCCTCTGTCCATAGAGCATATGCTCTGCATGGCTATCTACTGCCTGCAGCTCCCACTATCTGTGGACAGTGCAAGGACCAGGCCAGGCACGACTCCACCACGTCCTGTGACATCAGGGGCGTCCTAGAGAGATTGAACCTGAGCTGAGAACACTGGGTTTAGATCCCTATTACTTATTTCAAATAACACACCAACTGCTTTTTGCCTGTAGTGCACTTTGTCCAAATTTAACTTCGACATTGATTGTCACTGCTTAAAAGCACGAAGCTTCAAGAAATAATGCCTGTTACCTTACACTTCAATACTCAAAGAGCCAGCATTCTCAGCAATTTATCAATACTTAATATTTTAGAGGACAAGTTGAGTTGTCTTGAGAAGCTCTTGCCTTGTAGATATACCGGTCGTCACCAAAATAAGGGCACCAAGATTTCCTGAGTGGCCATCAGATCTTCTCCCAACTCTAATGAACGGAAACAATGGCAAGAAATAGCTTCTGGGTTTGAGTCGGGGAACGATGGCAGAGACGAACTTGCAACTCAAACGAATGGGAGCCTGATTAGTTATCAGCCGTTAAATGACTGTTGAGTCATAATCCTTCCAGTTTGAGTCCTGAAGATTAGAAACTGCCCACCTTACAAACACTGGGCTTCCAACAGGTATTGGCAGAATTCTGACATTCAGCTTCGTCTTCCGGCTGAACCTCCCAAAGAGCCGCCGATTCACCTCTGACCCTCCTCCTGAAACTCAACTACTGTGTGGGGATAAGAGATACTGAAGAGGAAACCCTGAAAGCCAAAGTCGGGAGATCCAGTCCCAGAAAGGACGGACACAGCACTTCCACCAGCAGAGGAAGTCTGCAAGGGGCGGAGAGAACGGCAGCCTGCGGGCCTCAGGACACGAGGAAGAGCCCAGCGGTAAGGGCCTGGGCTTCTTTATCACCCCCAGGACAGCACGTGGCAGGAGTGTCCAGCCAGGAACCACTCACAGGCTCAGTCAACAACAGCGCCAAGACAAAACTCTAATTCAAAAAGATACATGCACCCCTATGCTCACAGCAGCACTATTTACAATAGCCAAGACGTGGAAGCAACCTAAATGTCCATCAATAGGTGAATGGATAAAGAAGATGTGGTACATACATACAATGGAATATTACTCAGCCATAAAATAGAATGAAATAATGCCATTTGCAGCAACATGGATGGACCTAGAGATTGTCATACTAAGTGAAGTATGTCAGAAAAACACAAATATCATAAGATATCGCTTATATGTGGAATCGAAAATATGATACAAATGAACTTATCCATGAAACAGAAACAGACCCCACAGACATAGAGAACAGACTTGTGGCTGCCAAGAGGGAGGGGGGTGGGGGAAGGAAGGATTGGAAATTTGGGATTAGCAGATGCAAACTATGACATATAGGATGCATAAACAACAATGTCCTACTGTATAGTACAGGGAACTCTATTCAATATCCTGGAACAAACCATAATGGAGGGCTTCCCTCGTGGCACAGTGGTTAAGAATCCACCTGCCAATGCAGGAGACACGGGTTCGAGCCCTGGTCCAGGAAGAGCCCACAGGCCACGGAGCAAGTAAGCCCGTGCACCACAACTATGGAGCCTGCGCTCTAGAGCCCGTGAGTCACAACTACTGAGACTGCGCGCCTAGAGCCGTGCTCCACAACAAGAGAAGCCACGGCAATGAGAAGCCCCCGCACCGCAAGGAAGAGCAGCCCCCACTCGCCGCAACTAGAGAAAGCCTGTGCGCAGCAACGAAGACCCAACGCAGCGGAAAATAAACGAATAAATAAATAAATTTATTTTTAAAAAACCATAATGGAAAAGAATATGAAAAAGAATATATTTATATTTTTTTAAAAAGAAAAGCTCCAAGAAAGCCTGTTCCCACCACTAAAGAACCTAGAAAAGGATGCCCAACAGAACCAGAACCTTTTCTTTTTTTTTTGCGGTACACAGGCCTCTCACTGCTGTGGCCTCTCCCGTTGCGGAGCACAGGCTCCGGACGCGCAGGCTCAGCAGGCCCAGCCGCTCCGCGGCATGTGGGATCTTCCCGGACCGGGGTACGAACCCGCGTCCCCTGCATCGGCGGGGGACTCTCAACCACTGCGCCACCAGGGAAGCCCCAGACCAGAACCTTTTCAATGACACCCACACTACTTCAACCCCAGGCCAGAGAAGAACTGCTCCCACCCACCCCCGTTTCAGCAGGAGGCAGGAGCCAACTGCCCTCCCCTCCCCGCCCTGGCTTGGAGGAAGCAGGCGACCCTACTCAGATCCTCTGCCTGATGCCAGCCGGCCGGGTAGGGGTTGATCTTCTACCTCCCACCTGGAGGAAGCAGACACCCAGCTCCCCTGCAGGGGCAGTGCCAGCTTTGCCTCCAGCCCTGCCCGCGTCAGGAGGGGAACAGGAGGTGAGAGGAGGGGCCAACTGGCATTTCTTCCCCCTCCCCCATCTTCCGGGCCAGCAGGGTCCGGTGGGAACTGCGTTCCACCCCACAGTGAGAAGGCCGAGCACCTGCACCTGCTCTCAGGGGCCCAGGGGTGCAGTGCTCTGGGAAGGCGTCAGTGGGGCTAAGGAGCTGGACTCACACCCATGAGTGGTGAGGGGTGTGGTCACCAGGGGGCATCCAGGGCCCTGAGGCAGCAGACATCCACCCTGCAAGGCCCGTGTCTGCACATCAACAGGGAAGCTCCCCGCCAAGAAGGTTACACAGGATCCAGACACCCAGTGCAAACCCAGGATGCCCGGGACACGAGTGAAACCCACCTGTCGTACCATGAACAAGGATAACTGCAGCTCATGAGAAAAGACAGTCGAGAGATGCAGCCCTGGGAGGACCTCAGAGCAGCTGTCATAAACATGCTTCCACGAGAATCACAAACACTCTCGAAAAAAAAAAAGCAAGCTGAAGAGCTACATCTCCCCGTGTCTCCAAAGCAGGAAGAAATTGATTATTTCTCTTCCTTCAATCTTAGGGACTTTTAGATTCTTTCCATCAGAGAATAATGCGCTAAGATAAGATCCCAACATATCTGGACCCAACAGAGCAAATCAGACATTTATTGGGATCCTGCCACGGGTGAGGTCGCACTGGCTGAGCAGGGTCACGGCGACGCCTCACGAGCCTTGCTCTCTGGTTCAACCCAGCGATGCGGAGAGGCACAGGCAACATCACCAGCTCAGGGCCAGAGGGGTTAAATACCCAAAATGAGACAGAAATAAAACAATATGGGTGCTCCAAAGAACACGAGGGTGCCCTCAGTACGGTGTAGATAGCAGACACACAGTGAACAGGGGGAGATGAGGGAGGGGAAACAGAGAAGCAGAAATAGAAGTGTCAGGGGAGCGTGTTGATTCAGAAGCCAAAATACAAGAGGATGCCGAGAAAGGAAGGAGAGAAAGCACAACGCCAAAGTGCACGAGAGTCTCTTAAAGATCTGTTCATGGTGAGCTGACGCAAGGACCGGAACAGCGGTGTGGCACACTGTGATTTTCTGTCCTTGAAAAGAGGACGGCAGAGGCCATTCCATATTTAGTTAGATTCTGAGAATGCTTTGGCTTAAACGATACTGTAAATGGGAAGGAATGACTGATCAATGCAACTGGGCAGAGAAATGGTTTCTACCCTTGGCCAAACCCTGTCTTGCTAAATCAGTTAAAATAACTGCAACAGGGCTTCCCTGGTGGCGCAGTGGCTGAGAATCCGCCTGCCGATGCAGGGGACACGGGTTCGTGCCCTGGTCCGGGAAGATCCCACATGCCGCGGAGCGGCTGGGTCCGTGAGTCATGGCCGCTGAGCCTGCGCGTCCGGAGCCTGTGCTCCGCAGTGGGAGAGGCCACAATAGTGAGAGGCCCACGTACGGCAAAAAAATTTAAAAATAAAAATAAAAATAACTGCAACAATAACTAGCCCTCCTCTGACTGCATCTCAAGGGCAATAGGGCCACTGAGAGTGGCGGCCTCCTGTTGTCCACACTGCTGGGGGCAGGACCACCTCTGCTGGCCATGGCGGGAAGGCGCTCACCAGAAGCTGGGCCCTTGGCGGGGCCACTGCAGGGACGCCAAGCTTGGAGATGCAATGCTCTGACCCACGTCAAACCCTAAAAGTTCTCCAGTGAGAACAAAACAAGCAACCAAAACATGGGGCCAGAGGACAGCGAAGCCAGGGTCCCAGGGGGCTGCAGTCCTGAGGGAAACACTCAGAAGCCTCTTTGGGACAAGGAGTGGGAAATCGGACCCCATGACCCCAAATCAAGCGGGCCTCTTGACGTGCTGTGAACCCTGCTGCCATCCGATCCCCATCCCCAATTCACCGCCCCTGGATCCGTGATTCCCATGGTGGGCTGACCTACGTCCAGGCGCTGGGCGCCCTGGCCGGACACTGTGTAATAAGCCTGTGGTGACAGTAACTACTTCTCTAATTAGCCTCCAAATGGTCCCTCTTGGACCCTCTTATTTTGTGATGCAGCATCTTTCTGACACTCCAGGGGACCAGGTTCCACCCAACTCACAGATCCAACAGAACATGAGTTTTGTTTTGTTTTAACAAATTTATTTACTTTTATTTATTTTATTTTGGGCTGCGTTGGGTCTGCGTTGCTGCACGCGGCTTTCTCTAGTTGCAGAGAGCAGGGGCTACACTTTGTTGCAGTGTGCAGGCTTCTCACTGTGGTGGCTTCTCTTGTTGCGGAGCACGGGCTCTAGGCGCGCGGGCTTCAGTAGTTGTGGCTCGCGGGCTTCAGTAGTTGTGGCACGCAGGCTTAGTTGCTCCGTGGCATGTGGGATCTTCCCAGACCAGGGGAAGAACCTGTGTCCCCTGTATTGGCAGGTGGATTCTTAACCACTGCGCCACCAGGGAAGCCCCCAGAACATGAGTTCTTAATGGAGTCTTGCTACTAAGGTGTGTTCCGTGTCTGCAGACCAAGGTGGCCCCAGCACCTAGTCAGACCTGGTACCAACCACATGGGTGCTAACGAGGAACTTACAGAATGAGTAGAAAGAAGTCAGGGAAGTGAGAACAAATCTACTAATGGTTTCAATCGAACACTGTTTAATGTGCTCAGGTAAGCAGAGTCTAACTTCGGTCCAATGTGTTCCCTTTACTGCAGGGGCTCATCAAGGGTGCAAAGGGGCTCCACCCTGCCCCCTAGAGGCTGGCACTGCCTTGGAGGAGATGCAAATTTCAGGTGGCCAATGGCAATGGCCTGAGCGTGGAGCCCACCCTGCCCCCCAACTCTGTCTGGCCAGGTCTAAGGGTGCAGTGTGCAGCCACAGAATAATACAAACTGGCTTTAAAAAGTTGAAGACGTCCTCATCCCTGGGGAAGCCCCATCACAAGAGGTGTCATGGTGACACAGGGAAGAAACAGGGGCACATTCATGTGGGGAGAGTCCAGGTCAAGGAAGGGTTCTGGGGCTGAAAAGGTTCTGGAAATCCACTCCCCACCCCAGGGCAATCTTTGGGGCCACCCTTTAGTCACTACACCTGTTGATCCCTCTGGGGACCGGGGCAGCCACAGATGCAGCTCCCACCCTCGGAGGTCAGCGAGAGAAGCCCTGCGCAATGCCTTCCACACCAGCAGACCCTACTGCTTAAACTGCGTTGATAATTAGATTTCAAGCCCCAAACAGGATTAACTGTGAAACGAGGCTTCATTTCAATGTTGTGTCCATGCCGAGAGGTGCCTGGCCAGGCCGTCAGAACCCACAGGCTCACGTCTTTGCATTTGACTGATCTGACCAGAAGAAGGACAGGAGGTGTAGGCTGGTCAGGTGCTCCAAGAAGTGGGGTCTCAGGGTGCTCAGGGGTGCTTCTTGCCTTTTTCAGACGTGTCTCTCTGACACTGTGAAGGCTCGCCAGAAACAAACAGAGTCCCCACCCTCCAGGCATCTGAGGGCCACTCAGAAGGGCTCAGGGTCACAGCTGACGGGAAAGCAGCACACAGGAGCAGAGCCAGCACGAGAGCATCACCCAGACCCACGCCGCAGGGGTCTTCCCTGCGCACCATGCCGTCCACGCAGAGACGAGACAAAGCCCCCGGTGGCCAGCACCTGCGCTCCGGGCCTCGGACGCCAAAGAGGCGGCACTGTAATCAGCCACGAAGCGCGTGTGTTCACTATAATTCGTTCTCCTGGGAGACTGAGTGCTTCTGTGACCTCTGTTCACCTCTGCTGGGAGAAGAGGGTAAAGCCCCCTGTTTCACAGAAAGCAGCCTGTCTGAAGGCACAAGCTGTTCACCACGAGGGCCATGAAAGTTCGAGAAAGTTCGAGAAGTCTCGCTGACTAAGAATGTCACACCCCAGGAAAAAATCAACTGTCCTGACCACCATCTGGAGAGAAACACGGAGAGTTCACATGTGCACTTTTTGAACTTGGAACAGGTTATGTACAATGTTATTCAGCCTCTAAGATAAGGCTGACTCTTCAGGAAGCATCAGCTGAATGAACCCAGTGAACACAAAGGATTAACAACCCTTCTTTTCTGCTCTGTGGACAGTAAAGGAAACCCCAAGGGGAGTAATAGGTCAGCAGGTAGGCAACAGAAAGGAAGAGGTGGAGAAATGAGATGCGAAAGGGAGAGGGAGGCAAGATGGACGTGGACAGAGCCACAGCCTTCACACCAGCACCGCGGGCCCCAATTCCCCAGCCCTGTCAGCCACTTGGTCTGTGGTTCCCCTCTGTTAGGGGGTAAATTCAAACAGCACCATGTTAAAGCCCTAACATCCGGGACCTCAGAATGCAATTGTGCTTGAAGACAGGATCTTTAAAGATGTAATTAAGGTAAAATGAGGTCTTCACAGGGGCCCTGATCCCATATATGACTGGCGTCCTTATAAGAAGACACAGAAACACATCATGTGAGGACACAGGGAGAAGATGGCCATCCACACACCCAGGATAGAGAATTCTTACCAGCCCTGCCCACACCTGGAGTTTGGACTTCCGGCCTCCAGGATTGTGAGCCAGAATGTGGTATTTGTTACAGCGGCCGAGCTGACTGATACACTCTCCAGTAGGAGCAAAGGCTCCCCCACAGGCGCCTCTGCTGGAAGACTATTCCAGCCTCAGTTCTCTAACTGCCATCTCAGACCCACCAATAGCAACATAAGAATCCAGCCCCTGGCCGGCTGGGATGAGAGAGAAGGTCCATCCCCAGAGCGGCCACCTCAGGAAGCAGTGAGGCAGGAGGGGCCCGCACCTGCCCTAGACCTTCATGATGTATGTGCCCCCAGTTGCAGCGCTAAAAGTAGGAAGACCCCCAAACACAGGGTTGGAAAACAGTCTGAGTATGGCCCTCTACCCTGGTTCCGTTCTGGCCCAGCTCTAAAACTACCAGCTGCCAACTCTTGAGGGCCCATCTCAGAATAACCTGGGAGCAGACCACCACCCACTTTACAGAAAGCAAGGGGGCTGGAGTGAGTGAGCAGCACGGCAGGCGGCAAAGAGGGGGGTCTGCAGGGCCCGGACCCACCCTCTCGAGATCTCCCACCCACACCCACCTCAGCTCAAAGATGGGAAAGGGGGGAAGCCACCGAGCAGGTGGAGACTCCCTGCAGAAACCCTGAAAGGAAGCGCCTAGTGAGATGCCTCTGCCTGCATTTCTGATGCAATAAGATGCACTTACCGAGCTCCCCTTAATCAACAGTGAACAGACCTGTCCCCTGCAAAGAAACCAAACAGAGCTTACCTGTCGGGGGTTTTCTGGGGCTCTGGGTGTCTGGTGGCCGCCTGGCTGGACCGAGAGGACCCAAGTGAGAAGCGGCAGCCGGTCACGGTCACGGTCACGGGGTCGTCGCTCCCCGCAGCCCCCTCCTCGGGCTCAGCATGGTGCCCAACTCCAAAGCTGAAAGGCAAAGAGGCCGTCACTGAATGTGCTGAAGTTGCACAAGTGTGAACTGTATGCCCTGCGCCCAGGAATACTTTTTAAAAGGCCTCCAGAAGTTGTTTTTCTCAAGAAGACCGTCTAAAAGACAGACTCTTTTTGAAAGAAGTCCACAAGAGGCAGGTTTCTAGATGCCCCGTCAACTGACTGCAGGGACAAATGCCCACAGACGCCAGAAGAGCCACGCGAAGCCACTGGTCCCAGGTCACTGCCCTCGAGCTTCCCCTCCCACCCCCCCTTTACCCCCCGAAGCATGCGGGTAAGGAACGGGCAAGGCCTCTACCCACTTGCAAGGCCAAGTTTACCTGTCAGGCATGCTTGGGGCCCAGATCACAGCCCACGTCCTTCCCAGGTCCTCCCAGGCTGCAGCCCTCACACCACCCCACAGGGACTGTCCTCATCTCAGACCAGGTTCCGGCCCACGGTTCTGGAAGGCTCTGCACGTGGCCCCTGCATGTTCCAAGGGAGGGAGTTTGAATCCTGCCTATTTCCTTCGATCCAAGGATCCAACTGCTATTTCTGGGGGCCGAGGCAGTGTTCTAGGGGTGGAGGAGACGGTGGGGGACCAAGATGAAAGCTCGCCCTGCTGCAGGGGAGTGTCTGCTCACCTAGGCACCGCCACAGGGCAGAGGGGAGACAGCTCGCCACCCGGAGGATTTTAGCGCACGGCCCTGGAACACCGCCGAGCCTCCCCAAGTCCAAATGAAACGCGCTCACTCGAGGACTTAGCAGGGAAATCGGCACAGAGCAAATGCTCCGTGGACGGGAGTCCTGAGCACCGCTGTGCCTGTTTATCTGAGATGGTCACTGCTTGTGACACGGTGTCCTTGGGTGGAGAACACATCACTCAGGGAAGTTAAACTAACTTACCCTGATCATTCAACAAGTGGAAGCAAAACCTGCCCTGCCTCCGACCTGACATGGAAGACGTCACGGGTCCAGAAAGTAGAAAACCACTGCGGAAGGTCCTGCTGGGCACACCGGCTAAGAATCAGGCGTGGGAGCCAGAGAGCCTGGGCCGCCTCCTGACCTCACCCCGTCTCAGCAGGTGACCTGTGGGAGGATCACCAACTCCCTAAGCCTCAGGGTCCCCGGCTGCAAAATCCACACCAAGATAGTATCTCCCTCCAGAGCTTTTATGAGGATGAGGGCATGCATGTAAAGACTTAGGATCCAACACACGGCAAATGTGAGACAAATGCTAGTTACTGTGACTAGGACATGTCACACAAGGCTCCCACTGTCAGGTGCTGAACACGTCAGCTACCTGCAAGCTGTAAAGGCTGCCGATGTTTAGAGGTGATGTTGACCTTTCAGGGTCAAAAGGGGAGACACCTGACACAAGATTATTTGCGTACAAGCAAAGGCATTGAAGGAAAGGTCCTCCAAGAATTTGTAAGTCTGGAAAGTGTTATAATGTTTATGTCGAGTGGAACATCTCTACATTCGAGTAGCTAAGTTGACCACAAGTTTTACAAAAAAAAAAAAAAAAAAAGGCACATGGTCACAGAGGCGTGAGGGTCTTTGAACGACAACGAGCTCGTGTGTCCGGCAAGGTCACCAGGTCACAAAACGACAGTGTATCATATATGCCTGTCATCTCATTCTGAGAGGTCTCCCTCGTCTCCAGAGAACCAGCCTTTGCCTGGAGGCCCATCCAAATACCCCAGGACCACCTCCAAATGCACCTTTCAGGCCTACACCTTCCAACTGACAACATACGTTCGCGAGATTTACTTGTTATAATGGGCAACATAAGTTAATCCACAATTAAAGAAAAATGACATATAGTTGCCTGTCAAACTGCTCACCACTTCAACCATTTTTGTCTATTTTTAAGAAAGTGGATGTCGCACTTTACAGCAGACAAAAACAAGACAACATGATTCTTGAACCCGATGAACCGAAAAGAGTTACTAAGACATAGCACCTCATCAGGAACAAACCTCTAGGGGCTGTTTCCATGGCCCCATCCGGCACCCACAGCTGGGACCTCCACCTCCCACACCCCCCGCCAAGCACAGCCCCAAAGGCGCCCTGCGGGGACCTGGCCGGCTGCACCCACGCCCACAGAAGTGATGGAACTCTCTGGGCGCTGATCGCTGCTCTGGCAAAACAGCGCTTCTCACGCAGCTTCACAGGCAGACACGACATAAACTTGAAATCTTAAAGAATACAGGAACTTGGGCAAAAAAGAAGGTCTTAACTTACTCTGAAAATATTGCAGGAACAAAGGACCTCTTGATGTCTGCTGTGTGGCTCTGATATCTTCCAGAAATTCCCGAGTTAATATAAAGTTTTCCTCCTGTCTAGCTTTCTCACACTAAATATTTAGAGTCATAACAGGGACTATTTAGACACTCAACAAACCCCAAGCTTCATGATGAGGCTATTCGGCCTGCTTGGAATGAAGTCTGGGGCCTCTCAAAAGGGGACAGAACACCTTTCATCAAAAAACTTAATTTCAGTATTTTACTGATCTCACAGGCCACTCTGTTTTCACAGAGTAAGAAGGCGCTTAGGAAGACAAACTGAGAAATACATGAATGAAAGGGAATCGAAGAAAAGGCAACGTTTTTTAAGTAATTATAAAGTTTCAGAATGCTGTTGCCAGACCCTGTGGTCAGCTTAAAGGAGAAGCACAGTCAAAGCTGAGGATGTGCACTGCTGCTCAGTGCTGTCAGGTGCACCTAGACGGGACCTGTATCCCAGCGATGCCACAGCTGCTTCCCGGGCAGAGATGACAGAACGTTGAGGATGAAGGATGCTGGCAACACAAGGAAGTTAAAACAGAGGGACGTTCCCACCCAAATGCCGACATCATGCTTTCAAACCACAGACACACAGCAAAGGTCTGGCAACAACTCAGCAGTGACACCCTGGCCCCAGCCAGGAAGGCATCTCCCGCAGTAGCCTGTCCACCAGCAGACCCTCGGGGCTCCACAGGATGGAGAGCGTGGCCCAGGACGGAGCACTCAGGTCTCAGAAAGAGCTTCCCAACTGGACGCCACCACGAAAACCGACAAAACTTATCCAAAACATATGAATGGGCCCAGACCCCACCCGGTGCTCAAGTCTAGGGTCAAGCAGAAGCAAGGGGCCTACGAGTCCTCACCATGGGGCTTCCAGGGGACGCCAAGCAAGCCCAAAGACGGGTTATCCAGAGGAAGCCTGTCCAAGGCCACACGGGATGGAAATGCAGCTGGATGAAGGGACTGCCTCCCTGGAAAAGGCAGGACACTTCTCCCCAAAACTAGCCCAGAGTCGCAGGGCAGTGAGGGGCAGGACACACACACACACACACACACACACACAGGCGCGCGCGCGCACACACACACACACACACACACACGGTAACTGACCAGATGACAGACGGAAAATCCCCGCTCTCCACAGCTGACATGTATACATGCATGCATTAGTTTGGCCATTCGAACAGCCCTATAACATAAACTAAAGAATATCACCACCCCTCCGTGAGAGACATAAAAGGCCTGGGTGAATGGAAACATACTAAGCTCCTAAATGGGAAGATAAAGAGCATCACAAAGATTTTGATTCTCTTCCAAGTAATTAATTTAAAAATTAAAATTAATTTTGTCAACGAAAGGCAGTATCCATCTGAAGTCATGAAAACTGACAAAATAAAATAAATGGTAAGACGGCCCATTACAGAGCATTAAGGGAGAATTCCTCCCATCCCAGAGAAAGACACTCTAAAGCACAAGTAATTAAAACAGTGTCGTGCTGGCATAGAAATCCGTGCTAGCATCCATCACAAAGGGCTGGGCTCTGAATATGAGTGTTACAATTTCATTACAGCAGCACATGTTATCCTAACCGGAGACTGAGTCCGAATCACCAAGCTTCCACCACTGGCACACACAGGACCCGTGGCCCTGGAATCCCTGGGCTCCGCCTGACTCCTCTGACGAGGTCACCCAAGATGAAGGTTAACACCCACCGTGATGACTGCAGAGATGGCCATGACCCTTGACCTACCACCTCGTACACATCAGATACCTCACCAAATGCTCTACGACCTCCCATGTCAGAGGTTCCCAAAGATTAGGAGTAAATACATGCGGGACACATAATGAGACCCACATAAATGAGTGGCTCTTAACTAAGAGTAACTAAATATTGTCAATTCTTTAAGGCGGAATTAATCACCCCATTTGACAGATGGAGAAACCAAGCCCAGGAGACAACGCAGTACCCACCTAGGTCACACGGAAGAGCCGAGATTTATATCCACAGATGTTTGAATCCACCCCACCTGCTTCATCTTGTGGCTAAAATATCAGTTGTGTGATAAGAAAATAGACACCTTTTGCACTTATTTGTAAGGCTGCTCTTCATTTTTGTGTCTTTCAATTCCATTGTTTGCAGCACAGTTGTTTTTTTTTCTCTTTTAGAGAAAAGAAAGGAAGAGCCTGAAGTTCAAAGCATAGAGGATAACTGGAGGGGGTGGGCGCAGGGGGTGGAGGGGATACCCTGCTTGCAGGTAACTGAGATTTCAGTGATGAGGCCTGAAAGAAGAAGCCCTTTTAACCTGATAACAGGCACCTCCTGCGGGCAGGCGGCCAACAAGAGGAAGAGACACCAACACCCTCCACATTAAATTAGGGCAGGAAGCCCACGGTTACAGTATTGGCCACAACTTTTGGAGGTTCTAGACAACACAATGAGATAAGGAACAGAAATGTGGTGTAAACGCTGACTAGAAAAAGAGAATAAGCCTGGCATTATTTACAGACAAAAGGTTGGACAATTGGCTGGAAAATGTGAGCGCTCACATGAGCATCTAATAAGGTGGCGATCCCAGAGCCCACACGTCCACGGCTCTTCTGGATGAGGCTCCAAGACGATGAGAACTTCTAATGGGAGAACAGTGTTATCCACAGACGCAGCAGAAGTCACCTACTCAAGAAATATGTACCATCTGCAGAAAGTCATGGTCCGAAAGGATACATGCACCCCAATGCTCACTGCAGTGCTGTTTACAATAGCCAAGACATGGAAGCAACCTAAATGTCCGTCAACAGAGACATGGATAAAGAAGATGTAGTATACATATATACACAGTGGAATATTAGGCATAAAAAATAATGAAATAATGCCATTTGCAGCCACATGGATGGACCCAGAGATTAACCTACTAAGGGAAGTAAGTCAGACAGAGAAAGACAAAATCATATGATATCACTTACATGCAGAATCTTAAAAAAAATGATACAAATGAACTTACAAAACAGAAACAGAGAACGAACTCATGGTTATGGGGTCGGGGGTGGGGGAAGGATGGGGGGATATACTGGGAGTTTAGGACTGACGTGTGCACGCTGCTGTATTTAAAATGGATAACCAACAAAGCCCTACTGTAGAGCACAGGGAACTCTGCTCAATACCCTGTAACAACCTAAATGGGAGAACAACTGGAAAAAGAATAGGTACATGCATATGTATAACTGAGTCACTTTGCTGTACACCTGAAACTAACACAACTAACACAACATCAACTAGACTCCAATATAAAATAAAAATTTTTTTAAAAAAAGGAAAGAAAAAATACATACCAGACCCTTGGAAACAAGCAAAAGGTTGAGTGAGGAACCTGAGAGACACCTGCAGGAGGACAGAACAGCACAGCAGGACCGCCTCCCCAACCTAATGAACACCCCAGTTGGCCGGGGGCCCCGCCCACTGACCCACAGGCAGCAGCAGACACAGGTCCAGAGCCCAGGAAGGAGTCTGGATGAGGCGAATGACGACATAAGATTGAGACCTAGCATCATTCACGCCCAACAAGCCCCAGCGGAGTCCTCACCTGCCGCCAGTCCTGATGGATCAATGGCAAGCAGGATAAAACCGCCTAAGAGGAAATCTGGAAGGATAATGCTACAAAATCTGGGTGAGGAAGAGCTTTTTTTTTTTTTTTTTTGGCGGTACGCGGGCCTCTCACTGTTGTGGCCTCTCCCGTTGCGGAGCACAGGCTCCGGACGCGCAGGCTCAGCGGCCACGGCTCACGGGCCCAGCCGCTCCGCGGCATGTGGGATCTTCCCGGACCGGGGCACGAACCCGTGTCCCCTGCATCGGCAGGCGGACTCTCAACCACTGCACCACCAGGGAAGCCCGAGGAAGAGCTTTTAAGCCAGACTCTTCACCGGGAGGCCAGGAAGGAGAAGTCAGCTCCTTTACAGCAGAAGACCCTCTGTGCAAAGTCCAAAGACGCGCACAAAGCCTCAGGAGAAACTACCATCAATGCAGGCAGCAACCGGCACTCAGTAAATCTCTCGTTTATTAAAATAACACAGGACGAGCAGCCCAACATAAGAGCAGGGAGAGGACAGAAACAAACAATTCGCCAATACACACGTGAAACACACTCAGCTTCACAAGTAACCATGGAAACAAAGTATAATAGCAACAAATGAGCCACAAATTTTGATGCCTCTGACTGCTAAAAAATTTAAAAACTGGGATGAGCCCCGAGAGCTGGGGATGGCCTGGGAGCAGGGAGGCTCTCCTGAGTCGTAGGTGGGGTTCCCTGAACAGGCTCTGGGGGGACAACTGGGCAGCATCCCCTAAACTTCAGTCTTAGGAGCGGGAATCCCACTTCTCATAACTGATCCTCACCCGAACGTGTGCGATGGCAGAGCTGGAAACAACCCAGACACACCTGCTCGATACCACCCGCTGCAGCTCCCAGCATCGGCTCCCACCAGGCACGCATGCGGAACCCGGGGTGCCTCCGGCCTTCCTGCCTCTCGCACCTCCCGCCCGTGCAGCCCACCAGGCCACTTAATTTTGTCAGAAGCACCTGAAATCCACCCACTGCCTTCCTACGCCAGGCCACCACTCCCATCTCACCTGGACCCAGCTCCCAACACCCGCTGCATCTTCACCCCCTCTCAAGCCAGCAGTGGGCTTCAGACACACCCCACCACCCACCAACAGCCACCAGCCCAGACCCGGGGGCCCTGCGTCCCCTTCAGGCTCCCAGGGAGTGCTGACCCAAGATCCACCCTGCCACCGGCCTCCCCCAAGTCCTGCCGCTTCCCTCCTTGTGGCCCTTGCAGGTTCTGTGTCCTCTCTCAGGGGTGACCCCACCTTTCTTCCTCCTCCCCTTGAAACTGAGTCCCAATAAAACCAAATTCCCCTGCCAAGTTTTTGATTAACCTCTCTATCCAAAACGTTATTCCCTTTCTAGTTGTGCACCTGTTCCCCTCAAGATTGAAGAGTTAACAAAGAAAAGGGGGGACTGAAACCGAGCAGGACCCTTCGGGGACCTCCCGGGTACAAAAGCCCCTCTATGTCCCCATTCCTTGTTTGTAGAAAAAGGCTTTAGTCTCCTAGGGCTTCCCTGAGTTCCAAAGAGCAGACTCAAGCAGTTACTAATTAGGGAAGGGAGGAGATACAGAAACAAAGGAAAAGCAGTCCAGCGAGAAAAGTAATGACAATAGTTTATCAATAAAACAGAGTCCTAGCTCCTTCTCAAGGGATAAACAAACGTAACAATCTGACGTATATCTTTGAGTTGCTCTGCAGAAACTAAGACCCTCCCTCACACCCCAGGTGGAGGACGGTGACTACATGCTGAGCAAAAGCGTAGACCCCAGACGGGTTGAAACCAGAAGGTTGGTGCTGAAGATTCCTGTCACCTCACCACCAATGAATCAGAAGCTGCAACCCTCACCCTAAATGTTGCCCTTGAAAACCCCTTCCCTGAAAGCCATCCGGGAGTTGGGGGTCTTTTGAGTGCGAGCTGCCCATTCTCCTTACGTGGCGCCTGCAATATAAACGCTGTCCTTTCCTTCCCCACAACCCACTGTCTGTTGATGGGTTTTGCAGCACTCAGGCGAGCGGGCCTGTGTTCAGTTTGGTAACACCCTCCCCACCTCCTCTCCACCCTGTCCCGGCCCTGGGACCCTGCTGGTCCTGCAAACACATCCGGGGTGTTGGGGCCGCTTTCCAGCTACTGACATTGTGTCTGTGTCCCCACCACGGAGCCACTCTGCAGCCGGGGACCACATCTGTCCTGGACACTGTAACGTCCTCAGCTCTCAGCAAAGGCCAAGGGTTCAAAGCTTTGTTGAGCACATGAAAACACATCCCAGTGGGAGCCTGGTGACAGTCTTCCAGGGCAGGGATTCTCTGGGCTGGTAGGCGAACCCCACAAAGCGAGGGCCTGGCTCAGCCCCGGGGAGCAGCCTGCCTCCTCCAAGGCCTCAACTTCTCAGCCCTGTGATGAGAATGAAAGAGTCCCAAGCTCACTCGAGGACTGAACGATGCAACTCCCACAAGTGCTCCTCACACGGCAGAGGCAGCACTTGAACAAAGGGTGACTAGCAGATGGATGAGGGAAAGGGCTAAGAGCTAAGGCAATGCTCGTGTCAAAAGGAGGAAAGTAACATGCATGGGCCTGTCCAGGAATTTGACAGAAAAAGACCCAGAACAACTCTGACCCGCGGGAGGCCACCAGGATGAACAGAGAGCGAGAGAAACTCTACTCTGCAGACTTCTGGGTTGGAGTTTTCACAATGAGGAATGCGAATTCCTTATGCAGAATTAACATTTGTCTTTCTAGGAAGAACTGTAGTCAAGGTTCAGACCAGTGGTCCTGCCTGCTTCTCCTCGCTCCCTGCCCCGCACCCCGGCTCTCCTAGCGGTCTCCCTCCCTCTGCTCCGGCAGCAGCTTCTCCCGCCCATTCTAGGAATTCCAGAGGATTCCTGCCCTCTCCCTCCAACAATGAGGCCATTAAGTGCTTCCGCGGGTCCTTTGGACATGCTGTTTCTAGAAATGCAAAGTATTTGCCTCTATTTTCTTTTCTTTTTCTTTCTTTTGCACTTTCTTTCTTCCCTCGAGAGGTTAAAGAAAAAACAGGATAAGAGGAAAGTCAGTGAACACGCTACAGCGCGTGGAGAAAGCACAGGATTTATCGTTCAGGCAAGCAATGGTTTTATATGAAGACGCGGCAACAGCTGGTTAGGATTTCTCCCCTCCTCACTGAATAAATTGACAGGAAACAGAGTCAAACAGAGTCGATCTGGTTCCAAAGCTCTATCGCCACTCTGCCAACAGCCCGTTATCAACATTCGCCAAGTCACAGGGTGCACCCCAAAGTCCAGCCCCCAGCTTGAGACTTTTTATTTTCAAAGAGAAACATCTTTCCTTCCTCTGGATCGTTCAGCACATGCAGTTAACTCATGACTGTGGGTTCTAGGTTTCCAGGATAAGGTATTACAAGCTGGTCCCTCAGCTCAGAAGTCGAGATCTGAGGAAGTCAGACACCTAGGATTTACCCAAAGCATGAAGGCTCGGGATACGATGACCAGCGGCTCTGAAGTGCGCTATCACGCGTGGTGGGTGGATCTGGTGGGGCTGAACACTGACCCAGTTGTAGGCATATTCGAAACTACGACGTTTAACAATTTCATCTACTGCTATTACTTTTAGAAAATCTAACAGCATGGATCCTTAATGACTTCTCATTGTCTCTGTGTGATGAGTCCTCTTCCGTCTGTGCTCAGCCCCGTCAGCAGCTTCCCGCTGGCCAGTCAGCCGTCCCAGTGGCCAGAGAGCAGCGCAGCCCAGCCATCTCCCCATGCCCCAGCCACAAGGACACCTGAATCCTGAAGGGATGGTACAGGCAGGAATGGGACCCCCGAAAGGCTGTCATTGGTTGCATCGCTGTGTGCCCCCAAATCCACACGTTGAACCCCGAACCTCCAATATGATGGTGTTAGGAGGTGGGGCCTTTGGGAGTTCACTGGGTGAGATGAGGTCATGAGGGTGGGGTCTCCATAATGGGATTAGGGCCCCTGGAGGAAGAGCCCAGATGTAACGTACAACATGGTTAACATAATCAGCATTGCTCACGTTATGCACAAAGTTGACAGAGTAAACCCTAAGAGTTCTCATGATAAGGGAAAAGTACTTTTTCTTCCCTTTTACTTTGTCTCTGTATGAGACGATCGGATGTTCACTAAACATACTGTGGTCATTTCACGATGGCCGTCGGCCAGATCGTTACGCCCTACACCTTACGCGTCTAGGGTGCCGCATGTCAATTACATCTCAGTAAAACTGGAAGGAGGCAAAGAAGACACCAGAGAGCCAGCGTGTACTGTACGTCCACCACGGGAGGAGACGGCGTCCGCAAACCAGAAAGAGGCCCTCGCCAGACACTGAATCTGCTGGTGCCTTGATCTAGGCCGTCCAGCCTCCAACGCTGTGGGAGGGGAGTGTGTGTTGTCTAAGCCCCAGTTGTGCGACAGCAGCGCCCCCAGATTGGGCAGGGGACACACCCTGCCCACGTCCCCCAGCACAGCTGCTCAGAAGGGACAGGAAGGCTCATCTGCTGCTCCCCAACCCCACACCCTGGCCCAGGCTACCCCAGGCACCGCCCACGGGCAACAGGCTCTCCTCTCCCACGGGGCCCCTCACTCGGGACACTCGGGCTGCTCCCCGGCAAGCAGAATGTTCTGGTCGGGCACGTGAGCCAGCCTCTGGTCTCCTGGGTCCACGTCCACCGGTCCCATGGATGTCACGGCGTGGCAGCCACCACGAGCAGCCCCTCCCACTGACCCCGCAGCCCTCGGCCACGCCGCAGGTATGGCTCAGGCCCCCAGGAACAGCTCACGCACGGTTCTATCAAAGTCATCTCCCAGATCCTACCTACCAGTAAGCTCACCCCGATGGGGCCTGACCACCCTGCTCCGGCCCGGTCATCAGCTCAAGTCATCAACCTGTTCACAATGTAGCCTGCGGCGGGGCTGGAGCCTGGACCAACGGGGGTGCCGGGCAGAGCAGACCCTCCTGGCCCTCACTGCACCTTTCCATCCTTGCCCATCCACCCACTGTGCCCTTGTCATGTACCAGTGACCCGGTTCCGTGTGCCTGGGACTGAGGAGACGGCCCCGTGAGCAGCAGAATCCCTGGGGCATTCTGAACCTCAGGCTCCCGCTCTGTGTGAGGAGGGCCTCAGACACGCACCTGCGGAGTGAGGGTTTCCTTGGGTAAAAAAGTGCTGGGTTCTCCAAACTGCAGACACAGCGGCCACATCACACACGCCCAGCCTGCATCCTCTCCTGGCCCGGCACTTGTTCCCAGCGACTCAGGAACGGCTGTGCCAGGACAACGCAGGCACGGGGTGAAGCTGGGGCCCTGCTCCTTCACGTAAGTGAAGGAGACAACCTGCAATAGTACGAACGGTCTGTGGTACGAAAAGCCAATGTGGGGGGCTAGGCAGTCAATTCTGTTTTTACCCGGCTGCAGTCATTTGCGTATAAAGGATGAAGACTCACACTGCTACCTCGACCCCCAAATAAATCTCAGTTTAGAATCGATTCCCCTGAAGGAAGAGCGTGTTCTTTCTACGCCAGTTCTGTCGCTGAAGACGGTGCACCACCCCAAGTCTTTCATCAACCCAGGAGTTCACAGCCGACCGCCGAATGCTTGGTGCCCCCTTCCTTAACCACCTTTTCACATGCTCTCCTGGGCCCTGAAATTCGTGACTTTTCTCCTGAATTCTCCTGAATCCAACTCCCTCAACATGGATGGAGTGCGCACCATGTTCTCAACCTTAGCACTTAGAGTTACAGAACCATCAGAACGTGGTCCCTCACCTTGTTTTTAGGGCGATCCATGCAAGATACAGGCGTGTGGCCAAATCACTGTCAAGACCCTGGAACAATAATGTGGGAAGAGAAACAGCTTGCGGCACGCGTGCCCGATCGTTGCCTTTATCAATGCTGCAAAAACAGCACTCACGGGCTGAAACACCTTCGAAATGAACCTGTTCTCAGGTATCCAGCAGGGGACCCTCAGCTGTTGATGATCCCCACGGGGACCAGCCCTGAACAAGCGCTAACTTCTTTAGGAATTCTAGCCATTCACACATCACTGACCAAAGATCAGGTCCCCCCTCCCGCCTGGGAAAGTTTGCCCCTCGGAACAGAGGCAAAGGAAAGGGAAAAGGGGGAGCTTATTCACCAGTGAGACGGCGACTGGGGGCCTGGCGTCCCAAGCACATCACTCTGAAGCCCACCTCTGCATTCAGCTGAGTGCACCTCAGAATGTTTACTGTTCCTCACGTGGACAGAGTCTGAGGGGCGAGGCTGCCTCTCCCACCGCAAAGCTAATTCAGACTTCAGTTCCGGCATCAAAATTCACACTTTGCATCTCATTCTCCTTCTCCCGGCAATGTGAACTATGAAAACAGTCACAACAGACTAACTTCAAATGGTCTCCTATAAAGATTACTAAATCTTCTTAGAATTCTATTGTCTGCCACGGCTGTGATGCCCAATGCTCAGAAAAGGTCAGCCATCAGTCCACACAGGGGGCTTCATGGGAGGAAAGACAGTATCAAGACTCAAGAAAGAATCTTTCATTGTGACCAAAACCACTTGCGTTAGCGACTGGAACAGGCTTCTGTGCAAATATAGATCCCATGTTCCTCCCGGCCCTTGCCCTTCACGCTTCCCAAGCTCACCGGGTGTCGACACCCCAAGGATGTGCTCTGAGGCTCTCACACGTTACCTGGATGCTAAAGGAATAAATGAGTATCTGGTCTCATCCCAGTTCCTGGGGCACAGCCCCTAAAACTCCGGAGAGCTCCACAGTGGTGTCTTCTGTACGCTGATGAGGTGACAGGCAGCTGGGGGCCCCTAAACAGCTGCAGGATCGGATCGGGGCTGGCCACCAAAAGGCGGGGGCATAGTTAGAGGGTTGGAACTTGCAGCCTCATCCTATGGCCTCCAGTGGGGGAAAGGGGCTGGAGACTGAGTTCATCTCAGTCTCTATGAATTCAATTAATTCAACGGCCAATGAGTTAATCAATTGTCCCTGCCGACTGGAACCTCCACAAAAACCCCTCAGGGACAGGGTTCAGGGAGATTCCCAGCTGGTGAACACTCTGGGGGGCTGGGAGGGGTGCACCCCACCCCCATACCTCACCTCATGCATTGCTCCCGTTTGTCTGTTTCCGAGCTGTGTCCCTTACAATCCCTCGGGGTAGTTTCAAGTCCTTTAACCTCTGAAATCCGATTCTCCCTCCAGGCAGACGGTGTCAGAGCTGAGCCGAGTTGTAGGACACCCAACTGTTGCCCGGACAGTCGGAGAACTGATGTCGGGAGGACAAAACCTGACATTTGGTGTCAGAAGTGTTGTGAGTAAAAACAGCTCAACCCAACAGAGGAAAAACGGGCCCCGTGGCCAAGACTGCCCGGCCCCCCACCCTGCAGGCGCTCAGGCCCTGGCCTGCGGCTCCCACCCTCACCCCGCGGGTTCTGAGGTCTCCAAGCAGCACACTGGGGCCCTTCGTGCCCCCCAGGCTGCGGGCATCCCGGGCCTTCCGATGCCCCAGCAGGAAGAAGGCAGAAGGAGGAGAACGCCGGTCCCTATGCTTCATCACAGCTCGCGCTTTCCGCATCCGATAAAAAGCGTCCCCTCCCTCTGCCTTCCTGGTCTCCGCTGGTGACATTTCCTTGGCTCCAAGGTGCTCCTGGAGGCACCTGAGACTCTTTAGACTCCCCGCCTGTAACCGTGACCTAGGACAGGGCAGCCCACACCGGGTGACACGCGGGCAGGACGCGCTCAGCAAACGCAGCTGGACCTGACATCGGAACCGCCCGCACTTCGCAGCCTGGACGGTCGTGCACAGCTCCCTGCCACCCCGTGGAGGCTGACACCGGCACCCACTTCCCAGACCCATCTGAGCAGCGCAGGTCACCTCAGCTGACACGTGGCTCCTGGCACCATCATTTCCACTTGGCTTCCATACTTCATTTAACCCCCCAAAGAGCCTGAGAATGCCAGGAGACTGAAGACCCAGGCTCCCCTTTATGTGGCCTCAATAACTCTGGACCTGGAGGCTTCAGGCCTCTCTGAGCTACAGGTGACACAACAGAAACAAGCAACCAATCAAAGGGACTGCTGGTGCCCCTGCCGGGCACTCCTCCAGCTTCCCCAGGGGGCGGGGACCCCAGCATCTTGAGCCCCTGTTCCAAAACCTCCTGCAAGACCCCACGATGTGACCCGTCCCTTCCCTCTTGGTCCCTCCCGACTGCATCCCAGAGCTTCCTGGAGGCCACATGACACGTGACTGATGCAGAGCTGAGCCCAGGACCCCCTGCCAGACGGGAAAGGGATTTACAACATGTAAGATGCTGTCAGTCTCATTAAACTTCTGTTGTTTCAAAAAATATAGTTATTTTTCCTTAAAAGATGTTGCTTAGGTTTACATATAGTGAGTTTATTATTCTTTTTACAGAAACAGTATTTTTTAAATTTCTGTCTTCATTTCTAAAATGATAAATAGCAATACACAGGGCCACGTGAACAGAAGCTCTTCGAGGTCTTCTGCCACCTGTAAGAGCGTCAAGCGTTCCTGAAAGCAGCCACGGCGCCCAGGCCAGGCCCTGCCCACAGGGGGACAGCCCCAGCCCCAAAGCTGAGGCCCCCAGCTCTCCTGTCTCTCCTGGGACAAGACCCACAGAGACTTCTTCCTCCCTTCGCATTTTCTTCAAAATGAGACTGAACCCCAGACGTGGCCCTGTAAAGAGTCGCCAGCCAGAGCCCACGTGGAGGGCACTCTCCTCCAGGTGCACAGGGGGACCCGGCTCGTCCCCTCTGGCTGTGGCTGGTCCCTTGCTGATTCTGGCAAGATGCAAGGCTCTGAGTCACTCAGCACCTTCTTCCCTCCCCCCTCGCCGCTCCCCCCGCCAAATAAGCCACCAAATGGGCTGCGGCAGAGGGAAATGTCACACGTCCAGTATTTCCAGTTTTCAAGCAGAGTTCTAGAACAGCCGCAGGCCGGGCAGGCCCCCCCCTCCCCCGGGGAGCCGAGTGCAGACCCAGAGTGCAGGGCAGCTCCGAAGGCAACAGCGACAATACACCCTTGCCCCCAACAGCGCTGATCCAGGGGGCGCTTCCTTCCCCCGACCAGGGAGCCCACGGCCCTGGGACCACGGTGTCTCCCCGCTCCGGGCTCCCGCGGGAGGATTACCAATCCCGGGGCTGCACCCCGCTTAAGAAGGGGAAAGAGGATCTATTGCTGACCTGAGGACATGAGATTGACTCTTCTAAATAGGGCAAGAGCCTCCGTAATACCTGTTATCTCCAGCCTCAGGAGTCCTACCCTGCACAGACCCAAGAGGACCAGTGCCTGCGTGCACGTCCTCACCTCGGGAAGGCCCCACGTGACCCTGCCAGGCTTTAAGAAGTCCAGCGAGGACTTCCCTGGTGGCGCAGTGGTTGACAGTCCACCTGCCGATGCAGAGGACACGGGTTTGTGCCCCGGTCCGGGAAGATCCCACATGCCGCGGAGCAGCTGGGCCCATGAGCCGTGGCCGCTGAGCCTGCGCGTCCGGCGCCTGTGCCGCAAAAAAAAAAAAAAAAAGAAGTCCAGTGAACTCAAATGGCATCTGTGTGCCCTGAAAGGCGGCAGTAACGTACCGGAGCCTAAGTGAGATTGCCTCGGGGGATGGAGATCCATGCAGGAGGCCTCCTTCACCCTGGCAATCACCCCCAACGATCGCCAGTGTTGTGAGAAATAAAGAAAGGACAGAACTGTGAGCGTAGTGGGTCAAGAGGGGTTCCAGCCTCCATAAGGCCTCAAAACCCAAGGCCTTTGCTGCAACACGCAAAGCTACAAGGTGGCCACCTGGCCTGGAAACAAAGGTGAAATGATGTTACATCACAATACAGGGCAAAACGCACCCCTGCCTCTAGATTTAATAGCTCCTAGACCATCCTGAACCCTAGAGTCCCAGGACTGTCAAGAACACAGAATCTTTCCTGAAAAATTCCCCCAGGGAAAGGGAAATGGATGAAGACCTGCTGTGTGTCAGGCACCGTGCAATGAATTTACTTACATTTTCCTTTAATGTTTACACGTGCTGAGAGCAAAGAATACACATCTTGGACAAGGTCCTTCCTCTCACTGTTAATGCAAGTCTGTGTGCCCGACACACAGTGAGGCCAAACAACTGAAACGTCGGAGTCTGGAGCAGAGGAAGCTTTACTGCAGGGCCATGCAAGGAGGTGTGGTGGCTCACGCCCTGAAAAGCCTCAAGAAGAGTTTCGGCCAAGCAAGGGGGCGGGTCGTAGGGTATGTGATCAGCCTGCGCATAATTCTGATTGGCTGATGGTGAGGCTACAGGACGGTGTTATGGGAGTTCACCTTATCAGTCCTTAGGCTCCTGGAGACCTGGGGCTATGGGCTCGTGGTCATCAAGCAGTTCTTCCATTTGGTGGGGATAGTTTTCACATCTGCAAAACTCAGGAAATGTGCATCAAATACTATTATCTAGGTAATTCAGAGAGGAGCTAAAGCAGAGGATATGGGGAAGGCCTGTCCCGGGAAGGCCCCATGGGGTCCTGCTAGGTTACACGGCCACACACATCCTCATGCATTCGTTGGTGGAAACACACCACCTCCTCCTTCCGTGGTGGCATCCAGGGATACAGAGAATGATGGAGTTGGCGTCCAAAGACCTGAGAGGGCAATTCTAACTCTCCCACTAATGCCCACTTGACCCTGAACAAGGCATCCGACTGTAAGGGCTCCCATTTCCCCATCTGCAGAAGGAAGACTCTCTCTCTCTTGCAGCGTTGTCCAGAAGAACAACTGCAACCCTGTAAACTCAGAGCTACGCAGAAGGAATCCACCCCCACCCAGTCCAGTTCTTGTTCTGTTCCTTCCCAAACAGCAGCACGGGATCTCGTCCCAGCAGTTCTGGAGTTCTGCAGACCCCTCTCCATCACCCCAGCCCAGCGGCAGTGGGAGAGCAAGGGTCCCATAAAAACCAACTCAAGTTTGGGTGTTTTGTAAAACGTTCTCCTAAATGTAATTTACTCTGTGACTGTTCACACCTTAGCAGTCTTTCTTAAAACATAAGGATCATTCTAAGACGAAAGGATTCTAGAGAAATAAAGGACAGAAAGCTAGAAGAGATGCACAAACCAAAAAACAGAAAAATGGCAGATGTTCTTCCTTATCGGTAATTACTTTAAATGTAAATAGATTAAACCCTCCAGTCAAAAGGCAGATGTTGACAGAATGAAGGAAAAAAAAAAAAAAAACACAACCCACATAATCCAACCATATGCTGAGACTCACTTTAGATCTAAAGACACAATCAGGTTGAAAGTAAAAAGATGGGAATGTTAATATTAAAAAAGAGAGAGAGAGAGAAACCTGGGGTCACTATACCGACATCAGACAAAACATACTGTAAGTCAAAACTATTACAGAAGACAAAGAAGGACATGATGTATTGAGAAAAGAGCCTCAAAATATATGAAGTAAACACTGACACAACTGAAGGGAGAGACAGACTGATGGACGATACTACTAGGTGGAGACTGTGACACTCCACTCTCAGTAATGGAGGGAACAACCAGACAGAACGTCAGTAAGAAACAGAAAACCTGAAAAACTGCAAACCAACTGAACATCACAGATGCACACGGAACACTCCCCCGGACCACAGGAGAATACACATTTTTCCGAAGCATGCATGGAACCTCCTCAAGGATGTGTTCAGCCACAGAAGAAGCTTTTCGTATATGAAAACCCACATCCAACACCATAACTCAGTGGTGAAAGAGTGCAAGTTTTCTTCTAAGATCAGGAACAAGACAAGGATGTCCACATTCAACACTTTATTTAACATAGTGTTAGAGGTTCTAGCTACAGCAGGCAAGAAAAAGAAATAAAAGGTATCCAAAACGGAAAGGAAGAACTAAAATTATTTGTTTGCAGATGACATAATCTTATATGTCGAAAACCTTAAAAATTACACATACTCACAAGAAAGTATTAGAGTTAATAAATGTATCAGTTACAGAATAGAAAATCGACATGCAAAAATCAGTTGTGTTTCTATGTCCCAACAACGAGCAATCTGAAAAGGAAATTAAGAAAACAATTTCATTTACAATAGCATCAAGAATAATCAAATAATTAAGAGTAAATTTAAACCAAGAGGCAAAACACTTGTGCACTGAAAAACTATAAAACATTTCTATATGAATATAAAGAAGACATAAATAAGAAGAGACATCTCTAAATCATGGACTGGAAAACTTAGTATCAAATATCAAATGTTAAAACAATCTACACACTCAATGCAATCCCTATCAAAATCCCGCTGGCATTTTTACAGAGATAGAAAAAGCCATCCTAAAATTTATACGGGTTCTCAAGGGACCCTGAATAGCCAAGACAATCTTGAAAAGGAAGAACAAAGTTGGAAAACTCACATTTCCTGATTTCAGAACTTACTACAAAGTAATCAAGACAGTGTAGTATTGGCATGAGAACAAACATAGACTAATGCAATAGAACAGAGAGCCCAGAAATAAACCCTCACACATATGGTGGGTAAATTTTCAACAAGATGCCAAAACCATTCAATGGGGAAAGGACAGTATTTTCAACAAATGATTCTGGGGAAACTGGATATCCACATGCAAGAAAATGAAGTGAACCCTTACATTACCCATAAACAAAAACTAACTCAAAATGGATCAAAGACCTAAACATAAGAGCTAAAACTAGAACTCTTAGAACACAGAGGGGAATAGCTTCGTGACACTGGATTTAGAAATGACTTCATGGATACGACACCAAAAGTAAAGGACACAACAGGAAGAACACTCTCTGACAGAAATCGCAGCAAGATCTTTTTTGATCCCTCTCCTAGAGTAATGGAAATAAAAACAAAAATAAACAAATGGGACCTCATTAAATTTAAAAGCTTTTGCACAGCAAAGGAAACCATAAACAAAATGAAAAGGCAACCCACAGAATGGGAGAAAATATTTGCCAACGAATCAACCAACAAGGGATTAATCTCCATAGCATACAAGCAGCTCATGCAGCTCAATATCAAAGAAACAAACAACCCAGTCAAAAAAATGGGCAGAAGATCTAGATAGACATTTCTCCAAAGACGACATACAGATGGCTAAAAAGCACATGAAGAGATGATTGTCACTAATTATTAGAGAAATGCAAATCAAAACTACAATGAGGGACTTCCCTGGTGGCACAGTGGTTAAGAATCCGCCTGCCAATGCAGGGGACACGGGTTCGTGCCCCAGTCTGGGGAGATCCCACATGCCGTGGAGCAGCTAAGCCCATGCTCCAGAACTACTGAACCTGCTCTCTAGAGCCAGTGGGCCACAACTACTGAAGCCTGCATGCCACAACTACTGAAGCCCGTGTGCCTAGAACCCATGCTCCGCAACAAGAGAAGCCACCGCAATGAGAAGCACACGCACCGCAACGAACAGTAGCCCCCGCTCGCAGCAACTAGAGAAAGCCCACGCGCAGCAATGAAGACCCAACACAGCCAAAAATAATAAAAAAATAAATGAATTAAAAAATAAAAAAACTACAATGAGGTATCACCTCACACCGGTCAGAATGGCCATCATCAAAAAATCTACAAACAAATGCTGGAGAGGGTGTGGAGAAAAGGGAACCCTCCTACACTGTTGGTGGGAATGTAAACTGGTACAGCCACTATGGAGAACTGTATGGAGGTTCCTTAAAAAACTAAAAATAGAGGTACCCTATGATCCCACTCCTGGGCATATATCCAGAGAAAATCATAATTCAAAAAGATACGTGTACTCCAACATTCACTGCAGCACTATTTACAATAGCCAGGACATGGAAGCAACCTAAATGTCCATCAGCAGATGAATGGATAAAGAAGATGTGGCACATATATATAATGGAATATTACTCAGCCATAAAAAAGAATGAAATAATGCCATTTGCAGTGACATGGACGGACCTAAAGATTGTCATACTGAGTGAAGTCAGTCAGACAAAGATAAATATCTTATGTCATCGCTTATATGTGGAATCTAAAAAAATGGTACAAATGAACCTATCTACAAAACAGAAACAGAGTCACAGATGTAGAAAACAAATGTATAGTTACCAAGGGGGGAGGAGGGAGGAATAAATTGGGAGGTTGGGATTGACATACACACACATATATAAAATAGATAACTAATAAGAAGCTACTGTATAGCACAGGGAACTCTACTCAATACTCTGTAATGACCTATCTGAGAACAGAGTCTAAAAGAGTGGATATATGTATACGTATAAATGATTCACTTTGCTGTACAGCAGAAACTAACACAACATTGTAAATCAACTATACTCCAAAAATAATTAATTAAAAAAATAGATAAATTGAACTTCATCAAAATTACAAACTTTTGTGTACTATAAGACAAGAGAGTGAAAAGATAACCCACAGAAAGGGACAAAATAGTTACAAGTCATATATCTGATAGGGGATTAATATCCAGGATAGATGGAGAGTGCCAACAACTGAAGAAGAAAATCTAGACCACAGTGAGATACCACTTCATACCTATTAGGACAGCTATTATAAGGAAGGAAGGAAGGAAAGAAGGATGGAAGGGAGGGAGGGAGGGAGGGAGGGAGGAAGGAAGGAAAAAGACAAAGAAAAATTGGACATTACCAAGTATTAGTGTAGATTTGGGAGAAATTGAAACACTTGTGCACAGCTGATGGGAATGCAGTATGGTGCAGCCCCTGCGGAAAAGAGTCTGCCTTGTGGCACGTGTTAACCTTCAAGAAACACTAAGTTGTTCAACATCACCACAATGCTTGATAAAAGACGACAAAGGAGCGAAGTCCAAAGCCCCCCGGGGTCCTTCAATGCACGTGTTGACCAACGAGGAGGCAAGAACACAAAAATTCCCAAGGGCTCGTTATCGAAGGAAGGATGTTGGTGGCAGAATTCTTCAAAAGGTAGAAGAAGAGGTGACACTGCAGAGTGGAGCCTGACCCAGAGGACACAGGCTCACAGATGCAAGTAAGACCAAAGCTGCCGTAAGGCCACCTCCCCTAATGGGAAAGACCACCTGGCCCCAGGATCCAGTAGAGGGCAAAGCTCAGGCTGACAGAAGACGGACAGGGAGTCTCCTAGGGACACAGAACTTGTCTCTCTCCACAACCTGAGGTCACCCGGGGTTTTCACCCGATGCTGAGACGTAAAGGTGCTGAGCAGGGCCTCAAGAGCAGTAAGGCCACAATGGGGCCACAAACCCTACATTCCTAAAATGAAAGCAGGCAGGGCTTCTAGACCATGCAAAAGGCTGCAAACCTTTCTCAAAGTTCTCTCTCATCATAAACAAAAGAGAAACCACTGAATAAAACCCACGGCAACCCAAGTGAATGTCAAAGCAGGACTCTGTGCCCATATTCATAAATGGAATAAAGTATGGGCGCACTTACAAATGCCACGCATAAGTGGAATACTACTCAGCCATAAAAAAGGACACAGTGGCATTTGCAGCAACATGGATGGACTTGGAGGGTATTACGCTAAGTGAAATGAGTCAGACAGAGAAAGACAAATACCGTTTGATATCACTTATCTGTGGAATCTAACAAATACAACAAACTAGTGAATATAACAAGAGAAGAAGACTCACAGATACAGAGAACAAACTAGTGGCTACCTGTGGGGGAAAGAGGGGCAATGCAGGGGTGGGGAGAGGGGGAGTTACAATCTTCTGGGTGTAAGATAGGCTTAAGGATGTATTGTACAGCATGGGGAACATAGCCAATACTTTGTAATAATTGTAAATGGAGTGTAACCTTTATAAATTATATTAAATTTTTTTAAATTAATCTTAAAAAGGGCACAAAATAAATAAAACAGAATGCCACATATAACAACGTAGGGCTAATCACTAAAAATTCTCAGACTAAAGTAATAGCATCAGTGATAACAGCTCTTACAAGGAAGGTAAAGTGTCCTTTTCAGAGAATTTCTAGAGAAAAAGAACCTGAAGATAAAGGGAGAGGAAATGCATCGACTTTAGTACACAAAACGAGGCCCTGACCAGCAGCAGGTGTGTGGCCTGGGAACTGGACAGAGATGTGGGTGGTCAGGCCCCACCCATCTCACTGAACTGGAACCTGCATTTAACAGCATCCCTAGGAGATTCATGGGTATACCGAAGTTTAAGAAGTGCTGTTTTCAGACACTGTTCATATTTAACCTGTGTCCATACTGAAATTTGCCAGTGCCCTCCAGGAAAATAAGTGAAACACACATCACTTTTTTTTTTAATTGAGGTATACTTGATTTACCATATTTTATTAGTTTCAGGTGTACAACACAGTGATCAACATTTTTATAGATTATTCTCCACTTATACTTACTATAAAATATTGGCTATATTCCCTGCGCTGTACAATATATCCTTGAAGCTTATTGATATCACTTCTTTATTGCTGGGTGAACGCACACCATCCCTCTGCTGCGGTTCCCCTTCCTCCAAAGGAGGCCCCGCTTTCAGGCTAAGTGGGGCGGGCCCAGACGAAGGAGGCAGACAGGCTCCTCCAGTATCTGTCCAAGGACGGATGCAGCAGGTCCTCAGCCACCTGGAGCAGTCTTCAAAACCCTTCCCCGACTTGGGCACGGACTCTCCACTGGGTCTTCCATGGCCACAGGGGCCAAATGTGATTTACAAACAGACCAAGAGCCAAGGTGTCACCAGCACCGCACTCAGAAGCCAGCTCCCAGACGCAGCCAGGGAAATTCCATTCAGGAATTCCTCGAACCCCCAGTGAAAATGAACAGATAGTGGAAGGCCGTTAATTCTATCGAGTGCATTTTTCAGCAGCGAGTACACATCCTGAGCAACCCTCCAGGGAAGTACCGTGGTCCCTGCTTCACCCTGACGCCCGCTGCACCCCACAAGGAGACCGTACCTCAGCGTACAGTACCCCAAATTTTAAGTAAGTGTTCTTCTGTGGGTCTTCGCCACCCGATGCTCCGGAGAGGAGAGCAAATTCCCCACGAGCCACCTGCATCTCCACCCAACACACAGAGCTCGTGGGTCCCGGCTAAAGAGGGGTCATGACCTGCTTCCACGGCACACAGGGACAGCCCCACAGATGCCACTGAAGGCCCAGGAGCAGAGACATGCACCAGAGTCCAGGCAGTGGCCTGGTCCCTGGGGGGCCACTTCTAACTGCACCTGAAGCTCAGCACCTTGGGGCATCATCAAAACCCCTGATCGGTCGCCGGTGGCCTTTCATCCTTACAGAGACCAAAGAGCGAAGGCGCCCACTTCCTGCTCACTCACTGGGAGGGAGACCTCTGGCAGTACAGACAGCAGGACAATAGCTACCTGTGCGCTGTGCCTCCAGTGAGACCTCTATCAACACCCTGGCAGGGACTCCTGCCACCAACCGACAAGTGGCAGCTGATCAAAGGGACAATCCACGTGTTAACAGGTGATCGGATTGTTTTCTGAAGTGGGCGGGCAAGGAAGTCCCACCTGCGTTTGGGGCAATTAGTTGGACCCCATCAAGACGGTGAGATCTCCCCGACATCTGCCTCACTTGACCTTAATGGTCCAAGAGGTGTCCCCCAATGAGAGCGTAGGCTCACGAGCAAAGACGCAACATGACCACATGTGTTTATCCGAGGCTTTGAGGCCAGATTACACATGCCATCGAGGTTAAAGGAAGTCCAGCCAGGCATGGACATATATACACTACCGAATGTAGAATAGATCGCTAGTGGGAAGCAGCCACATAGCACAGGGAGATCAGCTCCGTGCTTTGTGACCACCTAGACGGGTGGGATAGGGAGGGGGGGAGGGAGACGCAAGAGGGAGGGGACATGGGGATATATGTATATATATAGCTGACTCACTTTGTTATAAAGCAGAAACTAACACACGATTGTAAAGCAATTATACTTCAATAAAGATGTTAAAAAAAAAAAAGTCCAGCCAGGTCTTGGCATTCCATTTTCAGCAGAGAAAAAAGTCCCGTTCTCCCAGAAGCCCCATCTGTTCGTTTCCCCAGCTGGTTCCCACACCCACTGCCCTCCACTCGGCTAAGAGATAGTGGACGCGCTTATCTGGGTGCAGTTACTACTTGTTACACATTAAACAATGAAGATTACAAATGGTTACATAACACCGTCCCCTGGCTAACGTCCACAGAGGCCGTGGGATCCTGGATTCCGGGGGCGGCACGGCCTGAGACTGGTCCGCGCTTCCGAGAACGCGCGCCCCTCGGAGACCCTCCACCACCAAAAGGCGCAGCGAGGACGGTGCGCCGCTGACCGCCAGGGCCTGTGCAGGTGACCCCGGGCTGGCCCCTCCCGGCCGGGGCGTGGACCAGCACAGAGCCCACCGTGGGCTGGACTCCGGCGCATCCTGGTGCCAGCCCGCTACAGGTTGTGCCAGAGCCGCCGCACGGGGTCGCTGCACTCCCGCAGCCAGGGCTCGGGTACTAAGGAGTAGGGCGCAGTGCGCAGGGCAGGAGCGCGACCAGGGTCCGCGCGGCTCCACCCCAGTCAGGAGCCTTCAGAATAGAAAAACGGATCCTGGGGTCCCGAGCACCCCTAGACACAGCCTAATGTGCTCTAACGCGGAGAAGGGTGGAAGACAACCCCGCAAGAGTGGGTACCACCCTGCCTCCCAAACGTGCCCGATAGGACTCACCCCATCACGTGCACACAGGACCCTGCGGCGGAACCCCGGCCCCCCCGTCCTAGGACCACACTCCTCCACTTCAAGGGGACGGCACTTTTAAGGAAGGGGCAGCGCACAGCCTGGTCGAGGCTCACTACAGAAATCCCAGCACCAAACTCCATGTGACAAGGTCATGCCCCAAGGCCCCGCATGCCCTGGATCCCCGGTTCTCAAGGCAATCCCAAAGAACCCCTTCCTCCCTCCGTTATCCCATCCACAACCCCCCGGGCTACCTGCACCCTGATGGACAAGGACACACTGGCCACTGTCAGACGCCAAAATCCTCCTGACCCACCCGTGAAACCATGCAGAGCCCCAGGTGGGGGGAATCTCAGACCCAACATCAGACAGACATGTGACTGGGCACCTCCACTCGCTCCCCTCACCTGGGGGAGGGGGGTCGTGTGCCCACCAAGGCCAGCCAGTTCGGGTTTTCCAGGGTCAGAATCCTCTCACAGCCCTCCCAGCAAGGAAGGGAAGGAAGGGAAAGGCTATTTCTTGAAGCCACAAGTGCAAAGCTACTGGATGTCATGCAGAAAGCGGGGCTCCCTTTAAAACAATACAAAGGAAATAACAGTACTGCATGTGGAGCAGGCACTGTGCTAGTCACTTTAAATTCATCACACATAGACAACTATATATACACAAATGTGAACACAACCCTGAAACAAACGAAGGAAAAAAGAAGGCTTGGAGTAAGTGACTTGCACAAGGCGACCGAGCTAGTAAGGATACCACAGTCCTCCCTCCTGAAGTGCATGGCGGGAAGGGCTGGGATGGCACTTAGAACAGTAAACTTGGATGCTGAACCACGTTCACAGGTACGGGGACTGGGGAGCGGGGAGCTGGCGGGGGGGGGGGGCAGGGGCATCGAGGTGCTGTGTTCAGACGCACAGAGAAGCCACCAATGTGCAGCTCCCAGGACAAAGTGGCCAGAGGAGGGGCTCCACGGTGAGCAGGGCCACGTTATTTTAATATTTTAAAGTCAATCAAATGAAAGCCGTGGAGGCCAGTTCTGAGAGCAGCTGAGAGCAGGGCATCCAACCCTAAGGGCAAGGCCACAAGCCCGGCCTGGCCTCTCCGGGAGGTGGAGATGCTGCAGAGGGAACCGAGCCACGGGATGCAACCCTGAGAATCCAGAGGAAATCACAGTGCTCAGAGCTCAGAGATTAACTCTCCTATGGTCCCAGAGCCAGTCACTGGCAGGGGAGACCCAGCTCTCCTTCGGAATCCACACCTGAGGCCTGTCTGCTGCTCCTCGAGGTGGTGGCTTAGGTGTGCCGGCCTCCCCCACCCCGCTGTTCTCAACCTGGACGTGCGCTCCTCGGCCTGGTCACACGCACCCTGAAGCCTCTGGGCTGGGAACAGAGGGTCTCCAAAGGGAGTCTTTTAAAAGGCATAAAGGCTGGATGGCGTGTGCTGAACGCCAGGCCAGAAGAGGAGATGGGGCCCCACACAGCACAAGGCCCAAGTGTCAGGAGCAAAGAAGCAAGAGCGTTCAGAAAGTCCAGGGCTCGGCTGGACCCCTCGGCGCCCCGCTCGCACCACCAGCAGGTGGGTTTCTCTCCTGAAGCAGCGACAGGGCTGTGGCCTCCGGTACCACACCGAGCACAGGTGGTCAGTGCTACTGACTCTGATGGGACGGCTGACGGCTCCAGGGCTCCCAGACCCACATCACGGGGATGAAAAGAGGCTTCTTCAGACAGTCTGGCCCCTTCCGAGGAGAAAAGACACAAGACTGGAGCACCGGGGGCTCCCCACACAACGGGGCAACCAGACAGCCATACCCCGAGGCCCACCATCAGCCTCCCAGGGACGCCTTTGACCGTGGACAGCACAGCAGGGCCCCCAACATCTAAGCAAAGCCTAATGGGTCAGACACCACCCCATCAGCCTCGCCTGTCTGTGTCTCTGTCTGGCCACTGCTGGGGCGACCACCGGGGCTCAGGCGCGACAAGTCCCAAGGCCTGGGACGGCCTGCCCACGTGGCCTGCACCCAGCACCTGCAGGCTCGCGCCCAGGGCTCCATGGAGGGAATGGGCACCGACTGGAAGCTCTTCCCCTCCCCCCTGCCACCCCCAGGATCGTCTGGGGAATCACAATATGGACCACGGGCTCCCTCAATTGCCCAGGCAGCCGCCTGGGGACCAGCCCCAGGGCCCCCCCTTCCCTCACCGCTGCCTCCCTAGCCCTGCACGTCCAAATAAAACATAAAACACACCCACAAGGCAAGAACACCCACAAGTTCTTGCCTGCCATAGGCTCTGCTTTCTGGGTACGCCAGACCCAAACCTGCAGGAAAATAAATAATGCAAAAATTGGAGAGAAGAAACTATGTAAGAAAAAAGAAAAGGTAACTAATATATCCAGAAAGAGGTTTAAAAAAATAATGCATCTATGAAATCAGAATATTGCACCATTAAAAGAAGAATAATTATTCAGGGTAACGATGCTGTGCTGTAGGCTCACTGACTGTACCAGACGTCCCACTGTGGTGGAGGATGTTGACAGTGGAGAGGCTTGAGGACAGGGGGGTAAATCTCTCCATTTTCTCCTCAGTTTTGCAGTGGATCTAAAACTGCTCCAAAAAATAAAGTCTAGGGCTTCCCTGGTGGCGCAGTGGTTGAGAGTCCGCCTGCCGACGCAGGGGACGCGGGTTCATGCCCCGGTCCGGGAAGATCCCACGTGCCGCGGAGCGGCTGGGCCCGTGAGCCATGGCCGCTGAGCCTGCGCGCCCGGAACCTGTGCTCCGCAACGGGGGAGGCCACAACAGTGAGAGGCCCGCGTACCACAATAAATAAATAAATAAATAAATAAATAAAGTCTACATACAAATACTAATCAAAAAAGAAATAAAGAGGTCCTTAGAAATTAAAAATGAAAACAGAAATTTAAAATCCAGTAAAAAGGTTAAAAAGTCTAGATGATATACTCCACAACCTAGAAGAACTCAACAGATTCAAATAGGAGACAAGAGGTAATTAGAGAACCAGTCCGGTCAGCTAAAACCCATATAAAAGCCACTGTAGACAAAAAGAAGAGGAAGATGGAAAAAAAAGAAATGAAAGAATTAATTCAAAACCAGGTCCCAGCGCCAAGGATCTGAGTTTCCAGCTTGAAGGGGCTCTTGATGTACCCTGCACGATAGACGCAGACACCCAACCAGGCACATCTACAAGGGATTTCTGAATAAAGGCACAAAGAGAAAATCCTACAACCTTCCAGACATGAAAAAAAAAGGAAAAAGAAAAAACACTGAAGAGTGAAGAGTACAGTAAGGACATTTTCAGACACGCAAAAGGACTCCAAAAATGTGCATTCACCTCTTTTTCTGGAAGCTATTACGGAATGGTCTCCATCAAATCGTGGGAAGAAACCAGGAAAGAGGAATCATGAGAGCCAAGAAGAGAACAAAGGGCCTGCTCAGGATGATGGGGAAGGAAGAGGCCGGGATAAAGCTGAGCAGGGAGCCTGGAGGGCAGCCAGGCACCTGGGGACGAAAGGCACACAAGAGGCTGCTTCCCAAAGACACAACTGGCTGGATACCTACGGTGTCTGCGAGAATATTTGCACACCTGTGTCAGCCTGGAGTGGAGGTGGGGGTCAAGAGTGATAAGTACCTAAACTACTAAGCAAATGCAAATACAACTCCAGAAGAAAGCAAGGCATCCTGCAAGACAGAGAAAGTGATCACAGCACACTACCTGGCTCCACCAGCAGTGTTTAGGGCTGTTGCCATGGCGTCAGCACTGCCTGCCGGTCCAGCCAATCTCACCATAGAGACAATGGGAGACAGGAAGTATAGGTCAGGATGATCAGACAGAGGTCGGCCTCCTCAACTTCTAAGCAGGGAAGTCAAAGAATCCTACGGGAAGCCGGGGTCTGGGAGGGTGGAGAGGCAGCAAGGAAGGTAGCAAGGAACTACAATACATTATACAGACATCTGCTTAGAAACACGGAGGTGAATACAGAAAAGGTCGGCTGATAAGCCTGGTTACTTCTGGGGCATTGACTCTTTAAACTATGTACATTTATCACTGATTAAAAAAACTAAATTTCCAAAGTCTGCCCTGGGTGTTGAGGGATTAGAAAGCCAGTGACCCTTCAAATGGACAGAACTTGCTTGGGAAGGCCAGAAAAGCAGAAGACGGGGCCCCACCTGGGGAGAGCAGGACACAACAGAGGCTGGCTGTGTCCACGGTGGCCCTGCAGGCCCCGCGGTGGCGAGAAGGGCCAGGACATGCCTGCAGTTAAGGAATGGCCCAACTAGGGAACAAGAAGCTGTCCTGCCTTACCCTTCCTCCACTAGGGAGACGCCATGAAGGTCTCATGCACTCCTTTATCTAGAAACACCCTGGAGCGGTCTCCAGGAGATCTACACAGTTATTCAGAGGAGCATAGCGGCATTCCAGAAAAAGCAACTTGGGTAGCACAGTCACAGACCGTGCCGGTCCATCCAGGACGTCACCCAGCTCAACCTCCCAGCCCACGGAGGACTCCTAAGCAGTGTCCTGCATCTAGTGCAGGCATCACCCTTAGGCCAGGGGAGACCTCCCACGTGCATGATGCTACCGTACAAACTCCTGAATTTAAACGTCCCTCAGTTCATAGTAGCTTTTTGGTCACGATGAGTTTCTTGGAGCAGGGAACCCTAAGATTACTATCAGATATGGGGCATAATAAAAGTCTTTAGATTAAAGGATGTTTGCAACTCATAAAAGGTTGGAAGAAGACACTCCCAGGGATTAAAGTTTCCAAAACAATAAGGAAACCAAAGGCCCAGCTGTCTGGAAAAGTGAGTACTCAGAGTCTCTCTCCTCTGAGAAGCATCTCAAGTGTGACCCAGGCTAGCTGAAGGCCCCTCCCTGTTGGCGCCCACCTGACAGGAGTCTTTAGGGTTCTCTCTTGCAGAGTGAGACACCAGAGAGCTCACAGACAGGGCCGGACAGGAGGCCACCGGGCAGTTCCAGGGGCAGCGCAAGGACAATGGAGGGTCCCAGCTGCCCACCTTGATTTCAGTTGTGGTGACAGTAACACAGTGAAGAAGGACAAAACACAGCAACCTCTTTCCGTGCCAAGTGCTTTGTGAGCCCACATTACTAGGCGAGATTGCAGCTGCTGGGGCCCGGGCCCATTGACCTGGCCCGAAAACCCAGCCGGACCTCAGGGAGAGGTAAGGCCGCCCAGCACACAGCCCTCGGACAGGGTGCAGGAGCTGCTCCCTGGGGCAAAGCCAGCCCGTCAGGACCGGCAGTCCACGTGCACTTCAGTCCCAGCTGGGCTAAGCGTCTCTGCAGACTCCAGACCCCGGGGTCCTGAAGACAGACGCCGTGTGTCCCCACGTGCCTGCACCTAGCGGTCTGCATGCAGACGCCCAGCACCACAGCCAGTCTGAGCCCGTGCCTGCACCTAGCGGTCTCCATGCAGACTCCCGGCGCCGCAGCCGGTCTGAGCCCGTGCCTGCACCTAGCGGTCTGCATGCAGACGCCCGGCGCCGCAGCCGGTCTGAGCCCGTGCCTGCACCTAGCGGTCTGCATGCAGACGCCCGGTGCCGCAGCCGGTCTGAGCCAGTGCCTGCACCTAGCGGTCTGCATGCAGACGCCCGGCGCCACAGCCGGTCTGAGCCCGTGCATCTCAGCCGCTGCCCACCTCTCGCTCCTGGTCACAAAGAACCAGTTTTTGACGCCTGCTCTTCCCCGTGGTCTGGTTCAAGTGGTCTGCGGCCAGGCGAGGTCTCCATCCCACCTGTCCGCCTCTGCTCATAGCATCCTACCTGTGGGCAGTTCAAACTGTCGGCTACTCAGCGGCCAGGAGAGGCTTCTCGCTCCCAGTGACTGGCGCTCAAAGCCAGTTTCAGTCAGTGCCACAAGGTTTTGTACAGCTAACGGGTGCAGAGACAAAAATACAAAAAAAGCAGAGTCTCCCTTCCGATTACTAGAGAGACCTTGCACATCCATAGGAAACAGCATAACCAAGCCAACGGGCTGCTCTGAGACAGGCTCAGTGTCACAGAAGCAGCGTCTCTGAGCCCTCCCACGTGCCACATGCCAAGGTACACACGATCCCAAAGGCACCCCACCCTCCCTACAGGGCAGCACCCCTGTGACTCTCATTTTACCAATAAGCTTAGTTAACCCGCTCACGCAGCTAGTAAATGGAAGAACCAGGTGTCCACCCAGGCAAAGCAAAAGGGAACAAGATGTCTTTTTTTTTTTTTAAAAGACAATCAGCTTCAAGAATGTTTTCAGGCACTGCAATTTGTGACCATCAGATCAGTCTTCTAATCTCTCCCCCAATCCACATGTAAATTCAACGGTGGAGAAACAGGACCAATGTCCTAGTTTTCCCCGTGGCATCCAGTCATTACCCACCAACTTCATCCCATGCATTCCGGACAGGGATTCTCAAGCGAGACTACGACTTAAGGGGCAGAGAAGCTCTCTCCACCTCAACACCCATCCCTTTCACAGATGGACAAAGGAGCACTTGGGCAAGCAAGGCTTCTCTCATTCTCAAGCCCACCTCTCCCACTGCACGAGCAGAAAGGGATAGCTTTTTGGCGTTGGTATATCCCCAAAGCGGAAAGTCACAAGCACTCACGTCTACCTCTGGGAGGATTTCTGATAACCCTGGGACATGGCTTTGCTTGTTGCCAGCTCAAAAAACAGTCAGACCATGCCTTACATTATTAAAGAAAAGCCAGCAGCCTGGCCATTTTAAGCTTCACCTGCTTTCATCTCCTGACACTTAACAAGATCCACGGTCACCAGGAGCACGGACACTGGACGGAGACGGTGGGGGGACAGCCAGCTCCCCAGAAATGTGCCATAAAACACTAACACAAAGTAAACGCCAGCCAGCGCCTGGATGGGTGTGATCAGTTACAGACACTGAAGTTAGCACACAGGCCTTGTAGGAGGTTCCCAGATCCCCAAAGCACCAGTTTGACAAGCCTTGCCAACCAAGTCGCTTGATTGCCCTGACGTCTTCCATAATCTCCCATACATCCACAGTTAAGCAAAAAGTAAAGACAGGTGAAATACATTCTCAACCGGCAGGAAAAGTGTTAGTTAAATTCTGAACATATGACTGATTACTTAAAAGAAAGGCATAGCAAATGTTTTCTCCTTATGGGCCCACACGATTCCACCTTGGTTTAACGGCCTGAGAAACAGACACAGGGATCACACCCCGAGCTGCAAACGGACACGCTTCTCCCTATGAAGCAGGACAGAATTCCCTGCGGTCAGTCTCACAGTTCTGAGAGGCAGGCCAGCCAACCACTGTGCACGGTTCTCTTCCCCTGTGGTTAAGAGTTGGACAGAACTCCAAGGAAATAAGTTTCTTAAATTATGTCGCCTTGAAAGCATTAGGTTTTATCAAATATACCAACCTAGAATTTCTAAAGCTGTCAGATGAAGGTGAAGGCATGGCAGGTAATCTTTGTTCGAGCAGGAGTCTGGTTTCTACACGTTGTAACGTCTTAGACCAGCCTCATCATCTAAATCTAAAGTTCATGGAATAGCTCTTAGAGTCTGGCTTTGCTCCTCTCTCCCATTTGAGGGTCAGCGGCCACAGAGATGGTCACTGTAACTGGGCCAGGGCTGCCCCAGGTTCCGATCCTGGCAGCCACCACCCTACAAGCCCTGGACGAGTAGCTGGCATGAACATGCCCATGCCCAGCTCCGCGTTCCTGGACCACAATGAATGGCATTCTGCCCGGTCCAATGCTGCCCCCAAAGCAGTGCCGACCGTGGGCAATACGCAATACATGACTTCAGCGGGACACAGCTTTTATTAAAACATGATTTTAATTACAATAAACATAACTACTGTTTCAGACTCATTAGTTCATGGGTATCAAAGTTTCCTACCAAAATAAATGTGGATTTAAGCACAAAAAGTGAGTGGACAAAAGAAGGCATTGATGATAGCCTGGTGATAGGGCAAAAATCTGGAAGGCTGGGAGCCCCGGGAATGGTAACAGAGCCTCCTGGGTTCTCCGGGTGTGTGACCGGCACGGGGACGGGCCGTTTCTCTTTTAGAGGCAGATGCACCTGTACAGAAGGATGAACCTAACAGAGCTTAAAAAAAAAAACAAAAAATACCCAAAGCTTAGGCTCTGGTGATAACTCGGGCACTTGCTGGCCCCGTGACCCTGGGCATGCCAACTAATCTCATGAGCCTCAGTTTCCATGCCTGTAAAATGGGTAGCAGGAGGCTGTAGAGGATTAAAAGCAGTTAGGGTCTGAACGCGTCTCACAAAACGCGAAATGCTACAGAAGTATCCCTCGTTACAGTTCTCAATTACGCAAGCAGCTTGCTGGGTGTGTGACTCTCTCTGTCCTCAAATTCTCTTCTTGTAATCCTGGGGCTGGCCTGTGTGGTCCTTCTCTTTCAAGGGTCCTCAGTAAAACTCAAATATTATATGCAGTAATCCTAGAGTTCTGATTTTTAACCGAAAAACGCAGTCATCTACCATCATTCCTGGAAACACTTCGGTTTCAGAGCTTTTTCCCTAATAAAATACTACCGTAAAAGACACCACCATCGCCAGAAGTCAGCATTTCTTTTGCTACAGAAACCTAGATCCTATCCATTTTTCCTCCTGGAAAGAACGAAGGGAACTCTAGGTCAACTCTTGTGAAAACCGTCCAGCTTGGTGCTGTAAACCCCAGTCAACGCCTGTTGCCGTGCTAACAACATGTGTTCCTAGTAAAACTCAGCGAAACGTTAGAGAGAGCACCATTTCTGAAACTCGGGGGCTCCAAACGGCTGAATCAGCATTTTCAGAAACAAAGTGTCCTGGGCCTGGCCTCGCAAACAGCAGCAAAGAGAAAGTTGTGCAATAACGCGTGTTTACTCACGAGCGCTACTTGTTTGGGTCTTTTCTTCGCATCTCTTGAATGAAGCTGGGGACAACGTTTGCAAGAAAGCAGCCGAAAAGGTCCGGGCCCGAGCCAAGTCACCTGTGGCTCGCCTACGTGACCCACCGCCTCGTCAGTGCAAACGACAGAAAGTTGGCGTTTCTTCCAACCCCAAGACAAGACGAACACAATAAAAAGTGGAGAATACCCTCATTTCCATAACGCACATGCTCGAGGGCCGTCGCCAGGCAGGCGTGGGGAGAGGAGATCGCAGAGGCCGAGAGTTGCATCAGAAACTGCCTTCTGTGAACGGCACGGCTCTTATCACATTTCCCCGGCTGGCGGGCCGCTAACCCGCGCGCCCTCGACTTGGGGTTAGGCCCTGGCAGCGGGGTCACCGGCAGAACCAGAGGGAAAGATCCCAGGCCCGGGCGCGCTCTGGCTCGGGAGGGTCCGGCCCCACCGCCCAGGCGCGGGTGCACCGGGGGCTGCAGGGGCGCGCGGCGCCCACTCTCCGGGCGGCCCGGGAGCGCGGCCCTGACCGCCCGGCGACGCGGCCCCCAGCCCCGCCCCAGCCCCGGTCCGGCCCGCGAGACGCCGGCGTCGGACAGGAAGGCTCCAGCGGGCGTCGCCCGGGCTCCCCGGCTCCCAGGGGTCGCAGACGCCGCGCGCCGCGCCCGGTCCCCGCCCTCGCGCGCCGCAGACCCCGGCCCGAGGCGACGCCCTTCCGCCCGCCGCGCCCCCGCGGCGCCCGGCGTCCCCGGCCCGGGCGGCCCGCGCGCAGACAATGACGCCGGGACTGCCGCCCTCCCGCCGGCCGGCCACAAAGTAACTTGGCGCCGCGCTCGCCGCCCAACTCCGTACCTGCCGCGGCGCCGCTCCCGGCCGCCTCCGCCTGGCCGCCCGCGACCCTCGGCGCGGCCGGGGCGGCGCGGGTCCCGCGGGGCGAGGGCGGCGCGCAGGGCGGTCCCGGCCCCCGCGCGCCGCCGCCCGGGGACCGCGCGCAAACTTTGGGCTCCGCGCGGGGCTCCGCGGCCTCCGAGCGCCCAGCCCGCCGCGGCGCGCCGCTCGCGTCCCTCCCTGCCTCCTCCCGGCCTCCCCACCCCCTCGATGGGCTTTAAACCCGCCCGGCCCCGCCCGCCGCCGCCGCCGCCGCCGCTGCCTCAGCCTCCGCCTCCGCCGCCTCCGCCTCCTCCCCCGGTCGCTTTTCCTGCTCCTCCTCCCGCCGCCGCCGCCGCCGCCGCCCGGACCGCTCGGGGGCGCCAGCGCGGGCGGGGCCGCGGCCTGGACGCAGGGCGGGGCGCGGGGGGCGCGGGGCCGGAGCTCCCGGAGGCCGCTGCTGCTGCCGAGGACCGGCGCGGGGAGCTGGGGACCCGCAGCCGGGCGGGGGCGCCGGGACGCCTCGTCCCGCCCCCGGGACCCCCGGACGCGGGACCCCGACCACCCAGGCTGGGGCGTCCGCGAAACACACATCGGACCTGTCCTGGAAGGCAATTTGCAAGCGAATTCTTTGAAACTCAAGAAGGAACTGTGCGGCCTCGATCCTACGTCCCGGGCGTAGCGAGAGGACAGGACGGAGGAGAGGTGGCTGCACGAGCTGTGCCGTGGGCTGCGGTCCCTCCCGGGACCGGGAAACCTGGGGTCGAGTGTCCGTTCGCCGCCAGCCGGGTCTGGAGCCTAGACTCTCTCATAGCCACGGTTTCCCTATCTGAGTGCCAGCACCAGAGCGCGGGTGGAGTGGGAGGCCCTGCATATTTTCTTAATGCCACCGGGCCTCAAAATCCTTATCTTTGAAATGGGCTAATAAGCCCGCCTCCGGAGTGATGTCCTGGGGGTTAAATGAGGTGTTACTTGCAACATAAAACAACTGGTAAGAAGGAACCCCTGAATTAGTGGAAACCATTGTCATTAATACGATTATTAATCTCTACTGAATCAAAATTATAATACAAATAGGATGATAATAATTATGTCTTTCTGGGATTTGATGTTATAAAAGCAGCCGCAGTAACGGCTTACCTTTACTGAGCATGCGTTTTGTGCCCAACTTTCACTAATCCTCTTATTTAACGCTCTGAACTTGTTACTAGGAGATGCCCACTGCACAGACTAGGAAACCAAATCTCCCAGAGGTTAGATAACTTGCCGCCGGTCAAGTAACTGGTAAGTGCAGAATAAGGATTCTGCCAAAACCCTTTAGGGCACTTTTTATAGCTCTTGTTTTTCCCACCTTTGGCCTGATTTATCCATGAAAGTTCATCCTTTCTTGTAACTGAAATAAGCCTCCAGAAAATATCTCCCCATTGGTCCAAGTTCAGAAAACCCCAAGGATGAAAATCTAGAGGGAATAATGGGAAGGAGCTTAGTTTCTGGAAGAACCAAACTGAGCACAAAGACTCCTGTTGTAGACAAAGGATCCAGAGCAAATTAAAGAAGAGTAAGAAAGAGTTGAGCCACTTCTCGGAAGTTGTATGAGCTTTGACTCTTACAGCTTTGCCAAAGGCTCCAATGAGCAAGGAGAGCCTGCACCAGCCGGAAAGGCTGATACTCAGCGGGCTTTAACAGATATTTGAAAAGCACTTTATGCATAGACATTTTTTCCTGAATCATTTGTAGGTAAGTTCCACACCCTATTATAACCCCTTACCCCTGTATATTTTGATATGTCTTTCCTACGAGTAGGGATGTTATCTTACATAATCACAGTACAGTTACCAAATTCGTAGCTTTATATTGATAAAATATGTGTATCTCTTCTTGGTCCATATTCCAGTTTTGCCAGTTGGTCTGACCATGTCTCTTATAGTATTTCTTTCCCCTCCATCCCAAGATCCTCCACTGTAGGGTCAGGTATCGTATTTAGCTGTCTGAAAACGTATGGGTTTTCAAACATTACTCTTCACTGAGAAGGGATGAAAATAAATGTCCTCAAGTGTTTTCATGGTGACAGCAACCCCCAGAATTCCTAGGACAGGCCCTCATTCCCCACATTGCCCAGCTCCGCGTAGACCTTGCATGGTCCTTCTGGGCAGGGCCCACTCAGCACCACTACGTGATCCAAGTTCATGAACTTGTCACTCTGGTTGTGGCTGTAGAAGCTGCAGCTGTCCCCTGTGTGGCGACCCGGGCCAGCCGATCCCGTGGGCAGACTGCAGCTTAGTGCCTTCTCCTGCTGCAAATTCTAAACGCCCCCGGGGCCGCGTGCTCCTGTTCGGTAGGATGGAAGCCGCCACCGTACGGTACAGCCACGTGGGATGCACATTACCCTGGAGAACCAGCCACGCGGTGTGGCTTTGGGCTCAAGAGCTTCACTTGAGGGAAATGCACTGGTAGCAGTTAGGCGTCAGGACAGAAAACGGGATTTCGTGATCATGAGGAGTTCAATTATCCAAGGATGTGCTGGAGGCTCCTTCAGCTGGAAGTAGAGAATTTGATAGACTAATTATAATTAGGAAGGAATTGATTAATACCTTCTCCCCTGTTGGCTGTGGGCATGGGACAAGGATAACCAGGTGCCATCCCAGCAGGGGCAGTGCCTGGCGCTCAGTGGGCGCTCTGGGGGAATGTCATCCGTCGCTGGGAAGCCAAATCCTGCAGGTGAATGCATCAGCAGAGCAAATGAATGGAGGACACGAATGCTGCGCCCTGGGGCCCGGGCTCCGGCTCAAACATTGCCAACGGCCTTGATGAAGGAAAAGAGAATGAGGTGAATGGCACCCTGACAGTGAAATGCTCTGGCCAGAGTGCTCCTGTGGGGGGAGGCCAGGCCTATGGCCCCACTGGACACAGGCGGGTGCACCAGGCAGGGAGTGCTGGAAACCGGTGGTCAGCGGTAAGGACTGGTGGGGGCGGGACCCACCTGCAGTCAGAATAAGAAATACAGGCTGCCCCTGGCATACAGAGGTGGGGAGCCTGGCAGCATTCCAGGAAGACTTCCTAGAGGCAGCAGTGCCCCAGCGAGTCCCAGAGTATCCAAGATGGTCAGTTCCACAAAGAGGGACCCAAAGAAAAGGCCTCTCAGATGGAGGGAGACTTCCGGGCCCTACCAGAGCCAAGAAGGAACTTACCAAGTAGTTGCATTTCATCATAAAATACCAGGCCAGAGCAAACGAGGGCGTCAGGAGGCTTGACGAGACACCAGGATGCAAAGGTAAGAAGGGACTTCATCACGCTCTGGCGTTTCTGCTTTATCCCAAAGGTGGTGGGAGGGTCTGATCTGTCTGTTTGGGGTCCACCGGCACAGTTTCCCCCCATGTGGAACTGTCCATAGTCCCCCAATACCCACACCCTTCTTTGGCCCCTACACAGCAATTGATGACACTTGGCCCAAGGTGTGTGTTTGCTGGTGGGTGGAAGGACGGGCCAGCCAGATGTCTGCACCTAGGATCCGAAGGGGGTCTGGCCCCAGAGACCAGGTGAGGAACAACTGACTGCTCCAGGCTTAGTCTGTGAAGGGAGAGGCTGAAAATCAGCCCCAGACAGACACCCTCTTTCTCCTGTCTCCCTGAGCCTGGGCTCCTGTACCTCTTGTGTCAAATTTCCATGAAACCCATTTTCCTTATGATGTCTTAATATAGAAAACTCTCCTTTTCCTGAGGAAGCTTGAATCAGATGACTTTACAACCAGGTAGTCACTTGAAGGATGTTTCTTAAGTCTGGTTTTTATTGAGATTCAATTTGCCTTCAGAAAAATTCGTATTTTGCAGCGTTTTGTAAAGGTATACGGTTGTGTTACCATGACATCGGTGAAGATGTAGAACAATTTCATCTCCCGCAAAGGTTTCCTCGTGCCCCTTCCCCACACCCAGAAGCCACTGAGCTGCTTTCTGTCCTAACGATTTGCCTTTTCAAGATGGTCACATGAATGGAATCACACAGTATGCAGCCTTTGGATTCATCCATGTCGATCCGTGAACCAACAGCTTGTTCCTTTTCAATGTTCCTCAATTTGTTCATCCATTCACTAGCTGATGGACATTTGGGCTAGTCCCAGTTTGGGACAATTATGAATAAAAAGGCTATGTGGGTTTTTCTGGGAACGTAAGTAGGAGCGAGATCTCGGGGTCAAATGAAATGTGTTTAAGTTTGTAAGAAATTGACAGGCTGTTTTCAAAGTGACTGTGCCATTTGCATCTGCACCAAAAAACATGTGTTTCAGTTGTTCTGTGTCTTGATCAGCACTTGGTGTTGTCAGCCTTTTTAATTTTAGCCATCCTGACTGGTGTGTAATGATGTCTCATTCTGATTTTAATTCACGTTTTCCTCACGGCAGATAACATGGAGCACTTCTTCATGTGCTTACTTGCTATACATTTACATTCTTTTCTGAAGTACAGATCTCTGGCCCATTTTTTTTTTACAGTTTGTTTTCTTATCATTGAGTTCTGAGCATTCTTTATATATTCTGCATACCTGGACTTTAGCAGATATGTGTTTTGCAAATATATTCTCCCAGACTTTTTCATTTTTTAACAGTATCTTTCAAAGAACAGAAGTTTTTCATTTTTTGGGTAAAAGTTATCAATTTATCCTTTTGCATTTTTTTGGTATCCCATCTAAGAAATTCTTCCCTAACCCAGGGTTGCAACAAGTTTCTCCTATGTTTTCTCCTAGAAGTTTTACAGTTTTTAAGCTTTAAGTTATGAGTTAGTTTTTATAGATGACGGGAGGTGCGGGTCAAGGTTTTGTTTTGTTTTGCATACAGATGTCTACCTGCTGCATTGGGTGACTTGCAAGACTTGGAGGATCCCAGCTGTGTCCTGGCTCCACCTGGCTTCACTGTGGTGCCAGGAGACCTGCTGGGGGGCTTCTGCTGGTGGCCTGTGACAGAGAGGACAAGAGGTTCTCTTGGAGGCAGGCATTTGAAGGCCGTGGGTGGGGCTGGAGGTTCCTGGCAGAGCGGAAGAGGAGCTGGGGAGGGAGAGGAAGTGCAGGAAACTCCCGCAGGCAGCCGAGCACGAGCTGACTGTGGTCAATGCATTTTTGGTGGGCTTGGGAGAGGAGAGAAAGGGGGTGGTCTCTACTGTGCTTAAAATGTTTAGAATAGGGTTGAAAGCCTGAATCTTTTGCCTAAAATCACAGTCTTGGCGTGCCTTGAAAACTCAGCACAGACAGCAAAAGCGGTCCCCGTTCCCAAGTGGCAGCCATTTCCGGGGCCCCCGAGCCTGGCTGCGGGGCGTGTAGGTTCCCCCGGGCTGCTTTGCCGCTTTGCCAAGGCCATGGCCCTGCCGCGGGGGAGAGAGCAAAGCCGCGGGTGCACCGAGCGGCCTGGGAGCCCTGCTTCCATCGGTGTCCCGTGGCCGTGGAGAAAGCCGTAGTGCCCTCCCGTGAGCCATACATTTACCCCAGGCCGAGTTCCTCAGGCAGCCCCTCTGGCGGCGGTGGAGACCACGGGCAGCAGTGAGCGCGGTGCCCGGCTCGCAGGGAGGGCAGCTCTGCTGATCCTTCAGCGTGGCCTGTGGCTGGCGTGGACAGGGAGCCTTTGCACCCCGCCTCCCGTGCTCATTCTGAGTCATCTCCATCTTAGCTGAAAGAATGCCGCGCCCCTCAGGATGCTCTGGGCTGCAGGGAACAGAGCAGGGCCTGCCACCGTCATCATGACCCGGGCCCTGGTCACCCTTGACGTAGAGGTCACGGTGCCTCTGGTGTAGAGGTCTAGCTCTGGACATTGCTGCTCCGTATAGCTGTGTTCACACGCAGGACGGGGACACTTCTCCTCCCTTGCCTCCTTCCAGAGGCTCCAGGAGGTTTCTTCTCATGTGGCCAGAATGTGGTCTCGGGCCCACGCCCTAGCAGCAAAAGGTAAAAAGGTGAGTGAGCATCGGGCACTTTTAACCTAACAAGAAAGAAGGTTCAGAAGGGTGGCTGGTAAATGGACAGCCAGCCACCTCTAGACAAAAGGACGTGGCCCTTGTGGCAGTGGAAAGCCAAGACCCCACCTCCTGTAGAAGAAGAGTCCTGGGAATTAGGATCTGGGGGATGACATACAGTTCTGAATCCCTAAGTATGCTAGCTCATGCTTCTAAATCAGGAGCTCCTTTTCAACTACTTAAAACAAAAGTCAAGTCAGCCCCTTCACTGAATTAGAAGTTAATTAACCACTAATAGTGTACAAACTTTCCTTAATGAAATAGATTTTCAGCCCAGTACACTTTATGGTTTTAATAACCAACGTTCAAGAGCTAATAGGAGAATCTAAAATAAGAACAGAACTATTTAATTGGTGAAATTGATCTAGAGCGATGGAAGATTTTGTATTCGCAAGCGTAGCTGGTGTGGTGTGTGAGAAGGGTAGTGACTGTGATTTTAAGGCAGCATCTTTTTTTTTTAATATATTTATTTTATTTATTTTATTTTTGGCTGCGTTGGGTCTTCATTGCTGTGCGCGGGCTTTCTCTAGTTGCGGCGAGCGGGGGCTACTCTTCATTGTGATGTGCGGGCTTCTCACTGCGGTGGCTTCTCTTGCTGCGGAGCACGGGCTCTAGGCGCGCGGGCTCAATAGTTGTGGCTCATGGGCTCAGTAGTTGTGGCTCGCGGGCTTAGTTACTCCGTGACATGTGGGATCTTCCCAGACCAGGGCTCGAGCCCGTGTCCCCTCCATTGGCAGGCGGATTCTTAACCACTGCACCACCAGGGAAGCCCTGAAGCAGCATCTTAATGTTTAAATTGCTAAAACCAGAAACCCCTTCAGTTAGTCATTCTTTAAGAGGATTAATCTGCCAGCAAGTGGTGTGAGACTCACAGAAAATAGAACAACTAATCCTGGAGATGTAGCTGATAAGCATCCCGCAACCAGCCCTCGCTGTTGAAGAAGAAACCCCACCCAGGCGGACGGGGATCAGGGGAGCGTGGGCGACCATCCTGGGGCCGGTGCTTCTGTTGGGCACGTGTGCAGGTGTCAGCTGCACAGAGGAGAATCGTGTTTTATGATAACGTGCAAAGTCTCTTCTTTGTGCAGAGGTAAGTGTCACCCAGGACCATTATTGTTCAGAACTCATAAGATTTAAAGATTGAGGGACTCTGTGATAGATTTTTCCAGGAGAAACTCAGTATTTCCTCTTCTTCTTCCCCTTACCTTTTACTTCATCTTCTCCTCCTTTTTCGTTGTCCTCAAAACAAGCCCCGTTTCTTAAGCAGCTGCCTCACCCCAGGCAGGCGAGAACTATGAGGCATACCTCACACTATACACCATACTTTATATCTATATCTATATATATAGATATATATATACCTATTTCAGTTAATCCTAGCAATACATTTTGAGGTAAATATTATCCTTCCAATCTTTCTTTTCACATTTAATAAGTGTTTATTTAGTGCTTTACGGTGCTATTTTTTTCTATTGAAGTGTAGTTGATTTACAATGTTTCAGGTGTACAGCAAAATGATTTAGTTAAACACATATATATATATATTCTTTTTCATATTCTTTTCCATTATGGTTTATTACAAGATATTGAATATACTTCCCTTTGCTATACAGTAGGTCCTTGTTGTTTTTCTATTTTATATAGTAGCTTGCATCTGTTAAACCCAAACTCCTAATTTATCCCTCCCCCACCCCCAACCTTTCCCCTTAGGTAACCATAAGTTTGTTTTCTATGTCTGTGAGTCTGTTTCTGTTTTGTAAATAAGTTCACTTGTATTATGTTTTTAGATTTCACATATAAGTGATATCATATAGTATTTGTTTTTCTCTTTCTGACCTACTTCACTTAGTATAATAATCTCTTGTACATGCTGCAAGTGGCATTATATCATTCTTTTTTATGGCTGAGTAATATTCCATTGTATATTTGTACCACATCTTCTTTATCCATTCACCTGTTGATGGACATTTAGGTTGCTTCCAGGTCATGGCTATTGTAGATAGTGCTGCTATGAACATTAGGGTGCATGTATCTTTTAGAATTAGAGGTTCTCTGGATATATGCCCAGGAATGGGATTGCTGGATCATAAGATACCTCTATTTCTAGCTTTTTAAGGAACCTCCATACTGTTTTCCATAGTGGCCGTACCAATATACATTCCCACCGACTATCCTCCCAATTTTATAGTTCAGAGAGCTGACTCAGGGAAGCTAGCTGACTTCTCAAGGTCACCTAGCCAGTAAATGACAGCTCTAGGGTTTAAAGCCACACTTGTCTCACCCAAGTCCCACCCCTGTCCACCTTTCCCAGCTGTGTCCACTGTCATTTCTCATCATTTTATTATTTTCCACATAATGGGTTATTTAAATGTGTGACCTAGTGAGATTTCTTTGGGTAAAATTCTGCAATTAGATTTCAATATAGTGAACTTCTCTCCCTTCAGGAAAGGGGCTGTCATCTGTGTTGGGGATCATAAAACGTGATCTCCTTTCTTTGTGGCCCTGAGTCCAGTGCGGAGGAAGATAGGACATCTTTTTTTATTCAAGTTCGGGATCTTGACCTGCAAAGCTCCCCCCGCACCAGCTTTTAGGGAGTTTGAGAACTTGGCCTGGATGCCAGCTTGAGAATTCTGACCATCTGAGACCAGAGGCACCCACAGGTGGGCAGACCCAGAAATAGGCCATGGGAGGAGCCATCCCTAGAGAAGACAGAAGGCGGCTGGAGCAAATGCAGCCAGGTAGCAAACCCGAAAGTCCACAGGAGGTAGGACCCTTGCAAGTGGGTGACCCTCCTGATGATGAGATGCCAGGTGGCATTTGAGCATCCATCGTAGGGCAAGGGGATGGAGGTGGCTGCCAGGTGCAGTCACTGGCAGAAGTCCATGGCAGGTCCTCAGTGCCCGGCCAAGGACAAGACAGGGCTTCGGTCCAGCAGGGAGTGAGTTGGGAAGTCAAGAGCTGTGGGTAAGATGCAGATGCCCCAAGGCCAGAAAACCTGGACACACATCTACGCGAGGTCTGTGTCCTGAGCTCCTCCATGGGGCCCCTTCAGGTGTCCCTTTGGACAAAACCACATGGGGTCCTTTCTCTGTGGGCCACGGGTTGTGAACAGGAAAGCAGGGTGTCCCCATCGCTCTGGCAGCCCTCCTGGCTCCAGGGGGCCGGCTGAGGAGGAAGCCTGCCCGTGGACCTCCCAGTGGAGCAGCGGAGGGAATGCAGCCCGTGAAGTCCTCTTGGACCACCCAGCCCTGGGCTTCTGGTCCCAAGAGCCAGCGCATGTCCTCACCGTAGAGATTTCCAACTGCTGTTTTTCTTCACAGCTCCAAGCACCATGAGGGATAGAGATGCCCACTCAGAGGGCGCAGAGAAGACACCCACTAAAGAGAAGCAGCATCACAGCGGCACCTTTCTGCCCAGAAACCTCTGCTCTTCTGTCCTGGCAGCAAAGCTACTCCAGACCTTCACGCATAAGGTAGGGCTCCAGGACCACATCATCTACGGAGCACACTCCCTGCCCAGGGATTGCGTGGGAAGCTGCACACGCCGGCCGGGCTGGAAAAGGACCAGCCCTCTCCTGAGACTCAGGGCTGTCACCTTATCCCCCAGATCCTGTGGGAAAACTCTGGCTGCAACAGAGCCGAGGTGCTTCCAGAAGATGCCCTTGGCATTTTGCTATGCTCTATTTGTATCGTCTTTGAAAAAGGTATAGAGGACGCACAATAACACTTTGCTTTGGGAACTTTCTAGGGAATAAGGTCACCCACATCTGTTGCTGGCGTCCGAATCACATGTCCCAGAGCATGCCAAATGCCCTCACTAACTGCAAAAGACACCTACGCAGGGCCCCCACCCAACCCAAGAGTTGGCGCTGTCGCTGAACCCACGGTGTGCCCATTCCAACAACACAGAGGACAGCTCCTTCTTCCAGAAAAGCCGCTGAGAGCTGTTATGGTGACGAGCACAGGTTTCACGTAATTGGGGCCTTGGGCAGCTCACCCAATCGCACTGAGTCTCGGTGTCCCAGACATAAGGCAGGATCGCTCACAGTGGGATGAAACTGATTAGATAAAGCACCTAGAGTCCCCACCCAGGTCCCGACCCAGGGCGTGTGCTGCATCGGTGCATTTATTAGGACTGTTACCTGCGAGGCACCGCGGTGATGCTCAGATCAGCCACACCTGAAGCAGGTGCCGTCCTGCTCTGGTGCTTGCTGTGGCACTTCCTCGGCCCTCTTTCCCCACCTGGAACCTGGGGGAAGTAATAGCACACAGGTGGGGAGCCGTCAGTAAACGCTGGGCATCCACACAGCCCCCAAGAACATTACTCTTTGTGCTTCTCCTGCCAGAAGGATGGCCCGACCTGGTACAAGCCTTGCTGCCTTCCTTCTGGGGGAAGAAGAGACTTTGAACAACACTCATGAGTCAGATGACAGTGTTCACGAAAGCACTTCTCTGCCTCCTGCCTGGGACAAGACGGCCTGTGGCATCCCTGCCCTCTTGTGTTCACAGGTCCTCCGAAGGGCCGGCAGGGCCGCCTGTGAGTTGAGCCCTCTGACCCCTCCTCCCCTGAGGGGTGCTCACACAGCCCTGGAGACACCAGTCCAGACAGACACGGGAGGGAGTGGCTGGTAGAGATGTGCTGAGGAAAGGAAAAGAGAAAGCGGATGCTGGTCAGCACCGAGCATCTCTTTTTATAGCCTCCTGTGAAAGAAGAGCTTTCCTTTCATGTGAATTTCCCTGATATTCACAAGTTTACAGGAACAGTTGAAAATGTCAACTATTTATATAACCTTTTGCCTTTTCCCAAGCATCATGATGGGCGTGTCTCCATCTCCACGTGCTGGGAGGGAGTTTGCAGTTTTCTTCCAAGCTGCTTGCAGGCATCGCCCCTCCCCAGGCTCCTCTTGGGGTCGGGGGGCGGGGCATTTCAGCCCTTTCCGATTTTTTTGCTGCTGTGAACAGCACTGCAATAAACACCTTTGGGCAAGCTGCTTTTTTTTTTTTTTTTAATTCCTTTACCTATCTCTTAGAATATTGCAGTCTGCCTTCGCTTCGCTCATCAGGAGGTTCACTTATGTCACCCAGGAGAGGCTGCTCTGGGGATGGGCCGGGAGTAGGAGGAAGGGGCAGCTCTGGACGCCCTGGCCTCTCCCTGCCCTCCCGCCTGCTGGCCAGCACCTGCCCCGCAGTGTCTGCTTCTCCTGACTGGGCCTCCTTCAGGTTGTCACGGCTCCGTCAGCACTGGCCGATAAATCACCCTACAGCCCCTCTTCCGTTGCCAGCAGCCCCTTCTGAGATTCCATGCTTCATACTCATAGGAGAGGAGTTGCACCATCTACACGAGGCTGCAGGTCCTGGGAGGGGGTGTGGCGGGGCAGGCTGGCCGTAGAGGGCAGCACATATAGTTTGCTTTTGTCTCCAAAGGAATTTCACAGGCCACTCACGCAACTTAGCATCCAGAAACCATCAGCATCTTCTTGCCTCACGATTTTCTGGGCGCTGACTTGGACTGGGAGAGAGGTTTTCCCGTGGCCTCGCCTGGGGTCAGTCCTGCAGCTGTGGTCAGAGGGCAGGTTGGCTCCCAGCTGGAATATAAGGTGTGATTATGGAATAAGGAGAGTTTTTTACTTCCCCTCCACCTAAACAGAGCCCCTTGGCCCCATGTGTGCTGACCCTCAGAACACTCCTCTCCACCAGAGGCCTTTAGGACACGTTTTAATTAAGGCCAGCCTCAGCCCTCTGCGGGGCACGCCTTGGCTTCTTTATGGCCTGCATCCTCGCTGCCACCTTCTCGTCCCTTGTTCTTCTAGGTTCTAGCACTGCCCCCTCCCCCAGAAACCAAGGCTGAGGACCTCAAGGGCGGGTGCTGGGCTGGCCCGGGACTGAGAGCCTCCAGGAAGGTCACCCACAGGCCAGACTAGGTGTGAGCTCAGGGTGGGCCTTATGAAGAGAACTTGAGCAAGTACATGGACGCCTGACCCGTCCACAGGCTAAGTGCTGTCAAAGCTCATGTGAACATGGTAAATGCAAACTAGGGAGGATAGACTGTCAAGGCGTGTGTCTGGGAGGGATAGACAGAGAGGGAGGGAGAGAGAAAGGAGGGAAAGGGAAGGGGAGTAGCCGGTAGTGGGGAGTGGCGGAAGGAGGGAGGGGAGAACAGGAGGATGAGGTTGTCTGGCTCTCCGGGCAGCCGTCCTCCTTTTCTTTTCTTCTTTTCTTTAAATTAATTTTTATTGGAGTATAGTTGCTTTATAATGTTGTGTTACTTTCTGCTCTACAGCAAAGTGAATCAGTTATACGTATACATAGATCTGCTCTTTTTTGGATTTCCTTCCCATTTAGGTCACCACAGAGCACTGAGTAGAGGTCCCTGTGCTCTACAGTAGGTTCTTACTAGTTATCTATTTTATACATAGTATCAATAGTATATATATGTCAATCCCAATCTCCCAATTCATCCCACCCTCCTTCCCCCCTTGATAATCATAAGTTTGATCTCTACATCTGTGTCTGTATTTCTTTCTTGCAAATAAGTTCATCTGTACCATTTTTCTAGATTCCACATATAAGTGATATTATATGATATTTGTCTTTGTCTGACTTACTTCACTCTGTATGACAGTCTCTAGGTCCATCCATGTCTCTGCAAATGACACTATTTTGTTCCTTTTTATGGCTGAGTAATATTCCACTGTATATAGGTAGCACATCTTCTTTATCCATTCATCTGTTGATGGACATTTAGGTTGCTTCCTTGTCTTGACTATTGTAAATAGTGCTGCTATGAACACTGGAGTGCATGTATCTTTTTGAATTAGAGTTTTCTTTGGTTTATGCCCAGGAGTGGGACTGCAGGATCATATGGTAACTCCATGTTTCGTTTTTTAAGGAATCTCCACACTGTTCTCCATAGTGGCTGCACTAACTTACATTCCCACCAACAGTGTAGGAGGGTGCCCTTTTCTCCACGCCCTCTCCAGCGTTTATTGTTTGTAGATTTTTTGATGATGGCCATTCTGACTAGAGTGAGGTGATACCTCATTGTAGTTTTGGTTTGCATTTCTCTAATCATTAGCAAAGCGGAGCATCTTCTCTTGTGTTTGTTGGCCGTCTCCATCCTCCTTTTCTCAGTCTCCCATCCGCCTCCACGACTCCCCTTTTCCACCGACTGGCCGATGACTGCAGGGCAGCATGTCCTCAGCTGACTCACGTTCTCAACCCACAGACCTGTCTCGGCAGGTCCAGTAACGGAACTTGCCATTACGAGTGGGGGGACCCGACCTGCTCCCCACTTTCTTCTCACGGGCTGGAGCGCCGTCCCTGCCTCCCCAGTTGCCTGGCAAGACACAGAGGGATCCGCCGCAGCTACGCCGAGCAGAGCTCTGAGTGTAGTCCCCTGGCCAGCAGTGTCTGCACCTCCCGCAAGCCTGTTAGAAATGCAGATTCTGGGCCTCACCCCGGCCGACTGGATCAGACCCTAGGGGTGGGCAAGCCTGGCATGCCGGCCTTAAGGAACCACTGGCTTAGAGGCAGGAAGACTCCATACAGACACTCCGGATCTTGACGCCAAAGCTTTGTGCCCCCTTGTTTTTACTCTTACCAGTGGGTCCTTGCTTTCTGTCCATCAGACCACAGGGGCCCCTTGGTTCCTCGCACTGTTTATACCTGTGCTTTCTGTGTCCAGCGTGGAGTGGGGCTCACGTGCGTTTTGTTGAAACGAGCTGCTGTCGTGGCATTGATTCCATGAGCAGCCCAGTGTCAGAGATGTCCTGATGGATGAGAAGAATGGGACCAGTCTCCAGGCCCCCCTTGATGGAGCTACTGCTGAAGGAAGGAGATGTCAGCTGGCTCCCTGCAGCCCCCACCTCCTGGGTGCTCAGTGCATTTCCTGCTACAGATTCTGTTGAGTAAAATCGCCTCTGACATTTATTTAAACCACATTTACACCCATTTAAAAACGTTAGGTGTGCTGTGCGGGCTGTCTCGGCCCCAGAGGACATGACTCCGGGCGACAGCACTCAGCCTGGGATGGTGGCCCCTCAGCCCCCCACCTGGGCAGAGTCCCTGGGAGCCTCTTCCACGCCCAGCTCTGCGGAAACGGCCCAAGGTGCCGTGGCAAGCAGAAGATGGCTTAGCGGAAATCTGTGTGATTTAGCTGTAACCAGATACTCCTGGCATCTCTCGACATTTTTCTTAGGTCACCATCATGCTAACTCATTTAGTGGACAGACGCTGCTCACGCCGTGGGCTCTGATTCCTGAGATGAGGCCACGCCTCTCTCCCCTGCCCAGGGGTAGGGCCCCAGATGGTCACCTGACCCCCAGTAGCCAATCAGAGGCTAGTGGTGACTGATGAGGTAGCCTGGCACGACTGAGCGCCCACCTCCAGTTCCCGCCTGAGAGCATCTGTTTGGGAAATAAGGATACACTGACCCAGTTCACGGTGAGGTAGCAGCAAGACAAGGCCATGAGATCATACGTGAGTCAGCAGTAGAAACCAAGTGATGGACAGCGGAAAATGGAGATTTGCTGGGAGGCCAAGGTACCCCGGGGAAAGGAGTCCCTGCTGACAGATGGAGGGGGGACGTGAAGCACAGAGGCTCTTTGCCCTGCAGCTTCCCAGTGTGGGGCAGTGCACTGACTGAGCCTCCGTTCTATAAAACCAGAGGAAGTGGGCTAACCCAGGATCCGGTACCTAGGCTTCATATCACAAGTAGTTATTTTTTCGGTACGCGGGCCTCTCACTGCTGTGGCCTCTCCCGTTGCAGAGCACAGGCAACGGACGCGCAGGCTCAGCGGCCATGGCTCATGGGCCCAGCCGCTCCGCGGCATGTATCACAAGTATTTTTGAACACCAAGTACTTTCTTGTCATGTGTAGGAAAGGCAGTGCCACTACCTGGGTTCAAATCTGACTTCTCCTTTCGAGCTGCTCAACCTTGGACAGGTGACTTCACTTCTCTGAACCAATGGTGACCAGTGCCTGGAGCAAAGATGTGCTCAGTTAAAATCTCTTCGAGGTCCTGGCCCTGTCAGCTGTGTCGCAATTCCCCAGTGTTACCCACAGGACTCCTGAAATCCAAGCAGCTTTGACTTAGCAATTCTTTAGTAGCTTGGGTTCAGTGAGGTAGAATGTATGAAAGGGCTTTGTAAACTGCGAAGTACTGCCTAAGTCGGTGTTTTCAAAGTGAGATTTCTCATCAGCAAGATCAGCATTGCTTGGAGGCCTGGGCCCTGCCTGGACCTCCTGACTGGGAACAGGGCAGTGATCTCTCTCTAAGGAGCCCTCCAGGAGTCTCATGGCGGCTCTCCCCAGACTTCAAAAGGAGCTGTAGGTTTTGTTTTGTGGGAATCAAATGTTCCGCAAAATATTTCACCAATTTCCTTGATAGTGAATATGACCTGGGGCAGTAGTGAAAAATAGGTTCTTTTTTTAATGAAGCATATATTATTTACAATATTATGTTAGGTTCAGGTGTATGGCATAGTGATTCAGTATTTTTACAGATTATACTCCATTAAAGTTATTATAAGAGAATGGCTATAATTCCCTGTGTCATACAATAGATCCTTGTTGCTTATCTATTTTATACATAGTAGTGTATCTCTTTTTTTTGTTTGTTTTTTTGCGGTACACGGGCCTCTCACTGCTGTGGCCTCTCCCGTTGCAGAGCACAGGCTCCGGACGCGCAGGCTCAGTGGCCATGGCTCACGGGCCCAGCCGCTCCGCAGCCTGTGGGATCTTCCCGGACCGGGGCACGAACCCGTGTCCCCTGCATCGGCAGGCGGACTCTCAACCACTGCGCCACCAGGGAAGTCCAGTAGTTTGTATCTCTTAATCCCATACCCCTAACTTCCCCTCCTCCTTTCCTTCTCCCCACTGGTAACCACTGGCTTGTTTTCTATGTCTGTGAGTCTGTTTCTGTTTTACTGTACACATCTGTTTGTATTATTTTTTAGATTCTACATCTAAGTGCTATCATACAGTATTTGCCTTTCTCTGTCGGACTTACTTCACTAAGTATAATATTCTCTAGGTCCATCCATGTTGTTGCAAATGGCATTACTTCATTCTTTTTTAGGGCTGAGTAATATTCCATTGTATATATGTACCACTCCTTCTTTATCCATTCATCTGTGGATGGGCACTTGGGTTGCTTCTGTGTCTTGGCTATTGTGAATAGTGTTGCTATGAACATTGGGGTGCATATATCTTTTCAAATTAGTATTTTCATTTTTTTCTGGACATATACCCAGGAATGGAATTCCTAGATCATATGGTAGTTCTAGTTTTATTTTTTTTGAGGAAACTCCATATTGTTTTCCATAGTGGCTACACCAATTTACATTCCCACCAGCAGTGTAGAAGTGTTTCTTTTTTTCTTTAAATTAATTTATTTATTTACATTTTATTTTTGTCTGCATTGGGTCTTTGTTGCAGCGAGTGGGGGCTACTCTTCGTTGCGGTGCACGGGCTTCTCAATGCGTTGGCTTCTCTTGTTGCAGAGCACGGGCTCTAGGTGTGTGGGCTTCAGCAGTTGTGGTGCGTGAGCTCAGTAGTTGTGGCTCGCGGGCTCTAGAGTGCAGGCTCAGTAGTTGTGGCGCACAGGCTTAGTTGCTCCACAGCATGTGGGATCTTCCCGAACTAGGGCTCGAACCCATGTCCCCTGCATTGGCAGTTGGATTCTTAACCACTGTGCCACCAGGGAAGTCCTGTAGGAGGGTTTCAATTTCTCCACATCCTCGCCAACATTTGTTATTTATCAACTTTTTGATGATAGCCATTCTGACAGGTGTGAGGTGATATTTCCTTGTTGTTTTGTTTGCATTTCTCTAATAATTACAGATGCTAAGCATCTTTCCATGTGCCTGTTGGCCATCCATATATCATCTTTAAAAAAGTGTCTAATCAGGTCTTCTGCCCATTTTTTGATTGGGTTGTTTGTTTTTTTGTTATTGAGCTGTATGAACTGTTTATATATTTTGGATATTAACTCTTTGTTTGTCATATCATTTGCAAATATTTTCCCTCATTCTGTAGGTTGTCTTTACATTTTGTCAATGGTTTCCTATGCTGTGCAAGAGCTTTTAAGGTTAATTAGGTCCCATTTGTTTATTTTTGCTTTTATTTCTTTTGCATTAGGAGACAGATCAAAAAAAATATTGCTACAATTTATGTCAAAGGATGTTCTACCAATGTTCTCTTCTAGGAGTTTTATGGTTTCAGGTCTTTAATCCATTTTGAGTTTATTTTTGTGTATGGTGTGAGGAAATTGTTCTAATTTCATTCCTTTACATGTAGCTGTACAGTTTTCCCAGCACCACTTGTTGAAAAGACCGTCTTTTCTCCATTGTATATCCTTGGCTCCTTTGTCGTAGATTAATTGACCATAGGTGCGTGGGTTTATTTCTGGGCTGTCTATCCTGTTCCATTGATCTGTGTGTCTGTTTTTGGGCCTACCATGCTGTGTTGATTACTGTGGCTTTGTAGGTAAAGTGTGGATTTTGGAGGGTGATACCTCCAGCTTTGTTCTTTTTTCTCAAGCTTGCTTTGGCAATTCAGGGTCTTTTATGGTTCCATATGAATGTTAGGATTATATGTTCTAGTCCTGTGAAAAATGTCATGAGTATTTTGACAGGGATTGCATTGAATCTGTAGATGCCTTTGGGCAGTGTGGCCGTTTTAACAGTATTAATTGTTCCAGTGCAAGAGCATGGGACAGCTTTCAATTTCTTTGTATCATCTTCGGTTTCCTTCATCAGTGTTTTATAGTTTTCAGAGTATGGGTCTTGCACCTCCTTGGTCAAGTTTATTCCTGGGTATTTTATTCTTTTTGATGCAATTTTAAATGGGATTTTTAAAATTACTCTTTCTGATAACTCATTACTGGTGTATAGAAATGCAACAGGCTTCTCTCTGTGTTAATCTTGTGTCCTGCAACCGTGCTGATTCATTTCTCAGTTCTAGTAGTTTTTTGGTGTAGGCTTTAGGGTTTTCTATAGATAGTATCACGTTGTCTGTAAATAGTGACAGTTTTACTTCTTCCCTCCATTTTGGATGCCTTTTATTTATTTTTCCTGTCTGATGGCTGTGGATAGGACTTCCAATACAATGTTAAATAGAAGTGGTGAAGTGGGCACCCTTGTCTTGTTTCTGAATTTTCCTGGGGGAAGGCTTTCAGCTCTTCACCATTGAGTATGATGTGAACTGTGGGTTTGTCATAAATGGCCTTTATTATGTTGAGATATGTTCCCTCTGCACCCACTTTGATGAGAGTTTTTATCATGAAGGAGATGTTGAATTTTGTCAAATGTTTTTTTCTGCTTCTATTGAGATGATTATGTGATTTTTAGCTTTCCTTTTGTTAAGGTGGTGTATCACAATGATTGATATGCAAATATTGAACCATCAGTTCAGATCAGTTGGAATAAATCCAACTTGGTCATGGTTTATGATCCTTTTAAATATCATTGGATTTGGTTTGCTAATATTTTGTTGAGGATTTTTGTATCTGTATTCATCAAAAATATTGGTCTGTAATTTCATAATTTTGGTACCGTCTTTGTCTGGTTTTGGTATCAGGGTAATGGTAGCCTTGTAGAATGAATTTGGAAGTGTTCTGAAGATGATACAAATTATTTTTCACATCTTCATGTTTATCCCTTAACTGTTTATTGTAGTTATAATTGCTTTTATAATTTTTTGTCTTTAATCTTTGTGCTGATTTCTCCCTTCTTCTTGGACCCCTAGCATGCAAATATTGGTATGCTTAATGTTTTCTCAGAGATCTCTTAAATTGCTTTCCATTTTTAAAATTTATCTTTCTGTCGGCTGTTCTGATTGGGTGATTTCCATTATTCTAGCTTCCAGATCACTCATGTATCCTTCTGTATCATTTATTCTGCTCTCATTCCTTCCAGTGTGTCTTTTGCTTCAGCTATTGAATTCTTCATTTCTTATGGAGTCTTTTTTATATTTCGAATTGGGTCTTTTTAATATTTTCTAGATCCTTCCTAAAGTGTTCACTGTTTGCATCAAATTTTTTTCCCTAATTCAGTTAACATTTTTATTAGCAAAGTTTTAAATTCTTTACCTTGTAAATTGTTTATTTCTGCTTCATTATTTATTTTTTCAGGGGTTATCTTTTCTCTTTCCCTTTCCCGTGAGACTATTTCCTCTGTCTCCTCATTTTGTTTAACTCTCTCTGCCTGTATGAATTTAGGTGAAACGGTTACCTACTGCGGTCTTGAAGGGGTGTTTTCACGGGGAAGCGTGCCTATACTGATTGCATGTGCCCAGTGCCTTTGGCGGGGGGGCTGGATTTCACCTGGACATCAGTCATGTTCTTCCTCGGGGTGTGCTGGCCACTCTCACCTTGGTAGGGGATGGGGCTGGGGATGAAGGGGCTAGAGCTAGAGCCAGGTGTGAGGTGGCTTCCTCTCTGCTCAGCGGGTGTCACCGCCCTTTCAGGGGCAGGGTCTGATCCCAAGTTGCTGGAGCAGAAACCCTGAGGGTCAGGCACAGGCTGGCTCTGTTCCTTTTAAGTGTGCGTGTTCCCTCTCTTCCTGCATCAGGACCTTTGCCCCAGAGAAGAGGAGTGTTGAAGCAAGTGTGGCCCATGCACAGACGGAGGTCTGATGCACTCCCTGTGTAGGAGCCCAAGGCAACGCTCAGATGCAGCGTCGCGTGCAAGTCCCCTTTGTCCCTCACAGCTGGTCAGTGCCCCCAGCCTCTGCCACTTTCCCCCTGTTGTGGCGCCACACTCCCGGGCAGGTGGGACCTGCATGGACTCTCCGCGCGTATCTGTGTCAGGGCCGCTGTCAGAGGTCTGGGCAGCTTCTGGGGCAGCGCCTGACAATGGCCACCAACACCCAGGCTCCATCCTGGGACTGGGTCACCTTGCGTCCCGCTGTTGAGTCTTTTCCCCAGTCCTGGCTGCCCCAGGTCCAGTGCCGTGCTGCGACGGGGAATGAGGGAGGCCAGAGCATTTGCTTGGCTTGGGCTGAGACACACAGCGAGGTGGTCACAGAGGCAGCCACGAGAGCAGACCTAAACCCACTAAACCCAGCAGCCACTAGAGCGGACCTGTCTCCACCCTGCCTCTGGGGTCAGCCAGCGTGCTCGCTCCTCACAAGTGGAGTCCAGGCTCCCCACAGCCCTTCTGTCTGTCCCCGTGGTCCTCCAACCAGCCAAGGGGGCTTGTCTCCCCCATGTAAGACCACAGTCTGTGGCTTGAGCCATTCACTCCCCAGGGAGGATCTCCACCCACGTAATCTCCCTTTTCGTCTGGGTCCCCTTCCAGGGACACAGGTCTTGATGCTTTTCTTCCCTTCCTACCAGATTGCATGTGTACCTTTCCTACAGTCTAGCTCGTACAGGAGTCATCCTGCCAGTTTCCAGTTAGTTTTCAGTGAGAATTATTCCATGTGTAGATGTATTTTGGATGTGTTTGTGAGGGGAGGTGAGCTCTGTGTCCTCTTACTCTGCCATTGTGATCCCTCCCCTAAAAATAGATTCTTGAACCCCACCCCAAACTGTAGAATTGGACCCCTCATTGTAGAGGCAAGGGACCCATAGCCAGTGGCTGAGAAGATGACAACACGAATAAATATCCAACTGCAAAGAGCTCACTTCCAACTGGCCACCGGAGCCAGATTGCCCGTCCACACCTCAAGGAGGATAAGGCAGTGGGAACCCCAGACCAGGTCCCCCCTCCCACACACACACATACTAAGAAACTCACAACCCGTGGCCCTGAGCCTAAGCCCTCAGGTGACCAGGGGCCACTTGTCCTTCTCTCAGGACGGGAAAGACAACAGGACTGCACCCCGTCTTGTGCTACAGAAAGAAACAGAGATGCTTAGATACCCACCTGCAGCCTTGCAGCACCTCACTGCCAAGTTCCAGACCCTATGGGGCTGAACTCAGCGGCCCCAAACAAGAGAAGGACCTGGTACCTCCTGAGAAGAGAAGCTGGTGCCTCCCCTTTTGCTCCCCCCACACAGAGGAAGGCCCTGCCCTGATCCCCTGCCAGCAGGAAATGCACTCTCCCGCTGATGAGGAGACAAACATTCCTATACATTTACAGAAGTTGCTGTCCACGGGTTTACAAGAAGATAGGCAAAAAGCTGTCCACCAAAGAGCTTCGGACACGTATGATGCCAAGCGTCCCTCAAAGCCTGGACTGGCATTCCGGTGTGACAGTGGGACCTGGCAGGACACTGTCCTGGGCCAGGGAGCAAGCCCTGCCTGACGCCCCTCACCACTGGACACCAGCAGCACTTTCCTCTGCTGTAGCTGTGGTACGCACAACCGGCACTTCCCTCTCACCTACAGGGCCTGTTAGCAAAGTCTAAAAATGGCTCTGACATCATCGGTCGGTCTTGAAATCACGCTGGCCGTTAGTGCGGGATGCATGCCTGGGGGCCTGTGTTCTGGCAGCCGTATCACTGTCCAGGGAAGCAGCGTGTGCATGTGAAGAATGTGCTTCTGCTCTCCACCAGCTGGGTCCTCTCGCGTTGATTCTTTGCTGTGTATGAGTCATATGAGAAGCTTGTTAAAATGAAAATTCTGGTTCAGTAGGTTTGGGGTAGGACCCGAGATTCTGAATTTCTAAAATTCTTGTGAACCACATGAGTAGCAATGACAAAAATCTCTATCCCTTTTCGATAGAAGAAAAGAAACGAGGTTCAGAAACATTAGTGGACCTTCCCATAGTCTCTCAAAGCTCAGAAGGAAACCAGGATTTCCAACTAGCTCCCCAAGTCCAGGTGCAGGAAGACGTGGGTATGAGGTGGTAGGGCACCTCTCATGTCACTCCACGAACCTGCCCCCAGGGCACTCCAGTTCCTCTCCTGGCCTCTGGGCATGATTGTCCTGCCTTTTACATCTACATGTGTTATAAACCCCACAAGACATCTGTATTTGGAGTGATTTAAACAGTCAGTTATATTTTAGAGACTTTTTAAAAACCAGAAAAAGATCTTTTGTTTACCCACACATTTGCATCTGATATCCTTTATACCTATGTGTAGACACAGATTTCCATTTGGTGTCATTTTCCTTCTGCCTGAAGGAAGGACGTTTTTTTGTACTGTGAATCTGCTCTTGGAAAAATGGTGCCCATAGACTTGCTCAATGCAGGGTTGCCACAAAGCTTTAATTTGTAAAAAACGCAATATTTGTGAAACACAGTAAAGTGAAGCACAACAAAACAAAGTCTGCCTGTGTTTGTCTTTCTCTGTCTGATTTACTTCTGCGCGTTTCTGGCAAGCAGTCTACGGTCCGCTTTGCTTCTCTGTATGTGATGTGTTCTTTCTTCTCTTGCTGCGTTTAAGATTCTTTATTATTGGTTTTAAGCAATTTGATTATGATGTGTGTTGACCTAAAACAAATAGACTACAGTTATTTCTACAACATAAATGGGTTTACTTGAGATGAACAAAGAGTTGCAATTTGGGGTCTGCAACCACAGCAAGCCACCCGAAAGGACTTTAGCCACTGAAAAGGCAGTAGCCTGTCTGCAAGGGAAAGCTTCAGTCCAGTGTGAAGACATACAGACCATGACTAAACATATTTACATCCATGAGATGATGGAAGCTGGTGAAATCCATTTGCCAGACCTCAAATGGTCCATCAGGCAGTTTAAAATGTCCGGGAACAGTACAGGCTTCCCTGGCTTGTATTGTGGACAAGTGAGACCAGTGAGGTAGGCACATTTTGTAGCCTTGTTAATGTTTTTCGCCAGTATTGATTCGTGATGGCTATCATTTTGTCAGTAGACTGATGACAATGCAAAATACGGTGGTGAGGAATGGAAATTTTAGATACTCCTGTAGAAGTGTGTTGTTATTTGGTCTGAACTAGAGCTTTCTCTTTTTATTGTACCAACAATGGCTCAATTTCCAATCTTGTCTTCTCTTTCCTGAGGCCAGTTTTTGGGCTTCTCTAACCAGTTTTTCTAAGTTATCATTTGGGGAAATATCCCTTTGGACCATGATGGAGGTTTGGCTGCTCTTGGTCTCTTTAAGGGCAATATTCCTTTGCAGAAATATTAGCAAAGTAATTTCCCTTAGCTCTCAGAGAGTCAAGTTTAGAATGCCCTGGAATGTTAATAACAGCTAAAGTGGCAGGTAAGAGTATTACATCCAATTTCGGAACGTAGGGGCCATTTTAAATTTTATTTCCACTGGAAGTAAGGAAGCCACGTTGCTTACACAACATTCCAAAATCATGAGATACTCTGAAAGTGTGTCTACTATCAGTGTAAATATTAGCAGTTTTGTTGCTGGCTAAAGTACAAGCCCATCTAAGAGTGTAAACTCCAGCCCGATGGCTGAAGTAGCCATAGGTAGAAGTGCTACCTCAACAACGTCAAAAGGAGTTGCAATAGCATACCCAGCACGGCATTTGCCATCGCCACCTCTTAGTGAACCATGAGAAGTCAGCATCACCCAGAGGAATTTCCTGCAGATCGTTATGAGGAGTCAGGAGGTAGTCCGTCAGTGCTAAGCCATGAGGGACTTCGTAAGTGATGGAGGGGAGAAGAGCAGCTGGGTTAATGTTATTAGAACACAATGTTATTATGTTATAATGTAAAAGAGTTATGTGAGGAGCAGTTGACAGAAAGATTTCATAGGAATTGAGGCAGATGACAGAGATGCTGAGTGTGATGAGAATTCAGGAGGGCTTCTATTGCATGCGGTACAAAGATCGCTAAGGGGGTCCCACAGTGGTTTTCTTGGTGGCCTTAACCAAAAAGGCAGTGGTCGTAATGGCTCTAAGGCAAGGGGTTATCCCCATGCCACAGGGTCCGTTTACCGGCTGTTATACCCTATGGGTCGATGGTGGCCGGCCCCCCTGTTTTGGGTGAGGACCGAAGGGCATTCCCTTCCTTTTCATATACAAAAAGGAAAAAGGGAATATGATAATTGGGATACCCAAGGCAGGTGGGTTCATCAAACCCTTTAAGGCATTAAAATTAAAATTTTCCAACATCAGTTTGATATTTGTCCATAAGGAGGGTGGTAGCTGCCTCAACAGGGACCAGTGATAAAGTGCTTCCAGAATCAGCTCTAGTACTGCGAGAGACAGAGGAAATAAAAGATGTCAAAGGGTCATTTAATTCATGTGGTGGGTTACTTGGATGACTACTGTCAAATTCTAGAATCATTTCCCCCTTTGGGGAGAAGTAAATTCGAGCATGATACTTCTCTAAGAAGTCTCAGCCTCATAAATGGGTAGGGGTGGAGGAACTAAGGAGAAAAGGATGTGTATCTCTCAAAGCGTCTAAACAAAAAGGAATAATTCAGAGACAGGAACCTCTTGAGGTTCAATGGAGATTCCCCACTGCTCGCGCTGTTTTAGTCCTCTGACGCAGGGGCTGCCTTATAGTAGTGGGGCTGAGCACTGAGAGTGTGGCTCTGGGGTCAGTTAGGACGGGAAGAGATTCATCCCTCATCTGGAGAAGTGTTTCTCAAAAAAGAGGCAGGATTAGAAAGAGCTCCCATAGCTCTTCAGAGCCCCATCTTTGAAAACTGGGGGGACTTGGAAAGGCTGGTTAGAGGGCTGAAGGCACCTGAGGAGTTTAGATTTGTAACAATCTCTTTTCCAATGTCCTGGCTCTTTACAATAATAGCAGAAACTAGGAGGGTTTTAGTTTTGTTTAGGAACCTTCATTTGAGGGAGTTGAAGATTAGGAACTTTGGTGGTCTTCTTTCGAGATGACTCATCTGGAGTGAGAGAGCTGGTTTGCCAGAGTAACCAGACCTGGAGAGGACATGGTTTCCCTTTCCATCCTGGTCATTTTTATTAGAGTGAAAAGGTCTTGGTTCACCCCATTAATAAACACAGAGTTAAAAGCAACACAGGTGAGATCAACATCTAAAGGAAGACCAGAATTTTCTTTTTTTCTTTTTCTTTTTTCTGGCCACACTGCATGTGGGATCTTAGTTCCCTGACCAGGGATCGAACCCGTGCCCCCTGCAGTGGAAGTGCAGAATCTTAACCCCTGGACCCCCAGGGAAGTCCCTAGAATTTTCTTTAAAAACAACCTGAAGTTGATTATAATAGTCATGAACAGGTTGATCAGATTTTTGTACACAAGACTGAATTTTGTTCCAATCAAGAGGTTTTAGAAAAGCCCCAGGGATTGCTGAGTGAAGTCAGCGAGCAATTGCCTGAGCCCGATCGTATAATAAGTCAGTGGGCTGGCATCCCAGTTGTAATCCTAGAGACCTTTCAGGACTTTTCCAGTTAGTGGTTTTTATCCAATGCTGTGCCTGGCCTTCACTGACAAGCATGTAAACCAGCTGATATAAGTCATAGAAATCAAGTTGGTAAGTTTGAATGACTATATTAAATTCTTCAGCAAATCAGTGAGGATTTCTAGTTACTTTGGGAAAATCTTTGACTATGGCTCACAGTTCTGTTTTAGTCCAGGGAATGTAAGAAATTAAGGGTTTAGCCTCTGGGTCCTCAGAAGGCTTAATTTTAAAGGGACAGGTTCTGACAAGTTCAGAAGAAAAGGGGGTGAGGAGAGTTCCAGAGAAGAAAAGAAGTTCGGCAAAAGAATTAGTGTCAGGCAATTGAGAGTATAGTGTAGGTATAGGCAGTATAGAAGGGAAGGAGGAAGATGGTACTGGAGATGGAGTCTGAGGCAAAGGAGCCAGGCAAGAGGAACCTGAGGCTTCAGATGCCACCTTATCTTTCTTTAATCATTTGCTTGCCTCAGTTAATCCATATATATATATATACATTTTCAGATTTTTTTCATTACAGGTTATTACATTGAATATAGTTCCCTGTGCTATACAGTAGGTCCTTGTTGTTTATCTATTTTATATATGGTAGTGTGTATCTGTTAATCCCAAATCCCTAATTTATTCCTTACCCCCCTGTCCCCTTTGGTAACCAAAATTTGTTTTTATGTCTGTGAGTCTATTTCTGTTTGGTAAATAAGTTCATTTGTATCATTATTTTAGATTTCACCTATAAGTGATATCATATGTATTTGTCTTTCTCTAACTGACTTACTTCACTTCGTATGATAATCTCTAGGTCCATCCTTGTTGCTTCAAATGGCATTATTTCATCCTTTTTTATGGCTGAGTAGTATTCCATTGTGTGTGTGTGTGTGTGTGTGTGTGTGTGTATACACACCACATCTTCTTCATCCTTTCATCTATTGATGGACATTTAGGTTGCTTCCATGTTTTAAAAGCTTTTGCACAGCAAAAGAAACCATAAACAAAATGAAAAGACAAACTATGGAATGGGAGAAAATATTTGCAAATAATGCTACTGACAAGGGATTAATTTCCAAAATATAAAAACAGCTCATACAGCTTAATATCAAAAAAAAACAAACAACCCAGTCAAAAAAATGGGCAGAAGACCTAAATAGACATTTCTCCAAAGAAGAATTATAGATGGTCAATAGGTCATGAGAAGATGCTCTATATCACTAATTATTAGAGAAACGCAAATTGAAACTATAATGAGGTATCACCTCACACCAGTAAGAATGGCCATCATTAAAAGGTCTGCAAACAATAAATGCTGGAGAGGGTGTGGAGAAAAGAGAACCCTACACTGTTGGTGGGAGTGTAAATTGGTGCAGCCACTATGGAGAACAGTATGGAGGTTCCTCAGAAAACTAAACATAGAGTTACCATATGATCCAGCAATCCCACTCCTGGGCATATATCCAGAGAAAACTCTATTTCTAAAAGACACATGTACCCCAATGTTCATAGCAGCACTATTTACAGTAGCTAAGGCATGGAAGCAACCTAAATGCCTCAGTGAATCTTTAAATCTTATTTTGCAGAGAGGCAATTTTAGGCTCCTGATAACATTTGGAAACCTCAAAATACCAATCAAAATAGATATTCCATTCAATTTTGGAAATTTTAGAGCTACGATTATCCAGTTTTAAGAAATGTTTAGGGATTTCAAAAGTTCCCCATAATGGCTGTTGATGTTCTGAATTGTGTTTGGCTAAGTCAATATGTTTAGTTACAAATGCATATGAGGAAGGACCACAGTTTTTAAACGTAAAATCAGCTGGGGTTCCTGTGTGTTTGTGTGTGCCCTTAAAATATTTAGATAACTGGGGTCCCATTTCTCAGGGTTTTTCTCTAGAATAAAAGAACAATTTCCAAAACAGTCTAACCAGCTGAAACAGCTTAAACAGCTCAAACAACCCTAGACCTAATACCAGTGAGTTCTAAGGGAAGAGTCTGCTCCCAAAAGAGCCAGGCTGAAGGATGCTCAGCTCAGCTCTAATGAGGTAGCCCAGTCCTGAAGGAGTCAGGCCAAAGGCTTATCTGTGCAGTTCCAATGAATCAGACCCTCTTCCCAAAGGCATGGTGTGAGGCTTGCCAGTTCCACTTGGAACAGCCCGTTTTCAGAGGAGTCAGGGCCAAGTGCCAACGAGTACACTTATACGGAACAAGGCCTTGATCTAGAAAGGAAAAACCTTTAAAAATAGATTCCAAATAAAACCTGGAGAGCTTCAAAATGCAAACAGGGCAGAAGCTCAGATTCAGGAGAAACACTTACCTTTAAACCCCCGGGTTGGTGAGAAAAGCAGGGAGCACCAATGGGCTCAAGGTGGGTAATGCACCTGTTCCCTCACCAGCCTCGGAAAGGTCAGCAGTCTTCTCTGGATCCCTGTAGGAGCCACAAAATGTCGATCTACAACTGATAGACTGCCAGTTAATTCTCCAGAAAAATGATTTTTGGGGGGATCAACAAAGAATTGCAATTTGAAATCTACAGCCGTCGTGAGACACGTTCAAGTCCCCCCATAGCAAGGAGAGGAGAGCTCTTTTAAAGAGGGGAAGAGGGAGGTGGGAGGGCTGTGGTCAATAGAGTCCACTGGAGGAAGTGAGAGTTCCAAGTAGAGAGACTTCTCATTGGCTGGGTTGTGACCGTCTCTTGTTGGCCATGCTCTTGCCAGGCAATAAGAGGAGTCTCTCTTCTTCCTGCTGGGCTCTGCTGTCATCATGGGGCATGAGAGCTTTCCCTTCTCACCCCCCAACTCCATTTCAATTAATGTTTCTGTTTATTAATTTGTACATATGCCTTAGCATAATTTTCTTCATATTTCTTGTTTGGGGTTCTTTGAGGCTCTTGGGTCTATGGTTTTATATCAATAGTTTCCACCAGATTTGGAAAAATGTTCAGCCCTTTGTTCTTCAGTTATTTTTTCTCCCCTCGGCCCCCTCTCCACCCTTTCACTGACTTCAGTTATGCACACATTAGACTTGTGGAGTTGTCCTGCAGCTCGTGGGTGCTCTTTCCCTGTTTTCTGCATCTCTGTGTTTCATTTTGGATAGGTCCCCTTACTGTGTTTTCAGATTCACGAGGCTTCTCTTCTGCAGTGTCTAATCCTCTCCAGTTTTCTCACCTCCAGAATTTGATTTGATTCTTTAAAATGTCTTCTATGTCTCTCCTTAACATGCTCAACCTTGTTCTACTTTCTTGAACACATAGAATGAGTTTTAGTAACCGTTAACTCTTTTAATGGTTTTGTATACTCATTACATTGTGTCATTACAGGTCTGTTTCTACTAATTGATTTTTATCATCATCTTGGGATGTATCTTTAGGATTCTTTGTGTGAGTAATAATTTTTGATTGGATGCAGATATTGTGAATTACATATTGGTTTTGTGTTCTCCATATTTTTTTTTATTCCTGTAAATGTTTTTGTTCTGTGTTCTGTCATGCCATTACATTACTTGGAACCAGTTTGATACTTTTGAGACTTGCTTGAAAGCTTGGTTAGGTCCAAAGCAACCTTTTATCTAGAGCTCATGCTGCTTTATTTTTGAGACATCTTCTGGGTACTCTACCCAAGAAGTGTCCCCCTCTGACTTGTGGGAGCAGGAACTATCCCTGCTTCTGTGTCAATGGGAGGTGTTGTTTCCTCTGCAGCTTTGGGTGGTTCCAGCTTTGGTTCAGTTTCTATCCATGTGTTCTGATTGATGTATAGGATCAGATTTTCAGAGCTTTCCTCCCTCTCTGCAGACTCTCCTCTCTGGTTCTGCATTCTGTGCACCGTAACCACCATGGTGTCCCTGCCCCTCCTCTCAGGGGGACTGTTGGGCTTGGCCTGAGGACTCCCTCCCTGCGCTGACCCCTGGAAGCTCTCCAAGGAGGGTCCTGCAGCCACCATGGAGCTCACCTCCTTCCTTCCCCACTTTGGGATTCCTGTCTTGTGCTGCCTGATGTCCAGTGTTGGAAAACCACTGTTTCATGTGTCTTGTCCATTTGCTTACTTGTTTCAGGTGGGAGGGCGAATCTGGCCCCTGCTATTCCATCTTAGCCTGAAGCTGAAACCCTTTCCTCAATTTCAAATGTCCATCAGCAGTGACCTTTTACATGACTCCATGCCTCTGCCAAGTTATTGACACTTGCAGCATTTCCCTCTCTCACTTGGGTACTCGGACAATGTGTGCACCAAATGAGCCACAGGCAGCTGGGAGAAGTGCCACGAGCTCACCTGTCCACACACCTGCTGCTTTTGTGGTTGTGGTGCCCACAGGCAGGCTCTCCTCCAGGCAGGAATGTATAGCCTTCCCTGGACAGACTCCCCAACTAGTGCATTTGCTCAACCCTGCCAATAGCACCAGTGTTTGGGGTTCGAACATGCCTATTTGGGTGACAGTCATACCCCCCGTGTCACCCTGGAGGTTCAGTCTAGAGAGAAATAAGGAAGAAGACTTGGTGCTGACTTAACCAGAGAACTTACAGTCCTGTACTAGACTAAGTACTTCTTTTGTGTGTGTGTGTGTGTGTGTGTGTGTGTGTGTGTGTGTGTGTGTGTGTGTGGTACGTGGGCCTCTCACTGTTGTGGCCTCTCCCGTTGCGGAGCACAGGCTCCGGACGCGCAGGCTCAGCGGCCATGGCTCACGGGCCCAGCCGCTCTGCGGCATGTGGGATCTTCCCGGACCGGGGCACGAACCCCTGTCCCCTGCATCGGCAGGCGGACTCTCAATCGCTGTGCCACCAGGGAAGCCCCAGACTAAGTACTTCTGATATACCTGTTTCTCAGTCCCGTCCTTCTCTCCTCAGTGGGTAAGTTGTCGTAGGCAGAGGGCAGTCTTCTCTACCCACCATCAGGAACCATGAACAGAGTCATCCAGACCTGGTTGCTGCTCTGTAAAGACATTTGCAAATTGTTCTTTCTTACTCCTCCTTCCCCTCCTCCTTCTCTATACCAATTCATACAATTTCATTAATTTCAACTTCGCATTTTGAAATAAACCAAGACTTACAATAAAGTTGCCATAAATCATACCTAGAATTCCCATACGCTTTTCACTGAGCTTCCCTAAACCTTATATAACCACAGACCACTTATCAAAATCATGAAATTAACACTGGTGCAACACGACTAATAATCTACAGCCTTATTTACATTTCAAAACCCCTCCCACTAATATCTTTTTTCTGGTCCAGGAAACAACCCACGGTCGCACGTTACAGTTATTTGCTGTGTTTTGTCAGTGCCTGAGTCTTGCTTTGTCTCTCGCGACCTTGATCCTTTTGCAGAGTGCTGGTCAGTTATTTCCTAGAATGTCCTTCATTTAGGGTTTGTCTGATGTCTCCTCCCGACTAGGGTTAGGTTGTGCATTTTTGGCAAGAATACCCCAGAAATGTTTATTCTTCTCAGAGCATCCTGTCAGGAGTACCGTGACGTCGGACCACTTCATTAAGATGTCCTCAACCATGTTTCCCACTGTAAAGTTATCATTTTCCCTCTGTAATCAACAAGTGTCCTGTGGGAGGAACCTTGGAGGATATATAAATATTCTATTGATACTTTCTTGCTTGCTCGTGCCTGTGCTCTCTCCTGAGCTCTTGTGTTTTCCTTGTCTCAGCAGAGCCTGGCTTCCAAACGATAACCTATTTGCAAAAACAGTTTATCTCCTTAGGATGCAGTGGGGGTGGGCTTCATCACATGTGAGTTCCCCCCGAGTTCTGGGACAGCTTCTTTTCCCACCACACGCCCACCCCTCGGGATGCCGAGGCCCCTGTTCTCTGTTTGCTCCTGGACTACTCAAGGGGAGAGGGTCCACATGAGGTTGTCGGGATGGGGCTGGACACACCCAAAGGCCCAGGCAGGCATCCCTCGCTGGAAGACGGGGAGTGCGTGTCACCGAGGGGTCTCAGAGCAGAGCCCAGGCCCTGCAGCCCTGCCGCTGCGCGGAGGCGGCCCTGGGTGCTCTCTTGACCTGCAGTGAGTGACTTGTCCACGTCCCTCTGCCACGTGGGCACCAAGTGCCAGGCACTATGGATGCGTGGCCATTTCCTTTTGAGTACCCGAGTCCCCCTCCGCAGTCCTACAGGACTGGTGGCTCTCCTTCCCTGCCCCCACTCTCCTCCTTCTTACCTTTTCCCCGGGGTAGAGGCTGTGCCTGAGCAGGGGAGGCTGTTGAATTCTCTCTCCATCCTGGTTCCACTTTTCCTCTTTGGGGTGGTGGACAACCCCCGGAACACCTGTCCCGTGTGGGGGTAACTTTCCATGTTATGAGTCCCGCCCCAGGGCAGAAGCCAGGACTCACTTCCCCAACCTACAGCCGGGGTGTAGACACGCAGGTTCAGGTAGACCTGGGCTCTGCCGATCCCATACGCTTGCAGGAGACCGTAATGTGAAGGAGGAACAGTGTCAGGTCCTCTGCAGACCCCGTGATCGGGCTGCTTCCCAGAGCGGCAAGCAGGGTACTGCCTTTTGAGGCTGGTGTGGCAGGAGCGGGCCATGCCCGCAGAGGAGCAGGAATGGCTGATGCTCCTGTGGCCGTTGCAGACCTGGCTCTTCTGCTTCCCAGAGAAGCCGTGAGCTGCCTAACGCCCAAGCCGGCCAGAGTGGCCTCTGCTGGCTGTTTACACCTTCCTCCTTACTCCCCTGAAGCCTTCCCTTTGCGTCTCAGACCCCTGTTAATAGTCAACACACACACGCAGATAAATGAATATTAGCTCTCTCTCTTTTCACCCTTCCTGCTTCCCTTCCTCTCTCCCCCCTCCATCCCTCGCTCCCTTCCTTCTTCTCTGGAACAGTTCTGTTCCTCCTGGAAGCCCTGTGGATGTTCCCAACTGACTGGAAGGAGGTCGCCTGCAGGGAAGTGGGAAGAGCAAAGCACAGAGATTAATATTTCAAGACTTATCTTACTCCACTATTGGTGGAAATTGTTATGATTTGTACACGGTCACGAAAAAAAATGTAATAGTGGCTTACCTGTCATGATTCCCCTTCTTTCACGGTTCCAGCCTGTTTCTGAAATACCGAGGATTTGGTCTCCCTCATACCCTCATCCCACCTGTGTCACCTGGACTCAGTTGGCTGAAGGTCCCATGAGGCATGAATGTGAGACTCTTAGAGAGAGCAATCTACACCGAAGCATGTGAAAATCATAAAACCCACCAAAACGGAAGATACTATTTGGTACTTATGTCTGATTTGGGTGTCTAATATCCTTGTTACACTTTAGTATAATGTTTAATATAAATAAAATGTTTATTTATCACTTGAATATGAAGAAAACTCTGGATGAGAATTAGGAGGAGCTAGAGATGCCTAGAGTTTTTGCCAACAGACCTGCAGCCCGTTCAGGCCTTGGCACCCCTGCCCTTACACAAGATGCATCCTTAAACAGCTCCTTCTTGACAGATGCAGTAAACCATCTAAAAAAATCCCAGTCTCAGACTTTGGGCCAGGGACGGGAAGTAAGATCGCCTTAGGTACAAATCAAGAGAGAAAAACTGGTGCCCTTGGAGAGGGATGCCGTGTGGTCTGCACAGTGCTCAAAAAAATGCCCCGGAAGAGCTTGCACTTTCGATGCAGGCAACTCGACTGCTCCCTTGCTTTCTACACAGCTACCACCTGGCTTCTGAGGACCTCTGTCCCCGGCCACCTAAGCAGAGGCTGCTTTGATGAGTGAGTCCCCAAAGGAAGAGCTTCACGCAAAGGGAGTCCGTTTGTTTTTGTAGTTAGGCAGAGGGAGGAAGGACTCCTGTCCCCATTTTTCTTCAAGGGCTGTGGTTTTTATCTTGCCACTTAGCAGTTTGGGGTTTGAGGCCTCCCCCCAGCTGTAGGTATGGTCACAAAGAGATATCTCTGACTGGTGTGCCCGCCTCCTGCCCTGGCTGGCCGTCCTGCCACCCTGGAGCAGGTCCCTCCCTCTGGGATCCCACTGCTTCTTTGAGCACCACTTATTATTTAGGGTTTATGTATGTTTGGTGTCCTTATTTAATGTTTTATGGGTGGAGAGAAATGGATTAAAGTCATCCTCTGGGTGTGTTTCTGTTTGTTCTCATAGTAGCGTCTATGGTAGTTGCTTTATGAATTTTGGTGGTATGTTATCTGGTGCATACCTATTCAACACAGCTGTATCTTGTGTGTTTTACCCTTTATATACTTATTATTTATTGAAAAGTGGCCTTCCTTGGCCCACTTAATATTTCTTTGCAACTTTTCTATATGTTGCAAAACTCTTCCAATAACAATAATTTTTGAACCTAGTTGAAGGATAATCAGATATTCAGATGTCTAATTCTTTCAACATCTCTGTAGGCCTGAAAAATTTCAAATCAAAAAGCCAGGGTATGGGAGGATAGCATTGTGAGAGCTGCTCAGAATGCCTGTTCAACACAGGTGAGTCCTTGTGGTTTTGGGAGTGTGGTGGCTGGTGCCCTGTCACAGAAGACCTGGATTTGAACCCTGGGTCTACTACACACACACACACACACACAACTTCATTTCTATGATCCCCACGTCCTGCCTTGAAATGGGAGCAAGAAACTCAGTGGGTTTGTTGCAGTCATTGAGATAACATATGTGAAGGTGGCAGGTACATAATAATTGCTCAACTAATGTAGCTTTTGAGTCTTATGAAAGGCAATGTTATAATGAATGTACTATCAGGGTTTTTGACTCAAAAGACCTGAATTCAAATCCTACATCTTTCCACTTGCCCAGGCACCTGATGCAAAGCACCTGCTCTCTTTTAGGTCTGGTTCTACATCTGTAAAGTACAACAACCCTTGTTGTGAGGGTTAAATGTGACAAAGTGCAGGAAGACACTGGCTGACTGCAGGTGTTTATTAAACAAAAGTCATTATCGTTTTAAGATTCCAGCGTATTTATAAAACAATGTAGTATTTACCGTATGCCCTACACTATCGTAAGTGCTTTGCAAATATGAACTCAATTAATTCTCATAACAATGCCGGTCAGAGTACTACAACAATCTCAGCTTTACTTATGAGGAAACAGGCACAAAGAGAAAATTACTTTCCCCCAAATCAGCCAGCAGGTAAGTGGGAGAAACTGGATCCAAATCCAGGTGGCCTGGCTCCAGAATCCTTGCTTTCATCTACTACGGCCCCCCAACATAAATATTAGAAAAGACATACCCTACTACCTGGGAAGTACTTTTGCTACACTGAATGCTTGAGTAATTGTTTGAGGTCATTTTGACAGGCCTATGTCTTAGGTTTTATAGAGTACAGTATTCCATCAACAACCTAACTTCTCTAGCAGTTCAGGCAACAAAGCAAAATAATATAAATAAACCCACCCCTCCCTTCCAAAAACCCCTCCAAAAGACGACCACCACCACCATTGCCACCACCACCACAAGGTCTTCTTGATGAATGAAAACGTGACCCTGGGCAGCTGAAAAATCTCTTCCTAAGATCTCCATGAGGTGGAGATCTATGGTGGAACGTGGAAAGCAAACCTTCTGTAGAGATTCACCTGTTGACACATCAGAACAGCTCTCTTCAGGGCAGGATAACACCGAGTGGACTTTAAAGCATCTTCTCTGTGAGGCAAAGCAGAGCTTTCTCGTCTCGAAATCCAATACTTTGTTTTCAAAGAAAGATTGGAAACACCTGCCTTTTCCAACTGGCAGTCACAGTCGCGCTGCCCTAGACTGAGAGGCTTTCTGTTGTGTGCTTACTCTGACACGTGAAGGTGAGAGATTGCCTTCATTAGGGACGGTTTCACGTTTTGATGACTTACTGTGAAAGACAGAACAGGGAATGCCACCTTAACGTTTCCAGAAATCTAGGCTAATAAAACAAGCAAAAGCAACAGCAAAAGATACACACACATCAATGGCAACTATGTGAGCAGATGTCTGTCAACTAACCTTATCGTGGTCTTCATTTCACAATATGTATGTATATCAAGTCATCCCGTGGTACACCTTAAGTTACACAATGTTATATGTTAATTACATCTCAGTAAACCTGGAAAGCAATTTTAAAATTCAAAGAAATAGTTACAATTTTTAAAAAATTTAAATTGTTTTCTCTGTGAGTCAGGCCCCTTTGGGCCCCAGTAAAACCACATGGTAAAGTCCAGCAATTGTGTGGCAAGCGGGCATCCCCATGTCGGTGCTCTGTGAACCAGGAGTGCTGGTGTCTACAAACTTACACACTGTACTACGTATTCCACCCGAGGGGAGCTGCGCGGGGCCTCATCGTGGGGAGAGGTCCTTTCAAGCTCTAGAGGAGGAGTCATCTGGCGACACGACCACCAGGTCACTTCCAGGTAGAGGAGACAGGCTCTTTGGCTGCCCCTGGGGCACTCTGTAGTTTTAAACGGTGACAAACAATTCAACCAACAAACGCCAAACGAGGATTTTCAGCTCATGGAAGGCTAGTAGGAGATCACGCCCTGGTAAAATTAAAAAAGGGCAACTAAGATTAAGCCTTGAGTGATGGGCACAGGAATGAGAGGTCACATGTCACCTTCCCTGGCTGGGCTGAGGTTGGCATTTAGATCAGCTTTTGAAAAAACTGAGCTAAGCAGAAGATCCTTTGGTCAAAACGACTGAAAAAAAGACAAAAAGATTCAGAGTCTATAATTTCCACCCACATTGAGTTATTTGGATAAGACTCTGCTGTCATAACCAGACTGAATTCACTAAAAATAAAGCATCCCTGAGAATACTTCACAGGTTTCACCAGTGGTTCGCTACGAAAAAGAGCCAGAATGTGTGTGTGGGTCTCTGCAGAGCACAGTCCAGGATCAGAAGCTGTTGGCTTTTGTTGAAATTTACGGCAGATTTATCGACTCATGAGATAAATATTGACCAAGCCGAAGTCAGGGCTACATCTTCAGGAATAATAAATCCTGGCGCTCTGAGGGACACAAAGTCAATACGTGCTTTGCTGCATAAATTCCAGACGAAGAGCTTTCCTGGAGCGTCTGTAAATCTCTCCATCATGACCACGAGAGCAGCTTTTTAAAAATTACTATTGACAAGAGACGGAGATCGGGGTTCAGTAAGAACACACCCTGTTCACCACCGTGAAACTCACCAGGCAGCCCAGTTTCACTGTGATGGGATCCCTGATTTGCTCATTGGAAACAAAGCCCAAAGGACTGGTACGTGTCCTCTATTGTTTCTTATTCTAAGCATGATGAATCAAGATCTTCTCACCCTAAACAAGTGGCAGAAGAAGCCGATATATTCCTGACAACTGCTCTATATTGGGACAAAAGATAGTTATTTTCTTGTATTTGCAATGAAGAAATTCTAGCAAAGCTGAAGGAAAACAAACAAACACAGGGCCCTGGTGGCATGTGGCAGAGAAGCAGCAAGGGACCTGCTCCCTCTTCCGCCTTTTTGTTTTCCATCCATCAGTGAGCTTTCATCGGTCACTGACTAGGGAAAGCGCACATAGTAGAGTGTGAACCAGAGTAAGCGGTAACTACAGCACACGCTCAACCCTCTGCAGAAACTGGTGGAGCTGCAGAAAAGTGGAAACCATTATATCTGCCCGCTGAAGGTAAAGACACATTTGGAAAATAAAAGAAGGGTGGGAACATGTCAAAAGGGCATAGGAACCATCCTGAAAGAGTGCCCCATGGCCAAAGCCAGAACAATCCATGAGTCTGCGCTGATGCAAAAAATGAGTGAAAAAGTAAATAAACAAGGGAGAAGAGATGAGCCCTCCTTACTGAAGAACTACAAACAGTAGAGGGGGGTGTCTATGTAGATACTGCCCGCTCTAAGATGTAGGTGGAGCCTAATTCCCCTCCCCTTAAGTATGGGTGGACTTAGGGACTCACCTCCTCTGAGAGAGTATGGAAAGGGAAACATGGTAACTTTCCAGTGGACAAACCTGGCAGGCCCCACCCTAACCCAGGTCAAGGTCAACCTCAGCAGTGACACGTCATGTTGATGTCAGGGACCCCTGACAGGACGAGTGAGAAGGACACTTCACTTCTGTGGGATTCATTCCAAAAAACACAGCCCCGGCCTAATCATGAAAAACATTAGACAAACTCAACTTGATGGCCATCATCCAAAATTCCTGACCAGCACTCTTCAAAAGTGTGATTGATGGTCTTAAAAAACAAGGAAAGGCTGAGAAACTCTCACAGATGGGAGGAACTAAGGAGACTGAAAGCCAGGTGGAATCCTGGATGGGATTCTGGGACAGAAAAAGGACACTGGTGGAAAAATTGATGAAATCCAAATGATGTCTGCAGTGTCATTAATAGGTTTGTCCCAATGCTAACTTCCTGGTTGTGACTAACATCCCATAGTTGTGAAAGAGTTTAACAACTTGGGGAAACTCAGTGAAGGGTGTATAGGAAGTCCCTGTATTATCTTGGCAACGTCTCTGTAAATCTAAAATTAAAACACTTTTCCGTATATTTGTGAATTTCTCAAATTCCCATCTGTTTCTCATTTCTAATTGCATTCTCTTTTGGTCAGAGAGTATACTTTGCACGACTTCAAGCCTTTAAATTCTATTTAGATTTATTTTGTAGCCTGACTTGTGGTCTGCCCTGGAGAATGTTCACAGGCACTTGAGAACATGTCTGTGGTGGTTGTTGGGTAGAGGATTCATGAGATGTCTGTGAGGTCTGGTTGCTTTAGAGTGTAGTTTAATCTTCTTTTTCATTGTTTGTCTTGTCAAGTTGTTTAATCCATTATTAAAGTAGGGTATTGAAGTCCCCAGTTATTATTGTTGAATTGTCTATTTCTCCCTTCAATTCTTTCAGTCTTTTCTTTATGTATTATAGGGTTCTTTGGTTAGGTTTATATGTGTTTATATTTATCTGTTATATATTTTTGGTGGATTGATCCTTTTGTTATTATAAAATATCCCTTTTGTGTTTAGTAGCAATTTTGGTCTTAAATTCTATTTTTCTGATACTAATATTACTGTTATTAGCTCTTCATGCTATTCTTGTCATATGTTTTACTTCTACATATGTTATAAACCCCTCACCACACAGTTATTATTTTAGCTTAAGTGGTCAATTATCTTTTAGAGATGTTTAAAAAAATTTTTTTAAATCATCTTTTAAAATTAATTAATTTATTTATTTTTGGCTGCATTGGGTCTTTGTTGCTGTGTGCGGGCTTTCTCTAGTTGCGGCGAGTGGGGGCTACTCTTTGTTGCGGTGCGTGGGCTTCTCATTGCTGTGGCTTCTCTTGTTGTGGAGCACAAGCTGTAGGCACGAGGGCTTCAGTAATTGTGGTGTGCGGGCACAGTAGTTGTGTTTCACGGGCTCTAGAGCACAGACTCAGTAGTTGTGGCACATGGGTTTAGTTGCTCCGCGGCATGTGGGATCTTCTTGAACCAGGGGTCGAATCCATGTCCCCTGCACTGGCAGGTGGACTCTTAACCACTGCGCCACCAGGGAAGCCCAAAAGTCATTTTTAATTTACACACATATTTATGATTTCTGGTGAGGTTCATTATTATGTGTAGATATAGATTTCTATCTGGTATCATTTTTCTTTTGCAGGTCTCTATAACTGAAAAGTTATTTATTTTGTTTGCTTTTCAGTAATTATCTTTGTTAGGTATAGAAATCTAGATTGACAGGATTTTTTAAAAATATATACTTTAAAAATGTTACTCCACTCTCCAGTCGCTTACTCTTTTCTAACAAGAATTCTGCTGTCTTGCTTAACTTTGTTGCTCTTTATGCAGTAGTTTTTCTCCCCCGCTGACTGCTTTTAAGATTTTTTTCTATATCATTGGTTTTGAGTATTTTGAGTATGATGTACCTTGACTTAATTATTTTTCACATTTTTTGGTACTTGAAGTTCATTGAGCTTCTTAGATCTATGACTTTATAAAGACAACGAATTAGGAAAACTTTCAGCTACTTTCTCCTCTGTCGTTTGAGGAATCCAAGGACATCTCTATTAGGCTGCTTGGACTCGTGTCACAGTGCACTGAGCCTCCCTTCATCTCTTTATTATTATTCTTTTTTCTCTATATGTTTTATTTTGGAAATTTTCTGTTTCTGCATCTTTAAGTTCACTCATCTTTTCTTCTACAATGCCTAGTATGCCATTAATTCCATGCGGTGCATCATCAGTCTCAGATGTTACAGTTTCCATCTCCAGTAATTCAGCTTGTGTCTTTGGAATACCTGTCATATTTTGCTCTAAGTTTTTGAACATACAGAACACAATTATAATAGCTTTTAATATCTTTGTCTGATAATTCTTACATGTGTGTCCTTTCTGGGTCCATTCTCACTGGTGGTGTTTCCTCCTTATTAGGTATTTTCTGACATCTCTGAATGCCTGGGAATCTTGTTCACAGTGCAGACATTGTGAATTTTACCTTGTTGAGGACTGGATATTTTTGTATTCTCATAAATATTCTGCAACTTTCTTCTAGGAAAAAGTTGAGCTGCTTGAAAACTAAAATTATTTAATTTTTTTTTTTTTAGGCAGGACCAAGGAAGGATGGCATGCTGCTGACCACCAGGGCCTGTGCATGTGACCTCAGGCTGGCCCCTCCCAGCCAGGGCATGGACCAGAGCAGAGCCCACATGTGCTGGACCCTGGCACATCCTTCTGACTACTCTACCCCCGTGATATTTGAAGTTTCCCATCTGGTTGGTGTGTGAGTTCCAGTAGTGTTCCCCATGATCATTACCAGGATTACTGGGTTCTTAACCCTGGCCTCACGTAATGTCTTCACATTAATTCAGAGATCAGTACTTGTGAATACTCCTAGGGGAACCTTTGCAGATCTCTCTCTCTCTCCCTCCTGCACTCTGTCCTGTGAACTCTGACTGTCTAACAAACTGGCCTCTCAGCTCTGTCTCCTCAAATTATGGAGTCTTCTGGCACCTGGGTCACTCCCTGTGTGCTGCTACAATTTCAGGTCTCATCTAATCTGTTTCCTGTTTCTTGGTGATCACTGTCTTTTCTTAAGTGTTGTCAGGTATCTTGAAAACTGTTATTTCTTAAATTTTGTTATTTTTTTTCCAGTCAGGAGGATAAATACGATATCTGTTACCCCATGTTGGCCGGAAGTAGAATCCCCAGCATCTTTTTAACATTTTTTTAATATATCACATTTTCATTCAAGATGTTGTTTGAATAGTGTGTTCTGGAAAACAAAGTTTGAATGCTTCCTTAATTAGATCCATAAACACAGGAAAGGAATAGTGTAGGAAAGGAGAGATCTAGATTTTACTGTATATATTCCATACCAGAAAACTAGGGGGCACCTTATCTGCCTGTCAAACTCCTATTAATCCTCAACACTGTCTCTTTTAGAAACACTTCCTAGATGGAGTCTTCTGCAAATGCCTGCACAGCCCTCCAAGGAATCCTTCCATCTTTGTGTCATCATTTCATCCTATCTTAATGTCCCACACATATTTGTTATTGCCTGTATTAGAATTCTTTTAAAACCTTGTCTGTCTCTATGTGGCTGCAAGCCCCATGAGGCTAGGAGGATGTGTTATGTCTTTGTCTACAATGCCTGGTTCATATCTGTTGCACTAAACCAATTTCATCCATTTCCTTTCAATCCCAAGTCAAGTCCATTAGGGGAAAAAGCTGTTTTTCTTTCTCTTTTAGTAGGAACGGAATAAAAAGCTCAAAAACAGAGAACATTTTGCCTCAGGTGAGGCAAATGATCAGGAAATTGCAGAGCTGGAATTGGAAGGTCATGTCTTTGTACTCCAGCATTTGCTTCTCCTGAGCAGTAAGTACTGCATGACACAGCTGTCCTCAAGGACAAAAACACTCTACAGCTAAGCTCTGTGATGAGGCAGCCACCTGTGGCCAATGAGCACCTGACTGGTGTGCCTGAGGAAGTCCATTCAATTTTAACTAATTGTAACTGAAAGAGCCACACGTGGCCATTGGCTGCCACCTTGGACAGCACGGTTCCAGGCACGGTGGACAGACCCAGCCCTTTCCTCTTTCAGCCTGAATTATGCTTAATAGATGAGCAGTTCTCAACCTGGGTTTTTAGTTGATTGCCGGAAAAAGAGAGAATTCCACCAACAGTTCCAACCAATAATTTTGCCAAAAAGAAAAATGTCTCAAATAAAAATCCGCTACTGAGCCTAAGAGAACAGTGGGTAAAAGGAATAATACAAATGGTCAAAAGAGAAGTGTTTCCTCAAAACAGAAAGCTTTCTTTGATTTTGAAGTTCTCTATTTCTATGTGACTTCTCTGGTAAATATACATACATATATTATATATAAATACACCATTTGTTTATCACAGTTCTGGAGGATGGAAGTCCAAGATCATGACTCTTGCAGATTCAGTGTCTGGTGAGGATCTGCTTCCTGGTTCTTAGATGTCCATCTTCTCACTGTGTCTAGCTCTCTGGGGTCTCTTTTATAATGGCATTAACCCCATCACGAGGGCTTCATCCTCATGACCTAATCAACTGTCAAAGGCCCCATCTCCAAATACCATCACCTTAGAGTTAGAATTTCTATGTATGAATTTTAAGGGGAATCATTCAGTCTATACTTTATGTGTATATATATATTATGTTACACATATATTATATATAATATATATATGGTAATTGAACACTTAAACTCAACCCTCTTGACCTGCCTATAGGGAAAATCTCCAATTCAGGGACCATCCGTGTTGAGGATAAGTTATGGCCTCAGTGGTAGTGCCCAAGTCATTCTCACCCCTTCCAAGTTGAGGGCAACAGAAAGATCGCCTTAACCCCGCCCAGCCTGGCTCTTTTTTTGTGAAGGGCTGTGTGTTGGTTTGCTAGGGCTGCCGTAACAAACCTCCACAGACTGAGTGGCTTAGGCGACAGAAATGTGCTGTCTCAGTTCTGGAGGCCGGAAGTCTGGGATCAAGGTGCTGGCAGAGTTGCTTCCTTCCTTCTGTGATGAGGACCTGTCTCATGCCTGTCCCTTAACTGCTGGCTGTTTGCTGGTGATCTCTGGCATCCCTCTGCTGACATCTGCCTTCACGCTCACGTGGTTTCTGCAAGTGCATGTCACTCTGTGCCCACATTTCCTCTTTGTGTGTGTGTGTGTGTGTGTGTGTGTGTGTGTGTGTGTGTAATAAAGGGCTTAACATTTATCTGGTGAGGCACCACAAAGTTTTGCACGTTGACCATAAAAGGAAAGAACCATGTCTCCTCAACTCAATTAGTTTTGCATTCTCACCATTATTAATGACATTCATAATATATAGCTTATTCTGGAATTGTTTCCAGGGCTTTTTTCCTTTTTAGAATTTTAGTGGAACATGTCTGACAGCATAACCAAGCATAAATCATGCTTGGTTTGCACATTCCCTCTTTTTATAAGGACGTCAGTCATATTAAGTCCCAACTGGAAGACCTCATCTTAAATTGACCTCATCTGGAAAGACCTCATTTCCAAATGAGATACTGGGAGTTGGGACTCCAACATCTTTTGAGGGGATACAGTTCACCCCAAGCCAGACCACATGACTGATATGGAGAGCAGGTGGGAATAGATGTTCTCCCCTGTCAACCTGCCCGTTATTTGCTCCAGAAGGTTTGGTACAAGGCAAGGATAGGAGGGGATGGATTGCCACCATCGTCTTGGGTGTCCATGAGGTCCACACCCTTTCCCCTGCAGGGACAGGCTCTCTGTATATCACATGCATCTATCTCCTGGGAGATCAGATTCCTGGCAGAAACTAGGTTCATGCTGGGAGATCAGAAGATGGGGAGGACCTGGTTGGTCTCTGAACGGAGGTCTGTGAACCTATGACCTCAGAGCTGGCCCTGTTTGGCCAGAGTGGGACCTGGGGTGAGGGTGGAGAGGGAAAGCCTGCCTGGAGTTCATTTCCTGCTATTTCCTGGTTCCACTTCCACGTGAAGCTGCCAATGCGTCCTTTCTCTGGGTTTCCTGAGATAACCCAATATCCTACCAAAGTTCCATTTTTCTTGCTGAAAATCACGTAAGGTGAGTTTATCTCTTGCAACTGAAGTCTTGGTGGGACTCAGAGGGAGGGAGGGTGGGGTGTCAGGAACAGAGCTGGCTGATACATGCTGAGCGGGCAGGTGTCTGTCCCAGAGGAGAGAACTGCTCCTTCTCGCCAGCACCCAAACAAGAAGCAGGCATCTTTCCCGAGAACAGGTATTGCTCCCTGGAATCTACAGATCCGTGCCAGTGCGCAAGATGAGGCCATGTTTACCCTCACGTCCCCACCCAAGCCACGCTCAAATAAGCAGTGAAATCTCCAGACCTGAGTCATCTGTCGAGGCAAATTATAAACTTCTAAGCGTGTGGCTTCACAGAGATACCACAGTCCCCTCGTATAATGAGCCTGCAGTTTGTGGTGAAGAATGACCTAAGAACAAGTGAACTCACTGTCTAAAAGGAGAATTTTTATCACGATCAGTTGCTCTCTGACTGACAGGGCTGTCATTTCTTTCAGTACGAGAGAGAGCTAAAATACAGAGAGAAACCCTAGAAATAAACACGGGCGGCATAATGGCAAGGTTTTGTATTGCCAGAGTCAAAAGAGCAAGTTCCTGGGGAGGAAACCTCATCCACTTCTCCTGCCCCTTTTACAGTGACTTTGTTATCATCCAAGTCAATTCAAAACATAGAAGCTTGCATCATGGCGGCAGGGGCTGGGCTGGACTGGGCTGGACAGTGACCGTAGAGGAAAGACTGTCCCTGAAACAGAGGAGCTCAGAGTTGAGCTGGGAAGACGCTGATCTTAGGGTTAGGATTTCACATGACAAGTCCTCCTATAGAGGTGGACATATGTCGCTCCCTGCACACAAAGAGAAAACCAATTGATTCTGCCCGCAGGAGTCACAGAGGAGGTGACATTTGAGGTCAAACGTGTCCCATCAGAGACAACGTGGTATGGTGAGGTCAGTCAGTGATCAGTGACTTGGCCTGGGCAACATGAGGGTGTGGTTATGGAGGCTGGAAGGACAGCCAGGAGCTGGGTCACAGAGCTGGCAATGCTGGGGAAAGGAAATACCATATAAAGTGTTTGAGTAGACAGCCAGGTCTAGAATTTAGAAAATCATTCTGGCAGCAATGTTGAAGATGCATTTGGAGGAACAGGGTGCCAAGAGATCCAGTCACAGGTTATTGCAGGAATCTGGGCAAGGGATACGGACATGACTTTGAGGGATGGTCTGTACTTCTTTCTGGTTTCGTAGGAGGAAGTTCAGCAAGTTTCCATTTTTAAATGTTTGCCCTACTGTTAATTTCACATTGTTACTAGTAAAATTCTTAGATGCAGCAGCAGAAGGCACATTGCAGATGGCAGAGATATTTTTCACAGCTTTTATGGTGGATAACAATATACTTGACATTTTTCTCATTAAATGTGAGCTTTGCTCTATGATTAAACATGCTCGGCATCTGTGGTCTAAAATTACAAATGTGAAAATCAACAGCGCAAATGTTTCAGTCAATAAATATACAGAGACAATCAACATGAAACAACCCCTTCGTATGCTCTCTTCAAGGAAGGGATGCGTTGACATCGACAGCAGTTTTGGCAATGGCTTTGCCTTCATACTTTGGAGAGCAAGGGAGCTGCAGTCCCAGACTCCTAATTACCCCCTGGGAGTCCAGGAGAAGTGAGCGGTTTCCATTAGGAAATCTCAAGGCTGAGGGCCAGCAGAGCTGGGGAGGGAAGGGAGGTTTTTACTGTGGCAATTAGGGAATTTCCAAAGGGAGCGATCGAAGGGTAGAATTTCACTTGGCAATCCAGACGTAAGGGAGACGTGTGTAAGGTCAGTCAACAAGTCCAGGGACCAGCAAGCAGTAAATATGCCCGTCTTCCCGCTGGAGGCAAGGCTCATCTGCGTGTGTGTGCGTGTACGTGTCTGCAGTCTGCGTTCCTGCTAAAGGAGAAGATGAAACCCATGGGCAGCAACTGTCTTCTCACAGGCTGATCATCTTCTCTCTTCTTCACTGCTCTATCCATCGGCGTCGCCACCTAAAGACGCATGGAGAACAGTTTTCATGCCTGAATGAACTGAATGGCTGGGAATGACCGATCACCTAGTAATGTCTGCTGTGGGTGCAGAATACAGGAGCGGCACAGCTTCTGCTCATGTGCCATTCTGACTGTGTGAACACAAACAGAAAACGTGGGAGTGCAGGTTCTAACAGATGGAAGAGGATCCAAACGTGAGTGCCAGGGAAGAGTGAAGGAACACGCCCCAGAGAAAGAGATTCTGCCAAAATCTTGGAATAAGGGCAGGCTTTTCACCGTGTTGCTGGGTCAGCATGTTGCAGGGAAGTCATGCCATGGCGTGTTTGATGTGCAGTGATGAGGGGGTGGAGGGGAACCCAACTAGAGTCCTGATGATGGAGGAGACGGGTGTGGCCTGGCAGAGGGTGAAGGAGCTGATGGAAGGAGGCAACAGATGTGGAGGTCACAGGACCAGAACTGCAGCAAGGGTGTTCGCAATCCTGTTCACAAACACAACTCTATTTCTGAGTCACGTTGATGCAAGGCTCCATCTCTTTTGGGGCATTAGAGCCATAATGCTGCTTAGAGACCCAAAGGAGCCAGTATCATTGTCAAGGCAGCTGTACTAGTCTGCTAGGGCTGCCATAAAAAAATATCTCAGATGGGGTGGCTTAAGCATCATTTATTCTCTCACAGTTCTGGAGACTGGAAGTCCGAGATTAAGGTGTCTGCAGGGCTGGTTCCTCCTGAGCCCTCCCTCCTTGGCTGGAATAGCTGTCCTCTCCCCGTGTCCTCACATGGTCTTTCCTCTGTGCCTGTCCGTGTCCTAGTGTCCTATTCAGTTAGGACCCACCCTAATAAACTCATTTTAATTTAACTACCTCTTTAAAGACTCTATTTCCAAATACAGTCACACTCTGAGTTACTGAGGGTTAGCATTTCAACAAATGAATTTTGGAGACCATTTAGATCCTAATAGTGACCTCAGCACCCCTGTGGGTGGCCTGATGTTCCATCTCCCAGAGCTCATTCAAGGTGCGTGAGTCATCACGGTCCTGAGTTATTCTCCCCTGTCTGGGAGTTCAGACCCTGGACCCTAGGTCTCTGGTCACATCTCTCTGTTGCTGGAAGAATGTGTCTGCCTGTCATTGGCCCTCACAGCCTCTGGGATCAGTCAACAGCTGAGGCACATCTTGTCCTGACCTTCAGTTAATGCTTCCTGTGGGGGACAGTGGGAATGATAGAACCCCTCTTCTTCCTCACACGTTCACATGAAAGTTTGAGCACCTCAAAGACAAGGGGTGGGGTCTCCCAGACCGGATGGGCATTTAAGGCAACGCAAGTACGTCCCTCCAACCCAACCTCACTCATTCACCTCTGTCACCCCCACCTGCCCCAGGTAATCCAGCAAGAGGAAGGTCTAGCTCTTCCTCCTTAACCTTTACTCATTCTTCCTCAGTAGGGGGAGAATGGTGACAGCCTTCAGAGCACAGTTTTAATGGCTTCAAGTTTCAGCTTATGCGTGCTCCACCTTTATCTTACAGTTAGCTCCCTGAGGTAGGGCTTCATTTAGCCTGGGACCAAATGTGTAATCTTGGGTTTGTGAGCTCCTGAGGCCTCAGCTGGAGACTGAATTGTGAAGTCCACTGTTCCCTCTAATCTACCTCTCCAGGGAGCTACCTACTTTTCATAATCAAGTTAATTATTTGCCACACTTTTTTTCAGATCAGTGAGACTCCGGGAGGGAGAAAGAGGTAAAGGGTGGAAATGGCTCACCAAAGTCCACCTTGAACCCCCAGCAATTCTGAATCTTACAGGTTGTTGTGATGTTTAATCAAATCACATATGTCAAGTGCCTAGAACTTGCCTAAGCTGCCATATGGTAGATGCTGCACCATGAGCCCCTTCCCTCTGTCTATCCAGGAGGATTTCTCTTTGGTGTTCTATAGACCCTGCCCACAGTTTTGTTTTGGGACAGGTCTGCCTAGCATCTGGAGGTGCAAACTTAGAGGAAGAAAAGGGACTTGACTTTGAAATCCCGTGACCTGTGTTTGACAGGAGACACCACCTGGTGGTGGGACCCCAGACTGGGCTCCATTCCCAAGTTGTGTGTAGCAGAAAACATGGAGGAGGAGCCAGTGGGTTAGGGAGAATGAGTGCTCACCTACTTCCACGCCTGCTCTCCCTTCATCCACTCTCTACATGGCCCCAGAGTGGTCCTGCTGAAATGTGAGTTACAGCCTGTCTCCTCTCCATTAGAACTCTGATGGCATCCCTTCATATTGAGTTGATGCCAAAGTCTTTATGGTGGCCTGTGAGTCCCTCCCCATCTCATCCCCTTGACCTCTCTGACCGTATCTCTCCCCACTGCTATGCATGGGGTGTGCCGGGCAAGCTCCATCACTTACTTCTACCCTTGCTCTTCCCTCGTCTTCTGATTATCCCCCATAAATGATGACAAACTCACTCCCTTACTACCTCTGGGTCTTTACTCAAATGTCACCTTCTCTGTAAGTCCCCAGCCCTGTCCCCATTTCCTCATTTATATTCAACCACAGCACTTATCACCAGCTAACATATCTGGTATTTTATTTCTGTACCTTTTCACCTTGTTTTTTGTAACTTCTTCTGCCTTGAAAATAAACTCTTTAAAGGTAGAGATGTTTTACTTTCTTATCCATCTTTTGTTGCTGTATCCCCAGTATTCCTGGCACATAGAGCAACCAAAAGTATTAGAATGAAATGAATAAATCAATGTTTTGGAAGGGAAGAGGATGGCAGTCCCAACCTGCCCTAGTCCGTCCAACTGTAGTCAAGCCTGTGATGTTTATCTGAGCCCCATACTTATGTTAATTTGTCTCTATTACAGCAAGAAGTTGTCCCCAGGCAAAAGTAACTGGAGCTATTTATTGGGAAACTATAGTGGTAATCATCATATTAATAATGTGTCAGGAAACTAACAATTCAATGTGTACTCATGGGCCAGGGTTAGGAATAAATGAAAGGAGTGCAAGATCTGTCAAGAGATCCCTGAGTACACATTTATGGAAAAGAAAACTTGCAAAATTAAAAATGGTGATGTCACAGAAGCAAGACCCCAAAAGAAAAACCATAACATTACTGTTGGACAAGAAATTCTTGGACATCATTAAAAAGAACCATGAAAATGAAACTACCTGGTATGAATCCATTGGAACCTGAATGGAAGCAGGCAGTCCCTCTGAGTGGAGCACGTGCAGCACATGTGTGTGAGTGTGTATGAAGGAAATTTCACAATGACTTAACCAGTGCGTGGGAAAGAAGCCTGGGTCTGTTCCCATTATCAGCACAAATCCTGACATGTCATGTATAATTAATATTTATAGGTACATGTTAAAAATCAGACTTTACCATTTGGCTGAAAAACTCTCAGTAAACTGGGAATAAAGAGGAACCTCTTCAACTTGGTAAAGAATATCTACAAAAAACCTAAAGTTAACTTCATACTTAATGATGAGAAACTTGAAGTTTTGTCATTAAGATGAGGTACAAAACAAAGGTTTCCCCCTCTCAGCACTCCTTTTCAGTGTTGTACTGGAAGCCCTAGCTAATGCAATAAGATAAGAAAAGGAAATAAAACGTATATGGATTGGGAAGGAAGATATAAAACTTTGTTCACAGATGACATGATAGTCTATGTAAAAATCTGAAAGAATCAACAACAACAACAAAAATCCTAGAACTAATAAGTGGTTATAACCACTAATAGTGGTTATAGTGAGGTTGCAGGATACAAAGTTAATATGCAAAAGTCAATTGATTTTCTATGTATCAGCAATGCACAAGTGGAATCGGAAATTTAAAATGTAATACCATTTAGATTAGCACCCTAAAAATGAAATACTTAGGTATAAATCTAACAAACTTTGTATAAGATCTATATGAGGAAAAGAATAAAATTCTGATGAACAAAGTCAAAGAATTAAATAAATGAAGAGATATTCATGTTCAAGGATAGGAAGACTCAATATTGTTAAGATGTCAGTTCTTCCCAACTTGGTCTGTAGATATAATGCAGCCCAAATCAAAATCCCAAAAAGTTATTTTGTGGATATCAACAAACTGATCCTAAAGTTGATATGGAGAGGTGTACCATATGGTGTACCTTATATAGTAGGGCTTGTGTGGAGAAGTAAAAGACCCAGAACTGCCAACACAATGTTGAATAAGAACAAAGTTGAAGACTCACACTCCCTGACGTCAAGACTTATCATAAAGCTACAGTAATCCAACAATGCTGTGTCGGTGAGAGAGCAGACAAAGAGATCAATAGAAGAGAGTAGAGAGCCTGGAAATAAAACCAAAGAAATATGGTCAACTGATCTGTGAAAAGGGGCAAACACCACACAATGGAGCAAAGATAGTCTCTTCAACAAATGATGCTGAAACAACTGGGCATCCCCATGTAAGAAAAAAAAAAAAAATCTAGATACCCTTCCACAAAAACTAACTCAAAATGGATCACAGACCTAAATGTAGAATGCAAAACCGTAAAACTCCTAGAAGCTAACATAGGAGAAAACCTGGGTATGGCAAGGACGTTTAGACAAAATGTCAGAGGCACAATTCACGAGAGAAATAATTGATAAACTAGACTTCATTAAGGTAAAAAATTTCTGTCCCGTGAAAGATAAGGTCAAGAGGAAGAGAAGACAACCTGCACACTGGGAAAAAAGTATTTGCAAATGGCACTGTCATCTGATAAAGAACTGTTAATCCAAAATATACAAAGAACTCTTAAAACTCAACAGTAAGGAAACAAACAACTCAATTAAAAATTGGCCAAAGACCTTAAACTTATCAAAAAAGGTAATGTTATCAAAGAAGATATACAGGTGGCAAGAAAGTATATGAAAAGATGTTCCATGTCATATGTCGTTAGGGAAAGTCAAAATCCGGAACACTGACAACACCAACACCAAATGCTGGTGAGGTGGTGGGGCAACAGGAATTCATTGCTGATGGGGATGAAAAAGTGGTGCAGCCACTTTGGAAGACAGTTTGACAGTTTCTTACAAAGTTAAACATATTCTTACCATATGATCCAGCAACTGTGCTTCTTGGTATTTACCCAAATGAGGTGAAAACTTACATCCACACAAAAACCTGTATAGCGATGTGTATAGCAGCTTTATTCAGAATTACCAAAATTTGGAAGCAACCAAGATGCCCTGTTGTAGGTAAATTGATAAACAGTGTCTGGTATAGCCAGACAATGAAATATTATTCAGCTCTGAAAAAATAAGCTACCAAGGCCTGAAAAGACTTGGAGGAACTTGAATTGCATATTAATAAGTGAAAGAAACCAATCTGAAAAGGCTCTATGATTCCGTCTATATTCTGAAAAAGACAAAACTATGGTGAGAGTAAAAAAAGATCAGATGTTGCCACAGGTTGAGTGTTGGGAGAAGGGATGAATAGGGGAAATACAGAGAATTTTTAGGGCTGTGAAAATGATGGATACGTGTCATTATACATTTGTCCAAACCCATAGACTGTACACCACCAAGAGTGAACCCTAATGTAAACTACGGACTTTTCTCAATGAGGTATCTATTCTTACTGTGCCCTTTAAAGAGGGTAAAGGAGGGGGATGTAATATGAATCCTTCGTCTCCTCCATTCAAGCCAAACAGGGAAGAAAGGCACGGGACTTGTCTTACCAGGTGAAAGTTGGGAGTCAATCAGGGCTTGACTTTCTCGGGAAGCGGGAAGAGGATATGACGTTCCTTCCAAAGTGATTGGGCGCTAAAGCAATGAGTCAAGACAGAAGTCATCAGAGAGAGCCAAGTTCAAAACAGGCCGGCAGGACCAGGTTAATGCTAAATCCCAAGGGACCAGACACACATGTAAGGGCTGGATGAGGGAGCTCAGAGTCAGGTAGAAATAAGGACAAAGAAAACAGAGTTTAGGAACAAAAAGGAGATGGGGTGGGGGGGTGGGTGGAGCAGGTCCTGAGGTTTTCCCTGGAATGCCATCTCCTACTGGCTCCTGAGCCCAAGTCAGAATCACTTAAAGACACGGATGAACCTGGAGGACCTTGTGCTGAGTCACATAAGCCAGACGCAGAAGGACAAATCCTGCAAGAGCCCAGTTATATGAGGAATCTAAAACAATCAAATGCACAGGGACAGAGGGGTGATTGCCAGAGGCCGGGGGTCGGGAAAATGGGGCAGGGCTGTTCTGAGTATCAGTTATTCAAGGTGGGAAGTCCTGGAGCCCGCCTGGACAACAGTGTGACTGTGGTCAACACTACTGTGTAGTGCACTTAAAGATGTGTTAGGAAGGTAGATCTCATGTTAAATGCTCTCAGCACTTAATAAAAGAAAAAAAAAAGAATCACTTAGACGATCAGGGGCAGGGCTCGCAAGTAGAGAAAATGGCAAAGCTCCCTAAGGAACTCTAGCAAGCTCAGATTTAAACAGCACAGCAATAGAAGATAGAAAAATGGCATCACATCCCACAGGGGCTATGAGAGAAGCCTGCGTTTATAAGAATAGCGTCAGGGAGGAAAGGGCTTAATGTGTGCTGGGGTGGGGCAGTGGTCACAGGAATCCCTAAAGCAACAAAAGAGCTCAGACCGAAGAACCGGGCTGAAGCAGGCCTGTGGCTTGTGGCATTATGATGGATGGCAGACACTGACAGACAGACAGAAACAAAATGATGACAACGATCACAGTAAACTGGCTCTTTGTTCCTGCGTCAAGCAGCAGCCGGTACTAGCACCAGCATGAATCCACGTGGGCGTGTGGGAGGGTCCAGATGCCTGCCTCCCAGGAGCCGCCGTCAGATGTTCCGCTGATGGTTTTTTTTTTTGTCCTGCATGGAATCTCCTATTAAAAGTGGGAATCAAAAAATTTTAAATCTGCATATTTCTCCTTAAAACTCCTTGCAATTCTGGTGTCTATTGCAACATTTGAATATTTGGCCAGTGGACCCTTGTTCCTAGATGGTGAATTCTGAGCAGCCTGCTGACCTCAGATGGGTACCCCATCCCTCTGACCTTTGCTCTCTCCACCCCACCTGGCTCTTACAGACACTTGACTCTGTGACCCCTGACAGAGTGGCTCAAGTTCAGCTCACGCCTCCTGGATCCAGGGCCTGAGGACCTCCTAATGACAACACTGAACTTCTGTGGGGGAGCTGGGGGGAATCCTAGAACACCACATTGATGCTATGAGACTGGAAATGAGCAGTATTATTGCAATACTGAAAAAAAGAGAGAGAAATTCTATGGACAAGCTAGAGAGATGCACTGGGAGGTAATACAATGAGTGTTTGTAACAAGCTTCAAAGGATGATTCCGGAGTATAGTGTCTAGGACCATGGCAAGGACGTTATCCTCAAACCTGACCTTCTTCTTACCTTTTTTCTCCATTATTTGGGTAAAGATAAATAAGTTAAAATGATCAAAAAATGCATAAAACACCCCTATGTTCATAGCAGCATGATTTACAATAGCCAAGTCACAGAAAAAACCTAAATGTCCACTGTCAGATGAATGGATAAAGAAGATGTGGTACACATATACAATGGAATACTACTCAGCCATAAAAAAGAATGAAATAATGCCATTTGCAGCAACATGGATGGACCTAGAGATTATCATACTAAGTCAGAAAGAGAAAGACAAATACCATATAATATCACTTATATATGCAATCTAAAATATGACACAAATGAACATATCTATGAAACAGAAACAGACACACAGACATAGAGAACAGGCTTGTGGTTGCCAAGGGTGAGGGGGTGGGGGAGGGAAGGACTGGGAGTTTGGGACTAGCAGATGCAAACTATTATATATAAAATGGATGAGCACCAAGGTCCTACTGTACAGCACAGGAAACTCTACTCAACTCCTGTGATAAACCATAATGGAAAAGAATATGAAAAAGAATATATGTATGTATAACTGAACCACTTTGCTATATAGCAGAAATTAACACAACATTGTAAATCAACTATACTTCGATAAAAATTTTTAATAACACACAATGCTGGGGTGGAGAGTCAAGCCATTCAAAGTGGAATCCTCCAGGGACTGGAGTCCTAACCTCGCTGTCCCCTGTGGGCTGGGGTAGCTGGGCAGTGGAGCGGTACATGGGAAAGGAGAACACTAGGGTTTAGATCAGAGCAAGCAGTAAGAAGTAATGACTCGGCTGCCAAAAATGCAAATCTGCTCTTTAGTAAAATCTAGACTGAGGAAAAGTCCCAGTCCACTGGGGACATAGTGCAACCACCACCCAGCCACTCCTTTCAAACATTTTTATTCTGCTTTTCGTTCCAACTTTTTATTAGAAAATCTTCAAACAGAGAATTTGAAAGTGTACTATGATGAACTCATATATTCAACAATTTTTAAACATTTGCCACATTTGCTTTATCCATTCATGTATGTGTCTGTGAGACTATATATATGTATATATATGTGTGAGTGTGTATGTATATTGCGTACAAACTTTTTCCAAACCACTTGAAAGTAGATTTTGCAGACATCAATGCATTTCATCCCTACACACCTCAGCCAGCATCTGCTAAGAACCAGGGCAATCTCCTATATGACCACTGTGCTACCAACACACACAAGAAAATTGACAATAATTCTTCAATATAATTTAACATCTAGTTCATAAGGAAATTTCCCCAACTGTCTCTAAAATGTCCTTCATAGCTATTTTGATCATTCTTCAACAAGTGAACTAAAGCTGCTTTCTGTTTTTTTTTTTTTTCTTCTTACTATCCACTCTGGCAATGAATTTGGTAGACCACAGCATAATTCACTAAGAATGGCAACATAGGAGGAAGAGCAAATTTTTTTTTTTTTTTTTTTTTTTTTTTTTTGCGGCACGCGGGCCTCTCACTGTTGTGGCCCCTCCCGTTGCGGAGCACAGGCTCCGGACGCGCAGGCTCAGCGGCCATGGCTCACGGGCCCAGCCGCTCCGCAGCATGTGGGATCTTCCCAGACCGGGGCACGAACCCGTGGCCCCTGTATTGGCAGGCGGACTCTCAACCACTGCGCCACCAGGGAAGCCCAAGGAAGAGCAAATTTTGAGGAGGAAGGTGAGGAGTTCTATTTTTTTAATGAAAACAACTTTTATTGAAGTATAGTTGATTTAGAATGATTCACAAGTACAGCAAAGTGATTCAGTTATACATATATATATTCTTTTTCAGATTCTTTTCCATTATAGGGTATTACAAGATATTGAATGTAGTTCCCTGTGCTATACAGTAGGTCCTTGTTGTTTATCCCTTTTATGTATAGCAGTGTAAACTTTGGATACAGGTCTGGAGCTCAGAGGTGAGGTCTGTGCTAAACACGAATACTTGGGAGCTATCAAACCACAGGAGTGGCCAAGTGTTGGGGGGGCCTGAGCTCATCTGGGGACACTGCTTTGTCATCTTCTTCATCACCATTTATTTAGCCACCACAATAGCTTGGCATTGTACTTTTTATCATTACTTCATTTTCTTACCACCGTCTTACGTGATGGGCAGCCTTATCTCCATTTTTCTGAGAAAGAGACAGTCTCAGCATTGCTTAGTAACTGGCTGAGTCATCCCTGTAAGGCCATGTGGGAGCGGAGATCTGAGCCCAGCTCTGTCTGGCTCTGAAAGGTCTGTTCGTGGCCACTGTGCCGACATCTGCCGGCAGAGAGGTGGGAAAGGAGGCTGTGGACAGAACCCTGAACAGACATGAGAGGATGCCCTGAAGGGACCTGGGGAGAAACAGCAGAGAAAATCCAGAAGGGAATAATATTAGAGAAACTGAGGGAGGAAAGGGTTTCAAGAACAAGGCCGTGGCACATGTGCGTTGATTCCTGCATTCATTCGATAGATGTTTCAGGCACTGTGAGTGGCCCCCAAATTGGACGGTGAATAAAGCAGACTGTCTCTGTTGTAGAAGGGGCAAACTGTCGATTAAAGCCCAGTGTGGGAGTTGGAGAAGGACAAGTTCTGAGCCGTGGTGGGTTTGGGTGTGGTGGCCCAGGTGATTTCTGACAGCGGTGTCAGAGCTGCAGGAGGCCATGACCCTGAGCCCAGGGGGCTTCTGAATGTGGTGGGGGGGAGTGAAGAGAGTCCCAAATCCAGTTTTCTGGATGCTTGGTGGGAAGGGAAGGGGGCATACAGGGCAGATGGGGAAATTGGAGCCAGAAGATTGTTTGGGTTGTTTGTTAAAGAGAATGGGACAGACAGTAGGCAGGAGGAGGTTAAGGATGAAGGTGAAAAGCAAAGAAAAGGGGAAGGGAGCCAGGGTCTGTGAAGCAGGGTTGTGGGTCCCAACTGAACGGGGGGGACATCCTGTGTCTTTGAAATAGAAGGAGGGGAGGGTGGAGGGAGAGGGTGAGGGTCCAGGGCTTTGCAGGAGTGGCCTCTACTCTCTCGTTAAGTTGGAGCGGGGTCCTCGGCGGGGAGGGAAGAAGGTGGAGGAAGGGCACGTTTGAAAACTTTGGCCAAGTCTGGTAGATGCTGTCGTGGGAACTGAGAGGGGGCTGACCCCCACCCCGACAGTAAGAGACTGAGGTCCAGCACAGGGAGGGCTGAGAATCAACCAGAGTCCAGTGCGGGGGACGTGCTCACATGGGTGGGGACGCGGCTGAGGGCAGGGGTGGCACCCTTGTCCACACATCCGGAAGGGTGGGGCTTGGGTGTGTGTTTGAGGGAATCCAAGGTTCTGGAGAGGATGCAGGTCAAGACAGCAAACGATGGGAGAAGTGGAGCCCGGAGGATGGAGACATGGGGGAGAGATGGGGGTGAAGGGAGGTCCTCTGAGCTGGGCAGGAAGTAGTGAGAGGTGGGCAGCTTTGGGACTGGGTTTCCAAGGTGGAGGAACAGAGGTCATAGCAGGGTCCAAGGACTGAGACGGGTGTGTGTTATTCAGCGGGCGGAGATGCAGCCCTGTGGGTGGACGTGGCCAAGCTCCGGGGAAGCCAGCCCCTCCCTCTTTCCCTACAGGGATTAATAAATCAGAGAACTATTAACAGGGAGCAGGTGAGGCGTTGCCTTTATGACCTGTCAGCAGGCTGGGAGAAAGCAGGGGTGACTCCCAGCTCCCTCTGTGGACCTTAGTCTTGGGAATGGCACAGCTGTGACCTGCCCACCCAGGTTTGGGCAGGAAGTGGGCTAGAAGGACACAGAGCTGTGGCTGGGTGGGTGACTCTCCACTGAGCAGGGTGAGCCCCCCAGCCTGAGTGCAGGTAGCTCCAGAGGTTAAGGGAAAGGGGATGCTGCCTTCGGGTGGGAAGGAGGGAGGGAGAGAGCTTGCAGGCTGCAGGGGGACTGGGAGGGTCTGGGCGGGATGAGGTGAGTCGCCAGCACCTCGTGGGGTGCTGGAGAATCATTCTTGAAGAGGCAGCTTTCCCCAGGGGCTGGACTGGCCTGGCAGAGACTCTGAGTCATGCACAGGGACAAGCCCTCTGGGGTGCCCCCTGGCTGATGGAGGCTGAACGCCCAGGAGGGTTCCAGGGGTCCCGTCTGGTGATGGAGGGGCAGGGGCTGGGGGTGTCAGGAGCCGCAGCGCGTGGGGATGGGCCAGAGAGGGGGTTACCTAGTGATCACCTTCATCGCTCCCTTTGTAGTAGAAATAGTCCTGTTCCTATGTAGCCTCCATTATTTCTCTTAAAAAATATTCCATTAAACACTATGTTTAAATTTGAAAGAAAAGTAAGGAAGCAGCCATAAAATAATCCCGCGGCCTTGACCGATCTGGTGTATTTACTCTCAAGTTTTTTTTAAATCAAAGCTTCATCACATTCAACTTAATATTGGGTCACTTAAGAAGGATGGTCTCGGGCTTCCCTGGTGGCGCAGTGGTTGGGAGTCTGCCTGCCGATGCAGGGGACACGGGTTCGTGCCCCGGTCCAGGAGGATCCCACATGCCGCGGAGCGGCTGGGCCCGTGAGCCATGGCGGCTGAGCCTGTGTGTCCGGAGCCTGTGCTCCGCAACGGGAGGGGCAACAACAGTGAGAGGCCCGCGTACCACAAAAAAAAAAAAAAAAAAAAAAAAAAAGAAGGACGGTCTCAGTTTCCCCATCTGAGGAACCAATGGACATTCTATGTGTTTTGCTTACAGAGAAGCCCCCAGCCACGCTCTCTGCTCCTTCACCCCATTCACGTACCTTCCTGGGTGTGTTTCACCAGTCGGCTGTCAACAAACATCAAAATGATGGACAGGACACGGCTCCTGTTCTGATGATGGCCGGGGACACGGGGATCCAGGCTGCACTGAAGCTCAAATGCAGAGTCACTGCCTGGCTTCTGCTACCTCCGCCCAGAAGTCACTTTGGCAGGGTAAGAAGTGGCCACAGGGCTCTCTGTCACTCACCTTTGCCCCAAGAGCAGTGGGTGCAGACAGGAGAGACTGTGTCTGGTGATCTATCTCCCTTATTTGGCACGGGCTCTTTAGGACAGAGGCTGCGCCGTATCCATCTCTGCGGTTCTGCAGCTCTATGTGCTCTCAGGAAGTTTGCCGGACGTCGGGGAAGATGTGAAAGTTGATGCTGGTTGGAGCAATGGGGTTTTTAAGGTTTAAAGGAGAAGACGTAGCCTAAGCCCCCCCTCCCCGCACGGAGTGCCAGGTGCCTCTTGGGCAACTGCCCCCTCCCCCTGGCCCCCCCTCGAGTGACAGTCCCCACCTTCCCCGCTCCTTCAGGGCCGGCACTTTTAAGACTCTGTGTGTTCTGACTCTGAACTCTTGTTCTCCAGGGATCCAGACAACTTCCGGGAATAGAGGGTGCTTGAACTGAGCCCTGTGGGGAGCATGTGGCCCAGGGAGGGTGTTCCCCGCTGCATGAGGCGGGGTGGGTTGGGGGACAGGAGATGCGGGGGTCTGGGGCTGGGGAGGCTGGCCGGCCAACAGTGCGACTGATGGGAGATGAGCAGCCTGCCTGCAGTGACCTTGAGTTTCAATAAAGGGGTGTAGGCTTCCTCCTGCGGGTGTGCGGGTCACTGAAACCCTTGGGGAACCTGAGACAAAGGATGAGCTGAGCCTGGGGGCATGGTGGGAGGGTGTGCAATGGGGAGGGGTAGGTTGCAAGTGCCTGTTGGGAGGAGGCAGCTCCCTGTTGGTCTGCCTGCTGCTTTCAGGAACTCTCTTCTCTGCCCATACGCCTTTGGGGGATCAAAGGGTGGAGATCTGCCCCTCTCATCCGCCTTTGCCCCCAGCCTGAGAGACAGGCACCGTCACCCCATTGCCCCACCCCCTCTGAGTCCCCACTCCCGCCGGGAGACCCGGGAGGAGCAGGGGGAAGCCAGCTAGACTCTGCCTCCCCTCCCCCGCCATCTCCGGGCCCCCCTAGGACAGGGTCCTCACACCTATCTACCCCCAAGATGAACTTGAAAAACTGTGTCTCTTCCTCGTGCACTGTTAAGTTGACATCTGTCTGCAGGTCTTCATAAAAGTTTCAACTGTTGCCCAGGACGTTGCTGATATCAATACGCGAACACAGACATTTTAGATTACAATTGTTTCATCACTTTAAAAAATGTAACCATGGACTATAAATACACAGATGATCTGATACTGACCATTATCTGTGAAAAAGCCAACGGACATTGCAAGCTCTTCTTTAGCATTTGGAATGTCTATAATTGAAATGTAAACATTTTTGATAAACAAATGTTTACAAAGAACATTTCTTCTGGCTTGAAGACATAAGCCTCGCAATGATCATTAGTGCACAGTTGATCAAGTCAACGTATATTTCAAATATTGATCAGGAGGTATTAAGTATAAAGGGTCAGAGACATGGCCACCTCCTACCCGGGAGGGACGATCAATGTGTCGCTGCAGTGAACGTGAGTCTGACCCCCGTCCCCGTGTCCCCACCGGCACCCCCGATACAAGACCTACAGAGCGTCTCTGTCTACAGTTCGACAGGACATCCTGTGCCCAGCGCCACAGTGGAATTGTGTCCCCCTGACACATACGTTGAAGGCCTGACCCCAGCGTCTGAATGTGACCTTATTTGGAAAAGGATCTTTGCAGACATAATCAAGCTAAAAGGTCACCCTAGAGCAGGGTGGGCCTTAATCCAATGTGACAAGTGTCTTTGGAAGAAGAGGAGAGGCTCAGACACAGTCGGGGAGTGTGGGGAGATGCCACGTGAGGACAGTGGCAGAGGCCGCGGGGGTAGGTAGCCACGCCTGGCAGCAGCAGGGTGGCTGGCAGCCGCCAGCAGCGGGGAGAGCGGCTAGGAGCAGATTCTCCCCCAGACATTCCCGAAAGAGTCAGCCTGTTGGTATCTGTGTTTCGGACTTTTCACCTCCAGATCGGAGAGTGAATAAAATTCTGTTGTTTGAAACCATCCCGTTTACTTGGTTAGGGAATCCCTGCAGGACAAATACACCAAGGCGCCCATTTCATGGCAAAAGAAAGGCCACAGTTTGCAATAGCCACGATCCACGATCTTACCCTGGACCCTCCACCCGGGAGCGTCCAGCCGGATGGGACCGTGGAATGGCCTGTGACAAGTTCAGCTGAGGGACGGGGCCCTGACTGAACGGGGTGCTTTCACACAAGACTGATGCGTGAAGCTTCTTTCATGCAACACTGATACATCGATGTGTTCACCGACGGCTGGTCTATAGGGTGAGAACGTGCACATCTGGGAAGGAAGTGAGGGGGAGGCATGATTAACCCTTTCATGGTATCTTCCAGGCACCCCTGGGAGTCTGTGCTTCCTGCCCCTCTAGACGTCTGCCCGGTTGGAGATCCTGGTTCGAGTGTGGACATGCCTGGGGACAGGACACAGGAAGGAGCCCATGGCAGTTGGAAAAGGGCCATTTTTGGCTTCAGTGGACTCACCAGGAAACACGAACTGACCATCTCTGTGGAGTTGCTCCCCAGGGTGACGGTTACAAACTCGGGCGGCTGCCAAACCCCAGCTCTGGGGAGGAAGGTGACTGGGATACTGACTCCCATCAGAAGAATGTTTGAGCCACTGGGGACGGGTGCTGGCAGCCAATTCTACCCCCCCCCAGATGGATGCTCCTGAGACCCGGTGTTCCCCGCTGCCACTCTGAGGACCGTCTGGACACCGAGTGAGCCATTGCCCTTGAGGCCAGGTCGTGGCCAGTCTGGGAATGCATCTCCTGTCTGTCCTCCAGCGCTGGCCTCTCCTAATCGCGATCTCAAACCCACAAGCATCTGCTTCCTCTGGGACTTAGGCAGGAGCATATAAAAGGGTGGAAGGCACATGCCAGCGTCGGGAGAGAGGCTGCACAGGAGAGGGACTCCACGCTCTGCAGGGTGAGTAAGTCAGAAATCTTATTTACATAAAGTCACATTTTCTTCACCTCCATACTAAACTGCTATTTCAGGAGGAACATTCTGAGGGGGCATCACGTTACTGGCTCGTTCATCTCCCTCCCCACCAACCTCGGCCACTCCCTTCTCCCTGGTCCCCACCCAGGCTTCCAGGACACTGTTTCCAGCAGAAATGTTGGTGACACCAGTACCTTCCTCGTCTGGAAGTTGAGAAAATCCTCCCTTAAGCAGGTGTGAGGCAGGAATGCTGAGGGAAGAGGCTCTACCTCTGGGCCTCTGCGGAGGGCTATTGTCTAGCTCCAGAAGTGGGGGTGAGAAAGCCGGCTGGGGTCTCTCCACAGCCTGTCTGGGACCCATGGGGCAACTGGCAGCAGAAGTCGAGAAGGACCAGTGGTGGGGCTCCAGGCAGCTGGGTTTGCCTTCTGCCAAAGCCTAGGATATTGTGCATGGAGAGATTGGGTTTTTCTAACCCGATCCTTCTGGGTGAGAATCCAGCGTGTAACCCTTATGGGCCACATGACCCCAGGCAAGCATCTTAGCCACTCTCATCTGGGCCATCTTCATGGATCTGAGGTGGGCACTAAGGAGACGGTGTGGGAAGGAGAGCCGAACATGCACCCCAAAATATTACGCCTCTTTGGTGTAAGGATTATCTTTAGAATATTATTTTTAGGAAACAGTGGACATAGGACAGTCTATGAAAACCAAGTAGAAGTCACCCTTCTAAAGGAGACTTTTACCTTCGTAAAGGAAATCTCCTCCTGTAAGGGTATCTCCCCTCTGGACCAGGAAGAAAAGGACGACAAAATCTCTAGAAACTCTCATCAGTAGAGGAGGCAAGTCTCAAACCTGCTGCATCGCATCCTCATCCTTGTTCACTGTGTTCTCCTGGTCACTTGTAACTGGCCACACCCCACCCCCAATATCTTCTTTTGTCTTTAGCTGCAGATGGCATTTAAGGTGATGGTGTGGGACATTTCTGGGAGTTATTCAGTCTTCCTAGGTATCTTCTGTGTACAAAGGAGGTATACGTATTGGTAAACTTCTGTTCGTATTCTCCAGTCACTCTGCCTTTTATGACAGGAGGCTCTCAGCTGAGAACCTAGAAGGGTAGAGGGGAAATTATTTTCCCTCCCCCACGGGTATGTAAAGCTCCTGGCGCACATAAATGACTTAAAGAACTATTAACATCCTTCCTCAAATAGGAGTGGGGCCGAAATTGTCAAGGAGCAAGCCTTGATTGTAGGTAGAGAGTGCGGGCAGAAGAAGGGTGACTTCTCAGAGGTTAGATCTTCCAGCATTATTGTAAAGATGAACTGATTATAATCGCTTAGAGTCCATTGCCTGGGACATGCCAAGTAAATGCTCCTTTACTGTCAGCCCGAGATGAGCTCTCTCAATGATCCTGCAGGAAAATGGCTCAGACAGAACAGGGCAGCTCTGTGGGCTGAGCTGGCTGAGCCCCCAGTGGGGCAGATTTCAATGCTTCTTTTCCATTTCGGAGACCACGAGGCATCACAAGGGACCGGGAAGACGCCCGGGGGAACCGCCTCGGCTTGCTCAGAGGCGGCCACCTGGGATGGTGGTGAGAGGCTGGGCGGGAGGACAGTGGGAGTCAGACAGTCGCGACGAGCTGGCTGCACTAACTCCCAGCTGTGTGGCTTCGGGTATGTTATTTAAGCCTTTTACTCTCATTTTCCTCCTCTGGAAGTAAGCGCAATTCCTCCCTCCCGAGGGGCTGTGAGGGTCAGATGCCAGAGTACACAGAACGTTTCTAGCAGAGTGGAGGGCCCACGTGGCCTTCGACAAGGCGGATGGGTGGTGCTGATATGTCAGCGAAGAGGGGGAGTTAGTGGGGAATGAGGCTTGGGAGTCTGCTGCCAGGAGATGAAGCTCCCTCCCAAATCCCCTCAACATTTCCAGGGGCGATGCTTGGGGGGGTTAGCTTTCCAAGTTTACCCTTTAGTTCCTGCCGAGCTTAGCTGAAAGAATACGTTCTCTGGTCTCACATTTAGGACCTCACAGTGTCTGATGGGATCCGATATGTAGGACACTGTGTACGTGTGTGTCCTCCAAGGTGGCCAAAGGCTTTTGTGAGTTTTCCAACTTGCAGGTTTCCTGTGATTCAGGCGGGCAGGGGAGTAACCGTGACACGGTGCTGAGGGGCACTTGCCTCTGATATTCATGATGTTTTTTTGTTTCCTGTATTTTTGATGCTTTGACATCTGGGGCCTTGCTGAACCTGGAGGCCCTGCCTCTCCCAGGGCAGCCAGTTCCTAGAGGTAGTGAAGGACTTGTCTCCAAGCACATTTCCCATATGCCAGCCAACCCATCCAGAACACCTTCTTTACCGGGCTCTCACACGCTGGGCTGGGCCTCTACACACCTGCCCTATTCATCCCAGGCCCAAGGGCACGACAGTGAAATGATTCCAACTAGCTAGCTCTAAACCTGCTGGCCCTGTTTCTGCTCCTTCACCATCAAGGCTCTCGCCCGTCTTCCTCCCCCACCCCCGCCACCTCCTGCCTAATCCTGGCGCGTCTCTGGACGCTCCTGCTTCTAGGGAACTGTGAGTACAGACTTCTTCCCGTGTGGCAGTCATTTCCATATCTGCGTGTCTTACAATGCTTGATTAAACAAATCCCAGATATCCTTTAAAGACCTTAATTAGATCCTCTGTGCTTTAGGGGTTGAAGGGTACATATATAATTAAAATGAAACTAAGAAAATGATCATGTGTGGCATGGCCAGACTTTCCAATCACATTCTGCTTCCAAGTGCCAAACGTCACAGCTGAGATGCTTGTCTCCAAAGACCCCTGCATCCTTCATCACTTCTGCACCCACAGGTGTCAGTGGCATCCTTAGCAGGCTTTCCCACTGGCTATGAGCTGCTCGAGGACAGAGTTCCTAGGTTTATCCGACTTCTGTGTCCTAATGGCTTTCTCAATGGAGTATGTGTTTACGAAGTGAATGCTTGGGTGAGTAAGGCTCCATTGCTCTGCTCACCCCCAGGGCCTGATGAAATACGCCACCGTGATTGTAGATAAGGTTTCCAGCCCAGAGCTGTGACATGCTGGTGGGCTGTACCCCATCTGTGAGGGGTGTCAAAGTTTGCTACTGGTGATGTAACAAAGTCTGCAGGGGATGTACTAATATTTAGCCCTTTCACAGCAACCCGTCATGGACCTGCATCCTGTTACATGTTCTTGAGTTACGGCTGCCGTCTCTGGAATGTGGTTAATGTCATATTGCCCCAGGGACTCTGTCCCATAAGGAAGCCCCATCAGTCACATGTGCCAAAGTGGATGAATGGTCAAGAACCACTGGTTTAGGGTCACGAGTGTTGTTTTCTTCGTGACTGAACAGGTGATCAGGGCACACGAACAAGGGTCTATTGTACTTTTATCCAGTAGGATACTTGGACAGTGTTGGTTTGGGGCAGAGTGTTTCTCACAATAATGCTAATTATCATGACTATTTTTGTCAATGTTTTGTTGTCTATGGGAATAACAGTGAAGCAACTTCTGAAATTCGACCTGAGATTGATAAAAGTGTGCACTTTGGCAGGTGCAGGAATGGGACTTTCCAAGGCTGTTTCTAGACGTATTTACTTGCCAAACCAGCCCTTTGAATAAGATGGATCCTGAGGAAATGTTTCCCACATCCATGGAGAGTGGCCCCGGTGGATTCTAGTGTATGAAAACTAGATGCTGTCCTTTAAAACAGTTGTTTTGAATTACAAATAGTCTAATACCTAACAAAATACTAATACCTTTGATTTCTCTGTATTTCTGTTACTATTTTATTCCCAGGAACGTGTGTATGTATATGTATAACTGATTCACTTTGTTATAAAACAGAAACTAACACACCGTTGTAAAATAATTATAGTCCAATAAAGATGTAAAAAACAAAAAAGTTATGAAGAAAGGAAATGGATTTTGTTAAGGGAAAATGAAGTGATATTGTCCTGAAGCATCTCAAAGAGAGAGACTTAATGATGCCTATTCGGTATATTTGGTATATTATATTACACAGGAAGCATTGTCAAATAAAAGGTAACATTAAAAAAAAGAGATATACTCAAAAAAAAAAGAAATGTCATTCAAATCTCACTTGTTCAGTAAGTAATTTACTGCTATTTACTGCTGTCGTGTGCAGGCCAATTTGCTTTTGGTTTAGGTTTTAATGTGACGCACTTTCTAGCTCTTAAGAGCATCGCTCTTATGGCTCAAAAACCTATAGCACAGAGGGCTTGGGTTCCCTTGGGAAACTTGGAATAGGAATCGTCACCTCTCAAAATCACACTGACCTCATGTGGATTGAATAAATAATGATTTATTCTCACATTCAATTAACATTTGTTTATTTATTCACCGCTGAAAGGGAATAGAGCAGGATAGAACAGTGAGTCTCTATCTCTCTGTAGTGAAGATCAGTTTTCCTTTTCTTTTTATTTTTTTGATCCATTGCAGCCCAACATTTTCATAGATACAATAGAAATGAATTTATGAAAAAAGAAAGAAAAAAGGCATACAAACAATAAACCCCCAATTTGTATTATTAGATTCAATAGACATAAAGTTAGGTTTCAATGGCTATAATTAGAAGAGATACAACATCATTGCTCTGAAAGTTTCCGAACACTTTGAATATTCATCTCACAGGTCGTGGGTCAGAGTTCTATTTTTATTTATGGTCCAGCCATTGTCCTTGGTGTGTTCAGACTCAGCGGGTATGAGGGTGGGAACAGATTCTGCCTTAAACCTCCCCCACTGCCAATTTTTGGGTTCCCTTTTAAATTATATCACATATGCCCCCATCAGTTGCATCATATAACAAGAAAAGACAAATATCACCTCGGTTGCCATGGTTTCAGAAACGCTATAAACTCCAACCTGTGGGTTCTTCTCTTTCCCCTCTTGCTTCCTCATTTAAAATGGACCAGCGCGGAGTTCAGCACCAGTGACAGTGAGCGTGGTGACGTGGGTTCCAAGTCCCGGCTGGCCTGGCTTCTCCAACCCCGTTGGCAAGGTGTGGCTGTTGGGATGAAGAGTTTCTAGGATGACTGTCTGTGTCTAAACGCGTGTTTGAGGCTGAGGCTCCATGCTATTTGAGCATGTGTGCATGGCAGTCGTTCCCAGGTACCCCAGATGCGATGGGGACTGAGGCAGAGGGGCAGGTGCAGGTGCAGGTGACAGGTTGTGTGAGCTTGAGTTTGCAGTGCAGAAGCTCATGCATCCCGGGCCCCATGGGGCCAGACCTCCATCTCTCTAGTGCTGGTGTCTGACCTCGAAGACCCTGGCTTCCATGATGCATGGGTCTAAATCCACTTTCTCTTCCAACGTGGGACAAAATATCCCACATTGCCCGTCGGACCCACATAATTTGGAAATTAATAATAAATATGTTATGGAGTCACTGTGGGTACTTTGAACCTTTCTCCCACTCCCTACTAGCGGACAATACGTTCTTGCCAGAATCTACTGGGTCGGCCAGGTGAAGAGGGATGGCTAGTCTCTGCAGAGGGGACGGCAAAGGCACGTGGGCGTGAAGCAGCACTGCAGTGTCAAGGAACAGCAACACATTTGGTGTAACTGGGCTTAGAGTATGTGAGGAGAAGTGAATCTAATGGAGCCATCCAGAACGAGATACAAAATTGTCTTGTAAAAGACGTGAGTGAAAGATGTGAAATTGGCTGAAGCCACAGGTTATTCCAGAAGGGGCTTGTGCATTTGTGTGTTTCAAACAGTGACTTCACTGCCAGGTCCCTGGGGGGTTAGGGACATTTGCCAGCTGTCTGTGGTCCAGCGCTCCTGCTCCCAGAAGGTGGAGTTCATTTGGAGCCCCCATCAGCCACCTTGTTGTTAATTGTTTCACCCTCCCCACACCCTGAGGATGGGCAGGAGGGACGCTCCAGGTGGCAGGAGGAAGGGGTGGAAGCAGATGGGGCCAAAGACAAGCTTGCTTTCTTTTCTTTCTTTCTATCTTTCTTTCTTTCTTTCTTTCTTTCTTTCTTTCTTTCTTTCTTTCTTTCTTTCTTTCTTTCTTTCTTTCTTTTTTTAAAAATCTTTATTAAAGTATAATTGCTTTACATTGTTGTGTTAGTTGCTGATGTATAACAAAGTGAATCAGCTATACATTTACATACATCCCCATATCTCCTCCCTCTTGCATCTCCCTCCCTCCCACCCTCCCTATCCCACCCCTCTAGGTGGTCACAAAGCACCGAGCTGATCTCCCTGTGCTATGCGGCTGCTTCCCACTAGCGATCTATTCTACATTTGGTAGTGTCTATATGTTCATGGCACTCTCTCACTTCATCTCAGCTTAGCCTTCCCACTCCCCATGTCCTCAAGTCAATTATCTATGACTGTGTCTTTATTCCTGTCCTGCTCCCAGGTTCTTCAGAACGATTTTTCTTTTTTTTAGATTCCATATATATGTGTTAGCATTCAGTATTTGTTTTTCTCTTTCTGACTTACTTCACTCTGTATGACAGTCACTAGATCCAACCACCTCACTAGAAATAACTGAATTTCGTTTCTTTTTATGGCTGAGTAATATTCCATTGTATACATGTGCCACATCTGCTTTATCCATTCATCCGTCGATGGACATTTAGGTTGATTCCATGTCCTGGCTATTGTAAATAAGAGCTGCAATGAACATTGTGGTGGTACATGACTCTTTTTGAACTATGGTTTTCTCAGGGTATATGCCCAATAGTGGGATTGCTGGCTCATATGGTAGTTCTATTTTTAGCTTTTTAAAGAACCTCCATACTGTTCTCCATAGTGACTGTATCAATTTACTTTCCCACTAACAGTGCAAGAGGGTTCCTTTTCTCCACACCCTCTCCAGCACTTATTGTTTGTAGATTTTTTGATGACGGCCATTCTGACCTGTGTGAGATGATACCTCAATGTAGTTTTGATTTGCATTTCTCTAATAATTAGTGATGTTGAGCATCCTTTCATGTGTTTGTTGGCCATCCATATATCTTCTTTGGAGAAATGTCTATGTAGGTCTTCTGCCCATTGTTGGATTGGGTTGTTTGTTTTTTTCATGTTGAGCTGCAGGAGCTGCTTGCATATTTTGAAGATTAATCCTTTGTCAGTTGCTTTGCTTGCAAATATTTTCTCCCGTTCTGAGGGTTGTCTTTTCATCTTGTTTACGGTTTCTTTTGCTGTGCAAAAGCTTTTAAGTTTCATTAGGACCCATTTGTTTATTTTTGTTCTTATTTCCATTTCTCTAGGAGATGGGTCAAAAAGGATCTTGCTGTGATTTATGTTATAGAGTGTTCTGCCTATGTTTTCTTCTAAGAGTTTTATAGTGTCTGGTCTTACATTTACGTCTCTAATCCATTTTGAGTTTATTGCTCTGTATGGTGTTAAGGAGTGTTCTAATTTCATTCTTTTATATGTAGCTGTGCAGTTTCCTAGCACCATGTATTGAAGAAGCTGTCTTTTCTCCATTGCATATTCTTGCCTCCTTTATCACAGATAAGGTGACCATAGGTTCCTGGGTTTAACTCTGGGCTTTCTATCCTGTTCCATTGATCTATATTTCTGTTTTTGTGCCAGTACCATACTGTCTTGATTACTGTAGCTTTGTAGTATAGGCTGAAGTCAGGGAGCCTGATTCCTCCAGCTCGGTTTTTCTTTTTCAAGATTGCTTTGGCTATTCGGGGTCTTTTGTGTTTCCATACAAATTGTGAAATTTTTTGTTTTAGGTCTGTGAAAAATGTCATTGGTAGTTTAATAGGGATTGCATTGAATCTGTAGATTGCTTTGGGTAGTATAGTCATTTTCACAATGTTGATTCTTCCAATCTAAGAACATGGTATATCTCTCCATCTGTTTGCATCATCTTTAATTTCTTTCATCAGTGTTTTATAGTTTTCTGCATACAAGTCTTTTGTCTCCTTAGTTAGGTTTATGCCTAGGTATTTTTGTTGTTGTTGTTGCAGTGGTACATGGGAGTGTTTCCTTAATTTCTCTTTCAGATCTTTCATCATTAGTGTATAGGAATGCAAGAGATTTCTGTGCATTAATTTTTTATCCTGCTACTTTACCAAATTCACTGACTAGCTCTAGTAGTTTTCTGGTAGCATCTTTAGGTATCTCTATGTATAGTATCAGGTCATCTGCCAACAGTGACAGTTTTACATCCTTTCTGATGTGGATTCCTTTTATTTCTTTTTCGTCTCTGATTGCTGTGGCTAAAACTTCCAAAACTATGTTAAATAATAGTGGTGAGAGCAGACAACCTGGTCTTGTTCTAGATCTTAGTGGAAATGGTTTCAGTTTTTCACCATTGAGAATGATGTTGGCTGTGAGTTTGTCATATATGGCCTTTATTATGTTGAGGTAAGTTCCCTCTAAGCCTACTTGGTGGAAAGTTTTTATCATAAATGGGTGTTGAATTTTTTTGAAAGCTTTTTCTGCATCTACTGAGATGATCATATGGTTTTTCTCCTTCAGTTGGTTAATATGGTGTATCACATTGATTGATTTGCATATATCGAAGAATCCTTGCATTCCTGGAATAAACCCCAGTTGATCCTGGTGTATGATCCTTTTAATGTGCTGCTGGATTCTGTTTGTTAGTATTTTGTTGAGGATTTTTGCATCTATGTTCATCAGTGATATTTGCCTGTAGTTTTCTTTCTTTGTGACATCTTTGTCTGGTTTTGGTATCAGGGTGATGGTGGCCTCGTACAAAGTGTTTGGGAGTGTTCTTCCCTCTGGTATATTTTGGAAGAGTTTGAGAAGGGTAGGGGTTAGTTCTTCTCTAAATGTTTGATAGAATTCGCCTGTGAAGCCATCTGGTCCTGGGCTTCTGTTTGTTGGAACATTTTTTTTTTTTTTTTTTGCAGTACGCGGGCCTCTCACTGTTGTGGCCTCTCCTGTTGCGGAGCACAGGCTCCTGACGCACAGGCTCAGCGGTCATGGCTCACTGACCCAGCCGCTCCACGGCATGTGGGATCTTCCCAGACCGGGGCACGAACCCGTGTCCCCTGCATCGGCGGGCAGACTCCCAACCACTGCACCACCAGGGAAGTCCCTGTTGGAACATTTTTAATCACAGTTTCAATTACAGTGCTTATGATTTGTCTGTTTATATTTTCTATTTCTTCCTGGTTCAGTCTCAGAAGGTTGTGCTTTCTAAGAATTTGTTCGTTTCTTCCAGGTTGTCCGTTTTATTCACATATAGTTGCCTGTAGTAATCTCTCATGATCCTTTGTATTTGTGCAGTGTCAGTTGTTACTTCTCCTCTTTCATTTCTAATTCTGTTGATTTGAGTCTTCTGTCTTTTTTTCTTGATGAGTCTGGCAAGTGGTTTATCATTTTTTTTATCTTCTCAAAGAACCAGATTTTTAGTTGTATTGATCGTTGCTCTTCATTTCTTTTTCATTTATTTCTGATCTGATATTTATGATTTCTTTCCTTCTGCTAACTTTGGGATTTTTTTGTTTTTCTTTCTCTAATTACTTTAGGTGTAAGGTTAGATTGTTTATTTGAGATGTTTCTTGTTTCTTGAGGCAGGATTGTATTGCTATAAACTTCCCTCTTAGAACTGCTTTTGCTGAATCCCATCGGTTTTGGGTCATCGTGATTTCATTGTCATTTGTTTCTAGATATTTTTAATATCCTCTTTGATTTCTTCAGTGATCTCTTGGTTATTTAATAGTGTATTTTTCAGCCTCCATGTGTTTGTATTTTTTACAGATTTTTTCTGTAATTTATATCTAGTCTCATAGTATTGTGGTCAGATAAGATACTTGATACAATTTCAATTTTCTTAAATTTACCAAGGCTTAATTTGTGACCCAAGATTTGGTCTATCCTGGAGAATATTCCATGAGCACTTAAAAAGAAAGTGTATTCTATTGTTTTTTGGATGGAATGTCCTAAAATATCAATTAAGTCCATCTTGTTTAATGTATCATTTAATGCTTGTGTTTTCTTATTTATTTTCATATTGGTTGATCTGTCCATTGTTGAAAGTGGGGTGTTAAAGTCCCGTACTATGATTGTGTTACTGTCGATTTCCCCTTTTATGGCTGTTAGTATTTGCCTTATGTATTGAGATGCTCCTATGTTGGTTTCCGAAATATTTACAATTGTTATATCTTCTTCTTGGATTGATCCCTTGATCATTATGTAGTGTCCTTCTTTGTCTCTTGTAATAGTCTTTATTTTAGCCTATTTTGTCTGGCATAAGAATTGCTACTCCAGCTTTCTTTTGATTTCCATTTGCATGGAATATCTCTTTCCATCCCCTCACTTTCCATCTGTATGTGTCCCTAGGTCAGAAGTGGGTCTCTTGTAGACAGCATATATATAGGTCTTGTTTTTGTGTCCATTCAGCCAGTCTATGTCTTTTAGTTGGAGCATTTAATCCATTTACATTTAAGGTAATTATTGATATATATGTTCCTATTATCATTTTCTTAATTGTTTTGGGTTTGTTATTGTAGGTCTTTTCCTTCTCTTGTGTTTCCTGCCTAGAGAAGTTCCTTTAGCATTTGTTGTAAAGCTGGTTTGGTGGTGCTGAATTCTCTTAGCTTTTGCTTGTCTGTAAAGGTTTTGATTTCTCTGTCAAATCTGAATGAGATCCTTGCTGGGTAGAGTAATCTTGGTTGTAGGTTTTTCCCTTTCATCAATTTAAATATGTCCTGCCACTCCCTTCTGTCTAGCAGAGTTTCTGCTGAAAAATCAGCTGATAACCTTATGGGGATTCCCTTCTATGTTATTTGTTGTTTTTCCCTTGCTGCTTTTAATATTTTTTCTTTGTATTTAATTTTTGGTAGTTTGATTAACATGTTTCTTGGCATTTTTCTCCTTGGATTTATCCTGCATGGGACTCTCTGTGCTTCCTGGACTTGACTATTTCCTTTTCCATATTAGGGAAGTTTTCAACTATAATCCCTTTAAATATTTTCTCAGTCTCCTTTTTTTTTTTTCTCTTCTTCTTCTGGGACCCCTATAATTCAAATGTTGGTGCATTTAATGTTGTCCCAGAGGTCTCTAAGAGTATCCTCAACTGTTTTCATTCTTTATTCTGCTCTGTTTCCATTCTTTTATCTTCCAAGTCACTTACCTGTTTTCCTGCCTCAGTTATTCTGCTGTTGATTCCTTCTAGATAATTTTTAATTTCAGTTATTGTGTTGTTCATCATTGTTTGTTTGATTTTTAGTTCTTCTAGGTCCTTGTTAAACATTTCTTGTGTTTTCTCTATTTTATGTCCAAGATTTTGGATCATCTTTACTATCATTACTCTGAATTCTTTTTCAGGTAGACTGGCTATTTCCTCTTCATTTGTTTGGTCTGGTGGGTTTTTACTTTTGTCCTTCATCTGATGCATATTTCTCTGTCTTCTGATTTTGCTTAACTTACTGTGTTTGGGGTCTTCTTTTTGCAGGCTGCAGGTACATAGTTCCTGTTGTTTTTGGTGTCTGCCCCCAGTGGGTGGGATTGGTTTAGTGGGTTGTGTAGGCTTCCTGGTGGAGGGACTGCTGCCTGTGTTCTGGTGGATGAGACTGGATCTTGTGTTTCTGGTGGGGAGGACTGCATCTGGTGGTGTGTTTTGGGATGTGTGTGAACTTAGTATGATTTTAGGCAGCCTCTCTGCTAATGGGTGGGTTTGTGTTCCTGTCTTGCTAGTTGTTTAGCCTGGGGTGTCCAGCACTGGTGCTTGCTGGTCATTGAGTGAAGCTGGGTCTTAGCATTGAGATGGAGACCTCTGGGAGAGCTCTCGCTGATTGATATTACGTGGGGCCATGGGCTCTCTGGTGGTCCAGTGTCCTGAACTCGGCTCTCCCACCTCAGAGGCTCAGACCTGACACCCGGCTGGGGCACCAAGACCCTGTCAGCCACATAGCGTAGATAACTTTGGTAACAATCTGACTGCTATGTTGGATTTTTCTTTGCTGGGTGATTTATCTGAGCCAGGTTCCCTTTGTCAGAAACACAGCAAGCCAAAATGCTGAGGTATCCGAGGTTTACAGAAAAGACAGGGCTTATTCACAAGGTAGCCAAGGAGAAGACAGGAGAACAAATCTCAAATCTGGCTCCAAAGATGAGCTTTTCTCATTCAGCTCTGTGGAAATGGGGACTTCTTTGCTAAGTCGGGTCAGCCGGAGACAGCTCTGCAGAATATGTAACCCATTAAAGAAACAAAACCCTTGTAAATACCCTTAAAGACAACCAAATTATGTTTCATTCAAATCACTTCTCTTTACCTAAAAGGGCTTTTTAAAAACTTTAAGGTGACACTTTAAAAATCCCAGATATACATATCATTCGTGGAGAAATGTGACAGTACTTGGCTGACGGTCTACTTTCTGTACTTCAGCCTTTAATTAACGCAGTTTTGCTTAATCAGGATTGACAGCTAAGAGAAGGGAATTTAGAGTGACCTGCACCTGGGACACATCCCCACATCTCCCTTCCATAGCTGGTCAAAGTCTCTTTCAGCCTCCAGTGTCCCCCTGTGTAAAACCAGGACATATAATAATAAGACTCGTCCCGCTGGGCTCTTAGGAGGGTCATATGAGGTAATGCATGTTACGTGCATAACGCCCAAACTGTTTCAGCTATTATTATTATTATTAAGAACAAACCACAGAAATAGGGTTTACTCCATTTTTAAGCTTCTTTGCTAGCTTCCTAGCTCTGAGGTTGAGGTTTTCATTTCTGTGCTAATATTCCTTCTACCACTTAGAAAAGAGGTGTGTCCGATGCTGCCACATGGGTGTGAAAGTAGGCTCACGGTGGAGTCATGTGGGCAGCAGCCAGACACTGTGTCTTTGTTTGGTCATTTAGTGATGTAACCCTCGAAAAATTTTCTCTCAGATCATTCTGTTGGGAATGGTTTCCAAGCCATTAAAATGTTACTCTTCCCATCTTCCCGTGTTCTAATGGGGGATGGAGACAAAACGCAGTGTCATTCAGCCTTTGCCTAAAATGAAGCACACACTGTGAAGCTGATCACGAGTTTCCTGAGATCAGAGCCCGATTGCCTGGTGATACATATGACAAATGAAGGTCGAGAGCAACCTCATCAGCGTGATTTTCATGGATTAGAATGGAGGGAATTCCACCAGGAGCTCACAGCTATGGGGATTGTCAGAAGCCTTGGGCATAGGAAGGGGTTCCATGGACAGTCGCACAGAGAACCACCAGGGAAGCCGGAAGGGGGAGCAACGTGGTATTTTCTCTGTGAAAGAGGAAAGGACCTGAATTTGTCCCAAATAACTGAACCTGGTATGTCAGTCAGTGTCCCATCAGAGAGAGAGAACTAGGATAGTTAGCTAGCTAGCTAGCTAGCTAGCTAGACAGATAGATAGATGGATACAGATAGATTATAGGTTGAGAGATAGACATAGAGAGACAGAGATAGACATAGAGAGACAGGTATAGATGATAGAGAGATACAGATATAGACAGATAGATAGATAGATAGATGATAGATATAGATAGACAGATATAGATGATAGATAGATAGATATAGAGAGACAGATATAGATACATAGATACATAGATATATTGGAAGTCTTACTTGAGGGCTGACGCTGGCTAGGCAGGTCTGAAGTCTGTATGACGGACCTTCAGGAAAGGCAGACTGGAAAGTCCACAAGTGGGATTTCTTCTTCTTCTATAAGGAAACTTTATTTCTTCACTTTAAAGCCTTTCAACTGATTAGATAAGCCCCTGTCTCCCCCCAGGTTATCTAGGATAATCTTTAGACAGAGTCAGCTGATTATAGATACTAATCACATTTACTAAATACCTTCACTGATATGCCTAGATGAAGGCTTGATGGAATAACTGGGATCAGCACGTAGCCAAGTTGACGTACAGACATCACGTCTGGTTTAGCAAGAATGCTTATCAGCTCCTGTAAAATAACATTCTTACTGGGGTAAGAATGCTATATCAGTGGCTATACCAGTGTTTATATCAGTGGCTCCACCAGAATTCCTCTTTCTTGGATTAGTTTTTCTCTTCCTGGTTCCTCCACTGTAATTTTCAAGTAGTCAACAATTCCTGTGGATTTTCCTGAGATTTATCACTCATTCGAGCTTTCTCCAATCCCACACTCTCCAGCCTCATACAGACCCTCAAACCTTTATACCCCAATTTTGTCATGTTCTCTTAACTGGAGCCTGTTCTGGTCTCATTAACTTTGCACCAAAATGTAATGAAACGCCCTCCCCCTTATTTCTCCTCTGTGTTGAAAAATCTGTCACATCTAAATTCCTCATCCCAGCATCTTAATTCCTCTGTCATTCTTCACCTGACAACTCCTCACCTGTGGTCCAGCACAGACTCATCTCACAGGCAGCACATCCTTCTGTCCTATGTGGGCACAGCACCCTCGCTTTCAGCCCTCTGTCTACACTCCTGGCCGTTCTGGCACCTGCTTCCTGTGACTCCCTGATCTGGTCTTGGTTCAGCACTCTTTTCTGTGCTGTGCTGTGCGCTGAGGAGTTATCAGCAAAGCAAACATTTCACAGCAAAGGACAAATGTTAGTGTCAATCAGATTGACTGACAACCCAACACGGAGTGTCTGATGGGAATTGGGGCAGGAATAACGGAAAATTTTCTGTCAGGTTCAACTTCACAAAATTGCTGTTTTTCTGGATAAAAAACAGTTGAATATTGGCAATTTCATGCAACACAGCTGAGTTTAGCAGAGGTCCATGGTGGGGTGTGAGTGGAGGGGATGGAGCAGGAGGAAGGGCAGTTCCCATGGGTTCACTTTCCCAGGACTGGGACAGAGGTCGCCTCCCCTGAAATGGTGAGCATGAATGTGGGGACGTGAGGGGTAGACTTGCTGGCAAGTTGGCAGGTGGGCATCTCTAAGCTGTGGTGTTGATGCAGGGACAGAAGAGTACCACCCAGGTCCTTGGAGGAACTCAGCTGGCAATGTGCCCCCCCAAAAAACCCCAAAACCTACAAGCACAGTGTGCATGGATATTGAATTATTTTCCCTTTTTGGAGGGAGGGGGTTTGGGATTGTTTTTACTACTTGCTTACTTCCTTGCTTATTGCTATCGGTAGCAATGTGTAATGAACGTGCTGTTCGCTAAGTCTTTGTTCACGTTCGTGATTATTTCTTTAAGACAAAAGCCTAGAATGGAATTACTTGGTGCAGCTACATGCAACATGGCACAGCTTGTCAGCCATCCACCTGAGTGGCCTGGGCCGTCAGCTCTGCCACCACCCACTTGTGAGGGGGCCTGTTTTCCCACCTGCTGACAACAGTATTAGCATTTTGTCAGTGTGTTAAGCAAATAATAGCTTATTACTTTAAAAATAATTTTATTGAAGTATAGTTGATTTACAATGTTGTGTTAATTTCTGCTGTACATCAAAGTGACTCAGTTATACATATATATATTCTTTTTCATATTCTTTTCCATTATGATTTATCACAGGAGATTGAATATGTTTCCTGTATTCAAAGTTTATTACTTTTTAAATGACTTTTTAATCACTAATATTGCTAAACATTTATTTTGAACATCGGCATTTCCTTTGTAATTCTATTAATTTTTTTATGATAAAGACAATTTATTTAATGTAGAATATAATTTCATCTTTATACTTTTTTGAGCCTCAAATTGACTAGATTAAGAAAATAAGATTTCTGTCATATGTACCCTGAGCTTGAATTCATATTTAATTTGATACGAGGTGATTTGTCAAGTTCTAGGTATTTCTCCCATCTCTTTGCATTTTTGTTTTTATTGTGGAGAAAGCTTATCAGGAAGTTAAGAGTCACCAGCTAATGTCTGAAAATACTTTACGATCCTTATAAAAATCCTCTACTTTACACAATTTTATCATATCATTTAGCTGATGTTAAAATGGTACATATTAAAATACACAGAGGGTAAGAAAATGAGAGAGATTAGATAGACAAAGAAAGAGAGAGATATATACACACTGAGACAGAGAGACAGAGACAGAAAAACAGACAGACATAGATCGTAAGAAAAGACACAGAAAATCAAATCAATGTGCTAGGCCATGTAGAGGTGGTGCTTGTAGAATTGTATCCTTACCACCAAGATTCCTGGTTTGTTTTGCCAGGATGAATATTCACCATCCCATGAATTCTATCCACTGGCACTGGATTTTAAAGTATATCAGGACTTCCCTGACAGTCCAGTGATTAAGACTCTGAGCTTCCAATGCAGGGGGCATGGGTTGATCCCTGATCGGTTAATTAAGATCCCACATACCTCGGGGCATGGCCAAAAAAAAAAAAAATGTGTATCAAATGCGTCTGTAATGGCCCACATGTGAAAGCAAAATTACAAGAGACACTATTGAGCACAATTTACTTTAAGCAATTTTTTCTCCCTCTAAGGATTTGGTTATGTGAATTCTAACTTTCAAAAAGAATATTCTGCCTGTTGATCCAAAGTCACAAACACAGAATATTGACACTGCAAACTTCAGATAAAGATGAGTAGAGTTGAAGGAACCTGAGTGAATCTTTTGCCAAATTATAAAAATATTTCATAAAATCATCCAATTTCAACATTTCTCTCTAAAGAAAGAATGGATTTAGTGTGTGATATTAGGCAAGAATAGAGTATGCAGAGCCTCGGGGACCACCTGCCTATATTCTGGAACCCATGGCGGCAAAAGTCTCATCATTTTGAAAGTCAAGGGAATGCTTGCTTCAGCTATTGAAATAAGACATTTTCTTAACTAGAAAGGGTCAGTGGTTGTGTTGGTTTAGTTAAAAACTGACTTATTTGTCCAAAGCTAGAACTTCTGAGGGTGATGGCTTTTACAAAGAACACAGAATCGCAGGGATGGGTGAAATAAAAGTAAGAATGTTACCTGACCTCCTCTCATCTTTCCAAGGACACGTATCTCTAACAATAGAGGAGAAATAAAAGTGGTTGTAGAGTTCAGACAGCCTCTAGGTCCCTAAAAAATTGGGTTTATTCCTTGTCTGGTCTGAAGAACAGCCACTGGTGCTCTGGTGGCCTCAGAATGTAGGTCCTGTTATCACAGGAAATCACAGAAAATGGGATAAAGACCCCGTCTCTTGTCTAGAGCACTCAGGGAAGGGATGTGACCATTACACGGCCGGAACACCTGCCTAAATTGTAATCTCTCCACAATCCTCCCTAAACAATACAGATCAACAGGAACCAAAACCACATAACTTCCACACCTTCTACACTTTTATCAACAGAAATTACTACAAATTCATAAACAGAAGCACTGATTGACAGTGGAACTATTTTCTTGAGCTTTCATCCCAAGACTTTGCAGAGAACAAGGGTCTCAAAAGGCTGCACAGAGGCAAGAAGAGGGAAACCATGCCTGACCTAAAGCCATCTCCAAAGAGTCAACAATAAGTAAAAAAATCCCCCCCCAAAAAAACAAAAAGAAAAACCCCAAACCTGAAAAGAAGTACTGGTATTTCAGAGCAGTGTGCTCAGGGAAGGGATCAGAGGGACCTGGGAGATCTAAAGAGACATCTTGGAAAGGCAACACTTCTAGTGATGAGAGACTAAAAACTCTGGAAAACTCTGAGTTTTGAAAACTGGAAAAAGTTTCTGGAAAAAGCTGAGTTTTGAAGGACAGAATAAGCAATAAGCAGAAAGTTTGGATCCTACAGGACAAAACAAACAAAAAGCAAAACCAAAAAAAACTCCAGGGTCACGTAACCACTCCCATCATTACTTCCTAAGAACAGTCACCCAGAAAAGAAATCACACATTGATACACCAAGAAAAGAAAATGTCTTGAACTAGGAATGTTCCAAGCACCCCAAACCACCAGCCCTGTTCATTGAGTGTAGAGGTGTAAGAGTCTTCATCTCTACAATGTCACTCTAAGAAGAAAATGGAGCAGGAAAATTAAATACTTAAGCTGATGAAAATGCACTCCTCTGCCTACATTAACCCTGAAGAAGAAGAAAGTATTTTAATACTCCAAACTGAATTAAATATCCCTAAAGAAGTATTTGGGTTGTGAAAAAAATCCACCTTGAATCAAAAATTTAAGTGCTAAGAACACAAATGGACAGAAAATTGGAAGAAATGAAATTTTCAGAAAAAGAAAAATATGACACACAGCATATCAGAGACGAAGATGCAATTAAAGTTCCCAAGGAAGAAGAGATTCAAGCAAAAAACTGAATAAGGACAAAGAAGAAAAGCAAGACAAAACCAAAGATAATGAAAATGAGATAAAGTAGAAAAAAAGGTCAGATAGAAAGTCATTGAAATGGCAGACAGCAAAGAAGATGCAACTTGTACACAATTTGAATCCCAAAACAATGGAAAAGGATTAATAGTTAAACTCTAATTCAATAAAAGTTTCTAGAAATTAGAGCTGGATCTACATACTGAAAATACCCAACAGGTAGTTGTGAAAGTTGATCCAAAACCATCAACTCTGAGACATACTCTAATAAAATGATTAGACTTAAAAACAAATTAAAAATCCCAAAGCCTTCAGGCAAGAAGATTAAATAACTTCAAGACAACAAAATTGCAGTGGTATCATGCTGCTCAAAAAAAAAAAAAATTTAAAGCAAAGCAATAATGGAGCAGCATTTTTAAGAAATCAAGGAAGGAAAATGCAAACCAAGTATTTTATATTAAACCAAGTTATTTCTCAAGTAGAAAAGTTGTAGAAAAAGCTTTTTGCATGCAGGAATCAGGGAGTACTATACCCATGAGGCCTTCCTGACCAATTTATGACAAGATAAGCTTCATCCAGCCAGAAGGTAGCAACCAAGAAAGACTTTACCAAACTGTCAGGTGAGAGCATTTAATACATTCTTAACTGTAGACCAAAGCCTGAATCAAAGGCACTGAAGAAGGGGGAGTGAAAGAGGAAAGTACAATCGGCTCTTTAATTATTAAGTTCATGGGAGTCAAATGGGATGGTTAAAACCTGAATCAAGCAGTTAATAAAAGTTTAAGCACAAAAGTACAAATCTTCTTAAATAAAATCGTTTAAAAGTAAAGCTATGAAGAAAAATATATCATGTAAAGGAACAGCAAATATAAAACACAGTGTAATTGTAACAAAAATAATTTGACAGAGTTGTGACCAAACATAATTGTCATATTAATAAATGTGAGTGGGTTTAATTGACTCTTTAAAAAATATTTTAAACATGGCTCACAAAACAAGATACAATTCTGGTCTACAAGAACCCCTCCCTTACCACCAAAATAGTGAGTGAGTCAGAAAGGCTAAAAATAAAGGGTTAGCAGACATCTGGTCCTGTCCAAAACATCCATAAGACATTTGGTCCATGCCAAAACGTCTTTGATATTTGGTCGTATTTGGTCTTGTCCAAACATCTATGGAGACATTTGGTCCATGCCAAAAGGTCCTTGATATTAGGTCCTGTCCAAAGCCATTTGGCATGGATCAAAAATACTCATGGACATTTTGGAGTGGACCAAATTTCAAGGACCAAAAGTTCTTCAAGAAAAATAAAGGGATTTTTCTACCAGAAAAAAACAGAAAAAAGGAGTACAGAGATTGCTATTGTACATCACAGGGAATATAGTCAATATTTTATAGTAACTTTAAGTAAGTATAATCTACAAAGAGTTTGAATCACTAAGTTGTACATCTGAAACTAATATAATATTGTGAATCAACTATACCACAATTTAAAAAATGTGCAGAGGTTGCAATCATGGTATCAGCAAAGTACAATTCAAGTCAAAAAGCATTAATCTTGACCAGGAAGGACACTTTTTAGTACTAAAGACACTTATCTAGAAAGGACACCACCACTCACAAAGAAGACATAGCAGTTATAAACTCTATGCACCAAGTAACATAGCAAACACCTTTATAAAATAGAAACTGCATGAAATGCAAGGAGACATAGAAACACCTTAATAATGGCAAAATTTAATACCCATTCTTAATAAAAGGCAGACCCAAGTAGAAACAATAAGTAAGAAAATAGAAGATCTGAATAACACAATCAGTAAGGTGGATCTTATGGTTTACATGTCATTTACAACCTTATAATATAGAATACATCTTTTATTAACCACACATGCAATACTGACCAAAAATGATCATATTAATATATTAGAAAACATCATAGATTTCTATAAAGTAGAATTATTACCACACTCTCTGATCACAAGGTAATAAAATTAGAAATATATCACAAAATAAAGACCCTTCTCCCATTCACCTGAAATTTAAAAAATAACAACTCCTATTAAACAATTATTGGCCAAAAGAGGAAATACAAACAGAAACTACATAATTTCTAAAAGTTATTGATAATGGAAACACTATGTATTAGAATCTATAGGATACATTTAAGACAGTTATCCAAGGAAAATTCCTTAAAAACACATGAATAAAAAAGAAAGAATGAAAACGGACTAAACTTTCAACTCCAAAAGATAGGAAAACAATAATAAAGTCAACTAAATGAGGGGACAAAAGAAAGGAAAAATAAAGATAAAAGCATAAATTAATGAGGCAGAAAATAGAAAAACAGTAAATTCAATTAAAACATCAAAACCTTTATGTAAAAAATGAACAAATAGACAAAGCATTAGCTAGCTTAATCAAGGAAAGAGGGAGAGAGGATAAATGTACAAAATATGAAATTTCAGGAGGGAAAATAACATTGAAAAAGGAGAAATTTTTAAAACTCAAACTATTATTTTACAGACCTCCATGAAAAGAAAGTTTGAAACCTGGATGATATTGATAATTCTCTAGGAAAAAACTAGTTTATCAAAATTGTACCCATTGGAAATAGAAAGATTCACTCATCAGTTTTAAAGGAGCTACCCAATAAAAAAGCAGCAGGCTTTTGCAGATGTTTTTCATCCGAGTTCTACCAAATATAGGGACCATGTACCATCTTACTCAGAATAAGAGAATTATAGAGTAAAACAACACGGATATATCATTTCTCACTTATCAGGTTGACAGGAGTTAAAATTGAGGACAACACTTTCTGTGCATGAAGCTGTGGGGTACTTTCATTCATTGCTCGTGGGGATCTAATTGGTGCAATTATTCTGGAGGGAACTCTGGCAATATCTAAAAAAACTATATGACGCTTCTCTTTTAAACCAGCAATTCCAACTGTAAGAATTTACCTGGAAGATACATCTCCAACAATGCAAAAAATAAACATGCACAAGGTTATTTATGAAGCATTGTTTGCAATGGCAAAGTATATGAAACCACATACACAGGAGAGCTGTTGAGTAATCTATGGCCATTTACACAATGGAGTAATATGCAGCCATTAAAAAAAAAGAATGCAGAAGAGGTCTGTGAATGATTTGGAGTAAGTTCCTAGACAGTTTGTTAAATTTAAAAAACAAAGGGAGAAAGAATAGCTATGGTATGTTTCCTGCTCTGTAAAAATGAAGGCAAATAAGAGATATACATAAAGCAACTTATTTTTCATAAAGAAACATGGAAAGAAAAACTAGAAACTGTAATAGGGTGACCTATTTAGAGTGACCTAATAAAGTGACCCTTTTCTGAGTGCTATTTTTCCTGTAATTTGGACTTCTGGAACCATGTTAATGTTTCACATATGCAATACATTTAAAAACTCAACAAAGATGTTGAAAGAAAGCCTTCAAATGTATACAAAACAAATGAACTTATCTATATTTCAAAGGAATAATAGAACCACATCAAATGGAAAAAAATAAACTCAAGTAATTTTTAAATACTTTTTGACTGTGTATACTCAGGCTGAACACAAAAACTTGTATTTATTTACAATTTATTAAATTTTAGGTGGGAGGTTTGGTGTGACTTAGCAATTCTGAAAGTACTTTTTTACATTCTAGTATATTATAAGATTAAGTAATAAGTAAATATATGATGGAAAATGGGAACACGTTTACTCACTGTTAGAGAAGGTAATTGCAAGTGTGAGTATAGGGGAAGTTGGAATAAACTTTGTGTTATTGGAGCATAATTGGAGGAGTCAGTAAGAACTCATGATATCTATCTATCTATCTATCTATCTATCTATTTTCTCTATTTTTCCTAGCTCTGCCCAAGAGCCGAAAGCAATTACACTGAGCAGCTATGAACACACATATTGCCAAGATCTTGATTTCTAAATATATTTTCCGTTAAAAAGAAAGAAGACTCCTTGGATAAGTAAGTTCATTCCAGATCTGGTACTGGAAAAACACAAGGCAAATCCAGAACATCTTACTATTTAAGAAAGTAAGGAACTGCTAAAAGAATGATGGAAATATTTCAAAAGGATACAGAGCCAGGTGAAGGGACTCCATTGGCAAGGTCTGGAACAATTTGAGACTCAAAGTCAATGCTAGTAATGGATTTTAACCTATTGAAGAAAATCAGAATCCATAAGTTCATACCAATAGAAATGAATAAATGAATGGGAGAATGGAAAAATATTTCTTACAACAGAATACCAATCAATAAATGTAGAAGAAACAATTCCATTCCAAAGGAATAATTCTGTTATTCTTTTGAAAACTGTCATTGGGCAACAATTGTAGTAAAATTGATTTAGCCAAGATTCATCAGTGGCTAAATCTAGTGAGTAAAAGGTTTTTGAGAAACAGGATATTTACATAGTTTCAAACTATCTCCCCATCAAATAGTTACTAATTACAAAAAAAACTGCAACTTTACAGTAGAGAAAACTGTCAGTACACTCCTTAGTCAGTGTGATCAAAGTTAACATCACTAGTTCGGGGACAATTTATCATGTGCCTCGTGATATGATGCCATGAAAATAATACACTATCACTTCTGTGTTACTACTGCTGCAAAAGGATGATTTGAATCAAATTATAAAGGAACATCAGTTATATCCACTCAAGGGAGAGTCTATCAAAAAAGCCAGTTTTAATTGCTTAAACATTTTTTACTGTCATGAAATATAAAGCATGAGGAATTAATATTAAAGGAGACTAAAGACATGGTAATTAAATATAAGGCATGATGATCCTGAATCAGAACTAGGACCAGAAACGTATTTTTGCTTTTGCTATAAAGAACATTATTACAACAGCTGGTCACATTTGAATAAGATGTGTAGATAACAGTACAGAATTCATGTAAACTTTCTGATCTTCAATTGTACTATGGTTACATAAGAGAATGCCTTTGATTTTTAGGAAATACACATGAAGTATTTAGGGATAAAATAAATACTCTCAAATGATTTGGAAAAAGAGAAAAGAATGAAAGAAAAAAATAGTTATATATCAACATATCTGTTATCGGTAAAGGGCATAAGAGAATTCTTTGGATCATTGCACCTTTTCTGTAAATCTGATATTATTTTGAATTTAAAAGTTTTGAAAAATGACCAGAAATGATTGAAAGGTCTTAAAACAACACAGAGGGAAAAGATATTTACTGTGCATATAACTGACAAAGAGCTTGTTTCCAGAATGTATAAAGAGCTCTTTCAAATTAAAAAAAAAAGAAAAACAACATAATAGAAGGGCAAGAAACTTTGAGGCATTTCAAAGAAGAGGATACTCAAATGGCCATTAAAAATATGAAAAAGAACTCAACCTTACTAGTAATGAGAGAAATGAGATGAAAACATTAGATAACTGCACAACCTCTAAAATGGCGGGCTTAACCAATCTCGGGGTAAATGTAGAGCGAGAGGACCTCTCAGATATTGCTGGTGGGTGGAAGTATTGGCAAAAACCACTTTGGAAAACTGACATTATCTCCTAAATCTGATTATATGTGTACCCGATGACAGAGAAATTCCACTTTTAGTTACACACCCTATAGAAGTGCAATTGCCTTTCACCAAAAATGTGTGCAATTCTCCAGCAGAAGACTGGGTAGTCTATGGGATATTCATACAATATAGTACTATGTAGAAACAAAAATAAACAAATACACAGCAATATGGATGAATCTCACAAACATATTTTTAAGTGGAAAAAAAAGCCAGATGTAGAGGAACATATGGTATAAGATTGCATATATGGAAAATACAAACAGAGGCAAATTTAAACTACAGTGACGGAAGTACGGGTTTGCAACACTTTGAGAGGAGGGAGGAGCCACGCAGTGGTTTCTTGGGTGGGGATGGTCTATTTCTAGAACTGGGAGGTGGTTACATGATTATGCTCACTACGTGGTAATTAGTTGAGCTGAAATATTTATGTTCTGACTTCTCATTTTTATGCGTGATATTCAGTAAAAAATTAAGAAACAGGGAAACCAATAAGACACAACAACAACAAAATCGGCAAAAATAATTTTTAAAAAGTGATTCTGCCACAGAGGCGGGAGAGTGCAGATTGTGTAGGTAAAAGGCAGTCACACTCATATTTCTAATACAGCAACAATACCTAAACTCCCACTATATACTAAACAGGAATTCCACCATCCGGTTTTATATCTCATATCCAAAGCCTTCAATTAGTGTAGGAAAGAATTTCGGCATCAAAGAAAAGTATCACGTTAATAAGGACCTCTGACTCGGGTGGGTGGATTACACAGAGACCCCTCATCTACATGGAAAAAAGCTGGAGGAGAGCCAAAATTTCGTAGAATTCATAGGCTTGGCCGTATTTGATTTCTCACATATCGAAATTTGCGGTGGGCAGGTGTTACTTTGGCTTTTGTGACATGCATCAGTATAAATGTTTCCAGAGTCTAACATCATTCTGTGTTTGTCCTCCAGACCAGGAGACACACCCACCCCTGTTCATTGTGAAAACTTTTATTTTAAAACATAGAACAGTCATTTTTCACAGTCAGTGTCTAATTAAATTGAATGACCTATTTCTATGCTTATGTTTCCTTATCCCAGTCTTTTCCTCTGAGTTTCCTTTTCTGTTACAGAGAACATTCTTAATTTGTATTTTTAGTGACCTGTAGCTGGTAAACACTTTTAGTATCTGAAAATCAGAAAATGCCTTTATTTCTCACTCTCATTAGAAGAATGAGCATGTTCAAAGTTCAGAGTTGACAATTGTTTTTCCCTGTTACTTTGAAGATAATGCTTCATTATTGCTGATTAGGACTCAGCTGGCAGCGTGTTCTAGCTCTGTGGTAATCTGTCTTTTTTATGTGTTAGCTTGAAGATGTTCTCTTTATTCTTGATGTTCTGCCATTTCACAGCTGTGTGTGGGGGTGAGATTTTATTTTTATTTGCTCTGGTTAGAACTCAGAGTGAATTGCCTGAAAGATCGTGTCTTTCTACATTTCCAGAAAATTCTCAGTGATTATCCCATGAAATATTTATTTTCTGTTATTTCCTTTCTGCTCTTTTTATTAAATTCCTTAAAAATATATGTGGCCTCTAAATTTATTCTTTATATATCTTAACTGTTCTTTCATTAAAAAAATCTTTGTTTCTCTAGTTTGAGTTTTGAGTAAATCCTGTTTCAGATCACAAATTCAGTTTTTGCATCTATTTTAGGATTCATTCAGTCTTTTGATTTATCAAATTTTAATTTTAAAGTCTATATTTTTATTTCTAAGAAAAAATTTTCTAAGAAAATTTTTTTTCTAAGAAAAAAATATTCTAAGAATATTTCTATATTTTATTTCTAAGACTGTTTTTTTTTTTTTACACTTTTTTTTCCAGTTTACTTCTCATTTTGTTTTGAGTTTTTGGTGATTGTAAAGTCTTGTAACCACCCTCACAAGCAAGATATCAAGCATTTCATTACCCCCAAAAGCTCCCTCTTGTACCTTTGCAGTTAATCCTCCCTAGGCTCCTAGCCTTGGGCAATAGCTCTTCTGCTTTTGCCTTTTCTAGAACTTCAGATAGAAGGAATCCTACATTATGTAGTCTTTTGCTTTTAACTTCCTTCACTTAGTATAACATTTTAATGATTTATCCATGTTGTTGCATGTATTGATGGTTTATTTCTTTTAGCTGTGGTATATCTTTTAGAGTGGTATTCTATGGTATAGATATCAGTTGTTTATTCATTCATTCATTGATGGAATCATGGGATGTTCCCAACTTTTGGCTGTTATAAATAGTAGTACTGCTATGAACATTCACTTATATTTGGTGCAGACATGTTTTCATTTCTCTTGGGTGAATACCTAGGAATGGAATAGTTGAATTATGCAGTAAATATATGTTTAACCTTATAAAACACTGCTAAACTGTTTTCCAAAGTTGCTGTATCATTTTACATTCTAAACAGGATATGAGATTTCCATTTGCTCCACATCCTTGTCAACATTTGATATTCTCAGTCTTTTAAATTTTAGCCACTCTAGTGCCTGTGTATCTCATTGTGGTTCTAATATATATTTTCCTGACAACTAACAATGTTGTACATGTATTAACATATTTATTGGTAATATATGTTCTGGATATAAATTTTTGTCAGGTATATGCTTTTCAAATGTTTTTCTCCACTCTGTGGCTTGTCTTTTCATTTTCTTAATGTTCTTTTAAAGAGCAAAATATGTAAGTTTGATGAAGTTCATTTTACCAATATTTTGCTCTGTGGTTTGACTTTTTGTATCCTGTAATCATCACTGCCTAACACAAAGTCACAATGATTTTCTCCAGTGTATTCTTCTGGAAGTTTTATAATTTATCTGTTACATTTAAGTCTATGGTAAAATTAAGTTTATTTTTAGTGTTTTATGAAGTAAAGATTGAGGTTCATTTATTTTCATACAAATATCCGGTTGTACCAGGAGCAATATGGGTAAAGATTATCCTTTTTGGTCATGAATCACTTGGCCATATAAGCAAAGCTCTATTTCCAGACATTTTCCATTTTGTTCCATTGGTCCAGATGTACGTCAATATATCAGTTCCACATTGCCTTGAATTCTGTACTTAAGTTTTGAAATTACATAGTACAAGTCCTCCACATTTTTCTTCTTTTTAAAAATTAATAATCATATGAAAAGGGCTTAAAATCATATGTCATTAGGGGATTACAAATTAAAACACCAATGAGATACCACTATAGACCTATTTATATTGGCCAAAATCTGGAGCACTGACAACACAAAATGCTGGTGAGGATGTGGAGTGACAGGAACTCTCATTCATTGCTGACAGCAATACAGAATAGTACAGCCACCTTGGAAAAAACTTGGCAGTTTCTTACAAAACTACACATATTCATACCACATGATCCAGCAATTGTGCTCCTTGGTATTTACCCAAAGGAGTTGAAAACATATGTCCACACAAAAACCTACACATGGATGTTTACAGCAGATTTATTCATAATTGCCCAAACTTGGAAGCCACCAAGATGTCTTTTAATAGGTAAATAATTAAACTGTGGTCCATCCAGACAACAGATGGATAATAAATGGAATATTATTCAGTGCTGAAAAGAAATGAGCTATCATTCATGGACAGACAAGTAGGAATCTTAAGTGGATATTACCAAGTGAAAGAAGCCTATTAGAAAAGGCTGCATACTCTGTGATACCAACTCTATGACATTCTGGAAGAGGCAAAACTATGGAGACAGTAAAAGGATCAGGGATTGGTGGGGAGGGATAAATAGGCGAGCAGAGAGGATTTTTAAGGCAGTGAAACTATTCTGTATGACACTATATATAAGGATGAATACAAGTCATCATACATTTATCTAAACTTGTAGAAAGTACAACACCAAGAGTGAAACTTAAAGTATGGACTTTGGGTGAAATTGAAGTGTCAATGTAGGTTCACTGATTGTAACAAATGTACCCTCTGGTGGGGCATGTTGATAGTGGGGGGACTGTGTATGTGTGTGGCAGGGAGGCTGTATAGGAACTCTGTACTTTCTGTTCAATTTTAGTGTGAACTTAAAACTTCTTTTTAAGAAATAAATAAAAAGGGAAAAATATAAAAAAATGTTTTGGCTATTCTAGGTACTTTGAATTTCCATATAAATTTTTATATCAACTTGTCAATTTCTTCAGAAAAACTTGATAGAATTTTGACTGGGATTGCATTAAATCTATGTGTCAATTTGAAAAGAATTGATATTGCAACCATATTAAGTCTTCCAATTCATGAATATGGTATCTCCCTCCATTTATTCAGGACTTTTAAAATTTTTCTAAAGAATGAACTTTTTTTCCTCTATGGCTATTTTTCATTATCTTCTCTTGTTTTTGTTATTAATTAATCCATGCTCTTATTTTTTAAAAAATTTCTTTATTTCTACTTACTTTGACTTTAATTTCTCTTCTTTTTCCAACTTCTTAAGATGGAAGTTTAAATCATTGATTTTAGATCTTCCTATATAAGCACAATTTTCTTCTAAGCTTTTTTTTAAAGATGTATTACATAAACTTTGTGTGATATATTTCATTATTATTTAGTTAAAAATATTGTGTAATTCCCTTTATGTTTTCTATCTTGATCAATGGATTATTTAGAAGTATGTTGCTTAACTTCCAAATAGTTGGGATTTTCTATATCTTATAGTTATTGGTTTTTAATTCTGTTGTGGAAAGAGAATATATCCTGTAAGATTTCAGTCTTTATGAATTTATTTAGACCTCTTTTATGGCCCACTCTGTTGAACTTAACCATGCACAATGAAAAATGTGCATTTTGCTGTTAGATGTGATATTCTACAAATATTAGGAAGGCTAATGTGCTGACAGTCTTGGGCAGTGCATTCAGGATATCCTTTTTTATGACATGCATAGTATAGAATTGTTCTCTGTGGGAAGACCAGCCTAGTTGAATCTCACTCATCTGATATCTGTTGATTGTCTTCTTTTCCTTTTAAAAAAATAATTCATCCTATATTCCTGATTCTTTGTTGGGTAATTTTGGTTTTTATCTTAAATATCATGACTGTTAAGCTGTGGAGAGTTGGAAATATGTTATTTTTCTCTGATAAGTGTAGTTTCTTTTGTTGTAGCCAGGAATTAACTTGGTCGCATTCTCTTTCTTGTGCGGTATTTTCATTCTGTTCCCTGTGTATGTCAGGGGTCAGAAAGAGATGTGGGCAGGAAGAAATGACAGATCTCCTTTCTGACAATTTGCCTTCCAGGCTTCCACAGTCTACCTCCCTCTTCCATCAGCCATGGATGTCCACACTCAGCTCTCTTGTTCACTGGGCTACTCAGACTCTGGTTTTCCCCCTGTACTTCTGCCACCTTATGCCATCCTGCCTGTGAATGCAGGGGACACACAAGAGGGTGGGCTCCCCACTGGAATCCACCAGTTTCTGTTCCATCTCCAGGGCCTCCAGGTGCAGAGTAGACAATTGTCTTCTGGGAGAAAGTCGGTCCCTGGGATTTTCCTCAGTTATAATAGGTCTTGGAAGTGCTCTCTGTCTTTACTTCACAATTCACTGTTCACTTGATATTTGATGTTTGCTTTTCCTTCACTTAACTCTTGGAGCATCATATGCATATTCACAATATATTCTTTATTAAACCATTTGAAAATTAAAAAATTTTCCTCTTTTTTTTTAGTATTACATTTCTTTATTTTGGTTTGGAGCCTCATTTGAGTAGGAGATATTTATTCCTTCCTTTTTCATGCTTACTTTCTTCTCAAAGATATTGTTGTTGATTTTATCTGTCACCCACATGTCCCTAGAAGAGACCAGGTCACATATAGGTTTGGAGCTGTGTCTCCATGATATGTGGGTAACACACACCAGCCAGCGTGTTTGGGCTCTGATGTGCAGTGTGCGTGCTGTCCTGGGCAGTGAGTTCCAGTACTGAGCCTGACTCTGGTCTCTGTCCTCAGGGAGGGATTTTCTTCTTTATTATCCAACAGGCACCAAACTTTTGGTCAGCATGGCCTGTCTGTAGGCTCACAACCCATCAGACTAATGGGCTGCATACTCTTTCCTGCATTACTACTGTTTCATTTCTGTTCCATAGGAAGGTTTATCACATTTTTGAGCCCAGCTATGTTTTTTTAAATTGTCTCTTTCTATATGCTATTCCTCATGTAGGAGTGGTACATTGACTGTTTAAATCTCTTGCATTATGGTGGTTGCCTGGGGTTTGGTAGAGGGAGGGAATGGGAATTTATTGTTTAATGGAGATGGAGCTTCAGGTTGGGAAAGGGGAAAATGTACTGGAGATGGATGGTGGTGATGGACACACAACAACGCGAGTGTATTTTACGCCACAGAACTCTACAATTAACAATGGTTAAAATGGTAAATGACATGTCATGCATATTTTACCACGATAAAAAAATGAAAAGAGTTGAATTTAATTATGACATGGCCCTAAAATGGTTACCAATGTTGTATTGAAAACTGAACACATTTTAAAAATTATGGAGTTTAATTAAGCAAGGAAATATATTCCTATTAAAAATGCTAGTAAACCTGAAACCATATTTACTGCATGATCTAGAGCAGAAATAATCTACATTTTTTCTCATCAGTGTGAAGGACAAAATGTCAAAAAAAAACAACTGGGACTGAACACAGGTCTCTGGAGACCTCACACATGTTTACAGTCATCAGTTTTCACCCTTTGAGTGTGTATTTTCAAGCAGTTACTAATCCACATAACAGGGCCATCTCCAGGCCATTCACTCCAGTTGTGTCTATAGAGGTATGATGTACTTGTTCCAGGGTCTTCCTGAAATCCTGGTACACAGACCCATTGACCATCCAGGGGGCGATATCCAAAAAGTCATCACTATTATTGAACCTAATGATTCTCGTTCCATTCTCTGTGCCCAGTTTTGGTCAGCACACTTTTACTAAATGTCTCTGATGTGTAGGTCATTGCAGTGATTGCCAGGAAGACAAAATAATCCCTGCCTTCAAGGGGTTTGTAGTGTGTGTATTGAGCACATAAACTATACTTACGTGATTAATTTTGTAATCTTGGTAAGATGCACTTTAATGTCACCAACTAATGTTTGGGACTTTCTTCTACTTTCGTTTTTGTGTGTGTATGTGGTTGAAAATTTGCGATTCTCAAACTGTCCACATAGAGCACATCCCCTTACATCGCGTAGACCAGACCAAGGGGCTCAAGGATGTCCTGCCCTCTCAGTGCCCTGGGCCAGATGACTCGCCCACTCTCCCTTTACCATCTCCTCACTTAATCTGGATTTCCTTCTGCCCATTGTATTTCCACCCTGTCTGAAGATCTGAGTCCTAGACGGAGAAGTTGGATGCAGGGAGAAGTTGGATGCAGAGAGGAGTAGAACAATTTTCTCTATCGTTTATTAACATCTTTATGCTCAGTCCATCAACTTGTCCATCCCTTTCATTTTCTTTGTCTTAAATTTAACTGAAAACCACCCCATCCAACTATCCTAAGTATTTTTATGAGCATCAGTCCATCTTTGGCTTTAGAATCTCTATTCACGTTTTCCCCATGCCTCTGCCCTTTAGAAGAGAAAGCACACCAGAATAGAGATGTGGATTCTACTCTTGGCTATGCCATTTATTTGTCGTGTGAATGTGAAAGTTTCATCAATCTTTTTGACCCTCTGGTTTCTCCTCTGTAACGTGAGGATCGTAATAATTATGCTGGCTACCTGGTGGTGTCAGCTTGAGAGTCAAACAAATGTGAAAACGTGCTTTGAAAACCACAAAGAAGTACAAAACTGTTGCATGTTGTTTTAGTAAAATACCATCATTTAAGTTTTTTAACTCAAAGTTGGCATTCATAGCAGCATGTCTGGTAAATAAATGAGTTTGAATCTAATTAAAAGGTAACGTTCTGCTATTTTGATTCCTCTTTAAAATCATGAAGGCAGGTGTCTCCGCTGGCATCCTTGGCTCGACTTTGAGAGCTTGTTTATACAGTGCTTCGTCAGGGACCATCTTGAAGACAATACCACGGGAATTGACGTGAATCCCTGGAAAATGCCATGTTAGGAAAAATAGGCAAGGACATTTCCCCAGTTTTATTTGCTTTATTTTTGCCCCTTTGACAAATGAGTCAGAGATTAGTAAATATAAAGTTCAGCCCATGTGATTTATTTTAAAAGAACATCACAGGTCCCATATCCATGACATTGAAAAGCATCTGTCTTTTCATCTTCAGAAACAGGAGCCGAGCATCACCTCCTCCTCAGGAAGAGGGCACTTCCAGACAAGAGAGGCCGCATCCCCAACCCCCTGACCTGCACCAAGACCTACACAACCATGTCGATGTTTCTATGCTTAATTCTGTTGTGAGTTAAATTCTCAGCTGATTCAGACAATTCCTTTGGTTTGTTATCTCCATTTCACCTGCAACAGGCATCCTATAGAAATAATTCCACAGGTCTCCTACTGGCTTAATCTATCTAATAATTCCTATGCAAGTGTCACTCTATCCCATTTCTAAAGATATGGCTTCTGTTTATTTTGCTTCTCTTTTGTTGTACAAGAATCTGTCCCTCACGGTAAAGGCAAGTTAGTGAAAACTTGATGGGGAGAGAATTTGCAACTGACATTCTTAAAAGCCAGAGAAAAAATAAAGTCCATAAATATTAACTATGTTCACTAAGAAAACAGAATGAGGAAAAGGATGACAAACGATAGTTCCCATTTTAAATGAGTAACAAGCAGTTTTGTAAAATTACTTTCTCACCAATCCTTACTTGCCAGCAATGCTGCAAACCCTGTCCCAGGGATTTCAATAAGATGTTTGTCTCTAGTTTTGCTCTGATGCAGGTGATGATGCATGGTTAGAGACATTCTTGCTTATGTGTATGGTCCAGCAGCAAAACATCCAATATCTTTCTGGTGTTGTGAGTCAGAATTATTGAATCCTGGTCCTGGGGCCCTTCTGGAGGCCTGGTGTTTGCATATTTGATGTGGGAATGGCCTTGAGTGTTTCCCAATGCTCTCAGCCTTGCTTTGTGGGTGCTTCTTAATCTCCACGTTCTAGAGGTGACAACATGGTGTCCTGACAGCTGCACCCACCGCTGCACTTCCTTAGCCAAGGGCTTAATAGCCTTAGTTTACTTTTTTTAAAATTTTATTGAAGTATAGTTGCTTTACAATGTTGTATTAATGTCTTCTGTACAGCAAAGTGACTCAATTATATATATATATATATATATATATATATATATTCTTTTTCATATTCTTTTCCATTATGGTTTGTTACAGAATATTGAATGTAGTTCCCTGAGCTATACAGTAGGACCTTGTTGTTTTTCCATCCTATATATAATAGTTTGCCTCTGCTAATCCTAAAATCCCATTCCTATGGAAAACAGTATGGAGGTTCCTCAAAAAACTAAAATTAGAGCTACCATATGATCCAGCAATCCCACTCCTGGGGATATATCTGGAAAAAAACACAGTTCAAAAAGATACACCCACCCTTATGTTCATAGTAGTATTATTCACAATAGCCAAGACATGGAAGCTAAATGTCTATTGACAGAGGAATGGATAAAGAAGATGTGGTACATATATACCATGGAATATTACTCAGCCATATGAATGCATGAAATAATGCCACTTGCAGCAACATGGATGGACCTAGAGATGATCACACTAAGCGAGGTAAGTCAGCCTTAGTTTTCTAACCAGTAGAGTGGAGGAAATGACAGGCTCCTTTTGGGTGATGAGCATGGTGTGCTCCCAGGGCTCCAGCCAGGCTCTGGTAATGATTCATCATAATGAGCAGCCTGGTGTAGCCTCAGTTCTGTGGGAAAGCATCTCATGTAATCATCTCAGCTATTTTCCTCTGCTAGAAAAAAAAAGTGTAATCCAAGAGCTGCGCCTTCTTGCCTGCATTTTCATTGATCTCTTCTAAGCTCATTTCTAACGTCTCTTGCCTGGGGCTCCGCTGCTTTTGCCTCCCAACCCCAGTCCCCCCTCCTGGTAGCAGTGAGTCACACTGTGTATATTGGGGCTGAAATTCTTGGGCTTATGAAAAAGTGTTACAGAAATAGGTCCCTGGGCACTGGCATTTCTTGGAGAATTTCATGTTTGTGTTTATTTTTTCTGTCCTAAGTAAGGTAAGATTCTTTCAGCTCTGTGTAACAGAAAACCTCAACTGAACTTGCTTAAACAAAGGGGATTTATTATTTTATCTGACAAGAGAGGAGGGGGCAGGAGGGCCTCAGGGTTGACTAGTTCAGGGACTTAATAACTTCATCAAAGGACCTTGATACAATGCCACGCTTCCCCAGGTAAATGACCTCCTGGGCTTTTAAGCCATCTCTGATTCCATCCCCTGGGGAGCTTTATTTCCACGTGTCGTGCCTGGGACCGCAGTCTATCCATCTAGAGCTCTGTATTTGGATTATTCGATTGTTTATCTTGCTGGTTCAGTGGTGATCCTTATGAGGTCATAATCCATGTCCCATTCAGATGTAAAGTCACAAGTCCCCTGCAAAACACAAAGCACAGACTGAGCGCCCCATAAATCCTTTCTTACGGGAAGCAAGGGAGAAAGGCAGGTGACAGAACTTCTGTTTAATATTTGGGATTGAGCGACTGGTCCCTTTGAGACATTAATGTGATTCGGGGCCCTGTGCAAACTGGAAACAGCTACACAAGAGACCCTCTGCCTCTGGTTTAGGATCTCACTCCTAGATACAGACTGAATGGCCGTGTCCCCCCCAAATTCGTGAGGTGAAACCTGGCCCCCAAGGCGATGGTCTTTGGAGGTGGGGCTTTAGGGAACAGCTTAAGTCATGAGGGTGGAGCCGTCCTGCTGGCATTACTGTCCTCATAAAAGAAACTCTAGAAGCCCTTCCCCCTCCCACCATGTGACAGCACAGTGAGAAGACAGCCGTCTGTGAACCAGGAAGGGGGCCTCACCAGACACCAGGTCTGCTGGGGTCTTGATCTTGGACTTCCAGCCTCCAGAGCTCTGAGACGAAAATGTCTGTTGTTTGTAAGCCCCGGTCCAGGGTACTCTGTTCTAGCAGCCTGGAAGGACTGCAGGACTCCCTGAACCCTGCCCCAGAATGACTCCTGTGCCGAGGCCCAGACGCCTAAGTCTAGGCTAGGTGTTGGGAGGTGGAAGGAACACGGTCCCCTCGTGCAGCTCCTCAGCAGAAGATGTGGCTCCAGGATTGTCCTTGGAGGGGCTGTGGGCACCAGCGGCCCCTCGGAGTACAGTCCCGCCAGGACAAGGAGAGCGATTTCCTTAATGCTTATCGTACAACACTGTCTGTGACCATACGCATCTCCATCCTTTCCCCTGTGGGAGGAAGCGGTAGGGCGGAAGGACCACGGAGGGTGAAGTCAGGCGTATGTGATGGGAAATCCCATCTTGCGCGGGAAACTGGCGAGTCATGTCATCTCTCTGAGCCTCAGGTTCCTCCTCTGTCCCAAGAGCAGCCGCGCTGAGGTCGGGTCTGTGGTCACTGGGCTGCCGTGCTGGAGCCCCGTGTGCTCTCTGTGAATCTCGGTCTCCCGCTTCCTAACAGCGAAAGGAGGGTTACCCTTTATTTAGGCCACACTACTTCTCTCAGACCCATCAGCCTTGATCCCTGCTTTGACCCTTAGAATTCACAAATCTGGTACGAGTTTGCATAATTCACGTGGAAGGTGAGAATGAGGGGAAAAAAACACCGAAAACTTTGTTGGCAACAAACCCATCAATTTCCATCCTGGTTTGTGTCTGTGGGGGAATGATGACAGTGGGAGAAAGGTCAAGGTCGCTGAGCAATGAGGGGAAGCTTTGCAGGACAATCGAGCAGAAAGGACCCTCCTCCTCTGTGGCTAACAGGGGCCCCAGGCCCTTTCGCACAGAGGAGAGCCGGTCATAGAGCATTTTTGCAGGATGTGTTCACAGAGGGGGTCCCTTTGGCCAAGTCACAAATCCAAGGCATGTTTGCACCATGTGGGGTGGAAAAGACCATCCAGGGTGATGGGGGTAACAGGAGACCTATGTGGTCTCCAGTGCTGTGCGTTCAGTGGGGCCTGGGGTGGGCAGAGGCTGGCTGAGCCCGGCACCAACACGGGAGGGCAGCAGGTGGGTCTCAGACATCGATATGGGGACCAGGTAGGACACGGGTGACACTTGAATGGCAGGGCTGGAGCCAGGCCTGTCTGACCGGTCAGCGTGGGAGGGAAAGCCTGTGTCCTTTTGTCCTTAGTGAAGTGTGGCCTAGAGTTTTCCAACGGTCTCTTCATCTGACTTTATTTGGAGTTGAAAGCAAACTGAGGTGTGGCTGAGGAGCCAGGCCTGTCCCCTGAGGCCCTGATGACATTGGGGTGCTGTCCTGGGAACTTGGGGACCCACAGAGAACCTGCACATGGCTGAATGGGCCCTGCTGGGGCCTCGCCGGGGCCTCGCCCCGCTATCCACACCTGCATGAGCCTGCGGTCTCTGGCAGTGGCTTTGGTCACTAAGGAGATGCTGTCACCGCCTGGGGTGTGGTGACCTTCCCTACCTCCAGATTCCCAAAGCCAGGGGTGGTGTCAATGGTAACAATCACAGGTGGTGATTCCCTGGCTTTTACAGCTGCTGGACACAGTGTCTAAGCTCTTGTCACCATCTCGCAGTCAGATAAGTGCTGTTATTACCCCACTTTGCAGTTGAGAAAGTTGAGGTTGCAGGAGGTCAGCCAATGGCCCGAGTTCCCACAGATGGTCAAACCAGCAAAGCCAGTCTGTCCCCTTCCGTAGTTTTAACCCTGGCCGCCCACTCGGATCACCTGAAGAGAGTAAGCCCTTCACCTGGTCCCCCTCTGGCTCCACAAACCTTGACCTGGGTGGGAGGTGCCCTAGCTCTGCCATGCAGCCTGGAGCAGCCCTGCCTGCCTGGTGCCCGGGCCCCTTCCGGGCTGGCTCTCACAGCGGTCAATGTCAAAGCCACAGGGCAGGGTCAGCACCCTTGGCTGCATTTTTCTTCAGTTAGGAGAGTTTTTTCTAGGCAATTGCAAGCATCAGGCAGGAAGAAAGGCAATCACTGTCTTTCTAAATCATTTTTCACATCCATTGCAAATGCTTTTCTGCTTTCTTCAGAAATGTCCTTTCATCTTCCCATTTTTTCCAAGGTTGTTGATCTTTTCTCCAATTCACTGGCGCTTCGCCCTTCATTCTACCTTCAGAGTTTATCTATTCAAGACTCGCGTACTGTTTCATGAAACAAACCATGTCTCATTTTCCATTAAATATTAATATCAGTATAATAGACCTGAGCCATAAGAGTTTTTAATCATCTCACTTTTGATCATTAAATCCCATTTCAGTTCATTTGTGATGTCAGTAATATGAATTATAAAAGGTTCACTGCCCAGGCTTTAGCATCACAAGAAAATTACCTTCTGCCGTGATTTCATCTCCTGATTTCCCTATATGTTTACCCAGAGCATAGATAAATAGATCTGAGTCCAGATTTTTAGACAAGGTGCTATTATTAGGATGTATGAAAATCCATCTTTGCAGCCTCTAACTGGTTACAAAATGCAAGATGTGGGCTGAGGCTGACTATTGGAAACTAGAGATCATATTTCTATCAAAGCAGGGTGATTTTCCCTCCATAGGAGAAAGGAGTTGAAAAATCCCAAAGTTTCCCTATCAGACAGCATGTGAAACAGAAAAGTGAAAACCAGGAGAGAATCAGAAGACAATTTTTGTGGTAAAAAGGTGGGAAGCTCTGAAAATAATCTCTGAAAAGCCATTGTGGATTGATTCATGAGAAACCCACCTGGAGATTTAAACAGTAATTTCAACCCAGTCTTTGATGTGGGGTTCACTTCACATAACAAGGTGCCAGGTTTATTCAGGTGCTGTTCGTGTTATAAAGAGAACTCTGAGTGTTCAGGGGTCAAAACAAAGCTTCGAAACAACTGGTCTGTTCCTGAAATCTTCCGATCGCAAGTAAACAGCAGTGTAAAGGTCTTACCGACAAATGACATCAAACTCCGACCGACTGAACGATGCCATGGCAGCTGAGCTGGGAGATGGTGGTCTGTGCAGGGCAGTGTCAGAGTCCGACGACACATACTTTAAAATATGTCGGAACTGATGAGATTCAGTGGTGGTCATGGTGGCACAGCAGTGTGAATGCATTTAATGCCACTGAACTGTACACTGAAAAATGATTAAGATGGTATATTTCACGTGTGTTTTTTAGCACAACAAAAAATTTGGAAAAAATACATGGAAGATAACAAAAAGGAAAACTGAAAGGTATAATATTTTGTAATGACAGGTGTGTGAGGTCTGGGACATAAAGGTTAAATCTATGAAAAGGCAAATATCATGAAGTAGAAAGCAACATAGCATTGAATTTTTAAGATGAAAGTTCAAAACCATTTCAAGCTCTGTCAACCCATGTGGGGTTTGATTTCAATTTAGTTCAGAGTCTTGGGTACCCATTCATTTGCTGCTTTCTAAGTTTGTTTTTTTGTTTTTATCAAGACTGTGTATGCATATGGTTTAAACACTATGATCCTTCTACAAGACTTCCTACACAAATTATGAGTATGTTCACTGTCTCTGCTGCCATCGTTTCTTCCTCCCTGCAGGAAATGACCTTTAAATTCTCCACCAATTTTTTAAATATATACATTCATGTCTGTAAATAACGGCACACACTGCTGCTTGCTGACTTCGGCCTTAGATGTCATCTACTAGTTTCCCACCACGGAAGATGAGGACTTAGCTTACTTCTCAGCCTAGAGCCCCATACGTATAAGTTCCTATGCCTCTCTCCACCCAACATCTACATCATCACTTTAGTTGGATAAGTATTTAGTGGTCCCACTATCACGATTTTATAACTGTTATGGACAGCTGAGCTGTGTAGTACACACTAATCACTTTTCCTTTCCTTATTCTTGTTTACTGGAGTTACTGCTTTTCTTGTCTAGTTTGCCCCTGGACTGCTCCAATGTGCATTGATCAATGGCTACATTTATTACACAGACTCCATCTTGGGATTTCCCTTTCCCATATTCCGAGGATTCCCATTTTTTTCTCTCCTGTCCCTCATGCCCTCCTCTTTCTTGGTTGAGTCCAAAGCTCAGAAAACTATGGCCCCCAGACTTAGGTTTTTTTGTTCGTTTGTTTGTAAATCAAGTTTTTCTGGGGCACAACCATGCCCATTTACCTGTGTGTTGTCCATGGCTGCTTTCAGGCTATAATGATAGTCGAGTGTGGAGACAGACAACACAGCCTCAAAGTCTAAGATATTTACTATCTGGTCCTTAACAAAAAAGTTTGCCAGACCTTCATTTACTCTATCCTTGTGTCAACGTACCTCATCTATTTCCAAAAGGTTACAGGGAAGAATATAAAGATGTTTGAGACTTTGTAGGCCTGAAATATCTTATTTTCTATTTTCAACGACAGTTGACTCTTGAACAACATGGATTTGAGCTGCCCAGGCCAACTTATATGCAGATGTTTTTTCCATATATATAGTGCCTGTATTTTCATTGTACAGATCTTTAAATGAACGAAGCGTGGGGAATAGTTTGTGTTCCATGAGAGATCACAATACGTGGACTCAAAAGAACTAGGGTTTGAGTCCCGATTCCATCCAGACTGTATCAGCTTCCTGCCTTTAGATGAATCATTTATCAATTTCTCGGTTTTAGAGGCAGAGATAGCAGTTGCCAGATTCCTTGACTGTTTGGGGGTAGGTGGGAGCCCCTAACCCCTGCAGTGTTCAAGGGACAACTGTACAATTGCTGGGTTGGCTGGATAGAGAATTCTAGTTAAAAAAAATAATTTATCTCAGGAACCTTCAATAAACATTTTATTGAAGTAATTATACAGTAAAATATAACAAATATTTATAAAACATTCACACTTACGTAGCCATCATTCAGATCAAGATCTAGAATATTCCCAGGACCCAGGAGCCATCCTACAGTCCCCACCATGTCATTACCCTCCCCTCAAAGGTGACCTTTATTCTGACTTTGTCACTGTAATGTTGTTTTGCCTCTTATAGAAACTTGTATTGATGGAATCACACAGTATTTTGTGTCTGTCTTCATTTTCTGAATAAAACATTTGTTAGATTCATCCTCGTGGTTGTACTGTGCTTGCTCTATGCTGTACAGCATTTCATTGTATGAATAAATCAGACTTTATTTTTCCATTCTATTTTTGATGGACATCTGGGTTGTTTCCAGTTTGGGGCTATAATGAATAGAGCTGTTATAAGCATTCTTGGATGTGACTGAGTGAATTTTCAGGCATTTTTATTAGGTACCTAACAGGAATTTCTGAGGGACAGGGTCACACTTACACAGCTTAGTGGATGCTGCTAAATTGTCTTCCAAAGTGATAGTTCAAATTTATATGTCCATCAGCAACTTATGAGCCTTCCAGTTGATCTACATCCTCCCAACACTAGAGATGGTCTTTAAAAGATTTTATTCATTCTGATGGGTGTGTTTTGTATCTTGTTGGTTTTATTTTGCATTTTTCTGCTGGTCAGTAATGTTGAGTTCCTTAGCATATGCTATTGATCATTTGGATATCCTTTTTTGTGAAGGATCTAGACAGTATTTGCCCATTTTTAACTGAGTTATTTATCTTTTTTTGTTGATTTGGGGTGATGCATTGAAATGACATATTTGTTGGAAATTAGGTGGCCGTATTTATGTGTGGGTCTGTTCCACTGGTTTGGTTTTCTATCTTTGCATCAGTATCACAATATTTTAACCAATACAGCTTTAGACAAGTCTTTCTAGCTGGTGGTGTAAGTGCTCCAACGTCATCTTCTTCAGAACTATCTTTGTTATTTCCATTCCTTTGAATTTTAGAATAGCCTTATCAGTTTCCACCAAAAGTCCACTGGGATACCAGTTGAGATTTCACTGAATATATAGATCACTTCGAGGAGAATTGATTTCTGTTTTAGTCTCCCAGTCCTTATGATTTGTGAAGTCTGTATTTCCTAATTATCCTGCTTGTTAAAATTTGTATCCCCAAATCGATACCTGTGGCATTTGGGGGTCGTTGTGGGTATGATTAGAGTGGTGACGATTTCAGGTCGCCTGGTGGACATGTTTGCAGCTGAGATAGAGCAAGGCGAACCCCGCTTTCTTGTTTCAGCTCTCACACTAGTGGTAAACAAGCGTCCTTTTCACGGTTAATTTAGTGCCACAGTTTTCGAAGTTTTGTGCCTTTTGTTGGTGATTTTTCTGTTTAAAATGAGGTGATGCCTAGGGATGCTCCGCACAAGAAGGTTATGATGTGCCTTGTGGATAAAATACACGTGTTAGAGAAGCTGTGTTTAGTCATGGATTATAATGGTGTTGGTCGGGAGTTCGATGTTAACGAATCAATAGCATACATGAAATAAGGTGCTTGTCAAAATGTTGTGACCAGAGGTTTGCAGGAATCTAACCTCAGGTTTCCCCGGGGAGCAACGGTCAGTATTCACTGATCCAGTGTTTGCAAACATCATAGAACATAAGTACTGCGAACAGCAGGAATCGGTTGTATTTCCCAATGTAAATTTAACTTTTTGACTTAAAAAAAAAACTGAAGTATGGTCGATTTACCATAATATATTAGTTTCAGGCGTACAACATAGTGATTCAATATTTTTATAGATTATACTCCATTTAAAGTTATTAGAAAATAATGGGTATAATTCCCCGTGCTGTGCAATACATCCTTTTTGCTTACCTATTTTATACATAGTAGTTTATATCTCTTCATCCTCTATCCTCATCTTTCCCCTCCTCCCTTCCCTGTCCCTACTGGTGACCACTGGTTTGCTCTATGTATCTGTGGGTCTGTCTCTGTTTTGTTATATACATTCATTTGCTTTATTTTTTAGATTCCACATGTAAGTGATATCACAGAGTATTTGTCTTTCTCTGACTTATTTCTAAGCATAATACCCTATAGGTCCATCCATGTTGCTGAAAACGGCAGAATTTCTTTCTTTTTTAGAGCTGGGTAATATTCCATTGTATGTATGTACCACATCTTCTTTATCCATTCCTCTGTTGGTGGACACTTAGGTTGCTTCCATGTCCTGGATTATTTCCCCCTGTAAATCTGGATCTTTAGTTTTTCTTGGCAAACTTGAGTCTGTTTCTGTGTAGAGGTTTGCACATGTTTTGTTAATGTTTGAGTTTTTTGGATGCTATGTGAAATATAACTTTCTATTTGTTTGTGACTAGTATATAGAAAATAATTCACTTTTGTATAATGATACTGTATCCAGTGACCTTAATGAATTTGCTTATTAATTCTAATAGTTTGTAGATTATTTTCAATTTTTCCCCATATACCATTATATCATCGGTGAATAATTGCAGTTTTACTTCTCTTTTTTTCCCTCAATTTTCATCTTTTAATTTTTCTGGCCTTTATCACTCTGGCTATGACTGCCTATAAAGTATCAAATCTAAGTGGGGACAGTGGATGTGGTGGTTAGTTTTATATGTCAACTTGGCTGGGCCATGATACCCAGTTTTCGGTCAAATATCAGTCTAGATGTTACCGTGAAGGTAGTTTTTAGATGTGATTACCATTTAAATCAGCAGACTCTGAGTAAAGCAGATGACCCTCCACAATGTGGGTGAGCCTCATCCAATCAGTTAACAGATAAAGGTCATAAGAGAAAAACAATGAGGTCCTCTAAGAAGCGGGGATCTGCCTGCAGCCTTCCCTCAGAGTAACATCAGTTCTCCCCTGCGTCTCCATCCTGGGGAGATGCTCTGCAGATTTCAGACTTGCAACCCCACAATCTTGTGGGCCAATTCCTTAAAATTCATCTCTCTTTCTACCAAAAATATTAATGTTTTGGTAGGTGCCATTCATCAGATTTAGGAAGTTCATTCTATTCCTAGTTTACTGATTTTTAAAAAATTATTAATAGGTATTAAATATTAGCAAAACCTTTTGTTTACTATCAGTTGTGAAGCCTGTATGATTTTTTTCCTCTGTCCTGTTAATGTGGTAAATTACAATACTGATTTTCAAATGTGAAAACAAGTTTGCAGTCCTGGAAACTTATTCATGATCTTTTAAATGTATTGGCAGTTTTGATATTTTGCATCTCTGTTCATGAAAAGGATTGGCCATTTGTTGTAATGTCCTTGTCTGGATTTGTTATCAACATTATAGACTCAGAAAATGAGTTGTTAATTATTCACTCCTTTTCTACTCTCTGGAAGAGTCTGTGAAGATAGTTGTACATATTACTTCCTATTATTTTAATGCCTGTGGAATCTTTATTTCAGTGTCTCTTTTAAATAGGAATGTTGATAACTTGTATTTAATTTTTTCTTGACAAGTCTTGCTAAAGGATACCAATTACATTAGTCTTGTCTTAGATCATTCAGTCTGCTATAATACAATACCACAGACTGGGTGGCTTAGAAACAGGAGAAACTTATTTCTCACAGCTCTTGATGCTGGCAAGTCCAAGATCAATGTGCCAGCAGAGTTGGTGTCTGGTAGTTTCCTTGTTCATACGTCTGTCTTTTCACGGTGCCCTCGCCTGTTGTAAGGGGTAAGCAAGATCTTTGAGTTTAATTTGAGGGAAGAGAGATGTTAGATCATTGATTTTCAGTCTGACTTCTTTTTAGCCCCCTCCTTTTTTATACCCTATTAAGATTATTGATTTCCCTTTAAAATTGCATTAGCAATATCCCACAAGTTTTGATACATTATAATTTTATTACTATCTAGTTCAATACATTTTCTAATTTTCATTTTGATTTCCTCTTTAATCCATGGGATATAAAGAAGTGTATTGCTTAATTGTGAAATCTTTGGGAATTTTTCTAGTTTTTAAAAAAATTTTTGATATCTAGCTTAATTCTACTGTGGTCAATCTATACTGTAGTCTTCTAAGGTTTGGTGTATCTTTTATATTAGTTAATGTTCTGTGTGTACTTGAAAAGAATGTGTATTTTGCAGTTTGAGGCTAGAGTGCTTCATGTATGTCAAATAGATCAAGATTGTCAAATTGATCAAGTATTAAGAGCTACTATGCCATATTGATTTTTGTGTTTGTTTTTTCTACAATTTACTGAGAAGATGTGTTTAAAATCTCCAAAGGTGATTGTGATTTCTTCTTTTAGTACTATTATTTTTTGATTTATATATTTTGATCCTATTAGGTACATACACATTTAGAATTGTTCTACATTTGTAAGCTTTTAAAAATTTCTTTAATACTTAGGTATAGAAGCCTGCATTGTGTGAAATTAGCATAGATATACCATCTTGCTTTACCTAGCATTTGTACAACATGTCTTTTTCTTTCTTTTACTTTTAGCCTTTCTTATAATTTAAGGTGTGTCTTCTGATACTATCATAGGTTTTTTAAAAATCCAGTCTGACAATCTTATTATTTTATTTGTAGCAATTGTTCCACTTATATTTAATGTAATTCCTAATATATTTGGGTTTTAATCTAACATTTTATTAATCATTTCTGCTTTTTCTGTACAACCTCTTCTATTCTTCTCACTGCTGCTTCACATTAGCTATCAATTTTACACTTGGTAGGGTATGTATGACCATGCTACTCTCTCACTTCGTCCCAGCTTACCCTTCCCCCTCCCTGTGTCCTCAAGTCTATTCTCTACATCAGCATCTTTATTCCTGTCCTGCCCCTAGGTTCTTCAGAACCATTTTGTTTGTTGTTTTAGATTCCATATATATGTGTTAGCATACGGTATTTGTTTTTTTCTTTCTGACTTACTTCACTCTGTATGATACTCTCTAGGTCCATCCACCTCACTACAAATAACTTAATTTCATTTCTTTTTATGGCTGAGTAATATTCCATTGTATATATGTGCCACATCTTCTTTATCCATTCATCTGTCGATGGACACTTAGGTTGCTTCCACATCCTGGCTATTGTAAATGAGCCTGCAATGTGCAGGCTGCAATGAGCACTGTGGTACATGACTCTTTGAATTATGGTTTTCTCAAGATATATGTCCAGTAGTGGGATTGCTGGGTCATATGGCAGTTCTATGTTTAGTTTTTTAAGGAACCTCCATAGTGGCTGTATCAATTTACATCCCCACCAACAGTGCAAGAGAGTTCCCGTTTCTCCACACTTTCTCCAGCATTTATTGTTTGTAGATTTTTTGATGATGCCCATTCTGACCTGTGTGAGATGATATCTCAATGTAGTTTTGATTTGCATTTCTCTAATGATTAATGATGTTGAGAATTCTTTCATGTGTTTGTTGGCAATCTGTATATCTTCTTTGGGGAAATGTCTATTTAGGTCTTCTGCCCATTTTTGGATTGAGTTGTTTTCTTAGTTTCATATTGAGCTGCATGAGCTGCCTGTATATTTTGGAGATTAATCCTCTGTCAGTTTCTTTGTTTGCAAATATTTTATCCCATTCTGAGGGATGTCTTTTCATCTTGTTTATGGTTTTCGTTGTTGTGCAAAAGCATTTAAGTTTAATTAGGTGCCATTTGTTTATTTTTGGTTTTTTTCCCATTTCCCTAGGAGGTGGGTCAAAAAGGACCTTGCTCTTATGTATGTCATAGAGTGTTCTGCCTATGTTTTTGTCTAAGAGTTTTATAGTGTCTGGCCCTACATTTACGTCTCTAATCCATTTTGAGTTTATTGCTGTGTATGGTGTTAGGGAGTGTCCTAATTTCATTCTTTTACATGTAGCTGTCCAGTTTCCTAGCACCACGTATTGAAGAGGCTTTCTTTTCTCCATTGCATATTCTTGCCTCTTTTATCAAAGATAAGGTGACCATAGGTTCATGGGTTTAACTCTGGGCTTTCTATCCTGTTCCATTGATCTGTATTTCTGTTTTTGTGCCAGTACCATACTGTCTTGATTACTGTAGCTTTGTAGTATAGTCTGAAGTCAGGGAGGCTGATTCCTCCAGCTCCATTTTTCTTTCTCAAGATCGCTTTGGCTATTCGGGGTCTTTTGTGTTTCCATACAAATTATGAAATTTTTTGTTTTAGGTCTGTGAAAAATGCCAGTGGTAGTTTGATAGGTATTGCAATGAATCTGTAGATTGCTTTAGGTAGTATAGTCATTTTCACAATGTTAATTCTTCCAATCCAAGAACATGGTATATCCTCCCATCTGTTTGTATCATCTTTAATTTCTTTCATCAATGTCTTATAGTTTTCTGCATACAGGTCTTTTGTCTCCTCAGTAGGTTTATTCTTAGGTATTTTATTCTTTTTGTTGCAATGGTAAATGAGAGTGTTTCCTTAATTTCTCTTTCAGATTTTTCTATTTCTTTCTGGTTCAGTCTCGGGAAGTTGTTCTTTTCTAAGAATTTATCCATTTCTTCCAGGTTGTCCATTTTATTTGCATATAGTTGCTTGTAGTAATCTCTCATGATCCTTTGTGTTTCTGTACTGTCAGTTGTTACTTCTCCTCTTTCATTTCTAATTTTATTGATTTGAGTCTTCTCCCTTTTTCTCATGATGAGTCTGGCTAGTGGTTTATCAATTTTGTTTATCTTCTCAAAGAACCAGCTTTTAGTTTTATTGATCTTAGCTATTGTTTCCTTCATTTATTTCTGATCTGATCTTTATGATTCCTTTCCTTCTGCTAACTTTTGGGTTTTTGGGTTCTTCTTTCTCTAATTGCTTTAGGTGCAAGGTTAGGTTGCTTATTTGAGATGTTTCTTGTTTCTTGAGGTAGGATTGTATTGCTATAAACTTCCCTCTTAGAAATGCTTTTGCTGCATTCCACAGGTTTGGGTGTGTCATCTTTTCATTTTCATTTGTTTCTAGGTATTTTTTTTTGATTTCTTCTTTGATTTCTTCAGCGATCTCTTGGTTATTTAGTAATGTATTGTTTAGCCTCCATGTGTTTGTATTTCTTACAGATTTTTTTCCAGTAATTGATATCTAGTCTAATAGCGGTGTGGCTCGAAAAGATACTTGATATGATTTCAATTTTCTTAAATTTACCAAGGGTTGATTTGTGACACAAGATATGATCTATCCTGGAGGATGTTCCATGAGCACTTGAGAAGAAAGTGTATTCTTTTGTTTTTGGATGGAATGTTCTATAAATATCAACTAAGCCCATCTTGTTTAATGTATCATTTAAAGCTTGTGTTTCCTTAATTATTTTCATTTTGGATAATCTGTCCATTGGTGAAAGTGGGGTGTTAAAGTCCCCTACTATGATTGTGTTGCTGTCAATTTCCCCTTTTATAGCTGTTAGCATTTGCCTTATGTATTGAGGTGCTCCTATGTTGGGTGCATAAATATTTACAGTTGTTATATCTTCTTCTTGGATTGATCCCTTGATTGTTATGTAGAGTCCTTCTTTTTCTCTTGTAATAGTCTTTGTTTTAAAGTCTATTTTGTCTGATATGAGAATTGCTACTCCAACTTTCTTTTTTTTGCGGTACGTGGGCCTCTCACTGTTGTGGCCTCTCCCATTGTGGAGCACAAGCTCCACACGCGCAGGCTCAGTGGCCATGGCTCACAGGCCCAGCCGCTCCGCGGCACATGGGATCTTCCCAGACCGGGGCACGAACCCGTGTCCCCTGCATCGGCAGGCAGACTCTCATCCACTGCGCCACCAGGGAAGCCCCTCCAACTTTCTTTTGATTTCCATTTGCATGGAATATCTCTTTCCATCCCCTCACTTTCCATCTGTATGTGTCCCTAGGTCTGAAGTGGGTCTCTTGTAGACAGCATATATACAGGTCTTGTTTTTGTATCCACTCAGCCAGTCTATGTCTTTTAGTTGGAGCATTTGATCCATTTATATTTAAGATAGTTATCAATATGTGTGTTCCTATTACCATTTTCTTAATTGTTTTGGGTTTTTTATTGTAGGTCTTTGCCTTCTCTTGTGTTTCCTGCCTAGAGAAGTTCCTTTAGCATTTGTTGTAAAGCTGGTTTGGTGGTGCTGAATTCTCTTAGTTTTGGTTTGTCTGTAAAGGTTTTAGTTTCTCTGTCAAATCTGAATGAGATTCTTGCTGAGTAGAGTAATCTTGGTTGTAGGTTTTTCCCTTTCATCACTTTAAATATGTCCTGCCAGTCCCTTCTGGCTTGCAGAACTTATGCTGAAAGATCAGCTGTTAACCTTATGGGGATTCCCTTGTATGTTATTTGTTGCTTTTCCATTGTTGCTTTTAATATTTTTTCTTTGTATTTAATTTTTGGTAGTTTGATTAATATGTGTCTTGGCATTTTTCTCCTTGGATTTATCCTGTATGGAACTCTATGTTCTTCCTGCATTTTACTGACTATTTCCTTTTCCCTATTAGGGAATTTTTCATCTATAATCTCTTCAAATATTTTCTCAGTCCCCCCCCTTTTTTTTTCTTCTTCTTGGACCCATGTAATTCTAATGTTGGTACATTTAATGTTGTCCCTGATGTCTCTGAGACTGTGCTCAATTCCTTTCATTCTTTTTTCTTTATTCTGCTTTGTAGTCATTTTTTCCAGTATTTTATCTTCCAGGTCACTTATCTGTTCTTCTGCCTCAGTTATTCTTCTACTGATTCCTTCTAGAGAATTTTAAATTTCATTTATCGTGCTGTTCATCATTATTTGTTTCATCTTTAGTTCTTCTAGGTCCTTGTTAAACATTTCTTCTGTTTTCTCCATGCTATTTCCAAGATTTTGGATCATCTTTACTATCATTATTCTGAATTCTTTTTCATGTAGCCTGCCTATTTCCTCTTCATTTATTTGGTCTGGTGGGTTTTTACCTTGCTCCTTCATCTGCTGTGTGTTACTCTATCTTCTCATTTTGCTTAACTTACTGTGTTTGGGGTCTCCTTTTCACAGACTGCATGTTCGTAGTTCCCATTGTTTTTTGGTGTCTGCCCCCAGTAGTTAAGGTTGGTTCAGTGGGTTGTGTAGGCTTCCTCATGGAGGGGACTGGTGCCTGTGTTCTGGTGGATGAGGCTGGATATTGTCTTTCTGGTGGGCAGGACCATGTCTGGTGGTGTGTTTTGGGGTGTCTGTGGAGTTATTATGATTTTAGGCAGCCTCTCTGCTAATGGGTGGGGTTGTGGTCCTGTCTTGCTAGTTGTTTGGCATAGGGTGTCCAGCACTGTAGCTTGCTGGTCGTTGAGTCAAGCTGCATCTTAGCATTGATATGGAGATCTCTAGGAGAGCTTTCGCTGTTTGATATTACATGGAGCTGGGAGGTCTCTGGTGGACCAATGTCCTGAACTCAGCTCTCCCACCTCAGAGGCTCAGGTCTGACACCTGGCTGGAGCAACAAGACCCTGTCAGCCACATGGTTAGAAGAAAAGGGAGAAAAAGAAAGAAAGAAAGAATGAAAACAAACAAATAAAATAAAACAATTAAAATAAAAAATATTTTTAAAAATAAAAACGTAATTAAAAAAAAAGAAAGAAGAGAGCAACCAAACCAAAAAGCAAATCCACCAATGATAACAAGCACTAAAAACTATACTAACAAAAACAAACAAAAAGAAGTGGACTGGGGCTTCCCTGGTGGTGCAGTGGTTGAAAGTCCGCCTGCCGATGCAGGGGACATGGGTTCGTGCCCCGGTCCGGGAAGGTCCCATGTGCCGCGGAGTGGCTGGGCCCAGGAGCCATGGCCACTGAGCCTGCGCATCCGGAGCCTGTGCTCCGCAACAGGAGAGGCTGCAGTGGTGAGATGTCCGCATACTGGAAAAAAAAAAAAAAAGAAACGGACAGACAGAACCCTAAGACAAATGGTAAAACAAAGCATTACAGACAAAACCACACAAAGAAGCATACACACTCAGAAAAGGAGAACAAGGAAAAAAATATATATATTAAAAAAAAAGCAAGAGAGCAACCAAATCAATAAACAAATCTACTAATGATAGTAAGCTCTAAGTATTAAACTAAGATAAACATAAAACCAGAAACAAATTAGATGCAGAAAGCAAACCCCAAGTTTACAGTTGCTCCCAAAGTCCACCATCTCAATTTGGGATGATTCATTGTCTATTCATGTATTCCACAGGTGCAGATACATCGAGTTGATTGTGAAGCTTTAATCTGCTGCTCCTGAGGCTGCTGGGAGAGATTTCCCTTTCTCTTCTTTGTTCACACAGCTCCTGGGGTTCAGCTTTGGATTTGGCCCCACCTCTGCATGCAGGTCTCCTGAGGGTGTCTGTTCCCCTCCCAGACAGGACGGGGTTAAAGGAGCAGCTGATTAGGGGGCTCTGACTCACTCAGGCAGGGGAGAGGGAGGGGTATGGAATGCGGGGCGAACCTGGGGTGGCAGACACTGGAGTGACCTTGCAACACCTTGAGGCACAATGTGTGTTCTCCCCAGGAAGCTTCCCCTGGATCACGGGACCCTGGCAGTGGCAGGCTGCACAGGCTCCTGGGAGGGGAGGCGTGGATAGTGACCTGTGCTTGCACCTGCGCTTGATGGCTGCAGCAGTAGCCCTAGCATATCATGCCAGTCTCTTATTTCCGCACTGATAGTCACGGCTTGCACTCATCTCTGGAGATCGTTTAGGCAGTGCTCTGAATCCCCTCCTCTCCTGCACCCTGAAACAATTGTGTCTTGCCTCTTAGGCAGGTCCAGACATTTTCCTGGACTCCCTACCAGCTAGCTGTGGCACACTAGCCTCCTTCAGGCTGTGTTCACACAGCCAACCCCAGTCCTCTACCTGGAATCTGAACTCTGAAGCTCAATCCTCAGCTCCCAGCCCTGCCCGTCCTGGCGGGTGAGCAGACAAGCCTCTCAGGCTGGTGAGTGCTGGTCGGCACCTATCCTCTGTGCGGAAATCTCTCCACTTTGCCCTCTGCATCCCTGGTGCTGTGCTGTCCTCCATGGCTCCAAAGCTTCCCCCTGTCCACACCCCATCTCTGCCAGTGAAGGGGCCTCCTAGTTTGTGGAAACTTTTCCTCCTTGATAACTCCCTCTCAGAGGTGCGAGTCCCGTCCCTATTCTTTTATCTCTGCTTTTTCTTTTTTCTTTTGCCATACCCAGGTACATGGGGAGTTTCTTGCCTTTTGGGAAGTCTGAGGTTTTCTGCCAGCGTTCAGTAGGTGCTCTGTAAGAGCTGTTCCACATGTAGATGTATTTTTGATGTATTTGTGGGGAGCAAGGTGATCTCCACGTCTTACTCCTTGCCATCTTGAAGCTATTGGGATGTTTCCTTAATTTCTCTTTCTTCTCTTTCATTGTTAGTGTATAGGCATGCAAGAGATTTCTGTGCATTAATTTTGTATCCTGCAACTTTACCAAATTCATTGATAGCTCTAGTAGTTTTCTGGTGGCATCTTTAGGATTCTCTATGTATAGTATCATGTCATCTGCAAGCAGTGACAGTTTTGCTTCTTCCTTCCCCATTTGTATTCCTTTTACTTCTTTTCCTTCTCTTATTGCCATGGCTAGGACTTCCAAACTATGTGAATAAGAGTGGTGAGAGTGGACATCCTTGTCTTGTTCCTGATCTTAGAGGAAATGATTTCAGTTTTTCACCCTTGAGAATGATGTTTGCTGTGGGTTTTTTGTATATGGCCTTTATTATGTTGAGGGACGTTCCCTCTATGCTCACTTTCTGGAGAGTTTTTTTAAATCATAAATGGGTGTTGAATTCTGTCAAAAGCTTTTTCTGATTCTGTTGAGGTGATCATATGGTTTTTATTCTTCAATTTGTTAATATGGTATATCACATTGATTGATTTGTGGATATTGAAGAATCCTTGTATACCTGGGATAAATCACATTTGATCATGGTGTATGATCCTTTTAATGTGTTGTTGGATTCTGTTTGCTAGTATTTTGTTGAGGATTTTTGCATCTATATTCATCAGTGATATTGGCCTGTAGTTTTCTTTTTTTGTAGTACCTTTGTCTGGTTTTGGTGTCAGGGTTATGGGGCCTCCTAGTATGAGTTTGGAAGTGTTCTTTCCTCTGCAAATTTTTGGAAGAGTTTGAGAAGGATGGTCGTTAACTCTTCTGTAAATTCTTGATAGAATTCACCTGTGAAGCCATCTGGTCCTGGACTTTTGTTTGTTGGAAGATTTTTAATCGCAGTTTCAATTTCATTACTTTTGATTTGTCTGTTCATATTTTCTATTTCTTCATGGTTCAGCATTGGAAGGTTATAGCTTTCTAAGAATTTGTCCATTTCTTCCAGGTTGTCTATTTTATTGGCATAGAGTTGTTTTTAGTACTCTCTTATGATGCTTTGTATTTCTGTGATGTCTGTTGTAACTTCTCCTTTTTCATTTCTAACTTTATTGATTTGAGTCCTCTTCCTCTTTTTCTTGATGAGTCTGGCTAAAGGTTTATCTATTTTGTTTATCTTCTCAAAGAACCAGCTTTCAGTTTTATTGATCTTTGCTATTGTTTTCTTTGTTTCTATTTCACTTACTTCTGCTCTTGATCTTTATGATTTCTTTCCTTCTACTAACTTTGGGTTTTGTTAGTTCTTCTTTCTCTAGTTCCTTTAGGTGTAAGGTTAGATTGTTTATTTGAGATTTTTCTTGTTTCTTGAGGTAGGATTTTATTGCTATAAACTTCCCTCTTAGAACTTCTTTTGCTGCATTCCATAGATTTTGGATTGTCATGTTTTCATTGTCACTTGTCTGTAGGTATTTTTTGATTTCCTCTTTGATTTCTTCAGTGATCTCTTGGTTATTTAGTAACACATTGTTTAACCTCCATGTGTTTGAGTTTTTTATGTTTTTTTCTCTGTAATTGATTTCTAATCTCATAGCATTGTGGTAGGAAAAGATGCTTGATATGATTTCAATTTTTCTTAAATTTACCAAGGCTTGTTTTGTGACCCAAAATGTGATCTATCCTGGAAAATATTATATGTGCACTTGAGAAGAAAGTGTAATCTGCTGTTTTCAGATGGAATGTCCTATAGTCAATTAAATCTATGTGGTCTATTGTGTCATTTAAAGCTTGTGTTTCCTTATTAATTTTCTGTCTGGATGATCTGTCCATTGGTTTAAGCAAGGTGTTCAAGTCCCCCACTATTATTGTGTTACTGTTGATTTCCTCTTTTATAGCTGTTAGCATTTGCCTTATGTATTGAGGTGCTCCTATGTTGGGTGCATATATATTTATAATTGTTATATCTTCTTAGATTGATCCTTTATAATTATGTAGGGTCCTTCCTTGTCTCTTATAACATTCTTTATTTTAAAGTTTATTTCATCTGATATGAGTATTGCTACTCCAGCTTTCTTTTGCTTTCCGTTTGCATGGAATATCTTTTTCCAACCCCTCACTTTCAGTCTGTATGTGTCCCTAGGTCTGAAGTGTGTCTCTCTTTTTAAAAAACAATTAATTAATTAATTTATTTATTTTTGGCTGTGTTGGGTCTTTGCCACTGTGTGCAGGCTTTCTCTAGTTGTGGCGAGGAGGGCTACTCTTTGTTGCTGTGTGTGGGCTTCTCTTTGTGGTGGCTTCTCTTTGTTATGGAGCACAGGCTCTAGGCACACAGGCTGCAGTAGTTGTGGCACACAGGTTCAGTAGTTTTGGCACACGGGTTTAGTTGCTCCTCAGTATGTGAGATCTTCCCGGACCAGGGCTCGAACACATGTCCACTGCATTGGCAGGTGGATTCTTAACCACTGCACCACCAGGTCAAGTGTGTCTCTTGAAGACAGCATATATATGGGTCTTGATTTTGTATCCATTCAGCAAACCTGTGTCTTTTGGTTGGGGCATTTAATCTATTTACATTTAAGGTAATTATCATTATGTATGTTCCTATTACCATTTTCTTAATTGTTTTGGGTTTGCTTTTGTAGGTCCTTTTTTCTCTTGTTTTTCCCACTTAGAGAAGTTCACATATTAGTCCCCTAATATATGAACATGTCACCTTGAAATAGACTGGCCTGTTTCCCTACTGCCCTAACCGCTAGGGTGCAACTCTTCTTGAGTCTTATTTGAAACTCTAGAGTGCTTACCAGTGTTCTTTCTCCTTGGCAAGCCCTAAAATCCAATTTTTGTCTCCCTAGCACCATGAGACCTCCAAATTCTTTGATTTTGAAGCCACTGTTCTGGTTTTACCTGCTTTGTCCTACAATGCACAACTTAGGAGTTGGCAAATGCCTTTAGAGGAACTCACATGTGGAATATCAAACTCATTTCTTTTTGATTCCCTTTTGTTTAGGAGCTCACCTCACTAAAACCTTGTCTCCTTGGTAGCCTTGAACCCCAGTTCTTGTGTCTCCCTGCCCAATGGTCTGCAGTAAGTTCTAGGACATCGTGTTTGGTTAAACTTTTTGCTGCTATTCCCGATCTGTGAGGGAATACTGTGGCAAATAAGGTCTCACCTCAATCTTTCCTTGCTTTTGTAAAGATCTCGTGCTCTCAAATGCTGACTCCTTTTGTTATTCTCCAGTACTTTCAAAAGGTGGTTTTTTGTTTGTTTGTTCATTTTGGTAGGATAGTTTGTTCTAATCCAGTTATTTCATCACAGGTAGAAGTTAATTCTAGTGAATTTTACAGAATTTGATCTTTTAGTCTCTGAGGTTGCTGTTTAGGAGTCAATGTCATTTTGATTCTTTACCTTTTGTAAGAGTCATGTTTAGTTTATAGTGTCTTTCATGTTTTCTATATTTTAATGATTTATGGCTACTTGTTCTACAAATTTTTGAGAGAAGATTGATGAAATCTCCAACTGTGATTGTGGATTTGTCTATTTTTACCTTTAGTTTGCTTTATATATTTTGAAACTCTGTTATCGGGTGCATATATATTTAAGATTTCTATGCCTTCTTGATAAATTTATCCCTTATTACTCTGTAATGTCATTGCTTGGCTTCTCATATTATTCCTAGTTCTAAAATCTACCTTGTTGAATATAAATATAGTTACTTCAGCTTCCTCATGATCAGTGCATGCATGGCATATCATTTTATATCCTTTTCACTTTTAATGTATCTGTGTCTTTGTATTTAAGATTGGTTTCTTGTGAATAACATAGTTAGATATTGATTTTTTAATGCAGTCTGACATCCTTGATTTGTTGGAAACAGAAATTATTGGGGTATACCTTAGACCTACTAAACTAAAAACTTCACATAATTCTGGTTTATGCTAAAGATTGAGAACCATATCTCTAGGTTTAACAATATACATGTATATCTTATCACAGTCAGCTTTTAAATAATATTATATAATGTAAGTGTCTTATAGCAGTATAATCTTTTACTCTCCTCCTGTTTTTTATGCTAAATTATTAGACATTTTATTCTACATATGTTATAAATCCCAAGAGATATTGCTATAATTTTTCCTTTAAATGGTCAATTTACTTTTAAAAATTTTTAAATAAGAGAAAAATTGAAATGAAAAAATAAAATTTCTAAGTTTCTTTCTTTGTGTAGATCTATATTTCCATCTAGTATCATTTTCATTTTGTCTGAAGAATGTCCTTTAAATTCTCTCAGATTTTATTTACCTGCAAAAGTATTTCACTTTTAATTTAGAAATGTATTTTCACTGAGTATGGTATTCTAGAATGATGGATTGTTTTTCTTTTAAGCATTTTAAAGATGCCATTACATCATCTTCTGACTTGAATAGATTCTGATAGGAAATTTGTAATAATTCTTTTTTTTCTACATATATTTTTTTCTGGATGTGTTAAGATTTTTATGTCAATAATTTTATCAATTTAATTATGGTGTACTTGGGGGGGGGGTGTGTGTGTGTGTGTGTGTGTATTATGTATGTGTGTGTGTGTGTGTGTGTTTATCTAATTTGGGGTTGATTGAGCTTCTTGGATCTATGGAATATAGTTTTCATCAAAGTTGGAAAAGTTTTCAAATATTGTTTGTTCCTTTCTTTCTCTTCTTTCTTTCTGGAATGCCAGTGACACATATTTTACACCATTTGCTGTTGTTCCAAAGGTCACATAAGCTTTTTCCTCTTTCTTTCTCTTATCATTTTCTGTCATCTTTTTTTCCTTTGTTTTAGTTTCAGTAGTTTATGTTGCTATTTCAAGTTTATTGATCTTTATTTCTTCAGTGTTTAATTTGCTTTTAATCTCAGCTAGTGATTTTTTATTATATTTTTTTCTATAGATGTTCCATTTAGTTCTTTTGTATGTCATCTATTTTTCTTAATTGTGTTCATGTTTTTCTTTACATCTTTGAGCATATTTGAAAAATTTTCAATAGCTATTTTAGGGTTCTTGTCTGCTAATTTCAGGACTTTTTGGTCATTTCTGGTTCTGTTTCTATAGGCAGGTTATAGTTCACAGCTTTGTGCTTCTCTGTGTGTCTAGTCAGTTTTTATTAGATTCTGGACATGTGAAACTTTGTTCTATTTCTACGTCATGAATCTTTCAGAGTCACTACTGAATGTTCCATGTATTCATCAAGGTCTCTGCTCTGGCTCACGGGAATTAAGCACAGTGTGGATTCTGAGAGTTGTTTCGTGTATAGCTACCCACTTCTTTCCCCAGTGGTGGTTCTTTGCCAGTCTTCTGAAGTTTATGCATACCTGAATTTGTATTATGACAAAGACTTAACTCCTTAACTTTACATTACTGGATTCTTTCTCTGTTTAACTCACCTCTTTCTTGAACTGTGCCCTGCAGATTGTAGCTGCTTTAGCCTCGTTGAACTTTAATTTGTTTCATCTGCTCAGTGAGACTCCCAGGCACTGTTTAAGTTCTGTAGATTGTTTGCTACAATCTAATCATTCCCTCCACAGAGAAAAACAAGGTAATCATAGGATCTGTCTTATTTCTCCCCTTCTCTCAGGGACCATAATTCTGTGCCACTTGTTGCCCAATGTCCAAAAAATTGCTTCATATATTTTGTCCAGTCTTCTAATTGTTTATAATAAAAGAGTAGTCAGGTACTTCTTCAGGTGATGAAGTAGAAACCATACTATGTTTTTACCAGTGTTAATAAATGGATATTATTGGTTAACATGATTCAGACCTGTTTTTTTAAAAAAATCTACCATCAGTGTATTCTCAGCTGACAATTTAAGGGCCATATCCTTCTAGGTTAAAATTTGCTGTGAGTTGCAATGAATCTTTGACCCAAGATTTTCAGGAAATATTTCTGAAGTTCACTCTGACTGTTGGCTTAGATGGTGCACTTATCTCTAAAAGAATCACTGTGGCTACAGCACTGCAATGCTTTGCTTGACTTGGGGTTGGTTCCATGCTCCACTCCTCGTGCGGACTCAGAGCTTTTTCTAGAGCACAGGGCATATGTGCTAAGGAACCAAACAAAAAATATCCACTGCCAGTCGTGAAGGCACATCAGCAGCTCTTGTGCTGGGCCTTCCTACTTCTATCAAAAGCCCTCTCAACCATTAAAAAAAAACCAAAAACAGGACCACTTTCTCCCTGGTCACTGCTTTCCAATCATCATGTCCATCTTTGGGGCCCTAAGAGGCATAACAGCCTTGCACTCCAGGTTCTTGTGCATACGCCCCTATGTCCAGACACCCTTCCTTTACCTCTTTCACTAAGGTCAGGTTTCAGATAAAGTGTCATTTGTTCAGGAACTCTTCCCTGAAAACCAGTCCTGGTTATGGGATTCTCTTAAGGAGCTACAGTGGACTCCTACTGTATGTAATAATTTCCGTAGCTGTCAGGTTGAATGTTGGCACATTTGATAGACCTTAATCTCCATGACAGAAGGGATCTGTGTGTTTTGTTCACCACGGTGTAACCAGGACCTAGCAGAGTGCATTGTATAAGCTGGATGTTCCATAGATAACTCCTGAATGGATTCCTGAAGCAGTGACAAAGTGTATGCACAGATGGTTCAAATTTTAGCATTGCTATTTAATAGCTGTGTGATTTGGATGAATTACTTAGCCCCCCTGTGCCTTTGTTTCCTCATCTGGTATAATAAGAGAACCTGCCCATAGCGTTGCTGTGGGTATTAAGTCAGTGTCTAGGGGCTGAGAACACGCCTGTCTGCTGTGAACTGTTGTCAGGTGGTTCAGGCCACTAAAAAGGGTCACCGAACATGGACAATGACAGCTGGATAAAACCCTGAGGGTCTCTAGTGTCTCATGGCTCTAGCTTTACATTTCATAAATCAGGGACTCTGCATGTTAATGATGACCCGTGACAGGTTCAGGGGTGGCCCAAGTGGGTCTAGAACCTCAGACCTCTGACTTTCCTCTTACCCCGATGCTCATCCCTGAGCTGGGCCAACAGCCTGGAATGGGATGGTCTCACCCTCCAGGGTGAGGTGGGAGCCAGATGGGTAAGTGGACCTTTTCCTCTCTATCACTTGTACCTGAACTGAGCAGGTGAACATGTGTCCTCAGGAAGACCTGGGACATGCCCCAGGGGCCACTGCACTTTCGCCTGGGCAAAGAGCCCTCTCAAACCATTTTGTAAATATTAAAAATATTTGAATGTATAGCCTTTCCAAATGTGTTAAATAGCACGGGTATAATTAGTTATTTCCCAGCTACATGTGGCTTCTCTAATTTGATGGTGTGTTTGTCCTTTCACACACACTCAGTAACCTGAAAGATTCAGGCTTTCTCATCTCCTTCCTAATTATTGGGGAGGATTATCATGATTTGACAGGAATATCTGATTTTATGCATCTTGTCTGTACAGCTGCCAAAAGTTTCTAGTTCACATTCAACCACATGCCTCAAAGATGAATTTTGATAATACAATCATTCAATTACATTCGCCTTAAGATTCATGGCATGGCTTGGGCTGTGATTTGGGAGTGATTGTTAATATAAATCCACTTTGGAGAGAGATCCAAGTACAAATTACAGAATGTCAGGGTGCAATTTGGTTTTTGAAGGATTGTTTTTAGCTATTATAAATAATGAAGGATGCTGAAGATACATATTTGATTGGATATAATTAAAATTCCCAAGGTTCTGGTTTTTAAAAGCTGCATCTGCCTGTTGTCTGCTGAGATTTTGAGGTGACTGGAATACTTAGACGATGTGCTTTATTCTGTTTTCTCTCTTTCCTATTTCTTCCCTCCTTCCCACCACCTTCATCCTGCCCACTTCGCAATCAATTCCTCAACTCTTAAACTCTGATATCAAACACAGTCCTGGGTGCCAGGGAGAAGAGACCCACGAGAGAATTGACAGAATCAACTATGATAAGAAGCTGTCACAATGCATAGGGCACCTAACCCTGCAGGGGGTGGGGGTCAGGAAGGCTTTCTGAGGGTTCACCTGAGCCACAGGGGAGGGTCAAGTCTGCATGTCCAGATGTTGATGCCAAAACTAGCCTCTGTACCCCGACACCGAATTGAATCTCAGAGACAGAGTTTTGGGTGAAGTAGAAAAGAATAGCTTTATTGCTTTGCCAGGCAAAGGGAGCCACCAGGTTAATGCCCTCAAAACTGTGTGTCCCGACCTGGAGGGGGCAGTGAGGAATTTTATAGGAATGATTCAAAGGGGGTGTGATCAGCTCATGAACATTCTTCTGATTGGTTGGTGGTGAGGTAAGTGGGAGTCAGCATCATCAACCTTCTGGTTCCAATCGGTCTGGGGTCTACATGCTTGTGGGCAGCAGACAGTTAACTTCTCCCACATGGTGGGGGTTTCAGCCTCTGCAAAAGAGCTCAAATATATTGTTCTGTATATCCCTTGAGGGGCAACCAGGACCCTGCCCCAAGGCTGCACTATTGTTTCCTGACTGCTCCTCCCTTGTCTCTGCATCCCCTCCCTTCCCTGATTAGCAACTGTTTGAACCTGCCCGTTGGAACTCAGGGAAGGTCTTGGAGGCTGTGGTCTATTCCCTACAAATGAGAAACAGGGAACACAGAAAGGCTTCCATGCCCAGGAGCCCCACAGGGTCTTGCTTGGTTTCAATGGGACACTTTGCCCCCTCATACTATCATTCCAGGACCTCAAAGTATTTGCAGATTGGCAATAGACGTTCTGGGGCTCATATGATTTAGAGAAAACCAAGGATAATGGAAACTAAACGTCATTCAGTGTCTCTCTCTCTCTCTAATTTGCAAAGAAATAAAGTTTGTTCTGTGATTCCAGCAATGCCCTCAATATTCTCTTTCCCCCTTAGGTGTCACTCTGCTTTTTTTCTCTTCACACTGCAAACAACCACTTACTCTTTTCCTGGTCCCCTATTCAGGACCAGGTATTAGGAATAGCTCAAGCCAACTAATTCTTACTCATGTGTAAATGACTGTTAAGAATCATTTACTCTTAGGGTATTTTTACAGGTGCATAGAATCCTTGAGGCAGATAAAATCACGTCTTCTTATGTGAGTGCTGGACCAAAGGTTCAGAGAGTCTTTCCGGACAGGGGAAAGAGGCTCCAGGAGAGCATAAACATGCTAAGGCCCCAGGTCTCCTGCACAGATATCAGAGGTCTGCAGGCAGTGAAGTTGATTTGATGAACTCCCAAGTCTAGAACAACTGGCATCAAAGTGATGTTTAGTGGGTTGAAGAGGGCGAGGTTTATGGCCCTAGGTTGGGGTCTATTTGAAATGTAGGGAGAGCCTGTGGTCCTGAGAGATGATGAGGGATAGTTCATCCCTGGGGAGGGAGTGCAGTTCACTCCTGTCTGAAGGAGGCCCAGACTAAGCCCTGGTTTCAGACAGTTGTTATTCTACGCTTTTATCACTTTGCTTTACATTGGTCTTTGTTTCTAACAACACATTGCAAGTGATTATTGCTTACAGCTAGCATCAACAATTTCACTAACATCTTTCTGTTTTTTTCTTATGGGGAGATACCTTGATCTTTTTTTTTTGGCCACGTGGCATGGCTTGCAGGATCTTAGTTCCCCAACCAGAGGTTGAACCCGGGCCCTTGGCAGTGAAAGCTCAGAGTCCTAACCACTGGACCACCAGGAAATTCCCAATAACTTGATTTAAAAAACAAAACAGGGCTTCCCTGGTGGCGCAGTGGTTAGGAATCTGCCTGCCAATGCAGGGGACATGGGTTCGAGCCCTGGTCTGGGAAGATCCCACATGCCGCAGAGCAACTGAGCCTGTGAGCCACAACTGCTGAGCCTGCGCTCTAGAGCCCGTGAGCCACAACTACTGAAGCCCGTGCACCTAGAGCCCATGCTCCGCAACAAGAGAAGCCACCGCAAATGAGAAGCCTGCGCACCGCAATGAAAGAGTGGCCCCCGCTCGCCACAACTAGAGAAAGCCCGCACACAGTGACAAAGACCCAACGCATCCATAAATAAATAAATAAATTTATTAAAAAACAAAAAAGCAAAACATGCATCAAGGAATGAGTCTCCAGGAGCAGTTTTGTTCCAAATGTTGGAATTTAATTGAACTTCCCCTTCTAAGACATGTTACCTGGAATTTTTCCCTCTCAGTTTTAAAGAAATGATTAACTACCCCATTTCAGAAGGTATACAAGGGAAAAAGTGAGTATGAGGGACTGAGAAATGAGGTTGTCTTCCCACAGGTGGTATCTGTCACTGGGAACCAGAAGGAGAAAGGAAGTTTACCCTCAGCTTGTATTTTTTAAAACCCACAACTATTGTTTTAGAGGATAAGGTAAGATTTAATTTAGAAAGAAAACACCACTCCATTGAGCCTCCACATTTATAAAAATGAGGCCGTGTATAGCAAGGGCCCCAGGATTTGAAAGTCCACTCTTCCTGGGTCTGCCAGAGGCCCATGGCTTTGGAAGCGCCTCGCTGGGTTCTCCCCAGGAGGCGCGGAGGCTGAATCTCATCACTTGAAAGGGACCTTCGTGCATGTGACAAGATCCGGTGTTTTAAGGCATCAGTGATCATGTGCAACTATTTTCAAGTTTCTGCGGCTGCCTGACCCTGAGTCCCGCTGCCCAGCTGCTTTCCAGACCGCAGACGTGAAATCCGACTCTGCGTGGAGGCGTGTCAGCCGGTTGTAACAGCTGTGGAGCATCATGGGTGCGCCTTGACCCTGGAGGTGGTGAAGGCCAAGGGGAGCCTTGTTTAGAAGCCTTGGAGGAGACGGTCTGGCCCGGGAGCTTGCGTGGGGCGGGGGGGCGGGGGTGGTTCTGTCCTGGAGGTCGGTGTCCGCAGGGACTGCTGCTGTAGGTGGAGACCCCTGGAGAGCGGGGGTCAGGCAGAGGAGGGGCGGATGCCTAGGAGAGTCCCCAGGGATACTTAAAGACGTTCCATAAATGCACTCGTTTCATCCAAAATGTTTCCAAACAGTTGCATGTAAATCGCACTGCTACAGAGGAAAGAAGCCTCATAATTCTTGGTGAACTTGCCATTTTTAAAGAAAACGTTTCGCAAAATCACCCTGAATTCGCCCTCCGTGTATTCAAATCTGCTTCAGGATATGATCCCAGGGCACAGGGCCGCTGAGTGGGAGTGGAAATTCAAAGTCTCCTGTCCCCACTCTCCTGTGTGATTTCTGTTTCTGCAGGTGCTGTTTGCACAGGGAGTGGCCACTTTTCCAGCCTCTCAGAGACCCTTTTCTCTCTTCCCACCTAGAGAGTAAATTGGGGTAGGAACAGGGGGAGGCACAGAGGACCCTGAGGCAGGTGGGTGGGGGGAGCAGACGGGGGATGAGGGAGCTTTGGACCTCTGGTGATGAAGGGTCCTTTCTTAGGGGGTGAAGGAGGTGGAAGGTGCAAGGAGCCCTCCGCTTCCCGTGGCTTCCTCGGGGCTGCATGTTATGGGATCTTGTTCTCAGAAAACCTGCTGATTCTTATGACCCCCCAGGCCACTTTATTTCCAGATCCTTTGGTCCCTTTCCCCTTGTTATTTTATGGCCATCACACCTTCAGATCAGTAACGATTTCAGGGGATCCCTGCTCCCACTCTTAACAGAGAGAAGCCTTCAGGGCATTTGCAACCTTCGAAATAGCAAAGACACAAAAGCCTCGCCTGTTATTTTATCTTCAGAGTCGAGAATGTGGCCACGTGTTCGGCAGCTGTGAACCCCAGCACAGGCTTCTGGGGAGGAGACTTGGATCAGGGCAACCCCAGCTCGCTGTCTTCAATAAGGGGCTGCAGGGGGGATGGACACAGGCCTGAACCTTCCTGCTCTGTTGCGTGTAGTCTTGAGTTCTTACAAATATCTACTCTAGTCATGGGCCCTCCCCAGCCCTCTTCCCGGACCCAACATGGGGCCAGGATGGTCTCGGATCACAGGAAAGTGCACTGGGTACCATGGGAGGGATCTCTGTCTCATGGCTCTTTTCCTCCCTCTTTTCTCAGCTGCGGGGGTCCATATTGGAGAACAAGAGGCTTCGCCAGTGAAGGAGAGAGACGGATGCTACGGCCTTTGCTCTGCAGTGACAGACATAGCAAAACGCAAAGGCGATTGCGGTGGCGGGGATGCTGAGCCCCGGCTTTGTAAGATGCAGCCCCCCTGGAGACTGGCAGGATGGTATGAGGGTTAAATGAGACAGCGGGATGCAAATCCTTGGCAAGTGACTGGCAAGTGGAGGAGTGACCTGGCTGTGGGTTCATATGCACTTGTTCACTCAGCAAAGATAGAGCGCTTGTCCTGTGCCCGGCACCAGGAGTGCAGCAGCAAGACAAATCCCTGACCCTTGTGGACGAGGGCAGACAACGAACAAACAGGCCAGCGAGACATTCCAGATAGTGAATCGTACACAAGGCAGGTGGATAGACGGAGAGCGCCGGGCTGGGGTGTGTGAGCCCTGGGGGCAGGGGGAGGCCCTGGGGTGCCTCCCATTTGCACCCGCATCTGACTCACAGAGGGAGCACAAGTTCTGAAGGGTCTTCCCTCGGGCAGAGTGCTGAGCCCAGTCCTGCAGGGCTGAGTCCAGCGGACCTTCCAGCCCCTTCCCGGGGCCTCGGGGACCTGCCTACTCATCTCCCCTCACCTCCTCTATCATCCCTGCTTATTCCTCTACATGTGCATTCGCTCACCTTGACTGTCCACGTGGTGAAGTCTGCACCCAGCTAGGATGTGAGGGCCGCTAAGAGGAATTTCAGGAGAGCTGCCTGCTATCATCACCTGCTGGAAGAAATTTTTTTTTTTTTTTTTTTTTTTGCGTTACGCAGGCCTCTCCTGTTGCGGAGCACAGGCTTCGGACGTGCAGGCTCAGCGGCCATGGCTCACGGGCCCAGCCGCTCCACGGCATGTGGGATCTTCCCAGACCGGGTCACGAACCTGTGTCCCCTGCATCGGCAGGCGGACTCTCAACCACTGCGCCACCAGGGAAGCCCTGGAAGAAATTTTTGAGGACATAATCCAGGACAAAATGCCAAGATTCTAGACTGCCAGCTGGGGTGTGGTCTTTTGACCAGAGGTTTTATATTCCTGATGGGAATTTGACCATCAAGAGAGGGATTCAAAGACCCAGAAGCAGTCAGGAAACTGGGTTTCAAAGTGGCAGGAGCCCCATCCAGGTCTCCATCCTTCTAGATACCACGGAAGCTGCCCCGTGGCTTTGGCTTGGGTTAGCCAGAGTTGTTTTTTCCTTCTGGCAACTCACAACATGATACAAAATTATTTAGAAAGTATTCTTAAAGAAAAAGAGGTGTCACGAAAAATGTGAACACTGAAATTGTAGTAAATTTCAACAAGACAGTGGAACCCAGGGTGGAGGAAAAGGGAAAGCTCACTGAGATTCTTATGTTGCTTGGAGGGTGAAGGAAGTGATCGATTATGATTGATTCTCAATGTTGAACATAAAGTATGGTCTTAAATAGGTTTCTTAAAAATGTTGGAAGTAAGCATAAAACAAGACACAAAACTCACCAATTTGGTTTGAAAACACCCTAATGATGTTCTCATATAAAATAAATACCCAAATTAAGTTACACAGAAGGGTTGAAAATGGGGGCGGGCAAAGAGATAAGAGCAAATGTCAAACAAATAAAGCTTTAAGAGTTATATGACTATGAAAAGTGGGATTCAGCCAAAACCATTACATGGGACAATGAGACATCTTTTCTATTGATGAAATCAATGCTCCACCACATGAACAAAACTTTATTCACTTAATACAATGGCCCTGAAGTCTATATAACTCCAAAACTGTGAGTCCAAAAACAAGTGAACACAGAATATAAAATATTATATTTACATCACACATATTTCCAGAACACAATACAACAGAGAAAGAACACGCCCTTCGACTATTTATGAAAACTTAAGTCACCAAGGAAAGCTCAATAAACTCCAGAAAGCAGAAATCAAAAGAGTTACATTCTCCAACGACATTGCAATGAAACTGGAAATTAAGGAACAAAAGGAAAACAAATAAACAAAATCTGTCCACTTAGAGTTTTTGAGAGCAGAGTTCTGAAAATTTCTTGGAATAAAGAGGGAATAAAGTGGTATCAAGACCATTTAGAAGCAAGGAAGTGACAAGGAAGCACTACATGGAAGTGAAAAAGTCATACATAAAGAGATGGGACCAAGGGGGGATGGGAGAGAGTAATAGAGCCTTATTTATCTGACAGTTGTAGAAGACTGAAGGCAAGTTAGCAAACGACTCAAGGGGCAATGAAAGGAACAAAAAGATAAAACAAAGTCACAAGTGCACACGTAACGAAAGAAAAGAGTAAATATACATTAGACTTGATCAAGAAAGTTGTAAGTGGATTCTTTGAAAAGATCAGAAAAATAGGAAAACTGCTGGCAAGTTTGATAATAAAACTGAAGAAAGGAGGGAAAGACAGAGGGAAGGAGCGGGAGGGAGAGAGAGTGAGAGAGAGAGAGAGAGAGAGGGAGAGGGAGAACCACAAATGATAAGTGTTGGGTGTAAGAAGGGAGTTTTAGCTCCAATAAACCTTTATCTATAAAAAACAATCTGCTGGATTTCTTGCATGGGCCACACATTGCTGATGGTTTTTTTGGAGGGACGGGGGAGGGATGCAGGACATTCATTCATGCTGACCCAATAAGTACGTCCCATGACCCAACCCATTATGTTCCAAACACGTAAAAATGATCAATGAAGTATAGAAAGAAGAAACCGGGAATTCCCTGGCGGTCCAGTGGTTAGGACTCAGCACTTTCACTGCTAGGGCTCAGGGTTCAATCCCTGGTCAGGGAGCTAAGATCCCGCAAGCCACGTGGTGTGGTCGAAAATAAAAATTAATTAATTAATTAATTAAAAAAACAAAAAGAAATGGGAAACTAAGGTACCCAAAATCAAAACCAGGATAAACATTTTCACGAACCAGAAAAGAGAACAAAACCAGCGACGCAAAGCAGTGCAGAGTGGAGCAAGGCTGAGGGGCTGGGTACTGCTCTCTGGGTTTGCAAAGATCTGGCCAGCTTGGCTGGGGGCGTCCGCTCCTGCGGGGACTGAGGGTTGCTCCACCAGACAGGAGCAACCAGATGGTGGTCTGAAGGGAGTTCCTTTCGCATTAAAGGAGCGTGAAAAATCAGCTGCACGCAGACTGCCGCTGCTTCTCAGAGACTGCCACACCCCAGTGGGCCTTCTGGGAAAATGGGGCTCTTTGAGAATTCTGGCCTTTCAGCAGAGAGGGAAGAGATATTAGGCCTCCTGCCACTCTCAATTCTCTCCCGCACAACGCAGAACCGGCCTGCTTTGAATGTCCCGAAGGACATTAGGAAGGTCTCCTAAATCAATGGCACTTTAGAATACGTTAATACCGCAAGGTTTTTACAGAGTACTGCGCAAGATGGCCATCAGTGTTGATGATGATTGTTATGGAAGGAGAATCTTAAGTGGATCAAAAATACTGTGAATTCTGGTTTCGTTTTTGTTTTCTAAACTGGCTTAAAATGCGTCCTCATTACCTCCCAGTTTCTGTGGGTCACGAAGCCAAGCCCAGCGTGGCTGGGTCTTCTGCTGAGTCTCTTTGGGTAGCCCTCCAGGTGTCGGCAAGGTTGCCTGACTCTCTGGAACCTTTCTTTCTGGTCCTCTCCCTGGCTCACTTGGTGGTTGGCAAGCTTCAAATCCAGTCTCCTGCTGTCATAGGGCTGAGGTTTTCTTGCTGGCTTGTAGGCAGGGGCTGTTCTCAACCTTGTGAGGCTCCTGGTGTCTCCTCGTGGCCTCGGCACTTGACTGCTAAGCAATTCAAGACCAGCAAAAGAATCTCTCCATGGTGTACTTTACAAAATCCGTTTTCTGTTTGCTTTCACCTGTGGAAACCTGTGGTCTCTAAGACAGTCTGTGTGTGCAGCTCAGCACGTGGTGAGACTGGCCACGGACTCCGCAGACCTTCACTCCTGTGCTGTGCCCCGTCACCACGTGGAGGATGATTTTGATGCTGCTCTTATAAAAGGCCCGGCTCCTTTGTGAGGATATCGTGGTATTTCCTGTCCTTTTCACTTGAGCCATATGAGTTTGTCTTCGTATATTCTCGATACTACAATAAAGTCATTACCTCTTTTTTCTTTCTATCCAAATAAATGTGACCTGTTATTATCTATTTCATCAATCATCTTTGTTCTGTGTTCATCATATCCCCATGCTTTTCTAGGTAAAATGAGTGTAGAGGGAATTACAGTAATAGAATAGTCTGATAAAAACGTTAAAATGAGTTGCTCTTGCTTAGAGTTATAAATATAGCTATAATAGCCATAAGAATCCAAGCTATACATCAAACCAGGTAGAAATAATTTTTAAAACAACATATGCAAAAAAAGAACTCGTATGGTCTCTTGTCTAAGTGCAAAATGTGATCCTTGCTATGATGTCTGTGCTAACAAGAAACACACGTCCTACTACATTCTCTGAGCTGTTTCTGCAGCTTCTCTGCCTTTTCCCAAGTTCCGCCTGGTGAGTGCAGACAGAGGTAAAGAGATGGAAGAAGAAGAACCTCTTCAAAGGCTCTCGTCTGATTTTCCAGAACTATCTACTAAAAAGATAGTCTGTGAAATTATCATCCCCATAATGAATGGATTCCTTGGTGTGACTATATAGCACCTCTACGGCAGCAAATGGTTTTCCCCAGTTAGGAAATCAGTTCTGAGGGCAAACAGTCCTTTTCTGGAAGAAAAAGCTCAGTCTCGTGGGCAGCAGTGTGACATCTGAAGAGTGTCCTCGCAAAGAAAATACAGGCTTTGGAACTGGGTGGGCAGGGGTCGCCTCCAGCTTTGCCTCTAACCTGGAGGGCAGTTGTGGGCAGTATTTACTTTCTCTGTGTTTCTGCATCTGTGAAATGGGGACGGTATCTACCGCTGCTTACCTCGTAGAGAACCAAGGGGCAAAGAAGCCTCTCGCACCAAGATATTTTCAGTGCAGGTAGTAAGCCTGTCCCGTAGGGGATTGAACTGGGATGCCTTGGGCATAACTACCTGGTGGAGCCTTTGGTGTGGCAGGCATTCAGGCCAGCATTGCTGTTTGCCTCTTTGCTTCCTCTTTGACCTGCCTGCCAAGGACTCCCCGTGTGCCCACAGCCAAGCCCGTCTGAGAAGTTTCCAGCTGAATAAAGTCTCAGTACTCCCTTCTCTGTTGCCTATTGTTTGTACTCTGATAAGCCCGAAAGCCCAGGGCAGACTTTCGCTATTAAAAAGGGCCTCTTTAGGTAGCGAGCAGTCAGGGGCTCTTTGGAGAGCTGGCATTCAGGGTGCTGAGGCAGGCATGGGGGCCTTCCTGGTGGAGGCAAGGCTGTCACCTGCTCCCAGCTGGGAAACTCTGTGCAGCTCTTAACAACGCGGTGAGGAGTCCTTGGTGAGAGGTGTCATCCTATGTTAATTACTGCCGAGCTCACTTGGAAACGCATCCTTTCCTGGCAGCATAGGAAAAAGAACATTCTTGCAAATTGGAACGCAGACTGGTAGTTTAATTTTTCTTGTAAAAATCATCTCTGTGATGCCAGCTGGAAAGGGGTGCTGCAGGCTTCCCACGATGCATGGTAGGGCATAGAAGACAGGCAACTCCCCACACTGCACAGGGCATTTGGTGAGGACACAGGGTTTCCTCAGGCACGATTAGGAAACCTTTACAGAGAGGGAGTCATCTGGGGATAGACCCACGAAGGAAGCCCCTGAGGAGACCCTGGTTTCCACCAATTCCCTCTACCAGGCTCACTGGCTGGCAGAAGGGACGGTCCCCTCCTGTTCTCCACCCGCTGCCCAGCCCAAGTGTCCAGCCTCATCCTCCTTGCACCACCAGGACTGTATGGACCCCCAGAGTGTGTGAGGGCCTTGCCACTTGCCTTGCACAGATAACATAAATCAAAAGTTGTCCAAAGCAGTAGTCACTTGGGCAATTCTTTGGGAACATTAAGCCCATGATGCTCCAGTGCACTGTTGCATCAGTGGGAAGCAGGGGGCAGGGTACCAGCAGGAACGTGATGACCACATATGCGGCCGTGACCTTGGCAGTTTAACAGAGGGCAGAGTGGCCTTGCTCAGACGACGATGGCGGGGGGTGTGGTGAGCCTGCACGGAGGCCCGTCGGGGGGACCCCAGTCCTGCCTGTGACGCCCCCCAGTGACAGGATGGAAGCTGGTCATGATCACACGATGGCTGTAGGGTGGGCAGGTGACAGTGGGTCCTCTAAGGCTGGAGGAGCCGGCTGGGTACTGGGAAAGATGGTTTTGTAAACTTCAGGAGCAAACCTAAAATCCTGCGCGTTGGTCCTAAGCAACGGCACAGGTGGTGGGAGGGTGTGCTTCGCAGGAGGCGCTCTGAGGGTTCCTCTGGGTCCCCATGGGTCACACAGGTAGACCGAATTAACACTCAGCAGGCGAGGAGTGGCTGTTGCAGGTCAGGAAACTGGTCCCGTGGCTTCCGTGGCTTGTCCCAGGCCCTGTTTGGTGAGTGATGGAGGCCAAGTTGGGCTGGACCCCGGCTCCTTGCCCTTGCACCCACAGGGCTGCTGTGGCCGTGAACCTCAGGCCAGGCGCTTCACCCTCACCTGCTTTCCTGTCCCTGCTGAGTAGACAGCAAGCCCTGATGGGAAAGCAAGGTCTTCCCTGACCCTTTCCTGGTAAATTTTGTGTTGGGGCTAAAGGAGCAAACTTGAACCAACCCTTCTCTGAAGAAGACCTCAGTCCATGAGTTTTATTTTGACATTAGGTAGAAAATGATTTCTTGCTTTCTTCATGGAAAGAAACAGGTGGATAAGGAAAGAACGCTTAAACCTAAACATCTCAGAACCCCTTTGGGGAGTCTTGGCGGTCATCACACGCCCGTTAGGTGAGTGTCACAGGCGGTCTGCAGGACAACAAGTGGCAGGGGCGTTTAGGTGCCAGCCTTGGGGCCAGGCACCCCGCGTCTGCGTGCCAGCTCCCCTCACGCTGAGCAGACTGGGGGATGGGGCCTGATCTCTCTAAGTCTCGTCTGTAAGATCTGAGTCGTTCCAAGGTTCAGTGGCTCTCGGTCCTCAGCCAGTGCCGAGCGTTGGCTCTTTCATTAGTGCTGGTAATCTTACTTGCATTGCCGAGGTATTCTACAACACTAAACCCCCAATTCTGAGAAGAAAACCAGCCAGGAACCTTCTGTGGGGATCCATCTAATGGCCACAGGAGGATGCAGGTCTGGTCCAGGGGCAGGACAGAGATGTAACCAGAAAGGCCAAATGCCCAGTTTTGTCCACGCCAGCACCAGGGCAGCAGGAAGTTCTCTGAGTCTGCTCTCCGACTGATGCCACGTGTGCCTGTAAGACCGACCAAGACGGCCAGGATGGTAGGCAAACCCAACCAATGCGCAAACCCCAAAGGAGTCCAGGGTGAGCCAAGAACGGGCCACTCTGGCCTGTGGCCTGTGTCCTGAACAGGAGGGCAGGGCTCGCGCTGGTGCAGGGTGAGCTGAAGAGTTTTCAGTAAGGAGGCGGTGATAGGAAGATCAAGCCGGTGGTTGCACACATGTGGTGTAGAGGACCTGGGTCACAATTCACACTTAGGACTAAAGGAAAGATTGAGCCCTGCACAGTCTGTAATGGCGAAAAACAATCCACCCTGATCTCAGAGTGACGAAGGGGATTCAATTCACATGTACTAGAAGTTTGGCAGGCAAAGCGCACTCTTTTTCTGTGAAAAATAAATGAGAATTTAAAATTCTTTCAGCACATTGTTGAAAGTTATTCTTTCCGTATGTCCAAGTGGTTTGGATTATACACGGATTTTTAATGTTTTTTTTAATAGATCTTTATTGGAGTATAATTGCTTTACAATGGTGTGTTAGTTTCTGCTTTATAACAAAGTGAATCAGTTATACATATACATATGTTTCCATATCTCTTCCCTCTTGCGTCTCCCTCCCTCCCACCCTCCCTATCCCACCCCTCTAGGCGGTCACAAAGCACCGAGCTGATCTCCCTGTGCTATGCAGCTGCTTCCCACTAGCTATCTACCTTACGTGTTTGGTAGTGTATATATGTCCATGCCTCTCTCTCACTTCGTCCCAGCTTACCCTTCCCCCTCCTTGTGTCCTCAAGTCCATTCTCTAGTAGGTCTGCATCTTTATTCCTGTCCTGCCCCTAGGTTCATCAGAACCTTTTTTTTAGATTCCATATATACGTGTGTGTGGCACATATATACAATGGAATATTACTCAGCCATAAAAAGAAATGAAATTGAGCTTTTAATCACATGCTCTTTCAGAATCCTAGCACAAATTCTGGGCCTTTCCATCCCCCATGAGTTTGGGAGACCCTGAAGAGGCAACAAAATTCTGACGAAAACAATGAAGGTATAGTAAATATTAACCAGGCGGGACAAGAGAAGGAAATGTTTCTTAGTAAAGAATAGTGTGAGTTCTGGGTATTGCGGTCCGGTAAGACTTTCACCACGTATCCCAGCATGAGTGTGGATGCATCTGGGTTTTTATTCTGAGGTTCATGTCCATTCAGATCTCTTTTGCTCACATGTGTGAGTGACCGCGCACCTCTAGGTGGAGAGCTGCAGATGAGTACCTGAGTGTCTACGACAGGATGGGATTTCAGGGAAAGGTGGCTAAGGGGAGTTTGCTCCCAGCAGGGTCCCTTTGTGTTGTTATGGTCCCTCAGCGCTCGGCACCGGGCACGAGTGTGCTGGGAGCATGTTATCTCTGGGAGGTGCCTTGGTTGCAAGCCACAGTGACAAGGCAGACAGTGCATGGCATGGGGACACCAGTGGGGGAACGAGGCTCAGTGTGGGTAGGAACTGATATGGTCTTGGGGCCTGAGAGGAAGACCACTGTCTTCTACCAAGGGGCAGAAAGCAGGGGGTGGGGAAGGATGGATGGCTCCTGGCTGCAGGGGTGCTGGGTGGTGGCTGCAGGGGTGCTGGGTGGTGGTTGCAGGGGTGCTGGGTGGTGGCTGCAGGGGTGCTGGGTGGTGGCTGCAGGGGTGCTGGCTGGTGGCTGCAGGGGTGCTGGCTGGTGGCTGCAGGGGTGCTGGGTGGTGGTTGCAGGGGTGCTGGCTGGTGGCTGAAGGGGTGCTGGCTGGTGGCTGCAGGGGTGCTGGCTGGTGGCTGCAGGGGTGCTGGGTGGTGGCTGCAGGGGTGCTGGCTGGTGGCTGCAGGGGTGCTGGGTGGTGGTTGCAGGGGTGCTGGCTGGTGGCTGAAGGGGTGCTGGCTGGTGGCTGCAGGGGTGCTGGCTGGTGGCTGCAGGGGTGCTGGGTGGTGGTTGCAGGGGTGCTGGCTGGTGGCTGCAGGGGTGCTGGGTGGTGGTTGCAGGGGTGCTGGGTGGTGGCTGCAGGGGTGCTGGCTGGTGGCAGTGGCAGAAGCAGTCCAGGAAGGCACTCCTCTCCTGGCTTCAGGCTGCAAGTCCACAGGCCTGTGTGGGTGGGGTGGGACGGGTCCTTTGGCCTGAGCGTGGGTCAGGTATCTGTCCCGAAGCAGGAAATGGACGAGGAGGGAAGGAGAGCTCTGCCTTGGATTTCAGGGTGTGCCCAACACCGCAGGACATGGAAACTTCCCCATAGAGGAAGATCAGAGGGGATGAGAAGCCAGAGAGAGAGGAAGAAATCAATGCGGAATCACTGATTCAGTGAATCTAGAGCAAGCGAGGAGCACCAGCCACAGGTCACTGCTGCTGCACCAGGTCCCCAGTGCAGCCTGTGGCTCTGCCTTTCTCAGCACTTCTAAACCCTGAGCCCCCAGACTTGAGCTTTCACAGCTGAGCAGCGAGAGGAAGCAGAAGGAGCAGGAGGTGGGACACTTCTACCGTGTCATCATCACGCCGCCGGGTCTGAGGGTGCTGGGGTCTTTGTTCTGGAAGTGATGGTAGAACCATTTTGTTAGAAGTGACGTTAGAGTGAGTTTGCCCAGCCCTGTGTTCTGCGGGTGAGGAGACAGGCTCCAGAAGTGTACGGGATCACAGGGTGGGGACCACCCTCCCCCGTCACCACATTCCAGGCAGTTTTTTCACCTCAGAGCAGTGAACAACTTGGAACACATTTTAGCTGTATGTTTCCAATCATGCTTTATGCATCTGCAAAAACTTTACACTTGATTTGATCACTTCGGACCTATTTCTCGTGCTTCTAAGACACTTTATCTTTGGCTTTCTCTATGATTTGTCTAAACGTGCACCTCCTTGATTTTCCTCCTGGGGATTCACTGGACTCTGGAGTGGGTGGATTAATGCTTATACTGGGTACAATTGTACCCCCACCCCCGCAACAAATTCATGTTCTCCTGGAACGTCAGATTATGACCTTATTTGAAAATAGGGGGTTTTCCCTAGTATCATTGGTTAGGAACAGCTCAGCTTATGTTGAGCCTATATCTTCCGTGGAAAGTAGAATTTGGTGAGCAACTTGGATATTTAGCTGAGGAGGTTTCCAAGCCATGTGTTGTGGGCATGTCTTTAGAGTAAAATGGGAGAGGAAGGAGATAAACTGAGGGAGAAAGTTAGGTAAGCGGAATGTCATGGACCCCCAGGAGCCACCAGGAGCTGGAAGAGGCAGGAGGGACCTCCCTCGAGGCTCCAGAGGGAGTGAGCCCTGCCGACACCTGCATTTCAGGCTTCCAGCCTCCAGACTGTGAGAAGGTACTTTTCTGTTGTTTGAAGCCACCAAGTTTGTGGCGCTTTGTGTGCAGCCCCAGGAAACAAATACAGTGTCTCTTGGTGATTCGGGAAAATGTTCAGTGGTTATCTCTTTAAAAATGAATCCAGCCTCACTGCCTCTCCCTTCCTGCGGGGCCTCTCATTACACCTGGTCCTTCTCACCTACCCCAGGGGCTCTTCCCCTCTCTTGTGTTGTTCATCTTTTGTCTCCTGTGCTGCTCAGAATGATTTCCCTCTTACCGGGTTGTCGATTCTATCTTTAGCTGTGTCTAATCTGCTGGGAAAGCTATCCATGGAGTTTTCCATGTTGGCTATTGTAGTTTTCATTTTGAGAGCTCTGGGCTTGTTTTTGCCAAATCTGCCCTGACACTTCCTTACTGTTTCCTCTTCCCTGCTCACATCCTTCAATCTGTCTTAAAGCTTTAGCACAGTCAAAAGAAGCTTTTATAATCTCTGTCCAATAATCCAATCCCACCCTTCCTTGCACGTGTTTCTGTTATACCTGTTCTGGTTTGTTCTCCCTCATGGAGTCCAGTCTCCACATCTGTAGGGTCAGCTTTGTGTGCTGCTCACTCTGTTTGCAAAATTATTTGCTGAATTAATAGGAGGAAAGGATAAAGCAGCTCCCTTAGAAAGGACTGGTGTTTAAGGGTGTTTGGGGAGCCTGCTAACCTAAGATCACATTGCACCAAGGCCAAATCTTTAAAGAAACCAGGTCCACAAACTGACCCAAACCTGTACTCTGGTTCCCCCAGGTTCTGCCCCCCTGGCTCACTGTGGCTCACAGGAGGTAGCCCTACGGGGTCCCACCATATTGTGGGGATCTCCCACAATAAGAGACCCCCCCCACCCCAGGTGATGCTGGTACTGCTGGTCTGGGTACCCGCTTTGAGAAGTGTTTGCAAGTGACAGGCAAGGTCACTGAGACAGCCCCAGAGTGGGCTGGAAAAGGATCAAGAGGCCACCAGCAGGAGGGGAAGGGCTGCTTCGTGGTCACCTGGCCTGCGCCCGGCAGAGGGACAGACGCCAGCCGCAGGACCGGCAGAGGTCGAAGACACGGAGCCAGGTATCAGGTAGACGTGTGCGAACCCCAGCTTCATCTTCTCTTTGCTCCACAGCCTTGGGAAATTATTAAAGGACCTGAGTCTCATTTCAACACGGGAACATCACGTCCCCATCGTCCACGCAAGGCTGCGGGCAGAACATAAAGCTGGTGGAGTGTCAGCATTTATTAACAGAAGCAGACGTGATCCACCAAGGGGAGATTTAAAAACTGGCTTCTATGGAGGAGAGATTTCAGTCGTGTTACATGGGTGTTTCCCCCGTCCCTGCAGCCCCTCCAGTCTGCCCTCATCCCGATGCCCTCCCCCACTCCCCCTCCCCGGCAGGGGCCAGCAGGGAGAGGTGCCCGTCCTGGGCTGTGCTGAGTCATCTCCGGGACCTACCGAGATGCCCGCCCCGGGGGCCCAGGTCCAGCTGAGTTTTAATTGCTTCTCAGCTCTGCGGTCTTGCTGCCTCTGGCCGGTGTCCACTCTTTGCCCCCGGGGCTCTGCTCTCTGCAGGGCGCCCCCAGCTGCCTCTTTGTCACCACAGTCCCTCCGTGTGCCTCCTTCCCCCTGCAGCTGCCAGCGGGGTCGGGGTAGGCGTTGTGTCTCTGCAGACAAGGGGGGCTGAGACCCAGACAGTGGATGCTCTCCTAAAACCTCATGACCGATCTTAGAGGACAGGCCTCAGAGGCAGCTCAAGGGGGCAGGGGAGTCACAGCCCCGGGCTCGGGTCCACGGTGACGCTTCTCCACGCGTGGAGGGGACCAGTCCTGGGCCAGGCGCATGGGAGGACTAAGAACTCTGCAAGGATCACCCCTTCTTTATCCAGATTCCCCCGTTGTTAGCAGAAAGAGTAACCTTTTCAAATGGAGATTTGAAAATGTTTACCCTATTATGTTGCAAAAACTGTGAGTCTGGGCATAGCTCCAAGCCTCTCTCTCCACCTCTGTGAGGTGGGAATAGAGTTACAGAGTTTCCACACGGACAGACTGAGCAGGAAGGGTGCAAAACGCCTGGTGTCAGAGTCTGACCAACACTGGCCGCTGGCTTTCCTACCCTGTGGACGTCAGCCTGAGGGAAGTTTCCAAAACCCTGAGGGCAAAGGTCAGGGGAGGAGCCTGCCGCAGATTCCAGGGCAAACCAGCCTTTCTTCTCAGAACCTGAGCTATGGACCCACACCCACCAATTGAGGAACAAAACTTAACCTCCCGTGGACTGAACTGTGTCCCCCCCGGAGGTCATAGGTTGAAGCCCTAAGCTCCGAGGTGACGGTACTAGGAGGTGGGACCTTTGGGGGGTGATAAGGGCCCAGTGAGGTCAGAGGGCGAGGGCCCAGGATGGAGTTTGTGACTTTATCAGACAAAGGAGGAGAGAGACCACTGTCTGTCCACCACCCAGGGACACAGCATGAAGGCTCTGGGAAGAGGCTGGCAACAACTCCGATCTGGGGCTCCAGCCCCCAGAACCCTGAGAGGGAAATTTCTACCGTTTCAGCTGCCCAGACTGTGGTCTTTTATTGTCAGCCGCCCGCCCCGTGGCTCACAGGCCCCAGCGAGGCTGGGTTTGGGTTAATTGTAGAACACATCACATTTCTTCCCACCTCCCAGCCCTTTCCTGCCTGAACGTCACCTCCTGAAGGGACTGCCCCCACCCCCCAGCACCTGTGCTGATGCCCCAGCGCCGCTGGGCCTGCTCAGAGGTCCCTGCAGTCACATATGGAAATGTGTGTTGTGTAGGCCCTTAACTCACTTTCCATCTCCTCCTTTACTCTCGCCTCCCCTTTGGGGGGTTCTCCCTCCCCCCGACGATGCCTTAGCCACCCCTGGGGAAGGTGCCTCCCAGACCATGGACAGGTGAGGGAAGTTTGGGGATGGGTGGGGGAAGGGGCTGGGTCCCCATGGTGGTCTGCTCCGTGGATAGGCGGCAGGTGGGGTGTCAGGGGGCGCTCAGAGCCTGGGGCCCTGCAGCGGATGGAATCCTAACTGGGGGTGGCCCCTGTACCACCCACGCCCACCACCTCTGAGAGTGTCTGTCCAGAGGAGTGTGTTTCCGTCCCTCCCTCCCCACAGAGCAGCTGACACCTGCAGACCCCTCCTCTCCTGCCCCTCAACCTTCTCCCTCCCAGCGAAATGCAGATTCCCACATCTGCTCCTGCAAACCCCCTGGCTCCCATCACCTTCCTGAAAACCGGGCTCAGGTCTGTCTTTGGGAATCCAAGACCGCACTGGGCCCTGAGCCACACACAGGCCCGGAAGGGAAACCTGAGGTTCAATTTAAGGTGGCTTGTTCCCCCTCCTCTGTCATACGTAGGATAGCAGGCTTAAAGGAAAAAGCACCAGGTTTATCACAGGTTATATTACCGAGTCCAAGCCCGCTCTGCTCGCTGCACGACGGGCCATTGAATCGGAGACGAGGTGTTGAGGCACAGAACACGACTTTACTCGGGAAGCCGGCAGACCAAGAAGACGGCAGACTAGTGGCTCTGAAAAGCCACCTTACGGGGTTTGGATGCCACTTTCTTTGATAGCGCAGAGGGGGAGGAGACGAGGAAGTAAAGTGAAAAGGCCATACGTTTTGCAGATATCCCCTGGAATGGCCGGCCTCAGGGAGGGGATGTGTTCACTTCTTCTTTTCTGCAGCCATCCACAGGTGGACAGGGTCAGATTGTCTCCCTGTGAGCTGAACAGAGACACTTTAACTTTCAGGCAGAGGGGCAGGGTTCCCAGAGGCAGGCCATTCTGTATGTTTATAATAACAAAAGCAAAGGTTAAAGTCAAAGAAACAGATAGAATATGGAGTCTGATTTAGCTGTCCTTGTTACAGTTATTCCCAGATTGAGGCAGGAGACAGATGGGCCCCAGGCTGAGCCCCTGGAGTTTGTCCCCTGTGGACAAATACTCCAAGACAAAGTTAATAGCAGGAGGATAATAGGAGAGGCTGAGCCTGCCCAGATAAGAGATAAAGAGACCACCTCTTCCTCATTCTCGAGGTCAAGGAGACCTTCCCAACTGCTCATGCACAGAGAGGCTCCTTGGAGGTCAAAAGGGGAGTGATGTCAATCTACTCACCGGCCTCTTTGCTGGAATCCATCTTGGCGAAGAGATGCGCGCCCACCGGGGAAGATCCTGAGATAAACCAAATATGGACTCAGAACCAGGCAAAGCAAGATGATTGGCCAGAGGAAACCTGGAAGCAATGCCCCATGTAAGTGATTCAAACCACCACGAGGGCGTGACTCTCTCTCTGAGCCCTCCTGTGTGTCTATCCTCACGTACTCTTTTTCTTCCTAATAAATACTTTTTATTTCACTACTTTCTGTCTTTGTGGGAATTCATTTCTACAGGGCCAGGGCCTCATCCCTTGTCTCTGTCCCTGGTGGTTTAGTGGCTTGGATTCAGTGCTCTCACTGTCTTGGACTGACTTCAATCTCTGGCCAGGAACCGAAACCCTGCTTCAAACCGCTGCAGGCTGAGGCCACCTGAGACCAGGTTCACAGGATGATGAGTCGTTATTTTTCCCTACACATCTTTGTATTTCCCAGGTTTCCCCCAATGAGTCTCTATAATGTTTCCAATCACACTTAAAGCAAGGTTATTCTGTACAAAGGCCCTGAAGTTGGAGATGCTGTGTCTCCTAATAGCAGAATTGAGTTAAGGAACATTGTTGGCAGTAAAAACACAACTTTTGAAGAGAAGTTGCTGGAATGTTCCCGGCAGGAGCAAGCAGCCCATAAAACAAGGGCAAACACAACTGAAGGGCACTTGTCACCTCCACAGTAGGATTCAAACAGCCCAGGAAGGGTCCCAGGCCCCCATGAGTCCCCAGGACTTGGAAATCCCCCACTGGAGGTGACATCCTTCAGGATAAAGCAGTTTTGCTTCAAGGGGTCCCCAAAGAATGGAGGATACAATGAGTTTTCTTCAGTTATTGATGTCTTAGTGTCCATGAAACTATCAGGGTTTTTTTTCCTTGAATAAGATTCCACCAGTGTGAATTTTGTCAGGGGTTGAAGGATCCTGAACCCAGGTCTTCTGAACAAGCTGGGAGCACAGGCCTTTCTCGTGCGTGAGCAAAGGCCTCTGCACTCACCACGACAGCCCTCCGCAGTGTGTGTAACACCCGTGTACCCGAAGCCAATTCAGTAGGCGAAGCAGAAGGACTTAGGAAGAGAAATGGGGAAATCATTAATTTCAAACTTAAAGGAAAGTTGGGAAAGTCAAACAGCGTGAAGAACACGTGTGTGGCTTCACCCGGGATCACCTGCTGCTGGCCTGGTTCTCCTCCTTCTACTTTCTGAGCCTGTGGAGAGTGGGTCACATGCATATCACGGCTCCAAACACCATCTGTGCACTTCCAAGGACCAGGGGTGCTCCCATCCTAAACCACAGCCCAGGATCCACCTCAGTACAGGTAAATGGATACAACACATCTGTGGCTTGTGGTCCATTTCGTCATCTCACCCAGCACATCTATTTCAGCATTTCCCCCTCCAACAGCATCTGGGGTCAGGCATCACATTTTCTTGTCTTGTCTCTTTAGCCTGGTTTCATCTGGAACATTTCCAGTCTCCCCCCACCTCCACCCCTGTCTCCTCTTTTATTAGGACACCACTCATTTGGGCTTCACCTGTTGTTTCCTTGTGATGACACATCAGGCGTCTCTCAGCACTTACTGCTGGTCCAGCATCTTCCCCCATGGATGACGTGATTAATCAATGTACTGATTGTTGGTATGGACTCTTCTGAGTCCCATCTTCCCCCAGGTTTGTAATTCGTCGTTGCCCCTGGTCGCTGTGGCACTCCCATCAGTGACGCAGGCCTGGTGGGCGGGCACCCTTCGAACGGGTTCCATGTCCTTGTGACACTCCCTGTCCTTTGCTGGAGCCAAATAAGCTGTTCTGGGCTCATCCTACTTTGCTCCAACCTGGAATCCACCATTTCTCCAGGAGCAGTTCTCTTAGAGACCGAGATTGGGCCCTAAGTGTGTCAATACTGCTGGGGCGGCGGGGCGGTGGGGGCAGGTTCTTCTTGATCTCCTTGTGGACAGAGCTAGGCCCTCCAAGTCCAGTCCACACTCTCTCTCTCTGTCCCCATTTCGTAGGTGTGCGACCTGTCCTCCACAACGGGACCCTATAGCTCTATCAACGCGCGGTCACCCACTTGCTCAGTCCTATTATACATCAAACATAATTTCAGGATGGTTCACCTGCACAACAAAAGCTAACAAGAGTCAGGATCCCTTTGCAATTCTCCCCCTGCCACTGCTACACACCCCACATAGACAGGGAGAAATTAAACAACAAATTAAATAGTTACAGTACGAAATATGGTGCATAAATTACGGATCAGGGACAGTTGTGTTCAGAAAAGTGAGTCCACATCAGCATCACATCCAGTGTCTCCTAGACCACCAGGCATTCTCTCCTCCCTCTCTGGGTTGCCTCCAATCATATTTTTTTTTTTTTTTTTTTGCGGTACGTGGGCCTCTTACTGTTGCGGCCTCTCCCGTCGTGGAGCACAGTCTCCGGACGCGCAGGCTCAGCAGCCATGGCTCACGGGCCCAGCCGCTCCGCGGCATGTGGGATCCTCCTGGACCGGGGCACGAACCCGTGTCCCCTGCATCGGCAGGCGGACTCTCAACCACTGTGACACCAGGGAAGCCCTCCAATCATATTTTTAATGAGATTTTCATTGAGTTTCAAATCAATGTGACAACTTAGAGAGCAGAGGCTAAAATAATGAATAGAATGGAATTACGCAGTGGAAAGTACAATAGCCACTGGCCGCTGAAATCAGATTTTATTACTATGTTGATTTTTTTTCAGGATGCGGAAAATATGGTGTATGTCCTTAGTTTGAAATTAATGTAAAATATTAACAAATTGTCAGGGGGTAGGGTAGAGGAGCATTTATCTGTTAATGTCCTCATGCCCGATAAATCTTATCTTTTCCTCTGGACAATTAAAAAAAAAAGAAATATGATACAACTGAAATACGAACATTGTTCCAAAATTATTACTAGTTTGATACTAATTCGCAAAGAATTGAAGCAACCAAGTTGGAGAACCAGAGGGAAGTGCAGGTGTGGTGTGATGATGGGCCTGCCCCCCTGGCGGTCACAGACTCACAGAGAGGTTCTTTGTGCAGAAGGCACTCTGTTATCCAATAGAAAACCTGGTGCTCAGAATGAACTACTGTCGCTGGCTTTGTCCTGAAATATTACAGTCATGTGGGGCACGGCCGCTGGATCTGTTTCCCACTGAGATCGGTGCTGTCACACGGGTCTGTTTCCTTGCTGGAACCACCAGTGCACAGTTCTCAGGGTTGGGAGGTGACCTTACGTTTGCTGTTCTCTCGGTGTGCCCGATATCACCTGCCTACCCCGAGTCTATCAAACGTTCTAGAAGGTTGTCAGGTCCAGTCCTAACAGCACCATCAGAGTTCCTCTAGAATCACCCAGATTTGTCAAATAAGCTGTCATAGCATAAAACAAAGCTTGCTTTGCACACATTCATAAACTGATTTGTCTCCAACGAGCCTATTTTCCAATTGGCGGCCCTGATTTCAGTTGAGAGGTGATATCTTGTCATCACATACTGACCACAAGCATGGGATTCTACATCAAACCCACAGGAGGGTTTTGAACAGGAAATGCTGCAGCTGATTTTTCTAACAGGAAGGTGTGAAGCTCAGTCCACCACCCATCTCTCTGCCTATTTATTCTGCGATCCCGTAGCGGCCACAGCGTATCACATTCCCACCAGCAGTGCACAAGGATTCCAAATTCTCCACATGAAAGACTTTCTAAAATACAAAATTATGTCTACATCCATAAGATAATTTTCTCCTTCTCTCTTTTTCAACAATAGGCATATTAAAAACACATATATTAGTATTTGTTTTGCCTTGCCATCCTAGCATATCAGTTTTCCTACAATATTCAGTGAAGACTAAATAAAAATTTCAAATGATGCAGTTAGACCATGTTGATAAAAGTATCAACAAAGCTGACGGTACACACAAGTCATGAAGTGACGTGTGTACAAGCCAGAGGGTCTGGCTCACTCCCACACGGGATTCTCTGAGGGACCTGAGACGTTATACGTGACCCAACATGGTGCCTCCCTCTCGGAGCCTGGAAACAAAGTTAAATAACTAATAACTCACATCCTTTATTACCCTGTCACTGATTTTCAAAACTTTTATGAATTGATGAATGTCATTTTCACATAATATTGTAAATGGATCCTCAATGTATAAAGAGGAAACAGGGGCTGCCCTGACTCCCTAGGAGATGCAGTGAGGAGGGTGGGAGATACCACCCCCCACACACCCATTCTTTGTCCTTCCTGAGGAGTTTTTTCAGAGTGTAAGTTGAAAATGAATACTCTAAACCCAGGGTTGGCAAAGTATGGCCCATGAGCCAAACTTGGCCCACTGCCCGCTTTTATAAATAAAGTTTTATTGGAACACAACCATGCCTAGAGGTTAACATTGTCTATGGCTTTCTTGGTACAATGGCAGTGCTGAGTCATCACAACAGAGACCACTTTGCCCACAAAGCCTAAACTATTTACCATTTGGCCCTTTAGAGAAAAAGTTTTCCAAGCTCCTTTTAAAGTTTAGCTCAACTGACAGAGAGACTGAGGAATTCCTGTGCTCAGGCCACAGCCTGTGCATGGACAGGGCTCTCAGACTGACCAGCTGGGGCATGTGTGGCCTTCTGTGGGAGGGGGGCATGGGGTGTCACAGCCCACATCTCAGGTAGGAGGCTGGTGGTCTCTTAAAGGAAAAAGGGCGCTGTTAGCAGAAAGAGGAAAGGATACAGGCCAAGAAGAGCAAAATAGGGACATTGCCATGTATGTATTTAAAACAACAGTGGAAAACTAAATAAATGAATAATCAAACAAGTCCTTTTTTAAATTTTTTTTTTACTGAAGTATAGTTGATTAACAAAAAACAAGTCTTTAAGCATAGGGCACAAATATTTTCTTAACAGAAAGTATATTATCAACGTGACCCAGTCCTTAAATGGAATCAGGAGGAAGCAGGATGGTCCTGGCCTAGATGCTGGCAAACACACAGCTTTCGATCGTGGCTGCCTGCTCTTCTGGACATCATAGTTGAATCTGTGAGAAACCCCAGGGTCCCACAGCACTCCTGAGTCCACCGAGAGCTGCTGGAACGTCAGAGGGTCTTTCTGCTTCTTCCTAGCAATTTAAGAAGCCATAGCAGATGGGGCCAAAATTTAAAGATACGATATTATGAGAAATCTGAGCTCCATCGCCACCTCGTCTTAAAGTCAATGACACTGACAAGTGCTTGGTTAATACGGTTTGACTAAGTGTTCTGCACCCCTACGGTAGGAGAGATATCAACTCTCCCAGTCCACGACCACTCCTGGTGCTTTCTGAGGCTGACCAGGCTTTCTGAAGCTTCGAGCTCGAGATACTGTCAAAGGAACCCAGACACGCTGGTGACACTGCCATGTGTGCGCACCCTTGCTCTTTGCACGCTCTAATAATCTAGGCCTCTATACTTTATTCCAGGGTCCCACAGAGTTATGGTTTTTGGAGACAAAGAGAAATTTGAAAAGGAATCTGTTGGGAACGCCCTCCGCAACTATGGGCATATTTTCTCCAGTACTGTGTAATTAGCAGTTAACATTTGTTAGCCAAGTAAGAATTAGGAGGAGGGGACTTCAGTGTCACCCAGTGACAGCATGAGCTATTTGTTCTTCCCAGCATGTGCATGTTCAAATATTTATGGGATTTTACCTACAGTATTGTTAAGGTGGCCCAATGTTGTAATAAAATATGACATTCAGTTTGCTGACGCTGTCTCCAGGTTTTAAAGAAAATCCAGGCAGGTGGAATTTCTTTGGAAGTGGATTGCTTGCACTGGGTTACAGGCCGTGGTCAGCATTACTGGGACTTTCCGTTCACTCCCATGGGCTGGGAGTTCCAATGTGGGGCACTGGCTGCATAGACTTGATGTCAGCAATGCCCCATGTTCAACCCACTCACTGTCAACTGAAAGCAGAGTGAAAACAAAGTAAAGGAAAAGGAAAGGTCAGAACAGACACGAGGGTGTGGGGATCTGTGTGCAGGACCACAACCTAAATCATCTCCTGGAACCCGGAGGGGCACAGCTGTCAGCACTGTCATCTTCCTTCGGATGACACTGAAGGGCCTTGTGGTGTCACTTGCGGATTCTGCAAGATTCTGAGTGCTGTCACCATCTTTGCTATCCTGTTGAAGACCACAGTCTACAGCAGACATTAATGTCATGCTTAGCTATTGTTAATTGGTTTGAATAAATTTACTGAGGGAACTATTTTGCTCAGATAGATATAATTATAACATAACATATAACGTTTTCTAATTTCCTTTTTCACTTATTATTTTTAATAGCATCCATTTAAATAACATATTCAAACAACACCATTTTCAGTGGCTACAGATTTTTCTTTTGTAGAGCGAAACAATAATTTTTTTACTAACTCTGTTATTGAAGGTTTTCCTGTCCACCTCTTCACTTACACTGAATTCTGAGAATAAGGAATTCTGAATTAAAAGTATGCCCATGTTAAGGTTGCAGTAGATCTTCAAATCATCCCATGGGAGCATTGTAATAATTTCTATTATCACCCGTAGCTACATGAGACAGTGTCCATCTCTCTACACCTGTAATTATTTTTCTTAACTTACTTTCCATCACAGTGAAAACATTTCTTTTAAGGAGTGTAAAATTGTCTATTTAGGCTTTCCCACAGCTTTCGTTAACTGATTTTTGTTGCATGACCCTGAGATCATTCTGATATTTTGAGGTTATAAGTCATACTTTGAGGGATGTCTTGGAAAGGAAATACAATTTATGGAGTACTTATCATGTAGTTTAGCTCATTTATGTTTCATGTCTTATTTAATTCCAAACACCCTCCGAGTCAGGTACTGTTATTGTTCTCGTCTTACAGATGAAGAACTAGAGGCTTGGAGAGGTTAAATTCTGTGCCCTCCACAGCCCACAGGTGGAGCAGCCAGGAAGCTAGACCAGGCCTTTACAGCTCCAGATGCCGAACCCTTAGTCACAGAATTGCCCAGCTGCATGACATGCTTGATTCCTAAGATAGATTCCAGAAGTAAAAACTGACTCAACAGGTATGAATGTTTTCTTAATTAAGACTATATATGTGTGTCTGTATCTCCAAATCATTTCTGAAAGCACTGTAATAAGTTTATTTTCACCAGTAGCTGCATGAGAGAGCTCCTTGTCCAACACCTTCTTCAGGAGATTATATATATATATATATATATATATATATATATATATATATTTTTTTTTTTTTTTTTTTTTTTTTTTTTTTTTGCGGTACGCGGGCCTCTCACTGTTGTGGCCTCTCCCGTTGCGGAGCACAGGCTCCGGACGCGCAAGCTCAGCGGCCATGGCTCACGGGCCCAGCCGCTCCGCGGCATGTGGGATCTTCCCGGACCGGGGCACGAACCCGTGTCCCCTGCATCGGCAGGCGGACTCTCAACCACTGCGCCACCAGGGAAGCCCCTGGGTATATATTTTTGCCTTTGATAATTTTAAAGATGACAATATTTGCTACTGTTGTTTTTTTTAATTTATTTTTATTGAAGTATAGTTGATTTAAAATGTGTTAGTTTCAAGTATACAGCAAACTGATTCAGTAATACATATACATGTGTTCATTCTCAGATTCTTTTCCATTATAGGTTATTACAAGATATTGAGTAGAGTTCCCTGTGCTATACAGTAGGTCCTTGTTGGTTATCTATTTTATCTATTAAAATAGTAGTGTGTATCTATTAATCCCAAACTCCAATTTATCCCTCCCCCATCTTTCCCTTTGGCAACCACAAGTTTGTTTTCTATGTCTGTGATTCTGTTTCTATTTCATAGATAAGTTTATTTGTGTCATAGTTTAGATTCCACATATAAATGATATATGATATTTGTCTTTCTCTGTCTGAGTTACTTCACTTAATATGACAATCTCTAGGTCCATCCATGTTGCTGCAAATGGCATCATTTCATTCCTTTTTATGGCTTAGTGGTATTCCATGGTATATATGTACCACATTTTCTTTATCCATTCATCTGTTGAAGGACATTTACGTTGTGTCCCTGTCCTGGCTGCTGTAGATAGTGCTGCTATGACACTCACTGTTGTTTTGCTTCGCATTTTCTTCAGGCTCCAGAGAATCAATTGTTACAACCTACAGTCTTCGGCCACCTAGAATTCCCTCAAACAGCTCTTGAGTTCCAGCAGCTGTCTCCCGCTCTTCTCAGCTGTCCTGCTTCCTGTCCAGGTGGTACCGTAATGCTTGCACACCTTTGGTCATCCCAGATCCTTGACACGTCCCGGGACCTGGCCTCCCTCCTGATGGCTGTCACCACTTAGTGTTGACATCTTGGTGGAGCTCCAAGTCTGGGTGAAGGATGCACGCCTGAGCTGACTCCCCAGGCCCCCCACCACGCACCTCTGCCTGCTGTCACTCCACCGAGCTCCCCACCGTCACATCTGTCAACACAGCTATGTCATCCCCAGAATCCACCTCATTTCCAGCACTTGCCGGAAACGGGACTCATCATTGGACTGCTGAGCTGTGTTCAAGTTCTAACAAATAGTTCCCATCATTCTGCAGATTTTCTATGCAATTGAATTCTAACTTTGTTGAATTCTAAAGATGACATTCCAGGCATCTGAACAAGGCCTGCACCTCTGTTCTCGTGAGTCTCGGGTTCCCACAAGAAAGGATGAGATTTGGAGTGTGTAGACAATGCAAACTTGTGCTCTGTCTTTACTATTTAATGGCTGTGTCACAGTGTCACTTAGCTTCCCGGTGCCCCAGTTTCCTTATCTGTAAAAGACAGGTACTAGCGCTTACTGCTCTGGATTTTCCTGAGCATCAGAGGTGCAAACTGCATGAAGACACCCTGTATACGGTTATAATATTATCAACAATAGTAGCAAAGAATCGCGGTGACCATCTGCTGCCTTCTTTTTCTCCTGTTCTTAGAGCAAACTATCCTGTGCACAGGGCTGGGTCCATTTCCTTCCCCAGGAGTGACGAGTGTGGACTGAAGGTCTGAATGTATGGTTCCTGCTCCCCCCCTCCCACTCCCCCAAAGCTTTACCTGGACCAGAACCCCTCCAGTGCTCATGGCCTCTGCAGTTTCCAGAGCGGCAGGTGTGGACACATCTGCCTTACAGGGCCTGAGGAGATGGCAAGAAGGGCAAGCCCCTCAGGCCCTGATCAAAGGTTGCCGACTGTGGTGAGACTGGGGGTGTCCACTCCTAGGCTCAAATCCCATCCACTGCAGCTCCCTCTGCCTCTGTCCCTACCCCCAAATCCACAAGCAGTGGGTGATACATAAACATAGGGAGACAAGAAAAGAAGGAGCCCGCACATGATCGTGATACCCCCAGAGTGGGATGCTGAATAACAAATGTCCCATTGGGTGACTGTGACAGTTTACGTGTCAACTTGCCTGGGTCACGGGGCACCCAGATATTTGGTTACACTTTGCTCTGGGTGTGTCTGTTTGGGTGTTTCTGGATGCAATTAACATTTGAATTGAGTAAAGCTGATGGCCCTCCCCAGTGTGAGTAGGTCTCATCCAAGCCACTGAAAGCCTGACTAGAATGGAAGACTGAGTAAGAGAGAATCCCTTCTCTCTGCCTCAGTGTCTTTAAAGCTGGGACATCCGTCTTCTCCTGCTTTTGGACTCGGATTCAGACTGGAACTTACACCATCAGCTCTCCTGCTTCCCAGGTCTTTGGACTTGGCATGAAATTACACTCTACTCTACTCTGCTGGTTCTGGACTTCTCCATAATCACGTGAGTCAGTTTCTTTTCTTTTTTTAGTTTTCGGCCACACCATGTGGCATGCAGGATCTTAGTTCCCTGACCAGGGATCGAACCTGTGCACCCTGCCTTGGAAGTGCAGAGTCTTATCCACTGGACCACCAGGGAAGTCCCCAGTTTCTTAAAATAAATTAGTACACACACACACACACACACACACACACACACACACACACACACATCATGTTGATTCTGTTTCTCTGGAGAACCCTTGACTACTACAGTGACTTCTCTCTGTAGTAATGGAACATCTATGTGATCCTGACAGAATTATTTATCCTCCCTAAGCCTTGGTTTCCTCTTCTGTACAGTGGGGGTCATAAAATTGACCTCATATGTAAAAATGTTGGAAGGATTAGGGAACACTTAGCACTTGGCATTGGACTTATGCTAAGGATCAACAGACCAAGGCTTTGGTAGGTTTACAAAGCACTGTGTTTTCAAAGGCACCACTTCACTGGGTATTTACCACAGGGAATCTTTTACATCGCCCTTGGCAGGCTTGCCTAGGCCACACTAATGGGCAGCTGTGGAGATGTCTCTCCTGCGCAGGTCTCTTCTGCCTTCAAATTCGGTTCCTATTAGACAAGTGTTTCTCAACATGGCATCACAGACAAACGCACAAGAATTACCTGTAGACAAACATGCAGATTCTTGAACCCCACCCAGATCCACTGATTAGGACAAGAAGCAGGGAATTTGCATTTTGAACCAGCTCCCTAGGTGATTCTCTGCCCCAGGTCCTGCTGAGACCCCTGACTCCATGCAGACATAATTAAGCCTCTGAATTACACTTTGTGCAAGAATTAACAGTCTTAATCATCTGCAAACACTGATTGACAATAAAATGGCATGAGAGAGTTTGGTTTTTATGGAAAATGATGCAGTAGCCATCTCCTCATGTAACCAACTGGGGCTTCAGTGTGAGAATGCGGTGCCTTTGAGGACAGCTCCCCCCAACTCCGTGGTTCCATCTGGTTGGTGAATGGGGTCATGCTGACGATTCTGCAGACCTCCAAGCCTCCAGTGACATCGTGAGCAGATAAACTCCTGAGTGAAAGAGGAAATTTGTCCATGAGATGGTGTCCTTGGGCATCTGCAGATGTCACTCAGTCATGTGGTTATCCTCTAACACTGCTACACCTAGTTAGCCTGCCTGCTATGTGTGTAGGAAATGCCCAACCCATGAGTAAGGCCAGTGTTATGGAAAGTTGAACTGACAGTGGAATAGGGTCAAGCCTGAAGTCCAGCTTTTGACTGTGACTGCAGAGCCAATGAGGCTCTATCTGTTCCTCCTTAATCTCTTTTAATCTCAAATATCTGTTCAGATTCACTTAAGTCTTTAGTCTTTGAAGCCTGGTTCGCCAAGAAAGGCAGAAAAAGGGAAGAAAACTGGGTTCCTTGGGTCCTGCTGTAAAAATGTACAGATACAGAGATCTGGTCTTTAAGGGAAATAACTAGTTATTTCTGCAGACCTACCAGCTCCAGCCAGTCCCCACTCCACCATCCCACTGCCATCATCCCGTCGTGAGCTGGGTGCTGTGGACCTTGAGAAGCCTGCTGAGTTTCCTGGGAGGCAGAACACCACAGGCTCTTCTGTCCCACTCCTTGCTTTGCACATTTCAGTTCATCTTTTTGTTGAATAAATAAATCACATGTGAGTCTTTTAAAGAGTGGGACAGAGCTGGTTCATTTCGATGAGTGTTGGAAAGAGAGAGAAAGACCCTGAGCCTTCTGACGTGTGAGTGTGTGCTGCTTGTAGGCTCGTGCTGGGGTAAGTGGTACAGACAGGGGTCAGAAAGGAAGCACAGGAAAGATGGAAACACAGGCTCTACATCTAATGATTCTCTGACAGCTGCCTCCATTGTTGCTGATACCTGGGTTCTCCTTCCCGAGGCTGAACAACCTTGGGGTTATTATGATGGTGGGAATCACCGAGTTTGGGACCCTCTTACCCCTGGGTTATTGGATTATTTAAAGGTTTCAACCTTTACAATTTCTTCCTCTCAAATCCTTGGTTACCCTGTTGCTGTTTGTTAAAATAGTATCTGGGACTTGCATTTCCTTCCAGGATAAACAAAAAGAGACTGGATTTGACCTCCTCCCTGAAACTAGCAAAACAAGGCAAAGTAGATGAAACATTGGATTTCAAGACACTGGAAACCTGGCAATGAAGGGTAGTAACCCCTGAAAGTTGGAAACAAACAACGGGAGACTTACAATGTCCCCAACTTACTGCACTGAGAGTATTTCCAAGCCCCAGTGCGTGGAGGGGAATTCAGAGAGATCTCAGAAGACACCCTGACATGAGGAAGTTGAGAAGAGAGTGAGGGTGGACCCAGAAGCTAGAGTTACTAATTGCTGGGCGCCATAGGTTAGAAAGCTGAAGAGAGAGAGAGAGAGATCCAAGCTCTGCAGAGGGTCCAATTCGAGTATTCAGCTGAGTACCGTGTATGAGGAAATTATCTGAGGCTAGGGAAAGAACCACCCAAAAGGGTTAAAGGGAGCAGCTCACATAGGTCAGGGACTAGTACCTGTTTCCACCTGTAGACTAGAAACCCCAATATCCATGGGCAATTAGGTAAACAAGCAGAAGGGTCTTACCCAGGTAGGAGAAAATCCTTAATGCTATGCCGAGTACTGCTCCAGTCCCATCTAACCAATTTTAAAAGAAAGACCTGAAAGGATCCATCCAACAGTGTCTGAGTAACTAAACTTTATCTCACAAAAATGATATAAGTCAATGGATCAAAACTAACCCAGATTGGTACAAATGCTAGAATGAGCAGACAGGCATCTTAAATAGTAACTAAAACTGTACTTTATATGTTGGAAAGTTAAGTAGAAACATGGAAAACAGAGAAAATATTCAAATAAAAATTCTAGAGATAAAAATTAGAGTGTGTAAGATGAGAACTTTATGGGTAGGGTGACAAACTGGACATTGCAGAAGGAAATCTTAGTGAACTTGAAGACAGAGTGATAGAAACTATCCACAATGAAATACAGAAAGAAATACACAGAGAAAAGTGAATGAATACAATGAACATAGTGAATTGCGAGACAACTTCAAGATGCATAATATATGTGCAATTGGAGTCCTGAGAAAGAGGAGAGAGTGGGGACCGAAAAGATCTTTGAAGAAATAATGCCTGGATTTTTCCCATTATTGCAGGCTTTTTTTAATCGTAACTATGATAAGGGAGATTTTTCTGCATTCCCCACATTCCAAAGGTGACTAGGAATGGACACTAGGCAATGCAACTACCTGTGTTGCCTTTTGCTACCCACCCACCTGTTAATCCACAGATTCAAAAAGCTCCAGGAACACCAACTTCACAATAGTTTCCATGAAGAAAACTATATCAAAGCAGATGAAAACCAGTGATAAAAGAAAGCCTAAAAGCAATCAGGGGAAAAAGACATTTGTATAGAGAAACAAATATACAGATAACAGCAGATTTCTCATCAGAAACTATGGGAACAAGAAGATAGTGTATGGAAGTACTGAGAGAAAAAAAACAAAACAAAACTATGAACTTTTATTCCCAGTGAAAATATCTTTCAAAGACTAAAGCAGGGCTTCCCTGGTGGCGCAGTGGTTGAGAGTCCGCCTACAGATGCAGGGGACACGGGTTCGTGCCCCAGTCCGGGAAGATCCCACATGCCGCGGAGCGGCTGGGCCCGTGAGCCACGGCCGCTGAGCCTGCGCGTCCGGAGCCTGTGCTCCGCAACGGGAGAGGCCACAGCAGTGAGAGGCCCGCGTACCGCAAAAAAAAAAAAAAGACTAAAGCAAAATGAAATCTTTCTCAAACATAATAAAACTGAAAGAATTCACCACCAGAAAACATGCATTATGAGAAATTTTAAAGGAAGTTCATTAGGCAAAAGGAAGTTAATACCAGAAGGAAAAGAAGATCTATATAATTGAATGAAAAGTTCTGGAAGTGGCAACTAATAAACACAATTTTCTGTATATGTATATATTAAGTCACCTTGATGTACATTTTAAATATTTTACAATTTTATTTGTCAATTATACCTCAAAAATATTTTTTCCCTTATGATTTAAGTCTCTTGAAAAGATAATTAACTGTTTAAAAAATAATAACAATGCAGTGTGGGGTTGATAGCATGTGCAAGATTGAACTATATGACAAGAATAAGAAAAAGGATGGGAGGGAAAAGATGGAAGTAGCCTAAAGAACTTCCTTTTAGGAATCTAGATTTACTAATTGCTAGGTGCCATAGATTAGAAAGCTTCAGAGAGAGAATGAGGGAATTCCAAGAAAGAAATTGCAATTGAGTTTCTCTCTCAAAAATTGATAGAACAAATGGAAAACAACGAGAAAGGACCTAGAATATTTAATGACCTAATTGATGTTTATGAAACATTCCACATAACGACAGCAGAATACACATTCTTTTCAAGTGCACATGGAACATTTACCAAGACAGACAATATTCTGGGTCAGAAGACAAGCCTCAATAAGTTTAAAAGGATTCAAATCATACAACTTATGTTCTCTGTCCATAATGGAATTAACTTAGAAATTTATGAAAGGAAAGTTACCAAATATTTGAAAATGATGTAACACACGTCTAAATAAAACCTAGGACAAAGAAATCAAAAGTGAAATTAAAAAGTATTTTGAACTAAACGAAAATAAAAACACAACATAAAAATTTTGGATGCTTCTAGAGGAAATTTTATAGCACTAAAGAACTATATTAAAAGTTAAAATCAATGACCTCAGTTTCCACCTAAGGTGGAACTAGTAAAATAAACCAAACATAAAAAGAAAACAAAAAATAATAAACATTTGAGTGAAAAAATGAAATAGAAAAACAATAGAGGAAATTAATGAACCCCAAAATGCCTGCTTTTAGACAGATACAGAAAGAGAGAACACAAATTACAAATCTCAGATATGAGTGTAGGGTCATCACTATAGATTCTATAGATATTAAAAGAATACTAAGGGAATGTTGTGAACAACTTTATGCTGATAAATTTGACAACATAAGTAAAATTCACCAATCTTTGAAACATATAAAGTTATCAAAGTTTATAGAAAATATCTAATCTAAATAGCCCTATATGTATTAAAAATCAAATTTACAGATAAAACACTTTCCCAGAAGAAAACTAGGGAGACAGATGACTTCACTTCCAATCATTTAAGGAAGAAATAATATCAATACTGCCATAACTCTTACAGAAAATTCAAAAGGAGGGAAAATTTCCAACTCACGCCATGAGTGTTTCCTTGATACCAAAACCAAAGACATTACAAGAAGACAGACCAGTATCAGTCACGAACACAGACATAACAATTCTAAAGCCAGTTTTAACAAATCAAATTCAGCAATATATAAAAAGGATAATACACCGTAACCAAGCAGGCTTTATCCCAGGAATGTAAGACTGCTTTAACATTTGCAAAGTAATCAATATAATGCATCCTATTAACAAGTTAAGAAAGAAACACCATGTGGTCATTGCAATAGATATAGACATGCAACCTGATAAATTTTATCATCAATGTGGGAATAGAGGGGAATACCCTCAACTTGATGAAGGGCATCTATGACAAACCTACTGCTAACATCACACTTATTATTTTAAGACTGAATGCTTGAATGCTTGTCCCTAAGATAAGAAACAAGTATATCCATTCACAGTCCTTTGATCCAACTCTGAACTGAAGGAATAGTCAGTAAAATAAGCAAGATATAGAAATAAAAAACATCCAGATTGGAATGAGAGAAATAAAACTGTCTTTATTCATGGATATCGTGATCAGCTATGTAAAAAATAGGAGAATCTACAGAGAGAGCCACCAGACCTGATAAGCGAGTTAGCAATCTTGCAGGAAACAAGAGTGATATACAACAACCAACTGTATTTCTGTACACTAGCAATGAATAATCAGAAATAGAAATTTTAAAATATTATTTATAATAGTAACAAAAATATGAAATACTTGGGGACAAATCCAACAACAGATCTAACGACCCATACGTTGAAACCCACAAAAAAATTGCTGAAACTCACAGAAATAAAGGTTACCCAAATTGAGAAATACACTGTGCTCATAGTTTGGGGCACTCGATATTGCAAAGATTGATCAATAATTTCAAAATAATACTAATAATAATCTCTGCAGACATTTTTGTAGAAATTGACAAGCTCACTCTAAAATTTATACAGCACATCAAAGGACTTAAAATAACCGAAACAAAAAACAGTTTTTTGAAAGAGAAAAAAGTTGGAGTAATAACACTATCTGAACTCGATTCATTATAAACTTACTATAATCAATGATGGACAAATAGATCAATGGAACAGAATGGAGTATCCAGACATAGATACACACATGTTTGGAGACTAATTTTTGATGAAGGTGCAAAGGCAATGCAGTGGAGAAAGAATGGTCTTCTCAATAAGTGGTGCTGGGATAACTGGATATCACTATGTTAAAAAAAAAGGGAAAAAGAACATCAAACCATATCTTTACTCAAATGCAGCAATTAACATGAAATGGGTCATAGACTTAAATGTACAACCTAACGCTGGAAAACTTCTAGATGAAAAGCAGGAGAAAATTTTTGTGATTTAGATCAGGCAAAGATCTCTTAGATATAATAACACCAAAGCATAATCTAAAAAATGAAAAATTGATAAATTGGATTTCATCAAAATTTAAAACTCCTGCTCTTCCAAAGAGACGAGAATGAAAAGACAAGACACAGATTGGGAAAAATATCTGCAAATCCTCTGTGTGATAAAGGATTTATATCCAGAATATGTAAATAATTCTCAAACTCACTAATAAGAAAATTCAGTTAAAATTGGGCAAAAAGAAAAAGCATATTTCACCAAAGAAGATGTACAGGTGGCAAATATTAAGACTATTCAATATTATTAGTTATTATGAAAATGTAAATTAAAACCACAGTGAAATACCACTACATACTTACTTAATGGCTAAAATATAAAAGACTGAGATGGTTAATTTTATGTGTCAACTTGGCTGGGCCGTCCTTCTCAGATAAGTAGGCAAGCATTATTCTGGATGTTTCTGTGAGAGTGTTCTGGGGTGAGATTAACACCCAAGTGAATGAATGAATGAAAATTTTATTTGCTCTGGGGTCTCTCTCAACAAACCATTTCTACAAATTCATTCTCTCCAGGAGCAAAGAATCCATTTGGGGAATAGACACGGACGCCCAAATCAGCACACCTTTACAATACACCTGCCGCTCACCACGTTGGCATGCTTGGGGGCACAGCAATGGCAATCCTGTCCACAAAACGTTTGTGGTCTAAGAGGGGAAGGGAAGAGACACATCCTGAAATAGAGACCTCAGTCTCTGTCCTGCCATCTGCCACTGCCCCCATGCAGGCTCCTCTATATCCGCCCTCTTAAGACCACCTGCCCTCTGCCACCTGACGCCTCTGCCAGCCGGCCTTCCGCAGCCCTTCCCTCCCTTCAGTGGGGCCCATAACTGCCTCTCACATCCTTTCTCAGAGTCCAGCTTCTCTTTTTATCAGTTGAGGACACTTTTTCCCCCAGAACCACTGGCATCCCCTCGGTTACAGTTGTTTATTCGTGTAGCTGGTATTTAACTGGGGGTGGGAAGTGAGCCCCATCCGGAAGATGTAAAATGATGACTTTGTCCTTCAGACTCTCTGTCAGGTGCTTCCGGGGGCAGCTTGCTCTGGGTCAGTGGAGGATCAGAGCGCCGGTATCCCACTGAGGGCAACAGAGCTTCTCCTGGTGTCTGAACTCCAGGGCCCGCGACTGGCCTTGCTTCTTTGCTCCAGTGAGGCAAAGCACATGCTCACTCTGTTTGTTGACTGAAGGGACAGTGTGAAAGATGAGCTGGGGAAAATGCCCAGAGTTTGGGTTTGCCAGCCCTTCAGGATTTACCACTGTTTCATAGGTTTGTGATGGGGGGCCTTTTGCACACGTGTTCCTTTTTAATCTGAATATTATGTGATGTGTCGTGTATTTTTATCATTACCGTTGGGCAGAGAATGAGCTTTGCTACAGCCTTACGGCACAGCAAAGGTGGCATGCTCATCACTAAACCCAGAGCACCGGTCTCATGTGTTTAAAAGCCTCTGCTTGGTTTTCCATAGCCAACATCCCATAGTTTTTACTTTACTTTGAAATGCTGCGTGACAGAGGAAAACAATTCGCCAAAAAGAAAAAAAAAAAAGAAAAAATCTAATCCTTTCCCTCTAAGGGCAAAAATGGAATATGCTATGGCAACATTTGAAGCAGATCTTACTTAATAAACAATTAAATTTCCATTTTAATCCTCTTCTTGATGTAGTTTCTCAGGTTGAAAATATATTTCATCCATGAGTGGATTCTTGGTGGCAGTCAACTGAAATGACATTTTAAATATAGGTAACATTTAGGTAATAAATATAGCCTGCTGTATGTGCTCAGAATAACAGCAACATAAAAAAACTAATCACTTTATTGATTTCCATTAAGTATCACTTCCTTAATTTTCACGTTCAGGAAAAATTGTCTGCCAGTGTTAGCCTTTTTGTTCAATTATTTTTAGCTGAGTCAGACATCCATAACTCTATTAAAAAAAACAGGATTTTTTCTTATATTACTTAATTTGGAATCCACATATGTAATTAGAGGTTTCAAATGAAGTATTTTGCACGACATAACAATTGCTCACAGGAGATCCAGAGGGAAAGATTCTGGGTAAAAATGTACATTTCTGACATTTGTGAGCGAAGAGAAAGGCCTCATTTTGGTAAAGAATATGATACTGAACACTATTCCATGAGAATTCAGACGTATGCTCTCATTTTTTCTTCTTCTAATCAAATTATAGAGTTTTGTAGATGTGGTGCTGTAATTTATTGATAAAATGAGAAATACATAGTTGGTCTTCATCCACTGTTCCTGCACAGAGCTCCTAAAACCCTTGTAATTTTCTCTACAAGAGCAGAGGGGGATCTTTTGTTGTAATATTTAGTTTTGTTCCCAGTTCCTGAGATAGCTTCAGAGTGATAATGGTGAAATGGGTGTCTTTTATCTTTGACAGAAGAAGTTCCTTTCAACCACACCTCAGTTTATGTTAATGAGATAACTTTGGGAATGCCCCTAAGGGTGGGGGGACTTGTTGCCAGGCAACCAACCAAGTGATTAGAGGGTTGGAACTTTCAACCCCACCCCCACCTCCAGGGAGGGGAGAGCAGCTGGAGATTGAGTCCCGACACCATTGGCTAATAATTTAATCAACCATGCCTGTGTAGTGAAGCCTTATAAAAACCCCAGAAGGATGGGGATCAGACAGCTTCTGGGTTTGGTGAACATGTGGAAGTGCTGGGAGAGTGGCACATCTGGAGGGCACGGAAGCTCTGTGCTCTTTCCCCATACTTTGCCTGTGCATCTCTTCCGTCTGGCTGTTCCTGAGTTATATATTTTTTTTATAATTAACTGGTGATCTAGTAAATAAAATGTTTCTTTGAGTTCCGTGATCTACTCTAGCAAATTAATTGAACCTGAGCAGGGGGTCATGGGAACCTCAGATTCATGGCCATTTGGTCAGAAGCACAGGTGACAACCTGGATTTGTGACTGGCATCTGAAGGGGGGGCAGTCCTGTGGGATCTGACCCTATAGTGTCAAAATTAAATGGTAGGACATCCAGTTGGTGTCACAAAATCCTGAGGAATTAAGTTGAGAATGAGGTTGAGATCATCAAGAAATCATTGAAACATCAACAAAGTCCTGGTGGCAAGCATTTATTTAACTACAGGATAAGATAAAATAAGAGTGAAAAATAGGACAGAATAGTATTTAGATATATTTTGTATTCTGACTCAATGAATGTATTACAGCTACAAAGACGGGCCAAAAAGGGCAGAGAATTTATGAAAAATAGAATGATTGCTGATTGGTGCATAGTGATAAACTGGGAAAGAAAGGTTTGCATGTTCAATTAGATGCTGAGAGGTAAAACAATAAAAACCAACAAACTATTTATACATGCTACATCATAGATGAGTATTGTTTAAAAAGAGACAACAGGCTCAAAATGGAGTCACTTGAGCTAAGCCCTACATTCAGAAACCAAGAATTATGTTTCAACCTCTCCCAGGAGTGGAGTCTTAAACCAGTCAATTTAGAATCATATGGTCGGCACTAGTGAGGTAACCTCCCTGATATAACCCTGTCATCCCCTAAAGGAAGACCACAAACTTCATTCTTTGTTAGTATAGCTTCCTTGTCCTGTCCCTTTCTGCCTTATAAAAGTCCTTTATTTTGTACATCTCCTTGGAGCTGGGTTCCATGCAATAGATGATGTCACCTAACTTACTCCAGGATTATCACCTGAGATTCATGGATTGATAAAAAGGCAGAAAATAGGATGGGAAGCCACCAGTCTGACTGAGCACTTTGAAAGGACTTTGGAATGAGACCATAAACAAAAGCCTGCCAAGTTATTAACTTTACAGCTGCGACAGCTTGGAGGCCAGGGACCGAAAATGACACTTGGGAGCATTATACCCTCCAAGGGGTCCGTCATCAAAGTGCTGGTCCAGGGATTGATGTCTCATTTGTAATCCACTGGGACACTGGAAAAACGATAGTCCTCAAAGGTCTTATGCAGATCTCTCAACACCAACTCTAATACCCTATATCTGTCCCCAAAAGAGGCCCCATATGGGTCACTCTCAGAACTGTCGAGACTCTGAGGGCTTGTCCTGTAAACGACTACCAGAGATGCCCTTAACCAGTCGAGGGGAAACTAAAATCAAAGTCAATGGAAAATCTTGCCAAATTCTGGTAGATACCAGAGCTACACTCTTTACTTTAAAACTCACTCTCTTAGAACAGATCCCGCAGAGTGAAAAAGAAGCTTCCATAGTGGGGTAATAAAATTCAGAGGGAGTTTCTATCTCTACCAGTACAAATGGCTCAGGGACCTTTCATTGAAAAGCATTCTCTTCTGCTGTGTAACCCAGCACCAGTCAATCTACGAAGCAGAGATGTCCTTTCTAAACCAAGAGGGTGAATATGCTTTACTTCCAATGGAGACCTCACCTTAGAATATCCTGACCAACCTGAACTTGATCTTTGATGTTCCTTACAATCTGTTCTTGACATAGGAGAGGAGGAACTCCAGGAAAAGATCCCTAATTTAACCACAGTGCCTGAAACTCTGTGGGCTACTGACACTGAGAGAATAAAAAGTGCAGAACCTATTAAAATCCTGATAGACACAACGTAACCTTTTTCAAACCGCCTCAATATCCATTAAAATCCCATGGCCTCACACCAATAGCAGAAGCCCTAGTCACCCAGGGGATAATCTTTCCCTGTATTAGTCCCTGTAACACACTGACCTTACCAGTCTGGACACCTAATGGGTGGGGATTTGAGAGCAATTAACAAGATAGTTGTTCCCCATTTTCCAGTTGTTCCAAACCAAACAGCCCTTTGTCACCATTTCCACCAGCATCAGAGTGGTTCCCAGTTTCAGGCCTTTGTTCAGTCTTGCTGAGCATCCCTGTGGTTCCCAACAGCCAAGATCTGTTTGCCTTTACTTGGAACAATCAACAATGTACGTGGCCAGTCACGCCTCAAAGGTTCACCGAGGCCCCTTCTCATTTCTCCCAAGAGCTCCACCAAGATGTAAGCACCCTCCAGACCCTGGGAAATCAACCCTCCTACAGCACGTGGATGCTCTCTGCTATGCTCAGTTACCAAAGAGATGCCCATTTACGGATTTCACTTATTTGCTGAGACAGCTGAAAAAGAACATAAAGTCCCTAAGGAAAAACTACAATGATCTCTAGACAGTGTTCATTAGCTAGGTCATCATCTAAGTGCAGAAGGAATCCAGCCATCTCCAAAAAGAATTAAGCTAATCCAAGAAGTTTGTATGCCCACAACTCAGTGACAGCTTCACGGCTTCTTAGGCCTGTCTGGCTATTGGAGACTGTGGGTTCCTAATTTTCCCTACGAACTTTCCTTGGAAAGATAAACACGAGCTGGTCTTTATAAGACCAAGAGGCACAACAAGAACTGCCTGCCCTAGGGCTACCCAGCTATTCACAACTGTTCACCTTTTTAGGGCATAAAAGAGATAACCAAGCCCTGGGGATGCTCACACAGGAGCGTGGCAATAAACATAAACCCTTTGCCTATTATAGCACACAACTGGATTCAGTTCCTTGTGCCTGTCCAACTGCGTTATGGTGCCAGAGCAGAGTTAGTGGCAACCTCAGTGGATTGGACCCTAGGAAATGACATTGATTTACAAACTCCACGCGCTGCCCAAAGTCTTCTTAATAATGAACTGAATTCATCAACATTTCTCTGCCAGCAGATTAAACTCCTCTGGGATCCTTCTGCTTTCACCACCTACAATCTGCATCTGAAACGTTGCAGCATTCTTAATCCTGCTATGTTACTACCTCTTCCTGACAAAGGCAAGTCCCTGGACTGTGAAGCAATAATGTCCCATCTCGTGACACCGTGTCCTGATTTATGAGACTAACCCTGATCTAATTTTGTCTGTTGATGGGTCATTCTGTAAAAATGAACAAGGGAATTTCCAAGCTGTTTGGGCTGTTATTAGCCAACATGAACTGTATGAGAGGGGAAATCTCCCACAAGCTCAATTAGCCCAACGGGCAGAGCTGCACACCCTTCACTGAGCCCACCTGTTAGCAGAAGAACACGCTGTCAATGTTTATACTGACAGCCTGTATGCCTTTGGGATCAACCATGATTTGGAGATGCTATGGAAATAAAGGGCTTTTCTTTCATCCTCTGGGACCCCAATCAAAAATAGGCAGCAGGCAAAAAAGCCTTCTTACTACTGTTCTTTTGTTTTCCGAAATTGCCTTCATAAAAATCGAGGCTCACATTAAGAAGACTTGAACTTGACTATGAGGGCATCGCCCTGGCTGCGTGCAAAGGCAGTAGCAACATAATCTATAAATGTGGTGGCCCATGTGGATGAAGTCCATCCTGCTTCTGCAAAAATTGACCCCTTTTTGCCAGACTTTTGCCATCTTTACGTCCTTGTAACATGGCAACAGTCTCCCAAATCGGGGAAGCCAAGATGGGCAAACAATGGTTGTAAATTCAATGAACAGTCAGGGCCACTTGATTCTTCCTGGCTCCCTGGCAAACCCCATTATTTTTGTTTTTGTTTTTGCCTTCCTTCACACACCATGGTGCGAGTGAGATGACTCAAATTATGAATAAACATTGGTGGGGAGACTTCTATAAAATTGCAAAAGTAATTTATGACCAATATCTGACCTGTCTGGGCCATAATCCTGGAAAATCTATTTTTGTCCCCAGAGGCCTCAGATCTCCTCCCTCTGGACCCTCAGAGCATCTGCAGCTGGATTCATTCGAATGTCACTCAGGACGGGTTAGCAATATGTTCTTGTTATTGTGTGTAAGTCTCCTGGATGGGTTGAAGCCTTCCCCTGCTGCAAGGCTGATGCTCTCACAGTGGCAAAGAAATTGTTAGAAAACGTGCTTTCCACTTGGGGTGTCCCTTCTACAGTCTCCAGTGATCAAGACACCCACTTCACTGGGCAGATCATACAAGTCTGGGCAAATTCTTTGCACACTTCTTGGAACTACCACTGTCCCTATCACCCACAGTCATCAGGCAAGGTCGTGAGAACTAATGGGATCCTCAAACAATATCTCTAAACTTGCTAAAACTACCAGACTCCCTTGGCCTAAGTACTGCCTGTGGTCTTGCTGACTGTTCACAGTACCCTCTGTAGGAAACATAAACTCACTCCACACGAGGTCGTCACCAGCAGACTGTGTCTGTTGGTGTACAACCTTCTGCTGATCTCTTGCTGTCTCATGCTAGGATGACCAGCCACTGTAAGTCTTTAATGTTTTATGCTAAAGCTGATCATCAACAAGGTAAAGACACTTTTCCAGATCCCAATTCAAAGTATCTTGTTAGTCACAATCTGGAGCCTGGTGACGAGGTATCCTGGAAACATCATCAGAGGAAGACAGCCCTCAAACCTCATTGGAAAGGACCTGACCAAGTGGTCCTGACCCCTGACGTTGCTGTGAAACTAGAGGGCATTGAGCCTTGGTACATATCTCACAGCTAAATAAGGCTCCACCTCACACCCGTGCAGATGCTAGAGATTTCTGAGTCATATTTACTGGAAGAGAAGCAGCCAATATCGAGGTAGACTGCTTTGACCCAAATGTCAAATCAGGGTTTCATACCTTAACTAACCATGAAACCCTTTCTTCTTCTCTTTCTTTCCTTTACTCTGTCATTAGCCTGGAAAAATAACACCTTCATCTATATCTCCCTGGCCATCGCTAAGGGCAGGAACCTTTCAGACCGCTGGATTTGTCATCAAAGAGTCTGATCTGTCCATAATGCTGAGGACTCCCTGGTCCTTCCTGTGATCAATTTCTCTTCTATTCCCAATGTCGCTGTAAACTATAATCAACACCCACCCCTTCAAAGTCACTCACAGAGTCTGACTTTTATGGCCAGAACATCTAGTGCCTTGTTTCTACCTCTGTTCTATTTTAACAGCACTTGCCCCAATACCCACGTAAATACCTACACATATACCTACGTAATCTTAGTACATTTACACTCCCATGTCCTCATGATTCTCTAAATCAAATCTTCCCCCAGTTATGAAAAGATCTCACCAGCAGCTCCCAACTTTTCAAGGAACTTAGAATAGCTCTTCAATTCAGGTTAGGAGGTTTACCTTCCGGATGCACTGAAGACCTAACTGATCCCTGGCTTGAACGGGCAAATGCAACAATCCCTGCAAATGAATCCAGAGCCACCTTAGTGGGAGTGATTTGTGCCCAGACAGGATTTATCCTGTTCTGTGTGGTTATCATTCCCCTCGGACCTATGAATGCCTAAGTGCTGGCACGTGATCAGGCCATGACTCGTAGGTGATCTAACCACGCCCCTAACTGTCGATCATCAACGTGAGACCCCTCATTGGTCAACTCCCTTGGATCGACACTGTCCAGTTAGAAAGGACTTACCTGGAGGCCTTCATGACTCAGAATTTGCTTCCGCGGGCAGGTCCCCGTTCCCTGGCTGCGAGTAAGTGCGAATGAGGCTGTGATCAGGAAACTCTCCTTAACTCTTGAAGATATTTCAGAATCTGCCAACGAAGATTCTTAGGCTCCCTGGGCAAGGCTGTCTGACACTAGGACAGCCCTTGTTATATTTTAGCTGAGGAAGGAGGTGTCTGTGCTGTGGCCATTACCACCTGCTGCACTTGGAGTGACATTTCTGGGGAAGTTGAGACTCAGCTCTGCAAGACCACTGAACAGGTCATTTGGCTTAAGAAAGTGACTCCTTCAATGGTCTTCCTTTGACTTACATGCTTTGATTGGTTTGGGTCCTGGGGCCATGGTTCCAAAGTGCACTCCAGACATTGGGAATTATCCTGCTTATAATAATCATAATAGTCTCCCTGGTGCACTGTATTGTCTCAAAGACTTCAAAACTTGCTTACAGCCACTAGCCACCAAAGAAGTAATCTCCTAGGTCTGGAACATCAGAAAATGAATGAACAGAATGACCAATTAAAAAAAATGTAAACCTGTAGTTGGGATTTATCAAAACAACGGTTCAGCAAAAAAATCATGACCTGTGACTACCACACAAGGATGACCAAAAGTTGTGAGAACTTCAGAACAGGATCTGGGAGTGACACTAAGGTCTTAAATTTTGATCACATCTTTCAGTTAAGCTGAGAGTCTCATCAAAAGGGGGAATTGTTAAAAAAGAGACAACAGGCCCCAAATGGAGTCATTTGTGCTAAGCCCACATCAACAAACTGAGACTTAATACCTATATTTAATTACAGTTTCAGCGTCCCCCAGGAGTCGAATCTTAAACCAGTCCATCTGGAATCACCTGGTCAGCACTGGTGAGGTCATCCACCAGACCCCTGAGGTCCCTTAGAGGAAGGTGACCTTGCCACCAAGGATTCGCTCTTTGCTAGTCACTTCCTTGTCCTGCCCCCTTCTGCCTATCAAAGTCTTTCATTCTGTACAGCTCCTTGGAGCTCCTTCCATCTGCTTGAAGGGATGCTGCCTGACTCATGAATCATTGAATAAAGCCAATAAGACCTTTAAAATTTACTCAGTTGAATTTTGTTTTTTAACAGCATCAAAGTTGTTTGCTGCATGAAAGTTTCCATCAGGATCTTACATTTAGGTTGATGATCCATTTCAAGTGAATTTGTTTGAAATTCCTAGGCTAGTGATTCCACACAGCTGAAGCCAGACCCTTCTGCATCCTTGACCCAATGCCCCACGAGACAGGACGTCCAGCCTACAATGGGACGGGTACTGTTCCCAGCCTTGTATGAGTGTCAGCTATAGCTACTTCCTTCCAGTCCTTTGGGATGGTGTGTGCTCCTGCCTCTGCTAATTTCCTACGTACATTCACTGATCAGCACTTAGCTGAATATTCAAGGGGGACCCTCTGCAGACTGGCGCTTCCCTGTGCAGCACTTCTTCCCAAGTTCACTTTCTGTTGACTCTCTCTGCCATGTTCTCCTTGACTCCTGGCTGCATCTGCTCTGCTGGGCTCTGCCTGGGCTCCCACTCCCGCACCTCCCCCTGGAAACTCTCCCAAAGCCAGAAGCCCAGCTGTTGTAGGGCTCACGTCTTGGTTTTCTTTCTGTGATGGGTCACCTAATTGCCAGATGTTCTTTTTTTTTGGTTATTTCAGGTATGAGGGTAAATCTATTTCCTATAGCTTCATTTTGACGACATGTAAGACACTTACATATTGAAATATAGCATAAGCGATACCATGGGCCAGACATTTTGGCTAAATTAATAAAGGTACCTTGGCTTAACTCACACAGTAACAGAAAAAGATTATTGGGTGGCCCAACAGAGCAAAATCCAACTCTCTGCTGTTTATAAGACAGAAGCTGGAATAAAGAGATTCAGAAAATTCAAAGTCGAGGTTATAGACAAAGATATGCCAGGTCAATACAAATAGCAAGAAAGCAGGATTTAAGGTCTTGATTGTGGGAACAGACATGGCGGGTCCTGCTCCCATCTCTCATTCTTTCCACTTCACTGCTCACCAGCCACAGTTCCAGTGCATCATTTCTTTGCACGGTGGCTTTCTCTGGATTCAGGGTTTTTGTTACCTGTGTGGCAGGCCTGAGTGCTGGAGGATTAATACCCTCTGGGATGGGTCCGCAATGAATCAGTGATGGAGGTTGGTATACATGTATATTTACCAGCACCCTCTCTCCTTGGACAGCATAACCCTGAGGCACTGACAGCTAGGATTGCCAAGGGGAATAAAGCTCTGGAGGCAGGGCAGTAAATGGCTTTATAACCACCACTTATGGGCTGTTCACCCACCCCGACACCCTTCCCAGCCTCACCAGTGTTTTCTTCACTTCTCAAATAAACCACTTGCATCTGAACCTTCATCTCAGGATTTACATAAGGCAACCCAAATGAAGAGAAAAGGTAGAATCCAAGGTACAGAAAAGGTAGAATCCAAGCCCTCCAAGCAAATTAAAACACAACAAATCCAAACATCAATAATGCAATGATAAAAAATTTGTAAAGAAAATGGAAGAATTATGGATGCCTATGCATTCAACAACAGAGCAATAACTTTTATGAAGCAGAAACCAGAGGAGAAAGAGACCACGACACATTCATAACAGGAAAGTTCTTCTCAGTTGAAGACAGGTCAAGCAGACAAAACAGTTAATAAGAACACAAAATGCCTAGGCAGCAAAATCAGTGGGTTAAGTTTTACAGAGACACATAGGGTTGTAAAACCCGGCTATAGAGAATACACCTGCTTTTCACGTGTGAGTGGAACTTAAAAACTGACCATATTTTAAGGTATGTGAAAACATCTTCAGTAGCTCCTTAAAATAAAATAATATGAACAGGATTTATGACTGTAGTGCAATAATATAAAAATTAACAACACATTTTAAAGGGCCCTCCAATAATTTGGAAACCAGCTCAAGGCAGTTAGCCAGGGCAGCTGCAGGACTCCTGTACTTGTTTTCTTTCTGTCGGGGATCATTTCACTAAGCAGCCATTGGCTATTAAGCAACCCTTGGCTCCAAGGGGAAATACAAAACTAAGTTTCAGAACTTCTAGAAAATCACAATAATAGAAACGCAATACATCAGAGTCTAAAATTCATAGCAGTGAATACTCTACAAAAAATGAATCTGTACAAATGATTTGACAAGTCAAAAAACTGGAGAGGGCAACAAAGTAAGTGGAAAGAAAGAAGCAATCAATGACAGTAAAGCAGAAATTAAAGATTTGGAAATAAAATCCACAGCAGAATTTAATAAGAAAATATAAAGCTTGCTCTCTGAAAAGAATAGCAACAAAATTGACAAGCCATTAGCCAGCTTAATAAAATAAATGAAGAATGAGAGAAAGCACAAGTACACAAAATAAAAGATGACTACAGGAAAACAGTCATCAAAAGAGGAAGTAAAAAGAAATTATACATTGAGCAGAATGTTCTGCAAATAAGTTTGACAACTTAGATGGGTAACTTTTTAGGAAATATAATTTACCAAAGCTGACTCCCATAGGCATAGAAAGGATAATCAGACCAATTCCCATAGAAGAAACAGAAAAAGTAGTGAAAATTCTTCCTTACAAATAAGCACCATGACTAGATGGTTTCTTAGGAAAATCCTGCAAAATCATTAAAACTCAGATAATTGCAGTGCTACTTAAAAGATTCCAGAGCTTTAAAACAGAAGGACATGAAGCAAGTATGATATGGATACCAAACCTGGACAAATACAATCTGAAAAAGTAATTACAGCCCAATCTCACACACGAATTTCAATGCAAAAATATTAAATAAAATAATGGTAAATAGAATCCAATAGCTCACGTAAATATGAATTCACTGAAATTTGCACGAATGGTGCATATTTCAGAAATGCAGAAGTGATTCAATACTAGGGAATCTATTAATATAACTCAGTATGTTAATAGATCTAAGCAGAAAAATTCTATTATTTTGATAGATGCCAAAAAGGTGTTAACACAATTCAGTACCCATTTGTGATTAAAAAAACTTAAGATGGATTAATAACCCATATCAAAAGGCAGCTTCTTACAGAAAGATGGCCGGTAGGCACATGAAAAGATGCTCAAGATCACTAATTATTAGAGAAATGTAAATCAAAACTACAGTGAGGTACCACCTCACACCAGTCAGAATGGCCATCATCAAAGTCTGCAAATAACAAATGCTGGAGAGGGTGTGGAGAAAAGGGAGCCCTCCCACACTGTTGGTGAAATGTAAATTGGTGCAGCCACTATGGAGAACAGTATGGAGGTTTTCTGAGGAACCCTCAGAAAACTAAAAATAGCATTACCATTTGACCCAGCAATCCCACTCCTGGGCATGTACCCAGAAAAAACCATAATTCAAAAAGATACATGCACCCCTTTGTTCATAGCAGCACCATTCACAATAGCCAAGACATGGAAACAACCTAAATGTCCACCAACAGATGAATGGATAAAGAAGATGTGGTACATAGATACAATGGAATACTACTCAGCCATGAAAAAGAATGAAATAATGCCATTTACAGCAACATGGATGCAGCTAGAGATTATCATACTAAGTGAATAAGTCAGACAAAGACAAATACCACATGATATAGCTTATAAGTGGAATCTAAAATATGGCACAAATGAACTTATCTACAAAACAGAAACAGACTCACAGACATAGAGAACAGACTTGTGGTTGCCAAGGGTCAGTGGAGGATGGACTGGGAGTTTGGGATTAGCAGATGCAAACTAGTATATATAGGATGGATAAACAACAAGCTTCTACTGTAGAGCACAGGGAACTCTATTCAATATCCTGTGACAAACCATAATGGAAAAGAATATAAAAAAGGATGTATATATGTGTATAACTGAGTCACTTTGCTGTACAGCAGAAATTAACACAACGTTGTAAATCAACTGTACTTCAATTAAAAAAAAAAAGCCACTTCTTATTTCATGGGGAAACTTTAGAGGCATTTCCACCAAGGATGCCTACTATCTCCATTACTGTTTAACATTGCACTGGAGGCACTAAAACAATGCAATTAGAAGCACAAAAAATTGGAAAGGGGTTTACGAGTGACATCATGTATGTCTGCAAAACAAAAGCAATTGTTGGAAAATACTACTACAAACCATAGAACGATTTATACGGTAGGATCAACAATCTTCATATATACAAACAAGTCTTTTAGCAGATATGATGAAATAGCAAATATATGTAATTACAACATCAAAATTTTAATAAAATAGCTGGGAATAAACCTATCCAAAAAGTGCAAAACCCACATGAGGAAAACCATAAAACAAAACTGGACAAATAGGGCTTCCCTGGTGGCGCAGTGGTTGAGAGTCCACCTGCCGATGCTTCCCTGGTGGCGCAGTGGTTGAGAGTCCGCCTGCTGATGCAGGGGACACGGGTTCGTGCCCCGGTCCGGGAGGATCCCACATGCCGCGGAGCGGCTGGGCCCGTGAGCCATGGCCGCTGAGCCTGCGCGTCCGGAGCCTGTGCTCCGCAACGGGAGAGGCCGCAACAGTGAGAGGCCTGCGTAACACAAAAAACAAAACAAAACAAAAACTGGACAAATAAATATCCACATGTATATATATATATACATGTATGTGTATTATGTTGACTTTCTCAGATTTAATTTATAATTCATTGATATCTCAATAAAAATACCATATATTTTTCTGAAGTTAAGCAAGTTGATTTTAAATTTGATTTGGAAGAATAAACGATCTAGAATGAAGACCTAAATAAATGACATTAAATTTTGGAGGGCTAGCCGTTTTATACATTAAAACATAATAATCGTTAGTAAGACTCCATGATGAAAACTGTGTTATTCATGCATGTAGACAGACAAGAAAACAGCAGAAGAAATTCAGAAACAGAGCCAGTCGCATATGGATATTTAGGGAGCTGGCAGTAGAGGAGAAAAAGGTGGACAGAACAAAGTTATTCTTGGTTTTAATGAAGAAAGTGGACCACTGTCCTGATGGCTTGGCTCTGGGGATCGGGGAGAGGATGCCTCTTGGGTTTCTGG